>NC_055987.1:68983417-69608417 GCF_018446385.1 Zingiber officinale | reverse complement strand
GCTATAAGCAGAGGAGGGTAGGGAGATTCTTGGAGAGTGGTAAGGGGCCTGCTTAGGATGAGGGGGTCGCTTGCAAAGACTCGGTGAGGCAAAAACAACGGGAGTCTCACTCGTCTCTCCTGATGCTCTCCTCTTCAGCTTGGAAACATTCTTAACTATGAGTGCTCGGACAAACATATCATTTGCATGAGAGGAGAGAAAGGGAAGAGAGTAAAGTGAAATCGGTGAGAACATAACAATCGATTACCCCTTCTAGGAGGAGAAAATTAAAACCTAAGTAATGGATGAATAAAAGATACGTAGGGGCAGTTCATTTCGATCTCTATGGGGCTTAACTTGAAGTGATGCAACATGTGATTGTGTAGAAGGTGAGCTACGTCAAACACCCTTCCATGGAGGGTCTCAATGATGAGAGGGAATGGACAAAGGGCTTAGGCAATCTTTAAGTTTGGTAGGGGTGGAAGTTCTTCCACCTAGGCTGTGGGGAATTGAAAAGGAATAGAAGGTCAAAGGTAAAATAATAAGCTCTTCCACCCTTTACGAGAAAGATAACATGCCGTCTAGGAATTGATAATCTAGCCTAGTGGTGAAATATAATCCACATACTCGACTATTGTTGGCCGATATAATGAGTAAAAGGCGGTAGAAGTAAGAGGAAGCTTGAAGTATTAGAACACAATGGTTGTCTCAGCTAGAATATAGAATGAGTTGGGGGCAAATTAGTTTGAGGGGATGTTAAGATAGGAGGAAAGGTCACTATAAAAGGGGGAGCAAGCAACCGGAGACCACCCTTGAAATGACCCACAAAGAAAATTGAGGATTGTTGGGTGCGAGATGGGGACGATCCGTGGGCTCAAGAAAGCTAAGTGAGTGTCATCCAAGATATAGTTTCCGTTATGGTAGATGAAGTTATGAGTTGGTCGTATGGAGGACGACAAGTGCTCATATTAAAAACCCCCACCTTTGTCAGAGAGACCAAGTTCTTAGAAGCCATGAGACAGAGAGGAGAGAGATGACTTATAGGTTCGATTGAAGAAAGGAGTAAACATAGGTGGGGGTGTAAGGATAATAAAAAAAAGGCAAGAACTTGGGCTTCATACCTACTCTCGAGCATTACCAATCTGAGCATATGAGCATTCTTCACAAAATCAGATGAAGATAGAGTTGCCATGCTAGATTAGAGAGTCAAAATTAGTGCGAGTGAAGCAACATAATAGCTAACTAAAAAGGTGGTAGGATCTAATTTGGGAAACACGCCTAATTCCACCATGATGATGTGCTTGTGGAGTTAGTATTGTGCGAAGGGTTTTTGGTGGCAGAAGCCGAACCGCCAATGCCTAGGTCACAACCCAACATGTGTGTAGACCTGACCCTGGGCTGGGTCTGGCCCAGGCCCGTAACCTGGTCAACGGGCCGGTTGCCCATTGACCTAGTTCGCCGGGCTGAACCGAAACCAGCCCGGTAACTTGCCGGATCGGTTCCGGCTCCTTAAGTGCAAAATCGGTGGACCGTTGATTCGGCTCGCTTGTTCAACAGTTTTTTTTACCGTTGGAATCGGCGGTTCCTAGCCGTTGGAATCGGTGGTTCCTAGCTGTTGGAATTGATGGTTCCTTGCCGTTGGAACCGAATCGGCGGTTCCTAGCCGTTGTGAGAGGAGTGGGGGATTCTTTTCAACAATTAGGATCATTTAACCGTTTTTTAATCAATGACTATGATTTAGTGTTCGTTACTATCCAAACTCTATAAATAGAAAGCTCATTTCATTATTTTCACATACATTTTCTCTACTCTTAATCTTAATTTTGTATTCTCTATACGTTTTCGTCTTTATTTCTATGCACTTTCATTTCCAATTTTCAATTACAATGGAAGGAGGTCGTGGAGGCGCATCATCTCGAGCTCGGAAGGGAAATAAAATAGTGAATTCACGGGAGGACCCCAACATACAATCCAAGATTGAGCACCTTCTAAATCCGACACCTGAAACATAAGGAAGAACCGATGCAATTACTTTTTAGGTCCGAGAAATTCCTCCTCTAAAGTTCTATTTTCACAAAACATTTTGAGGTCACTTTTTAGTCGGAAGACATGTGTGCAAAATGTAAGCACTGCAATGCTTTCTATAAATTCCAAGCCGGCGGCGGCGACTATGTATCGTTGAAACAACATGTAGAAATGAAGTACTCGACCGTTCCTAAACATAATTATCAAGATTTTCTTCAACTAACGGTAGTACTGATTTTGGTTTATTTTTTCAGATAATAAATTAAGAGAATCATTAGCTAAATTTGTTTCCGTAGAACATCTTTTTTTTAGTTTTGGATTTAAATGCATATTTGAAGATTTTTGTAAAGAATCTTTTAATCCATGTGTTAAACGTGTTCCTAGGACTATCCTTACTCGTACAATTAAAAAATTAATAAAATGAGGAAAAAAGAATTTAATTGTTGAATTTAGTAAATTAGATAATAAAGTTTTTTTATGTTCTGATATTTGGAGTGATCATTAGCAAATACATTTGTATATCGGTGTGACTTGCCATTGGATCGATAACTCTTGGAACCTCCAAAAAAACATTGTTAACTTATAGAGTTTTTGAAGAATCACATAATACTCATAACATCACACAATTATTATGTTTAATTTTAGAATAATATGGATTAACTCATAAAATATTTTTAATATCATTAGATAATGCTAGTTTTAATACCGCTTGTATAGATGATCTAAAATTTATTTGTCAACCTATTATTGGTGATTATTCGTTGTGTATGCCATGTTTTAAATTTATGTGTTCAAGATGGATTAAAAATTTTAAAAAATTATATTAAACCAATTAGAATTGTAATTTTTTATTTATGGTCTCATCTATTTATAATGAAATAATTAGGTATGTTTTGTAAAACTAATGGAATGAGATCTAAAAAATTTCTACGTAATGTACCAATACATTAGAATTCAACATACCAATTATTACCAGATTCATTTTAATATTAAGAATTATTATGTTTATTTTTTTTTGCATAAAATACTTATACTAATATATATTTATTTTCATAACAATGGAATATTTGTAGTAGTATTTGTGAAATTTTAAAAGTATTTAATGATGCAACTGAACAACTTGCCCGTGTTTATTATTCGATTGCTCAATTAGTTTTAGAAATTTTTTAATATAATATTAGTTTTAAATGAACATATTAATAATGAATCTTTATCTTTTTGCATCTTAGCTATGAAAATTAAATGGAAAAAATATTTTTATTTTATTCATGAAATTTATTTAATTGCATTTGCTCTAGATCTTAGATTTAAATTAGAAGTTTTACAAGAAATGTTAACTTTATATTATGACGTTTTAATTTCACTTAAAGATTCTTCTTCTCCTGATCCAGTTAATATTATATATAATAGAATTTATTTATATGATATTTATAATCAATATTATGCAAAATATGAAACACAAATTAATATTTCTGAAATATAACAAACTACTAGTAGTAATTTAAAACTTACAAAAACACAACTTTTATTAAAAGAACAGATGAAACATCCACGAGGATACTCATGTTCCATACAGGAACTTGACAATTATTTTATGACTTCTTTTGATTTTAATGAAGTAGATAGTGAAAATTTCAATATCTTAAAGTGGTGGTCACAGAAGGCTCAAAGCTGTTTCGTCCTCTTCGTGATCGCCAAAAAAATTTTAGCTTGTTCAGTGTCAACTGTTGCTGTGGAGCAGATGTTTAGTGTCGGCGGCAACATATTAGATGGACGACGATCAATTTTATCTCCCGACTCATTGGAAGCCTAAGCATTACGGGACGATTGAACCAGAGCTAAGAAAAGAATCCAAGGAATGCAACTTTCATATGACGAAATTGAAGATTTTGATAATGAAGGAACGAATACAACATGAACGGGAAATGGAAGTGAGTGACAATGTAAAAGGGTAAAAATATAAAAGAACTACGTGAGTTTTGATTTCCCTATACCCTAAGGGGATACGTAGGCAACTTAAAAAAGTACAACCACTTTTTTAAAATAATTTTTAATTTTTTTAATATAATAATCTTGAACCGTGGTGAATCATGAGCCGGCGGTTCCGAACCATGAACCGACGGTTTCGAATTGTGAATCGTAACCATTTTGGGCGGTTAAGGTTAAGGGTTGACAACCGTCGAATCGGCGATTCTGAACCATCGAACAGTCGATTCCGAACCATAGTCAGGTCTACATATGTGAAATCGTAGAATATCATCATTTGAGGTATCTTAAATTCGAGTAAGGCGGATCGAGGCCCAAGAAGTAAAATTAGACCCAATCTATTTCTCCTTATCCCATCAAATGCCAATCTGTCCAAACACCTGTTGAGCTCGATTGAGACTGAAAGTTTAACTTCGTTTGACTTTAATGACCTGAATATGATACTCAAACAAATGGGGGTTTTAAGTAGTCCCACGCTTTGTCTCCTAACTACTCCCCCACGAGGCAAGGTCCAATGCCCGTGTGCTCTCAAAGTCAAATATCCTTCATACTTCCCTAAGCAAGCCTTGTCTAATTGTTGTTTTGTAGAATTTCCTCCAGGATCATAAAGAATACTTGATGTTCTCTATTTTAATCATTCTACTTCTATGCTATATAAGACATCTCTCTCAATTCTTTTATTTTTCTTATATATAAAACTTTTTAATAAGGTCGACAAATATCATAGGTAAGTCTTGTTTTTTTTTCCATACTTTTTCAATTAATTATCTAAGAAGATGGATAACTTCTATTGTTGACTTTATAGACGTGAATCCAAATTGATTTTCGATCACTATGATCTCCTTAGTCTTTTTTCTATCACTCTTTTTCAAAATTTCATGTTACAATTCATTAGTTTAATGACTCTATAATTCATTCATTTTTTTAAAATCTTTTTTGGTTTTATGTCGGGGATTATAACATTTAGATCAATTAACATATAATTTATTAAATTAATTAGAGTATTGTTTAGACTCTCTCTGTTCCTTGTACATTTAATTCCAACATATTCATCTAACTATAGAAGAAAGAGATCTCATGGGTTTTAGTAGTAATAGCTCTTATATATTAGATAAGAGAAAGCTGCTTTCACTTGACATTTCCATATCCGTTTTCATTCTACTAAAGTGCGCTATTCCACTGTTACTCTATTTCTACTTCATTCTTCCTAGAGTCAGATTTTTATAATCAAGAATAAATGTCAGCCCAAGAATGAGAATTAGGTTCAAATTGAATTGGACGTACCAATGGTGTCCTTATGGCTCCTTTCCTACTTGACATTAGGAATAGAGTAAGCGGTTGCAATAGAAGGCATAGGGTATGGCAGGGAGTGATCTTTCTTGTTGATTTGACTATGAGTACACATTTCGCTCTTAAAATAATCACGCATTTTTCCCCTTCTCCCTGTTCCTTTCTTTGAATATTGATCAATTCATGGGATTAAAGAAAAGGGAAAAGGTCTAGTTGAATCAGTGAGGGAGTGATGGAGAGAGCTTATTACAAGCTCTATGAGTGCAAGTTGAAAGTTCATGATTCCAGTGAAATATAGCTTAGCTTGATTAATAATGCCTCATGTTGTTGGGTAAGATCATCATGAGATATGCCTGGAAATTGGATGCTTTTACTTAACTAGAATAAAGTTTGCAACTATGGAAATCCTCTTCCCTGCTTCAAGATTGCATCGTAAGATCAAAGTACTCCTAGTTTCAAATATTTGAAAGTCTCCATAATTGGAGAGAAAAAAAAGCCAATGGATCAATTTGTTGCAAGCTTATTGGTCAATTTTGAACATGTTCATACCATTCGAGGCTTTTTTCTCACATCTTATCACCTATTGGGGCTATAAAAGTATATTTCACAAGTTTGTTCCCTTGCATCTCACTCTCTTAGATAATACCACTTTATTTCTTGACCATATGCAAAATATTGCTTCATAACAAGGTTTAAAATCTCATTCTGGGCCATATCATACAAATTATATTTGGTTAAAAATTATATTTAAGTTTTTTTTTAAATATATCTGTCATTTTTATATTTCTTTGTTTGACCAATTTTAATTTAGATAGGTCAAATCATGCAAATTTGACTAAGGGTGGCAATTCGGTTCGGATTCGAGTTGATGGGTTCGGGTTGGCAAGTTGGCGGGTTGGAAAATGACAACCTGAACCCGACCTGATTATGAATTCGGGTCAAACTATTCAACCTGAATCTGATATGTTTATTTTCACTTGACCCGAACCCGACCCGTTTGACCCGTTTAACCCGTTTGACCCGGTTAACCCGTTTAACCCGTTTGACCCGTTTGACCCGTTTAACCCGTTTGACCCGTTTGACCCGTTTAACCCGTTGACCCGTTTAACCCGTTTGACCCATTTGACCCGTTTGACCCGAACATGACCTGAATTCAATAAAGAAATTTTGTATATTAAATTAAAAATTAAAAATTAAAAATAACATTTATCTACGTAAATTAAAAATTCATATCATAAATGATAAATCATAGCAACATTGCTATCAATGGCACATCTCTATGTTTAGGATTTTTAACTTTTTTAAATTTGTAATTTTAGTTTAAATTTATAATTATAAACGGGTTCACGGGTTATAATTGGGTCATTTCAGGTTGACCCGAACCCGACCTGTTTATTAATTGGGTCAATTGGGTCGACCTGATTTCGACCCGAACCCGAAACTACCCAACCCTAACCTGATTTTTTCATGTTCGGTTCGGGTCGTGTTTTCGTGTCGGGTCAAAAATTGCCACCCCTAAATTTGACTAATACCAAAATACCAAGTTCTTTGTGACAGTTGTGATTGATCAATCCCTATTGGGATGTAAATGAGCTGAGTTTACCTTTAAACAATAAATTTACAATTAAATATTACACAATTGCAGATCAATCCCTACTGGCATGTAAAGGAGCTGAGTTTACCTTTAAACAATAAATTTACAATTAAATTATTACACAATTTAACAAATACGTATTCATAAATTGTTTATGAATTTTGTTCATGAAAGTTAATGAATCAAGTTTACGGTGTTTAAGCTTGTTTATTTAATATATTCTTTTGCATGAACTTAAACAAGCTTTATCAAGCCGCCAAGCTTGTTCACGAACACATAACACATGATTCCTAATCTCCGTGTCACTTTGGTATTTTAGACAAGATGATGATTATCAGCAAATTCTGAACTGAAAAATATACATGTTTGATTTGGTTGTTTCAAAAGTAAGGAAAAATTTTTGTAAATGATCAAAATTTTAATGTTGATGTAGAATGAACCTATGTCATTGTTGATCCTTGTTTGTATTCCTTTGTGTTATCAGGATCTCAGTAATTTTTCACGGTGATTTGGCACAAATTGCTGCCTGTCACTTGAAGGAAAATGATCTCATTTATGTGACCGGTCAATTAAGTGGAGATACTCCATCTGTTGCACAAGAAGTTTCTTGCACTAACATTCAGGTAGAAGATATTCTCATCCTATATATATATATATATATATTGCATATATGGATTTGACTTTATGCTTATCCATCATGTATTATTTTCTATTGATGTTACAATGAAGTTGCTCTAGCCTTTGAATTGATGATTGCCTATGTCCACAAAGTACAGCTGAAAAAGCACAATATTAGAGAGTTAGATTTATCTATTTTTTATTTGGCATAATTGTTACTGTCAATTCCTTTTTCTCTTTGATTAGTCTTTTTTGAAATTTCCATGGAGATTCCATACTATGTAGTAATGAATAAGTCTAATATGGATCATAGTTGTCAAAAGCGCTCGCTTCGCTCGCTTAAGCGCAAAGCGAAGCGAGGCGCAGCCCTTGCGCTTCCGAGAACGTGGAAGCGCAGCAGGTTTAAGAAGCGCGCACGTCGCTGCGCTTCGCGCAGAAGCGAGCGAAGCGCAGCTCTTCTGCGCGACCCTAAAAGTTTCCTTTTTTGTTTTACATTTTATTTAAAGCCCTAATTAATCTCTTTAAACCTGTCTCTTCGTCTCCCGCGGCTGTTCGTTGCGTCCGCCGCTGCTGCAACTAGACGGATTTGCCGTGGCTGCTTCTTCACGTGTGCTGCTGCTTCTTCACGCGTCGCCTGCAGGTAAGTTTTCAATTTCTGTTACTTAAATTCAGTTTGAAGCATCCTGGCCATTCTGCGATCGCCTCCGGCGGCGTCGCGGGATGCCTTCGGCGGCGTCGGAGGCGTCGCGGGAGGCCTCCGACGCCTCCAGCTACATCGCGGGAGGTCCCCGACGCCTCCAGCGGCGTCGCGAGAGGGACCCGACGCCTCCAGCGGCGTCGCGGGAGTTCTCCGACGCCGGAGGCTTCCTGCGACGCCGCCGGAGGCTTCCCGCGACGCCTCCGGCGACGTCGGTGGCCTCCGGCGACGGCTTTGGCAACGTCGCGAGCATCGCGATGACATCGCCGTGGTCGAACTCGCGTGAAACAGTGGAGGAGAAAAAGTTTGATTTTATTAAATCAAATTTAAATATATAAACGAAATTAAAAATATAAAAAAATTGATAAAGTTTATTAATTCATATAAATTTAATTTAAAGATATAAAAAATAAATTAAAATTTTAAAAAATTTAATAAATTGCATTAATTTATATAAATCAGATTTAAATATATAAAAATTATTTAAAATAAACAAAAATCTAATAAATATTATTAATTTTAATTTCTAAATCAGATTTAATTATTTAAATTTTAATTAAATGTATCAAAAATATTTTAAAAATCTAATAATCTTATTAATTTTAAACTAGATTTAATTATTTAAAATTTAACCTTAATATTTAAAAAAAAATCTAATAAACTTTATTAATTATAAATCAGATTTAATTATTTAAACATATAAAAAATATATTTAAAATAAAAAATCTAATAACTTCAATTAATACATATAAATCAGATTTAAATATATAAAATATATATAAAAAATAAAAATCTAATAAATATTATTAGCACATATACATCAGATTTAATTATTTAAATATATAAAAAATATATTTAAAATAAAAAATCTAATAAATTTTATTAATACATATATATCAGATTTAAATATATAAATATATATATTTAAAATTAAAAATTCTAATTAATTCATATAAATCAGATTTATGTTTTGATATTTTTTTTACCGTTTTATATTTTTTTTTACTTATTGATTGTTTATTTCTGATTGCAGCGCTCTTGACTCTTGATTCTTAAGTTAACTATGTTAAATATAACAATTTCATCCACTCGAAAAGATATTGCTTGGAATTATGCAACATGTTCGGATCCTAAAAATCCAAATGTTTTCAGTTGTATTTTTTGTGGTAAAATAGCAAATGGTGGAATTTATCGGCACAAGTTACATTTAGTTGGGGGCAATAGAAATGTGAAAGCTTGCCCGAAATGTCCCGAGCATGTTAAAGAAGAAATTAGAGAGTTCATGCAAAAGAAGAATAATTTGAAGAATCAAATGGATGAAATTCCTCATTCTGATGATGTTGATAATTTGGAGGATTTGGAAGAACATGAAGATGATCATCAAACTAAAGTGAAAGGGAAACGACCAATATCCGATTCAAGCAACCATCTTACGGCCCAAGGTAAAAGGTGTAAACAAACTGGACCTATTAATCTTTATTTTATGAAAGATGTCGATGAAATTGTCAAACAAAGACGTGCAAAAAGCAAAGGACAATTTGATGATAATAAAAAGAAGTTAAGAGATATTGCAGTTGAGAAATTTGCAAGATGGATGTATGATGCTAGAATTCCCTTCAATGTTGTTAAATATGATTCTTTTGAGTCTTGTATTGAAGTTATTGGACAATTTGGATCGGGGATGAAACCTCCATCATATCATGAAGTGAGGGTTAAGTATTTGAAGGAGTTGGCAAATACGAACTCACTTTTCAAATCCCATGAAGAAGATCATGCTAAGTTTGGGTGCACAATCATGGCAGATGGATGGACAGATAAAAAGGGTAGGACTCTTATAAATTTTTTGGTGAATGGTCCCAAAGGAAGTGTATTTGTCGAATCAGTTGATGCTTCAGGCTATTCTCACACAGCGGACAAAATGTTTGAATTGCTTTCTAAATTTGTGTATCGCATTGGAGAAAAAAATGTGGTTCAGATTGTAACAGATAATGCAAGCTGCAATGTCAGTGCAGGTAATATTTTAAATTTTTGTTAAATATTAGTCTGTTATTTCCAAGTTCCAATTAATAATTGAATTATATTTTTAATTTTTTTGATTAAATATTTTTTTTAGGTCGTCTTTTGGAAAACCGATTTCCACACTTATACTGGACTCCCTGTGCAGCTCATTGTTTAGATTTGTTGCTTGAGGATATATTCAAAATTCCTCATCTCAGAAAATTGCATGAACGGGCATTGATGGTGAATGGATATATTTACAACAGACCACAAGTATTAAGCATGATGAGAGAGTTTACTGGACAGAGAGACATGGTAAGAACCGCAAAGACACGTTTCGCAACCGCTTTTTTGACTTTAAAGCGGTTTCATGTACAACAAGCAAATCTGAGAAAAATGTTTACATCTGAAAAGTGGGCAAATAGTCGATTTTCCAAAGAGGTCGCAGGAAAACGTGTAGCAGAAGTAATATTGATGCCTTCTTTTTGGAAAAATATGGTTTTTGCATTAAAAGTTGGTGGTCCATTGGTAAAAGTATTACGGTTGGTAGACGGTGAAAAACGATCTCCTATAGGTTATATTTATGAGGCAATGGACAGGGCCAAAGAAGCTATCGCTGCGTCATTTAACAATAATGAAGAGAAATATCGTAGCATTTTTGAATTCATTGACAAAAGATGGAACATTCAACTGCATCGACCTTTGCACGCAGCCGGATATTTCTTGAATCCAGAGTGTTTTTACTCAAACCCTGATATAGAAAATGATACAGAAGTGATGGAGGGTTTGTACAAGTGCATATCTAGATTGGTGAGAGGTGAGGATTTACAAGATAAGATCACGAATCAATTGGAAAAATACAAGAAAGCAGAAGGACTTTTTGGTTTGCCAATGACTATCCGACAAAGAACTTTAAAATCGCCAGGTAAATTTATAAATAATATATCGTGCAATAATCAATATCAATATTGGATGGTAATAAAGTTAATCTTATAATTTATATGTTTTTGTTTTTCAAGCTGATTGGTGGTCTTCTTATGGTGCATCAACGCCTG
This sequence comes from Zingiber officinale, assembly GCF_018446385.1. Taxonomy (NCBI): domain Eukaryota; kingdom Viridiplantae; phylum Streptophyta; class Magnoliopsida; order Zingiberales; family Zingiberaceae; genus Zingiber; species Zingiber officinale. The sequence continues at coordinate 69,597,175 of NC_055987.1, read as the reverse complement.
AATTAAAAACATTTGCAATGAAGATTTTAAACCTCACGTGCTCTTCTTCAGGCTGTGAACGTAATTGGAGTGTTTTTGAACATGTAAGTTGAATTTTTTTTTAATACATATTAAAATTTATATCATGAACTTAACCTTTTACTTTTTAATTTTTTTGTAGATACATTCTAAGAAAAGAAATAGGTTGTCTCAACAACGGTTGAATGATTTGGTATATATCAAGTACAATAGAGCTTTGAGGAGAAGATATGACATGCGAGATAAGATTGATCCTATTACTTTGTCAGAGATAGATGATAGTAATGAATGGTTGTTGGGAAAATTGGATGACAGTGATAAAGACGATGATAATGATTTTGTCTTTGAAGGTGAAGATTTGCGTTGGAGTGATGTAGCACAAGCATCTGGGGTTGGTGAAAGTGCATATGGCTTTCGATCTCGAAATGCGTCTTCTTCAAAAGGGACATCATCATCTGCATTAGCAAAAAGAAAACAGTCTTCAGCTCAAACTAGTCTTGTAAATGAAGAAGAAATTAATCTTGATAATGAAACTGAAGAAGAAGATACTGATGGATACAAATCGAGCGATGGAGCTGATGACATAGATTTGGACAATGAAGATGAAGAAGATGATTATTTTGATATTTGATATTTCATGTATCATATTTTCAAAGACTTTTAATTTTCAGTAATCTGCAACTTCATCAAAGAATATTTTGTTTATGGTTATTTGGATTTTCAAAGACATTTTGAAAGTTTTTTTAATAGATATAATAGCTCTTTTGTTTATTATGTTCTTTTCCGTAAAGCCCGCGCTTCGCCTTGCGCTTTGCGCTTTAAGCCCCAAGACCCTTGAGCGCTTTTTTGCGCTTCGCGCTTTTGACAACTATGATATGGATAAAGAAGTCAAATAAGTAGGATCTCCCTCTACTAGAGTTTGCCCAAATAAATTGTGATTGCAGTGCATCTATAATTAATAACTCAATCTTCAGACAAGTGAAAATGCCTAGAAGTAATTTATGATGAAATTGGTATTCTAGATTTAGAGCATAAATAACAACATGCCATCTTAATTAGCATGGTCATCCAATTCGTTATAATATATGTTTGCTCATTCGTTACTTTAGTTTCAGTTGTGTTATACAAATTTTGTTATTAATAAAAAATTCATTATATGCATATTTAAATTATCTTAAATACCAATCTAATTAGATATATATTTCCTATGCAACTTTGGAATTAATTTATCTTTTATATTTTGAATGATAGTTGACTTTGGTAATTCTCATGTTAGGTGTTAAAAATTTGGTATCTTTTAGTTTGGTTTGAAATGTTTCTTAATTTGGTTAGAGTTTAGTGAGTAGTTATGCATTCTCTCATTCCAAATGAGAGTTTTTTTGTAATTGGGTTAATTTCTCCTTTGGTAAGATTTTGTATTCTTAAATTGCACTTGTTCAAGTCTTTTACATATGTTGGTATTTGTTACCCATTTTGCTTTATTTTATTTTTCGGTCTTAGTTGTGGTGCAATGGTTAAAAAGATCCAATCTCTCTCTCTCTCTTTCTCTTTCACTTAATAAAGTTCTCTATTTGGTGAAAATTCATTATGAAAAATTGGTGTTGTATCAATTGGTATTAGAGATGAAGCTTGGTGGCACACTTCTTTACTTCCTCTCACATTCTTCTCTTATTCACATGCCCACCCTTTGTGGCCCATGTCCACTCATCATTTATTGTCATTATTCACATCTTTGTCTCTGTCTCTACTTGATGCTAGGTCGCCTCACCATCTCCACACCATATCTCGATGACGTTGTTGCCACTCCCAATTTTGCCTTCCCATGTCCCTGTCACTCCTAGTGATGTTGTCCTGTGTTGTCATGCTCCTAGCCATGTTGTCCCTTGTTATTGCACCGGGTGATACCGTACACATTGTTGCTTCTAACAATGCCATCTTGTGTTTTTACAAGCTCCTAGCAGTGTCTTCTTGTGTTGTCATCCCTCTCAGTGATGCCTCCTATGCTATAGTTGCATTTCAACATCATCACTTTTCTCAATGTCGCTTCTAAGTTCATCACTTTCTCTTAATCTTTAGCCTACGTTTCATTTTTTTTGTGCTAAATTGTATTGTTTAACCTTTAATTTATAATGCTAATGTGTTTTCTTCCTCAACTTTGCTCTCTGATGCCATGACTTCCCATATGCCACCTATATCATCCTGAGAGCTGCTTCCTTGAGTAGTGACTCACCCACCCTTTAGTGCCATGAACCAACATCTATTGCTCGATGTGCAACATCATTGTTCAACTGTTGAGATTGGGCAAAGCAATGTATTCTTGTATGTATGTGGAAATTGAATTTGAAATCCAAATCCAATTCAGTTAAATCCAACCTTTTTTTTAAAAAAGAAAAATAGTGATAGTTAAAAAAGTTTATCCTTGAGTTTTGTTTATGAAAAAGGAAATCAAGTTGAGGGCCCCACCATTTATGTGAGGACTAATATAAGGGCGAGATTCACTACAAGGTTTATTGCAAAAGACATTTACAAATTGCTAGAGGGAGAGTTGGAAGTGCAACTCATCTCATCAACTAAGTATAATACAAACTAGATGGCAACTTTGATATAGGAGTTGACTTACATGATCCCAACATAAAACATATTCACTTTGAAAATTGTGTTTTGTTCATTTAGTTTCTCAAGTGCATTTAATTAGTTTCTCACACAAATTTTGAACATCATCATTCATTTTAAAAGACACTAAAATACCATTATGTTACTATTTCTTATTGTTATCTGATTATTTTTATTGTTAATATTAAAATGGTATAGACATGTAGTTAGACAACTAATAAATATCTTAGTTAGCTGATGTGAGACCATGACACACATTAATCATGAAAGAGGGAGAAAAGAAGACTTGGTTAGCAATAATAAAACAGGATTAAATTCATTTAAGTATAGGTAGATGAAGATATATTAGGAGATAGAGCTAATGACGTAGGAGGATCTATATATCCTATGCTACTTAATAAGATGAAATTCCCCAACTTTCATAAATGACATGTGATCATAAAGATTTTAGAAGTGAGAATCATAAAACCTAAATTTCCTTTATATGAAAGATGAGTTTGAAATTAATAGGAATTAGATCAATGATTCGAATGATGTTAATGATTATTACTCTTTGTATGTTGCAAAATGCTTCGTTGGGTACCTGACCTCCCATATGCAAAGGGTCGCTGTGTTACGGTAGAAATGCTCCGCGTGATTTACTTGCCTGTATCTAGCCGAGGGCCAATATCTGCCTGAGGTGAGCGTTATCACCTTTTGCTCCAAAAGAGGATTCAATCGGCCCCAGGGCACCTTCTCAGTTTTTCAGACATCTAGGGATTAAGTCCCTGGAATTCTGTTTTGTTTCCCCTGTACAAAATTTGTACAAGTACAGAACTTTTTCTAGCAACCCATGTGTTCTTCAAAAGTTAAACTTGGATTGCAAACGAAACTTAACATTATTAATCCAAGTTCAACTCATGTGTCCTTCAAAAGGTTAAATTTGGATTGCAAACGAAACTTAACATTATTAATCCAAGTTCAACTCATGTGTCCTTCAAAAGGTTAAATTTGGATTGCAAACGAAACATAACATTATTAATCCAAGTTCAATGTATGAGTTCTTCAGAAGTTAAACCATATTACAGAAGTTGATTAAATATATATTTCAAGGATTGACTTCCAAGTCGTTGGCGAGACACTCGGCCTTCTTGGTTATGGGATCATCCACCACTTCCTAGACAAAGCCTTTCAAAGAAATTGAATATTTAAACTCCTTACAGTAAACCCTAGGTTTAACTAAAGAGATCTCAATCGAAGCACAAGGTCGAAACATAAAATCGAAGCACAAAATCGAAACACAAAATCGCTAGTCTCTTGTGTTGGTATTTCAGGATCCATACAAAGAAAAACTAAACTAGTTCACCGCGGAAACAATAAACTAGTTATATCTTTTTTTGTATCTTAAAGACCTTTTGATCTTCTGCTGTATTCCTCTCCTCTTCTTGGACGTTGTGTGGGCGACGATCTACCAAGACGAAGACATCCGACCTTCTCCTTCTTTTCCAAGCTTTCGGCCACCAGAGAATATAAAGCGAAGAGGCCTCCTTCTTCTTCTCCTCCAAGCAACCGGCCACAAGGTGAAGGTCCTTCTCCAAGTGCCGCCGTCCCTTATCAAAAGGAAAGGGAAAAGGGGGAGGAACCGACCACAAGAAATTAGAAGAGGAGCTTAGGTTGTGTTAGTTTTTGGGCACCTCCCTCCTCCTCTTTTATAAACCACTGTAAATAGCTATAAAAGGAAAGATTATAATAAAATTTTGTTTTAAACAAAATCTTCCTTTTATTCCTATAATGGTTGGTTACAAAAAAGGAAAGATTTTAACAAAATTAAAATATCTCTTTTAACCATTATAGATAACTACAAAAAAGGAAAGATTTTAACAAAATTAAAATCTCTCTTTTAACCATTGTAGAAAGCTATAAAAGGAAAGATTTTAACAAAATTTTGTTTTTAAAACTTCCTTTTCTCTTCTTGTATGACCGACACCATGCTTGGGCACCAAGCATGGCTTGGTCGGACCACTTCATCGGTACTAAGCAAGGATGTGGCCGACCCCTCATTTGGGTAAGAAGGAAAATCAAAATAGGTGAACGCGAGGCTTTATAAAGGCTACAGCAGGGACCTAGAGGAGGAATTGGTTTTGGCCTCCTGATGAGCTTGAGCTTCCTGTGTTCGACCTGAACACCCAACTCAAGTTCATCAATAATAACTCACTAAAGAGTTATTATTGAACTACCGCACCAATCCCATATTACATTATGAGCTCCTTCTTATCATGAGTGCGTTAATTTCCCTGTGTTTAAGATATCGAATGCCCATTAATTAAATGAGTTACTGACAATTCACTTAATTAACAACTAGCTCCAAGAGTAGTATCACTCAACTTCATTGTCATGTCGGAACTAAGTCCACCTGCAAGGTTTACATGACAATCCTTATGAGCTCCTCAAGGGGACATCATCATTCTAATAAATAAGACATAGTTTACTTCTATAATCAACAACACACCATATAAATAATATTATTTCCCAACTTATTTTGCCTATTGATTTAACGAATAAATCTCACCCTTTGATAAATTAAAGAAATAAATACTAAGTACATGTGTTTGTTATTATATCAGGATTAAGAGTACGCACATCCATAATAACAGAGGTTCTGTTATTTTATACAGTTAGTATAAAAGGAACAACCTCAAATGGTCCTGCTCAATACACACAGTGTACTAGTGTAATTTTATAGTCAAGATAAACTAATACCAAATTACACTACAACCATTCCAATGGTTTGTCCCATTCCATCTTGGTTGTGAGCTACTATTTATAATTTATAAGGAATTGATAACATGATCTTTTGTGTGACACCACACACCATGTTATCTACAATATAAATTAAATGGACAATTGCATTTAACTAAATACAGACATTTGACCAATGTGATTCTTATTTCAAAATAAATGTTTATACAAAACGCTAGGATTTTAGTATACATTCTAATAGAATTTTCCTTCATAGGCAGTTGATATAAGAACACTAGGTTGATGGGCCGCCCGTTGTGAGTCCTTTTTGATTTACCTTGGTGACTAGTGGAAAATTTTCATGAGGAGGATTAGTCGGCGTAAGCTAGATACTTAGTGCCAATTAAAAAAAATGGATTCAATCAATTAAACCCTAACATATTTAAAATTTTTGTCTAATTACTTGATTTTAAAATATTTCATACTTGATTTTAAAAGATTCCCAAATAATGACTTGCAAGAAAAAATATATTTTACAAGTTATTGGTTCATTCAATATTAGAAAATAATCTATTTCCCCTTATTTAGCTCATTGACACTCTTTGTTCACCCATCTCCCTCCCCGTGCAACTTTTGCTCTTTTGCATCTTGCCTTTCACTCAAAGCCAATGACCTACAATGATTTCAGACCATTTCCAACTCTCTTTATCCTTAATAAGCATGTTATTCTCTGTTTCTTGTGTCTTTCTTCTCATTTATTGGTAAATTTTTCATCATTTAATCTCAACATACTTGGGTTTTTTTTCTTCATATTTTGTGGTGATTTTTCTTGATTGCAATGTTAAATATGAAATATTTTATTATTATATTTAATGATTACCAATTATGTATTATTTATTTGTGATTGTAAACTTATTAATTATAAATACCATTGTTACATAGTAAGATTAACGTTAGTCATTCTTTATTGTTACATAGTAAGATGACCTAAAAGTCACCATATAGGATATCACCGTACATTCATTAGCCTAAGCGTCTCTTTTGAAAAGATTTACTTTCAATCCACTATCTCTTACTATAATAAAAATTAATTCTTATGCCTATTGATTTAACTTACTAAATTATTTAACTATTAGTTCAACTTTCAAACTATGGGATATACTAATTTATTAAGGACATTTGAGCCTTTTACATATTAACTTTTTACATAAGAGCCATTGAGAGCATTTCCCCATTTAGATGTGTTTTCTTACTCATTGAAAGGGTCAAGCGATATGGAGAACAAAGTCAAGATCAATTCCTCAAAAATTAGAATGGGAAAGAAATACTGCTATTTTCCACATCAACCAAGGAAAGACAATGAAGAAACATACTTAACAAACTTGATGAAATAATTGCTGTGTGCTTAACAACTGATTGATAACTAGATTGGAATCAAGTTCTCCCTAGTTGGGAGAGTAATAGACGAATTAGAATTTAGTTAGAGTTAAATTTAGTTCAAGTTTTAATTTTTTTTTTAAAAAGTTATTTTACTTTCTAAATAGTTGATTATATTTATTCTGGTAAATTAACGTTGTTTTTAGGCGAGTTAGCTAAGAAAACTAACTCTCTCTTTTAAGAGATCTTTTGATTAATATTTTCTTTATGTAAGAATTTTGTTTGATTTTTGATGTCACATCACTTCTTTGAACTGTTGAACCATTTGTTTCTAATTGGACAAAGAGATGAAGTAAAAGAATAATGCAAGAGTGGGCAGTGGCATGCAGGAAATGCGCTGGTCTTTCCATAGTATAATAAAGCCCTGTAAGCATACTATGCTTTGAGCGGGAGATCTACACAAATGCCAATGTTCCTTTCGTCATACTGCAAAAGCTCCTTTATCTTTAATTAGTCATCAAGTTTTCTTTATTTTTGCTCTGGTTTAGTTTTAGGTTGTCACACCCTTGGGGTGTAATTTCCACTTAGTAGGAGGTATGGTAAAAGGAAAATTAGTAGTTCAAGATAATTAATAAATTTAATAAACTTAATATATTTATATATATATTTTTCTAAAAATACAATCGAACTGTACAATATAGTATGGTTAAAATAAAAGAATATCAAGCAACTCTATATGGAACCGATTATAAGCTTAAAAGGGTGCCTTTGCCTGCAAAATGGTGGCCAAAGAAAATAAATGAGAAAGTAAACACAAATTTTACTTAGTGGTGATTAGAATAGACGGGGAAAGATTAGCATGAATTTAATCTTGGTTAAGTAGGTTAACAAAATCAAGCAAGTCATAATTCTCTAGTTTTTATATTTAATCAACTATTTTTATTTCTTTTCTTTTAATCATTTATCAACATTTGGAGTTACTATTATTACTCTAAATTGTCATTTTTTAATCACTAGTTAATATAATTTTAATTTTTTATCATTTTAGCACCAACTAAAAAATATTACCAATAATACATCTCCAATAATCTATACTAATGAATCCACTAGAATCACTAGAACTAGTGTCTTTGAGTGCAATAATATCATATGACGTATGGGCTAAAACCCTCATCGATTATATACAACAATATAACATCCTTGCATAAATACATATTGATTAGTATAAACAACTAACTTAAACTAACCTTTTTTACTATAAGTTGCTAATTTATTGTATATTAGCATGTGATCTTCAAGTATGTTGTACATCTCATAAAGGTATAGGTATCAACATCTAAATTAACGAAAATCATAAAAGGTCAAGAAGATTTGATGATAGGCATAAAAGGCATGGTAATAATAGGTAGTATCAATTGAAGAATAATTCAAAGTATATATTTTAATTTTTAAAATGGCAATTGACCAAAGAGCACAATTAAGTTGCGGAATGCCCAAAAGACACACCTAACTTTTTCAAAGGACGCACTTGTTTCCCATTTTATCCCCAACACTGTGGTGCTACATTCTAAGAGCAACACTACTGTGGTGTTTGATTTCAAAGATCAACGCTACTGTGGTGTTGATTTTCAAAGATCAACACCATGTTGCTAGTATGATGGCTAGAAAGAACAGGAAGGGGGGAAAGGGAAGTTTTGGTTGGGTAAAATGTGGCATTGATAGGGAAGAAGGGAGCGATGGCGGGTGGAGGAGGTATTGTTGGTTAGAAGAACAAGAAGATGAAGATGGTGTTGGTAAGGGAAGAATGTCATGTGGGGAAGAAGTTGCATGTGTGATAGCAAGGAGAAGAGAAAAATAAAATGCAAGAGAGAGAAAAGAGATACAAAATTATTCTTAACTCTTCAAAAAATTCTCTAATTCCAATCGACTAAACTTGTTCATCTCCACTTAAAATTTTTGTTCAGTCATAAATTGACCAAAATAAATCCTAATTGACCTCGGTTAGACTCATGTAACCCTAATCACCACACCAATTGATCAAATTTGATCCCAATTCAACTTCAATTTGACATTCAAATTTTATTTTGACGGTTCGGTTTAATTTATTTTAGCATTAAAATTTTTTTGAATTTTTTTAAGACTTGAAAAATTATAGATTAAATTTAGTATTTAACATCCTCTCCACTAAAAGAAATTTGGTTGTTAAATTTAATTATTTGAGAAGAATAGGTGGGGGTGTCTTGTGCACATTTAAACTGGTGTTGCTACCCAAGTTTTATGACGTGGACACACTAGTTTCACAATTGATGCGCCTCACAATCCACACTACGAATTAGGAATTCCTTGTGAGACACACGAGTGGTTTAGTGAGATCCTCAAGGATGTGTCGAATTTGACGTACTTCTACATCATAAAAACATGGAAGACGTTATGCATTCCTGTCAAGGTCAGGGTTAAAGCAAGTCAATTAACTATTGCACCAATCCGTTCTTCTAAAATTTGAAAAGCTTCTATAAATTTGGAAGCCAACTTTTCTTTTAGATGAAAGCTCTTCACCCTCCTATAAGAAAATTTTGATCACCCACTGCAAACTCTAGGATCCTTTGTCTAGTCCATATAACTTTTTTGTTGACTGGGCATAAGAGCTCACGCTTTCCAACTTCATCCTATAAAGTAGGAGATCTATATGTCCTATTATATAATGCCTTGAAAGGAGCTATCATATAGTAGAATCCTAATTGGGCAAACTCTACCAAATGTAACTGGTCCTTTTAGCTGCCACTGAAATCCAATACACATATCCACAAAAGATTCTCTAGGGTCTTGATAATGCACTCTAATTGCCCATTAGTATGAAAAGCAGTGCTAAAGGAATCTTGGTTAGACATTTTACTAAAGGGAATGCTACAGAGTAAGGCTTTACTATGAACTATGAGTAAGCAACAAAATGAGCTCTCGACTTTGTCAATCAATCAATCAATGATCACCCAAATCAATTCATGTCCCTTCTAAGTCTTTGTAACCTGGTGACAAAGTCTTAACATGCTCCCACTTTCATTATCTTTTGAAGCAACCCAACTGATCATCCCTGCTATTCTTGCATAATTTGTTGGAAAACTAGATATTGAGCTATAAAGTTTGTAATATCTCTTTTCATACCTTTCCACAAATATGATCGCTTTAGATCTCAATACATTTGGGTACCATTTGGATGAATTATAAATCTCAATCAATGTGCTTCTCGAAGGAGATCTTCTTTAATATTGTATGTGCCTCACGAATGCATAACTTACCTCAAAATTGAAGAGATCCATCCACATAACAAAAAAGCTCTCATTTTGGGCCTAAATTGAGCTCACTTGCCATTGATTTGCAATATTGGTCTTTATTTTCCATAGTATTCTCAACTAGTTAGGGATGCCAACATACTTTTTGAGTCTGCTCCACTCCAACCAGATCTAAATCTAAAAATTACCTCACTAACTGTGACAAGCCAATACTCTTTAGATTTCCTACTCAATGTATCTACCACTAACTTTAAATCATGAACAAGATAATTCTTTTGGCAAGAAGCATAAGCTATCATGCTGCATTAATGAAGTATCTAGTCTTTGAATAGATGTATCCCCATATGAAGAATGAATCCATCCTCTCTAGAAGGAATAACACACGAGCAATCTAAGTACTCTAAAAATGACAACAATTCATAAAGGTTGAAGGAGCATTGGTAAGCCTAAATGAAATTACCAAAAACTCATAATATCTATATCGAGTATGGAAGATGGTCTTTTAAACCCTTGTCTAACAACTCTTGGAGTTTGACCTTAGTTCTCCGAAGTGCCATCCGATATGAGACTTTTGATATTGGAGAACATCCGAAAGATGTACTAAGCTTTCCACATCAGGACTCACCAAGGATAGAAGATACCCGCCATTTCCTCGAGTTACTAACTGTTGAGAGTGTCGAGATAATAGATATCTCATAGTCTTTAATTCCAACGAGCTCCCATGGTGGCTGCTGGTCTAACATTCACTACTTCGACTCGACAATCAACAGTAGTATGCTATCTAGCACCTGTTGTAGATCCAATTCAAGGACATGACCATCGAAGTCTAGGGACAACTCTTAACCACCTGTCACATCAACACTCCATGTGATCGTATCGACATTGCTAATCCACAAGATCTGGGAAATCTCCCAATATTATATATGAACTCGAGAAATAAAGGAATGTGAGCCACTAATATCTATTAATATACCTCGGATAACTGAGCCTTCAACTTGTCGTGCTTTCTCACAAGTCACAGTGCACACACGTCTTGATGGACCTTTTGAGACTCTGTTCTTGGAGAGGTTGATATGGTTACTGATAGGTTGGAGGTGGTAGGTATTACTTTTGTGGTGGAGGTGATGGATACTAATGGGGTGAAGTAACAAATATTATACCAAATAAATTAGCATAACCTTCTTTTTCCATTTTCCGATTTTGTGATTTTCGAATATTGGTTATGTTAATTTATTATATATTAGTATGAGTATGAGGTATACATTACAAGGGTATATGTATCAATATCTAAGTTCATAGGAATTATAAAAGGTAAAGAAATCTAACAATAGTTATTTATTAAAGAGTAATTTATAATATCCATTTTAATTTTTAGAATAACCCTTCCTATGATAATCCCCATTTAAAATCTTCATATGCACATAAAAATATTAATTATTTAACACCCATTAACTTATTTTGTTTTAAAAACCCATTTTGCTATTTGAATTATTATGTTAATCTTCATAAATAATCATTTTGTATTTCTATTCATGTACAAAACAACATGTAAAGAGATCAAAGGATAGATTTATCAACCTCTATGTACAACAAAAATCTCTGAGTGCATATGAGCATACAAATACAAATGAAAATAATCAAAAAATTAACTAAATTTTTAAGTCGGTGGATCAAATTTTGATTCTACGATGTTGATATAATCTCAATTTCTAGATGAGACACTACAATCAAATGACAATTTGTTAAAAGATAAATTGATTTCTAATTTGCATCATTCTTCTCTTAACTCAAGGCAAGTCGTGACATCTTCAATTAAGGCATTCTTTTCAATATGGAAGGAACAATAACAATGGATAAGAAATTAAGACATCCTTATTCATCATCTTATTCTTTGAACATTCCTTCCAATGGATAAGAAATTAATATACTTATCCTTCCTTCTAAACTTTGACTTTATTTTCTTCCTTGTAAGTCACTATTTCCAACAAATAAAGAATGATCTCAATTTGAAATAGGGCAATGGTAATGCCCACACATTCACAATTGCAATAAGGCGTAAAAGTGGCAGTGCCAAGAATGAATCTGTAGAAGCACAAACAAAGTCAAACATATAAAGATGAATGCTCAAAATTTCTCCCTGCAAATTAGCATATTTTCGAACTTGAAAATATAACTAATGTTTAGTTAAGCTAGCAAATTAAATAAGAATTCATCAAAATCAATTTTCCTTGTAATGTGAGTAAATAAATTGAGCATGAAGATTTCTAAACTAAAAGTGAACAAGGAAACTAACTCAATAGATAGATGAAAAATCAGATACCAATTACATCTTAGTTGATTAATTTAAAGTGTTATCTTGCACTCTTTGTTCATGATCCTCGTTGTTTAGTTGTTTAGGTTCCTCGGGCTTCTCTAAACGACATAAATAAATTATAATTTGTGAGCCTAAGTTCCAAGCAATGTCAAGTTGATTGTTTGTTTAAAGAGGTCAATAGGAGATTCTTCTAAAATATCATTAAGGGGCTCATCTATGGTGTTCTTACGGGGCTTTTCAATTTGTCATCTTAGGACTTATCCTAAGGACTTTCCATAGGTTGAGTTATTAGGAAAGTGCTTTTGAGCTTAATTCTTCAATTTTAACCAAAAGTTCTTTGATTGAAAGTGACGTAAATGTTTTGGATGTCTCTCAGTTTCATTCACTTGGACGATTTGCAAAACTCTCTAGTGGTTCCAATGAGCTTATCATTGACAAATTGTGCTTTGTTCAATGGAGGTCTATTATTCAATTAAAATATTGTTCAACGTTATTGGTACGTGAGTTTACAACATTGTTTGTGCTAATATTTTTGTGCATGCTTTTTTTTTTTTTTAAATTATCACAAGATGCAGTTAAATAAGTTATGTGAATGGTCAAAATTCTTCAAATTTAAGTGAAGGGCTTAGAGCGTAGTCTTTAAATTCGGTTCTAATTTTTGAATATGTTTTTCAACAATTTTAATCTACAACTAGATATTCATTTGGTCCAAATTTCTTGGACATTTTTTTTGCTGATTCTTTATCACAGAAGATGTGGACAATTTTTACAGTGTTAACATTTAGGAATGTCGGGAGTTATCCTTTTACAGAAATTAAAGCAAGTGGGATTAGTTGTCATGGGTTCTTTATACATTTAAATGGTTATTTAAATTTATCTTCTACTTGGTTTATTCTCATGTCTTCATCTGGGTCACCCTATTCCTTGTTTAAAATTTGACTTGTACTGTAGTCATATGTAATATGCTTTTATTCGCCAGCAATTTCTCATTTGTTAAAATACTTTTCTACTTGCTGAGGTTTCAACAATCATTTCTCATTTGCTAACACATTTTTTCTATTTGCTGTGGTTTCAACAATGTTAGGGTTGATATACGTTATATATCTTGCAGGTTATAGCAGATAAGTTAAGTTTTGTGCATGATGGGAATTCACAATCGACTCCCAGTTTTAAAGGTAAACTGGTTGAGAAAGATTGGCCAAATACTGATTTCTTCATGCCTACCTATTGTTCTGTATACATACTAGCTTCTGTTGGTTAATTAACATTTTTTTTTTCCTTTTTTTTCTTAATTGAAATTTTTATGCTCCCATTTTTGGTGTCCTTTTTGTGTTCTATTTTGCATGAAGCAAAATTTTTCTTTTTATTGTAATTATAAGATGATGCATTGATTTATGCTTCTAGTCAGTCTTTTTGTTTTTTTTTTTGGCTTGTAATATTAGTAAGCCTAACTTTCTCATAGATTTGTAACTTTGTAACACAGATTAATGGATTATCTCTTCAAACTTAGCTTTAACCATATTTTTATTTATTCTTCGTGGTTGACATGACATGGTTGTAGCTGTTCTTCATATAACAATTTTGATAAGCATAATTATATTAGCTTCATGATTGCAATGATCTGTTTTTTTTTTTTTTAAATTTTTATCTAGTGTTGTAGATCTTGTGTCATGCTATTAGAGGGTTTCCTCTCTGATAGGCATGGCATGCCCCTCCCCTATGGCAATGATGAGACAGTTTGTCAAGACACTTGCTAAGTCAATCAACTATTCCAGGAACACATAGGTGTTCTAATAGGAAATTAAAAAAATGCCATAAAAGTCCCAACTCTCATTAAAGTCGTACATTACTTACAACAAATAAATGTTAACACAGGAAGATATATAAAGAACTCTAACTTAAGAAAACAAGATCAGCTTTGAAAACTTAGCAGGTGAATTAGTGTGACGAATTGAAATAAGATAAACAACAAAGAATATATCATGTAATATCATGCAATGAATTGTAATATGAATAACTGCAATTTGCAAAACCAGAAAACACACAATCACTACCTGCAGAGCCATGCAATTGGTGCAAATAACTAGTTACCAATCAACTAATAAGCTTAAAATCATCCAATGGGTGAGGCGTTGCACTCACCCTTTCTATGATAGAGAGCGGTGCCCACATATGCTCCAACAAGTGCACGACTATCGAAGGTATCTCGGGCATGTTGTGTCTTACACATAACTAGGACTTCACCTCGATATCAAGTCCTCTAGACCTATTGAGCCCATCTGCCAAGTGTCAAGTCCTCGATCCACCTGAACTTTCCTGCCTGACTTCCACGATCTGCTAAGACTTCCTTGCCTAGCCACGACTAGGTCTTTCCCAGTCGAGTAAACAACCTGCACACTTAGTCAATTCATCAGATCACAATAAGACTTAATTTGAATCTTTGACAACATCAAAACTCAAGTTCGATTCTGGTGCACTCTGTAAAGACTTCCCTGCATCAACGTAAAGGTGAAGAGAAATCTATATAGATTGATATGTGGTATGAAATCAACCAAAGGTTCAATCTACAATAGAACACCACTATAATAATCCACATTTCCGAAAAGAGATCCTTTTTTGTTGTGCCTTAGGATTACTATCTCATAGTCTAGGCTCATCACTAAATCTATAACCACTAACAGAAGAATTGTTAATGCATTAATGATACAACATAAACACCAACATTTAATCAACAAATGAAGACATGCATTTCACTTTAACAACTTATGAATCTTACATGATGTTGACATTAGAGAGAAATAAATTGAGTTCAACAGGAATTATACAAGCAATACAAGAAGGTGAGTAAATAAGGTTACTCTAGGACTTTCACAATGTTAGATATATAAATGGATGATGATCCTTTCATATAAGAGATGAACTAGAACTTACCAATATGCTATGATTTACAGAATTAGGTAAGAATAAGTCCTTGCAGTTGGATGAAAATGTTCTTAGCCGCTACAATCAATATTCAAATACCCAAGGACTGCTTAACAGGATTATCAACGAAGAACAATGATTTTAAGCATATCAATATATTTATAAATAATATGACTTTGCAGTAGTGTACAAACCCATGTTGCACATGAGAGAAAAGGGCCAATAACAATGATTGCTAGGTGCGACATAAACAAATTGTGCCGCTCAAAACTCAACCCCAACGAACGAAGAGAGAAAATAATATTAAATTGTGGATAATTGAATACAAGAAATTCTACCCCTTCTATAAATCAGGAATATGATCCTTTATAAAAGACAATTGAGTTTATAAAGAACTCTAATAATCCTAACAAATTCTAGA
The DNA here is from genome assembly GCF_018446385.1 of Zingiber officinale. NCBI lineage: Eukaryota > Viridiplantae > Streptophyta > Magnoliopsida > Zingiberales > Zingiberaceae > Zingiber > Zingiber officinale. The sequence goes on along the minus strand of NC_055987.1, from coordinate 69,581,505 downwards.
TAAATCTAAACATCCTTTATTTTAAAAAATTTAAATTACAAAATTTAGAACTCATAATTTAAGTAACAAAATTTATAAACCCTAACTACATTCTCCCCACCAAGAAGAATTCAGATTAATCGATTCTCCCCACCAAGAAGAATTCAGCTTCTTCGAGTAAGGGATCTTGATGTTCCGTCAAATCTTGCAATGCCTCACATAAGTGTGAAGTAGACAATCAAGGGGTGCCTTTGTAAAAGATTATTCTAGTTCCTCCTATTGATCTCAACAAATATGTTGAATGTCGTGTTCTGATTCCTCTTCTATGATCCATGCATTTGGATGGTATGTCTGATTTTTTCCAATACACTAAGTATCTTTTACTGCTCACATGGAGAGATATCACAATCTGCATATTAGTGTTTCTTTTAATTATTTGGGTTGGTTATGATGAGGGAGGCAGAGCTGATGCTAAAGTTGCTTGAGGACTACTAGTTGGCAAATCAATAGACAAAGAAGGCGTTCAAATGCCTCTTGATAAGATATTAGCTTTCACATGATGAAAATTTGACTTACCTATTTTTCTCAATATAAGTTTTCTTCCCATGGAGGTGGTAGGTGGTGAATGAGGAAATGGTTGGTAATGAAACTAAATCGATTGGTTGTCGAGCTTTAGACCTATATATGACCCAAATGATTTTTCTTTTTCTGTAGAATGATTTAGAAAACTATTATAAGTAAACTTAACAATGGGTAAGACATTTCCATATCCTTGTTTTTTTTTCCTATAGATAGCAAACAGATTTTCTAATCTATGATCAAGTTTAATGATCTGTCTATGGGTGAAATCAATGTTTGAAATGTTGTTTCGTGCCGCTCGGCACGGACGGTTTTTACCGTTCCACCGGGCGGCCGAAACCGGCACGGGAGGTGTCTCCGTCTCGGCGGCACCGGAGGAGACGCGGGACGCCTCCGTCGACGGCAGAGGAGATGCGGGACGCCTTCGACGGCGTCCCGCGACGCCTTTTGCAGCGCCGATGGCATCGTGCGCGACGGCTTCTGCGGTGTCGGAAGCGTCCGACAGGGTCACCGGACGCCCTTCGCGGGATCACCCGCGATCATTGCGGCGCGATCTCGCGTACTGCCCGATTTTTTTTTTTTTTTTTTTTTTCTGTTTTTAATAATTATTTATTTTATTTAATTAATTTAAAGAATTCTCAAGGAGAATGTGTGATATTTCGAAGAGGCTTTTATAAACCTAGTTAAATTATCCTAATAAAATATATAAAAAATATATTTAAAATTAAAATAAATTAAATAAATTTTATTAATTAATATTCTGAAAAAATAATATTTTAAATTTCATTTAAAAATTTTAAAAAATATATAATATTTCTTATTTATATTCCAATATTTTTTTTATTATTTTAAATTTCATTTAAATTTTTAAAAAAATTTAAAAAAATTTATAAAACTTCTAAATTTTTTTTAAAAAAATTCTAATAAAATATATTTATATTCTGTTTTTTTTTAAAATTTTTTTTACTTGATATTTTTTACTATTTAAAATATATATATTATTTAATTAATAATTAATTAAATGAATAAATAGTTAATTTATATAATTATTATTAATATAAAGTAATATCTTGTATTAATTTATATACTTATTATTATTATTATTATTATTATTATTATTATTATAGATACTTCCATTGAGAACTTATAATAAATCAATATATAACTTATTTTTATATACACAATAAACATATTTATCTTATAATTACTATAGATAAATAAAAAATACCGAAACTGTATCGGCATGGCACGATATGATACTGAAACCGTATCGTTCCGGTCTGAGACCGAAACCTCGGCACGGGTCGAAATTTTAAACCTTGTGTGAAATATATATAAGGTTTAAATTATGTTCCAAACAATTTCCAAGGGTCTACTAAAAATAACTAATTTGACATCCTTATCCCACACTATCAATGTGGGTGACCCATGCAAGATAACATCCTCTGTAAAGAACAATTTTGCTTTGTTTCAAGTCTTGTATGAAGGATGAGGATAAAGTCCCTTTAAAACAAGGGCCATAATTTTTTTTTAAAAAAAATGCCCCAAAGTCACATTCAGGAGTACACAGGCGTGTCCCCAGAAATAGATAATAGTCCTTAATCAAAAAGTTTACTAATAATGATTTACATCTTAGATGTGTTGAAAAATTATTTCAAAGTCAAAGCAGGTAGCACATAGGGTCCTCATCCTTCAGGTGTTTGAATTATGTGGTTTCCATCTGTGTGAGTGGCTACTTGATCCAATGCGTTGATAGACTTGTTATCCCTACTAGGTCTGGTGTGCTTTAGTACACAAGTACCTTTGGAGGAATTCAATCCACCTAAAGTGATTAATGCTCAACTTTATTTGTTACTGAATGTCGCTAAAAGCTTTATGGTCAGAATGCTGTATGAATTCATATGGTAATTACAGAAATAAAGTATTACCACAGCAGAGTTTTGTTAAATTCAAGTTTGTTGCCAAATCTAGGTATTAGAAACTTGCATTGTAGTCTTTTTATTAACAAAATGTCTATCAACGTATATTCACCAAGAGCTATTTTTTCTCAGAATTATTAATGCATCTATGTATATGGACTGGGAGTTATGTCCTGATACTCATCTAAGATCTTGACCTTAAGTGTACGATGTTCTAGCAAGGTGCTGGGCCAATTTTATCTTGTGTTGTTGAGGCTATTATAATTTTTGATCGCTTTCTTATTCAAATTGGGACTCTATAAGAAGATGAAGGAACTAGCTTGAAGACTAGATTGGCATAGGTCTTGGTTTCACTAGTTTAGGTTTGGTTAGTAACAAGTGTATTTTACCTATTGTTTTTAAAGATGTAGTGATTCTTTCGTGGTGAAATTATAGAGAAGTTGTAATTAGGGTCTACAAGGATGATATAGGCAATGTTCATTAGGATAACATCACACAAAATCTTATAATGTAAGGGCTCATCTCAATAATGTCCAACTATCTTTGTGGAAGAGGGAAGTTTTGTTTGCCCATGCACCATGTAGTTATTTGGATAAGTTGAATTGTAGAATGGGTATATGTGGAAACTCTATTTATGTTTCTTTTATTATCTATAATAATGTTGCACAATTTGTTTTCACACTTTGCACGAGAATAGAAATTGTTAGGGTTTTAATAATGGGTCATCAATTGTGGGTATGGATAGGAAGAGGCACAAACATGAATTCCTATAGTTTCTTTTTACCTCTAGATTCTAGGTAATCAATATGAGCTTCAGCCTCTTTGTCCCTTCTCGAAGTTGGAAGTTTGACTTCATGTTTAAGATCATGTTTGGGTACTTTTGACAAGACACTGCAAATTTTTTGATGCTATGTGACCTATGCCATGACATTTAAAACATTGTATGATTTAATTGTGACAACTTTGAGATGGGCTGAGTTAAGTTTTTTAAGATTTTCTATAAGCTATGATGGTTTTGGTGAAAAGTGTTTGTCGACACGTAGATACCTTAATCACATTTTCAAGTTTCATGGTCTTCTAGTTGGGGCATCTTCTAGTGATTGAGAGGAAAATGAAGATGAATTTCTAGCCACATGAATAAATGTGCATTTAGAGTTTGTTGAACTTAGGTATTCTGTCACACTTATGGATGATTATTTTAAAATTATTTATTTACTATCAATTTGTCCTCTTATAGTGTTGTGTTGACGAGTGTGATTTCTTGTCAACACTTGACATCAAGTTGTCTCCATACGATGTCAAAATCGTAGCATTTTAGATGCTAAACAAACATTAAACATAGCTCTATAATTGTGTATCTTTTTCTTTTTCTTTTTATCTCTTTTCTTAAACCACCTCCCATTTGTCATTGGTGTTATATATTAGAATGTTAACATAATACTGAAACAGTATCATTAGAGTAAATATCGAAACTATGGTTTAAAATCTTGACCTGTGTCGAGATTTTAGTCCCAGATCAGAACGATATGGTTTTAGTATCGTATTATGCTGTACCGATACAGTTTCGGTATTTTTTATTTATATATAATAATTATTAGATAAATATGTTTATTGTGTATATAATTTAGAAATAAGTTGTATATTGATTTTATATAAATTCTCAATTATTGGACAACTTAATATGGTTAGAAAAATAATTAAATATAGTTTTTAAAGAAAATTAATTATTTATTCATTTAATTAATTATTAATTTAAATAATATATATTTTACATAGTAAAATTTTTTTAATTAGATAATAAAATAGTAAAAAAATATATTAAAAAAAATTACATAATATAAATATAATTTATTAAAAAAATTTAGGATTTTTAAAATTTTTAAATGAAATTTAAAATAATAAAAATTAATAGAATATAAATTTAAATTATTATATATTTTTAGAATTTTAAAATGGAATTTAAAACATTAAAAAATAAATTTTCAGAATATTAATTAATAAAATTAATTTAAAAATGTTAATTTTAAATATATTTTATTTGGATAATTTAATTAGGGTTTATAAAAGTCTGTTCGAAATATCACACATATATTAGGAATTATTTAAATTAAAATTTTAATTTACTGGGTTACAAAGAATCCCTGATCGTTGCGGGGGATTGTGGGGGCTTCTCGCAAGGCCTCCGGCACTGCCGGAAGTGTCACAAGAAGCTTAAAACGGCGTCATAAGCGTCGCGAGAAGCTTTCGGTGCTGTCGGATGCCCCTCGCAATCCCCCGCAGCTGCTTGTGCCATGCAAAACTTTGGAGTGTGAGGTAGTGGTTTCGCCCGTGCGGTGGAACGGTAAATATTGTTTGTACCCAGCATGGAATGACATTTCACTCCGTGATCGAAACACCTATGTGACTCGACATTTCGAATCTTACAAATCATCCCACCTCGTGTAGTTTGAATGTTTTGCTAAAATATTTTAAGCTATTTTAGTGCCAATTTGGAGAAGTGGGTTTGTTCAATATAGTTCATATCATATTAATAAATAATCCTCATTCTAACCTATTGTCAAAATTGGGGTCATCCACCTTAAATTATCTATTTATTCCTCTTTCTTCTTACTTAACCTTAACCCTATGCCTATGGCCGAGTTCAAGGAAATAGTCACCCTCGTTGAGGTGGGTTGAGAGTTATGGTTCAAATTATGTCTACGTGAAATGTATGGATGTATTTTTTTTTTATATAAATTTGAATGATCTAATAGGTTAGAGTTTCTTTCTTTACCCATATTACCTACCTATTTTTTTTTAATAATTTGTTCTCTAAATTTTTCTACGCTACTATTTGAGTTTTTAGGGAAGTCTGGTTAGATCTGCTATGTTATATGGAGTTGAATGTTGGGCTATGAATCAAAATCATGAACAAAAGATGAGAGTTGTTGAGATGAAGATGTTGAGATGAATGTGTGGACATACGAGGATGACTCGGATAAGAAATGTGAGCATTAGAGAGAAAGTCAGGTTGTATCTATTGAGGAAAAACTACGAGAGACACGTTAATGATGGTATGAACACGTACTTAGACGATCAATAAATGTGTCAGTTAGGCGTTGTGAAATTATGACAAATATACACATCAAACTAGGAAGAGACAGACAAAAAAGACGTACAAAAAAGACTCTTCCTCGGGATTCCGTTTTGACGGAAGCTTCATGCCCCGGGCTGTCTTTTTTTTTTTTTAAATTAAAGGTACAAATAAAGGACTATGGTAAGTTCTTTTAGTGATTAATTAAACTTAACTAAGTATGATAAGCAAATGAAAGCTTATGATAAATTATACTACAAAAGTATGATAAGTAAATGAAGGTTAAACAGCTTAAACTATAGTAAATGCAGAAAATTTGATAATCATCTAGATTAAATAAAAGTATTTTTTAAATAAGGAATAGTTTTATCAAGGTGATGCGACCTTGTTCTATTCATGAAGTTATAGTGCAGATGGCTCCAATATGGGATAATGTCCTTGAAAACAAGTAAATTCCAATGTTGTACATCTGGAAAATAGAGGGTAGATATAGATATTATAGGCCAATAAGACTAATATGCACAATCCATTGCTACACCAATAATTAATCCCAAGAAAAGGTCTCGATCTTGCATGGCAGTAGTTGGGTTGTGGGTGTCATTTTGGTATTGTTGAACTAAGGGTGCGTGACTAATCTGCTGATGTTAGGGTCTTTGGTAGTTGCTTGCAAGATTAATTGTAGAGAGGTGATCGCTTGAGGTGAACAACTAAGGGAAATAAATGAAGCAAATCTACTGGGCATGGGTGTCAGCAGACGAAGCTAGGCTGATGGTTTGTGTTGATGTTGTGGGTGACTTATGATAACACTACGGAGGTACGAGCATGATTAACTAAGATGTTCTCGGGCAATTAATCCAAAATATGAATTATATGGTCGTGGTTCGTAGATGGGGGAAATTAGAGGCACTAAATCAAGAACTAGCATATATGAAGATCAAAATGAGCTGAAACAAGAATTTTGGCCGTGCTACCACTTTATGCAACATGAACAAGTCGTGCAACCCTAAACTCAACTATCTCTGAATGAAGCCGAAAAATAATATTATTGAATTGAAGACAATCGTTCTTAACCCCTTTTATAAATCAAGAATATATTTGGTTCTATGTAAACCATTTCCTGCAGCATGAACAAGTCATGCAACTCTAAACTATCTACAAACGAAGAGGAACAAAGCTTCACGTGCTCATGTTAATGACATCCAATGGTAATGACTGAAGTGTTGTAGGGCATCCCATGACAAATAATGACAATGGGTGATGATCCAAAGTAGCAGCGGTATTATTTTATTGAACAATAGTGAAGAATGGCACAGGGATGAAGATCACATTAATTAAGAGGGGCTTGTGGTTGCAAGGGCTTCAACTAATTTGCGAACAGGAGAAAGGAGAGGAGACTTCATACAATCAGAATAAAGGGAGTAGAGGAATAAAGGGGCTTTTAAAATCCCCAAAACCTAACTCTATTAAACCTGGTCTACTGAATTGGTTCAATTAGTTTATGACTGTTTCAGCTATAAAAACTCCAATTTAAATTCGGTTTGAGCGTAAAGAGAGATTAAATTGTTTCCAGCTTAATCACAATCTCAAACAACCAATTTAACTATTAATTAATCCTCAACGGAATCGGAACCACTAAATCAGTTTTCAAAATACTTTGTTCACCTCTAAAACCCTCAATCCTATTAAAACCCAATTATCCCAAATCAGAATTTAAATTTAACTAAATTTTCTGAGTATAACATCTTGTGTGTGATTGGTATAGCAGATCCCACTAGTTGTGCTGGTGCTATTGTGGCCATAGATCATAATGAAAATGCATGTAGCATCTGTTTTCATGTTTGAAATTGTCACATACTGTACTTGGAGTTTTACTGTTACATTATACTATCTTTAAGTTATTTAATTACTTTTTATGTTGGGGAAACCAAAGTGACTTTTCATCTGAGGTTGTTTCCCTGGAACACTTTCCTTTTGTTTCTAGTTTAATTGTCTTACTCGGACTAAGTATTTTTTAAATGGTTCTATTTGTAATAACCCTACTGGTATTTGCAACGATGTTCAGAATTAGCTTTGAACTTTCCATTTGAAATGAAAGGCAAGGAAAATGTTTTCTTGCAATTGCAATGTTTAAGAATAGTTCATCAGTCTCGCATATACTGAAAACCCGTGCTTATCTTGATTGTGAGAAGGTAAGTTGGTTTTCCATAATTAGCCATTTTGCAAGATTGAACCTACTCTGGTTTCATCCATGCTTTGTTTATTAATTCTTAATTCTACATTTTTTTTTCTTTAGCCAATGCATCGAAGGTGTACTCTCAGAAGTTATGGGATGATCTTGTTCTAAATCCACTTGACTGGTCTGATAATCGAGAAGATAAGCTGAATGGACTGGTATTCACTTTCATATCGCATCCTCATGCTTTTTCATTTCCTACTAAGTCTGTCTTATTCACTTGTCTTGCTGTGCAGATACACCCAAATTATCCAGATTTTAAAAACCGAAAGACTTATCAAGTTTTATGGGTAGACAGGGCACCAAGTTGGGTATCAGAGAGGCTGGAAGGATTAGTGTTTGCAAGTAGAGAGAAAGAAAAACTACCCCCTCAGCAAAGTAGTGTTGAATTTTTGTGCTATTAAAAGTGTGAATTCACTACTTTGTGCTAATTCTATATTTGTTCTTTTCTGTTCATAGGTGAATACCATGGAGAGGCTGGTATATCTAAACAAAAAGAATACAGTTTTGCATCATCTATCAAAAATAATGGTGGGTATTGAAATTAAGTTTTGCGCAGCTAGTCAGTCATTTTTTTTCCTTTTGTTAAATTTGATTGGATAATGATTTACCCTAAAAAATAATGGTCAATGTTGCAAGAGAACAATCTATATTTTTATATCCTTGATACTCCAACCTGGTGTGTGGGTGCACATACTTCACTTTTTAAAGTAACTTTTGAATATAGGACTTATTGCATATTAAAGTTGATAGACTATTCACTTATCCAAAAAGTTGAACCTTATATCCTTGATACCATCCACATCATGGAGATATATTGCAAACATGTTCTTTTTGATTCTTCCACATGTTAATGTTTTTCCATGATATCATTCCGTGATTTGCTACATATTAACTTGATACTAGCATGGTCTTTATCAGACAAGCAGTTCTTTTCCTTACATTTCTGACTGTTTTCTTTGAATTAGCATTTAGATCAATATAGATTCTCTCTTACAAGCACATCCCTTTAGCAAAAAGGTAGAATCTGCTACCCGAGCGGTCCCACACGGTCGGCCTTACGCTGTGTGTGAGGAGGTAAATCGAAAAGCTGTAGTTGACTACTACGGGGGAGGGTTGTTCGTTCGGCTTTGCCGAGAATTGACCCATGCCCATTGTAGGAAGTTCTACCTGCAGTAGCCAACTCAACCTTGTCTCGGGGGTTGATGCTACAATGGTTAATTTCATTATCTGATTTGTTTTATCTTATTGGCTCTTGAACCAGCATTGTAACAATAAACAACTTTAAGTGCATGGATCTTTCATCTTCTTTTACCTTTAGAGGTGATTTAATGTCTTCTCTACTTAGTAACATGACATGTATACCTCAACACTTCTGTCTTCAATGGAATAGCTCAAGTTTGTTCTCATAATATATGCAACAACCGATGATCCTGATACCTGTCTCTAAATTTTGTATTTCCTTTTTACAACATAAGGAATCATTTCATCATATTTGCATTCTTCATAAGGAATCATTTCATCAAATTTGCATTTTTTTTATCAACGTTTTAAGATTTTTGTCTTATAGGAACTTCTTGTGCATCTACCACTATTATACTTTTGATTGATCCATTGGGCTTGTTTTCTAGGGAAAAACTGGGATACAAACTAGAAATTTTGAAGAGTTTATTAGAAGATACTATTTTTCATTACCCTATTTACTTTCCTTCCATTTCTGGGATGTAAATAAGCCCTTGAGCATTTTTGCTATTTAGCATCTTTCATGCTGTGTCAACTTTGTAGTTATAAGCTTCCAGTTTGAAAAAAAATCAAAATCAAAATCAAAATCTAAATCTAAATAAAGGCTGTCTCATAATTGTAATATTTTCTGTATAGTGCTTATTCTCGAAAATTGCTCATTTATTATTTAAGGAGAGAAATTCCAAACCAAATCAAACCTAAATAGTATGAAATCTTGAAATTGAGAAGATCCCCGAAATAGTTGAAGCAAATCATAGCTTTTGATAAACCGTTGGGTCTGTAGCTTATGTTTTTGTTTATTTTCTTAACTTTTAACTTTAAGTTCTCATCCACAGAAACTTCATGGAAGAACCTAATCGATAATCCAAAGGACTGGTGGGACAACAGATCAATGAAGGTATAACCATCAATTAATATGATATTTATTTTAGTTCATCCTGAATCTGGATTGGCTGGTATTGTCACATTAAACCTTTATTTATTATATATATATATATATTTGTAGCTAAAGAAGACATCTCCTGATTTTAAGCACAAGGAGACTGGCGAAGCTTTGTGGCTTAGTTCTTTCAACACTCCTGACTGGGTTTTGTCAAAGCTGCCCCCAGGATTGGCTGGTATTGTCACATTAAACCTTTATTTATTATATATATATATATATATTTGTAGCTAAAGAAGACATCTCCTGATTTTAAGCACGAGGAAACTGGCGAAGCTTTGTGGCTTAGTTCTTTCAACACTCCTGACTGGGTTTTGTCAAAGCTGCCCCCAGTGGAGACAACATCGTAGGCAGAAATGGTTCTCTTTTAGGCTTTTGCCAAAATTATTTTAAGTGTTTTGTCTCTTTATTTTTTAAATTATTAAAAGAGGGTCCCACATATAATTTGTTATTTCCAATACTGTGTTCCACTATTTAAAGTACCTTAAGTTACATCATCTTTGGAAGCTACTCAAAGATGCCAAGTTTGCAAGGTCAGATGGTTTTTGGAGTTGTAGTCAGTTGTGCCTATGAACTCAAATAAATTAGTTTTCTTTTGACATAATATATTAAACGCAAATGTTTATGGTTACAAACGATACGTCAAATACTTGAAATCCAAAATTATTTTTTCTCTTATTTTTTGCTTTTTTAGTTACGGCTGCAACATACATTTTCTTATAAAAAATAATTAGGAAACTCAATTACAGAATAAGACTAAAAAAGAATCAATTACAAGTATTATTCTATCTTTTGCGATCAGAGTTGTATTTATAATCTTAATCGGGGTGCTTGGAGAGGGATAAACTTTTATTCCCGTTGCAACGGCTGGCGACACCTAGTGTTTGGATGAAATTCTTGGTTCGGGCACCTGGAAGGATTCCTGGTGCCTGGACTGTGCAGATAAGGCTCCACCTAGGTGAGGCGCCCAGAGGGCGCTCAACAGATTGGGCGCCCGGACGGTCTGGGTATTCCGCTCTGGTTTCGCTCGCATTGGTCTTGATCTTCCACTCCGGTTCTACTCGTTTGGGTGATTTCGACCATCCAGAATATGGCTCACTCGAACCCAACTTCCGGTCTTCTCTAGTAAACTTTCGCTTCGGCTCCTCGTCCCTCGGAGAATGTCACGTGCCTCCTTCTTGTCCGCCTGCGTAATCTTCCACAGCATCTCGTATCTCGAATGAACCAAGCTCGTTGGCTCTCTTCCGTGCCATCCTTCTCGTTAACTGCGTCTTTCGCTCGACTTCTTGTGTTCCTAAGTTCCTGCACACTTAGACACAGGGGTTAAATACCAACAAGATCTAACCTCACTTGGTTGATCACATCAAAACTAGATCGGGGTACTAACAATATCCCTCTTTTTGATATGAACAATCCAAGTTAAGTTAGGGAAAAAACATAAACTAATAGTAACAAAGTAAATTTTTGAAAGTAATAATACGCAAAAAAAATTATGAAAATTAATAGCAAAAAATACCCTCCCCCTAAACTTAATCTTCACTTATCCCCTTTTGATCACATTAAAAATGAGTTTCTAAAAAAAAATCTAAAACAAGGTCTAAGGGAAAAACTATGAAAACTTAAAAAAAATCGAGTCTTATAATGAATTAAAAATTTTTTTTACTAAGGGTTGACTAGATATAACTTTTTTCACAAAAAAATCTTTTCCAGAAATATGATAATTTTTCACAAAAAAATAAAAAATATTTTAAAATTTTGTACAGCTAAGTGATGAAATTTTCTTTTTTAAAAAATTATCTTCTAAATAATTTCTAACAATTTTTTTTGAAAGTATTTTTTTTTTAAAAGTTAGTAATTAAATATTTATTTAGTAATTCACTTCTAGACTATGGCGAGTCACTAGGCTTTGCCCTTGCTCTTCTCTTTGTCCTTGTTCTTGTTCTTGCTCTTCAATTTAGGATAGTTGTCTTTCATGTGCCATTCTTCATTGCAGTGGTAGCATCTTATTTTTCATTTTCTTCTTGTACCCTGCACTTGATTAAATTTTTTAGTTTTAAATAACTTTTTAAATATTCTTACCATGAGTGTCGTTTCGTTATCATCGAGAGAAGATTCATAATCTCGTTCGCCCGTCTTTGCCTTTAAGGCAATGTTATGCTTTAGCTCCTTCTTCAGATCTGCACATCTTGTTTCATGGACTTCAAATGTTGAAAATAATTCTTCTAAATTACTTAATTCCAAATTCTTAGATATATAATAAGCATCTACTAATGATGCCCATTCAGTAGTCCTAGGAAATGCGTTAAGCGCGTACCTTAGCAAATCTTGGTTAGTTACCTTTTCTCCGAGATTCGAGAGTCCGATGATGAGTTCCTTTATTCTTGAGTGAAGGTGTACAATAGTTTCTCCTTCTAATTTGATGTTGCTGATCTGGTTCATGTGTAGATCCCGTCTCGCGAGTTTTGCCTTAGGGTACTTGGCAGGCTCGTAGACTCCGATCCAGTTAACTTCTTGTGGCAGTAAGATGCTCAGCAGATGGAATTCTGATTTGTCGTTTGCACGAAGTTGGCTTACTCCTTTGCCCATTGGTATTCTTATTTACTCTCAAGTGCTATAAAATCAAATTTTATTATTAAAAGTAAATCGAAATCAGTCTTAAAGAATACCTCCATCTTTTTCTTTCAGCTCGCGAATTCCCCCTCGAACTTCGATGGGTTGATGCTCGGTCCGACCATCTTTTGTGCTCTGTTTGGCGGTTAGTTCTCTTGAAGCTGTTGGGCTCTGATACCACTTGTTGATCCCTTGGCGACCGACTAGGGGGGTGAATAGCCTGTACAATAAAAACAAACCCTTCTCGACTTTATAGCTATATTAACATAAACACTTGTACAAATAAAAAACTAATCAAAAAAGAAAGAGGCTTACAGATTTTACTTGGTTACAACTGGGAAGATTGTTAATCCAAGGAAGATGAAAAGCTCACTAAATGATCTTCTTCAGGAAGAGAAGCCTCTTACAGTAGTTGAAGTACTCAATTACAGAACAAGACTTAAAAGGAATCAATTATAAGTGTTGTTCTACCATTTGGGACCAGGGATGTATTTATAGACCTAGTCGGTGCACCTGGAAGGGTTCTAGGTGCCTGGAGGGGGAACACTTTTATTCCTATTGGAACGGCTCATGACACCTGGCGTTTGGATGAAATTCCTGGTCCGGGCACTTGGAAGGGTTCCAAGCGCCTGAACCATGCAGATAAGGCTCCCCTGGGCGAGGCTCCTAGGGGCGTCCAGCTAATCCAGGTGCCGGAACTAAAAGCCTGGTTGACTTTTTGGTCTGGGTCTTCCGCTCAAGTTCCGCTCGCATTCATTCGGATCTTCCGCTCTGGTTCTATTCGCTTGGGTGATTTTGGCCATTCGGAATGGGGCTCACCCGAACCCAACTTCCGGCCTTCTCGAGCAAACTTCCACTCCGACTTCTCGTCCCTTGGAGAATGCCGCACGCCTCCTTCTCATCTGCCTGCATACTCTTTCGCAGCACCTCGTACCTCGGACGCACCTAGCCTATCAGTTCTCTTCCGTGCCATCATTCTCGCTAGCTGCGTATTTTGCTCGACTTCCTATGCTCCTAAGTTCCTGCATACTTAGACACAGGGGTTAAATACCAACAGGACCTAACCTCACTTGGTTGATAACACCAAAACTACCTTGGGTACTAACAGTACAAAGCGTTTCTAGCCTCACAAGGCTAGCCTTCATCAAAATCAACTATCAAGCCTAATGAGGCTTGCCTCTACTAGTATCCATATCGAGTTATCCTGAAAGCGACTTCGCTAAGTCACGAGTTTTTCATTTCTGATCGGTACTAGCCAAGCATGAAAACAAGTGATTCGAGAGAGGAACCTAAGGCTCTACTTGGTGCCCGACGGCTTAAGGTAATTTGGCGACACCAAATGAGGTGGCGGCGCCTAATGGTGATGGCGCCGATCGATGGTGGCATTGAATAATAGTGATGATCAGTATCAACGCCAAATAGTGATGGCACCAATCGGTATCAACATCGAATAGTGGTGTCGCCACCTCATTTGGTGGCGGCAACCCTTCTTTGTGGTTGACGACAAGAGGGAGAGAACAAAAATCTAACATTTAGGTTTTGATTCAATTCCTTAATTTTTCTCTTCAATCTATATCAATATATAGATCTCCTATCGAGTTTGATTAATGAATCCAAACCCATTACTATTAGCCCAAAGTCCAAACCATTAGCCATAATTTTGTTTCAAAATCAAACCATATTGATTCAAAACCAAACCACTTGGTTTAATAACCATACATCTTTTAATTAAAACCAAACCAATTTGATTTATAATTCAACCAAAAAGGGTTCAATTCATCTTCAACATATGTGGCCCATCTGCACTTCAGTTTTAATAAAATATCTTCCATATTTATCCGTCATCTGGTCCAACCAGACTCAATCTCTCTTGATATGAGAATCCAATTTTCAAACTCATTTTAAGTCTTTTGGATAAACTCATAGTACATGTGACCTCATAGGTTTTCAGTTTATATTGATCATGCATAATTAACTATTAATTATGAATCAATAATAAGTGACACCTAGTAGTACATCATGATCCCTAATTAATGAAAAAAATATAGTAGATTCTAGAACCACTTCTGAACTCTTTAGCAGCTATATTTGTAGGGATCTAGCGGGCTAAACACGCGAAAAGCACAACAGAAAATTTACTAGCTCCTCTCCAGAAGATCCATGCGAAGAAAAAACTATCATATATTAAGTTTGATTAGAGGGTTATGTAGGATCGATGATGTGCTAGGGGGGGGGGGGGGGAGTGTGAATAGCACTCGTGGCTAATTCATTCATTTTGTAAAACACACAGAATATGCAGCTGAATATAGAACAAGACAAAAGCAATGCTAATATAATTTCTTTTACTTGGTTCAGAGCCTGTACGACTCCTACTCCAAGACCTGCGATCGTTGATCGCTTTCGGTGGACAATCACTAATATTTTGAATAAAGATTACAAAACTTAAAGTACAATATAACAAAGTTACCGACAAAAATAGAATTAGAAGTCTTTCTTTGGTTGTCGGAGCAACGTTAAAGAGAGCAGCAGTTGTTTAATCTTGATCTCAGAAATTGTATTATTGAAGCAAATAGTCGAACCCTCCTTAAATAGACAAACAAGGCCTGATCCAGATCCATTGATCTCGGGATCAGGTTTGACTCATCGCTGATCGGTCGACCGATCCCCTGGTCTGGTCGACCGATCCTGCCTGAATCGATCCATCTTCCTATCCAGATTTAGCTTCAGATGAGTCCTCATTCGGTCGACCAATCCTGCCATTCGGTCGACCGATCTTGCTATCCTCGCTGGTTTATCTGGTTTGATCCGATCAATCCGGCCTGATTTTGGTCACCGTATATCCAATGTTCGGTCGATCGAATCCTAGGTTCGGTCGACCGATCCTTCGATCGAACCCGTACATCTGGCTGGATATCTATCTGTTTGCTTTAGAGGTTCGATCGACCGATCCCCGATTCGGTCGATCGATCAAGCCCAAGTCCAACTCTGCAAAACTGTTAGTTTCCTACAAAACAAAGTTAGGCAAAATAGAAAATAATATATAAATAACTTGACATCTTTCGGACTGTCCGGTTCTGACTTCAGATTTCCTCCGAAAACCCTAGGTCGAACCGACGCCTATTGTTCCCTCAACGGGGAACATAGCTTCACCTACTCCTCTCAAGAGTGATTGCCTGTTGTCAGACTGGTCCTCCAGACTGACTGGACTTTCCACTTAGGGTTACCATCCCCTAGGACCTAGGGTTACCCCCCTAGGGTTTTTTATAACCTAGGGTTACCACCCTCTAGGACCTAGGGTTACCTCCCTCTAGGGTTTTCTATAACCTAGGGTTATCACCCCTAGAACCTAGGGTTACCTCCCCCTAGAGTTTTCCACCTATCTAACCACAGCTAGGACTTTCCATCACCTAGGGTTACCGCCCCCTAAGATCTAGGGTTACCTCCCCCTAGGGGTTTCCACTTGCCTAGAGTCCACTAGGATTTTTGCCTAAGACAACTTAGATCTTTTCTGCAAGCTCAATTAACCTTATTAGATCACAAGACAACTTAACTTTGGATCTTTTGACATAACCAAAACTCAGGTTCGATCATCTGGTGCTTCCTACACCAATAGGTTATACCTTTGGTACGTGCACTCGATCTCCTAACAACTAGGATCTTAGCACGATCGCGTGTCCGTGCCTCTACGGTATCCACATGAACAAGCCTTCGTTTGTCTCACAAACTCACAAAGTGGAGAAGGAAACCATCTAAGGTTGTGCTAGCGACCAAGAGAGGTGGTTTGGCCAAGATGAAGAAGAAGAAGAAGAAAAAGAAGAGGAATCTAAATATACACAACAAGTTTTCATCCATTCATAAATTATATTTATATCCATCTAAGGAATACCAAAGGGTTTTACCTTTTGGTATTTCTCTCATCAATCTAATGGTTCAAAATTGACCATTCAATCCAATGGTTCAAAATTGACCATTCATTTTCCTTGATGAACTCGAGTTCACCCAATGAGTCTAACTCATTGAACCTTATCAATCCAATTGACTCCATGAACATCAATCTAAATTGACTCTATGAATCTAATTAGAATTAAACTCAATCCAATAATTGGATCCAATTGAGTCTAACTCAATGAGTCTAATTCATATTAGACTTAATCCAATGATCCATCATATGAACCCATTTCCAAATCAACTTATTCTTTATGTGTGACACAATAGATTCTCGTAACGTTAGCAATGTATCCAAATCAACATTTTAGATACATAAACAATGAGTGACATCTAGCAAGACATCATTGCTACCCAAGTGATGAGAATGTCGAGATCCGACTTAACCTTTCTATAGCTATTATCTTGTATGACTTAGTCCTTCTACCTTAATATCTAGATTGATCAATGAGGCATAGACTATGTCATTCTCTTATCAATTTTTGTGTTTCTTGATTTCTAAGTAAATATACTTATTCATTCGACACTGAATTAAAGTAAATATAATAATCAACTTTGTCTTTTATTAATAATGAAATATGATACAAATGTAACGCCCGCCCTCCCACTGCTTAAGGAGGGACGGGGTTACTTACTTACATACATGCATACATATAAAATCATGTCAGCGGAAACCGTTATTTAATTTTTTTTCTACACTAATCATCATGCTTATCATACTGAACATGTAGACTTACTAGTATTTATGCATGCAACTTAATTAATACCAACTACTTGAAACATAATTCATGATATCATAAGCATACTAGCATGAAACATGAAGAACATAAGTGCATAACTATCCATACTAGTTAAAATACTATCAAAGCATAAAGATAACACATGGTTCATATGCAAACTTAGAACTTAAAAACATATAGCAGTTTTCTTCCACCGTGCCACTGCCACACACACTCTTTCCCTTCCTGCTGCTCCCCTAAGTTTAGCCATTCGTTTCCTTTTTCTGCAGTACAAGGAAACATAAAAACTATAAGCCCATAGGCTTAGTAAGTCCCTTTCCTACTCACAAAAACCATGATTCAGGCATGAACATAAAGTGATAACATGTTCATTTGGTAAATCATAACATAACATGTGAGAGCATAACATAAAGTCATATCATATCATATGAGAGCATAAACGTAAAGTCATATCATATCATGTGAGAGCATAAACATAAAGTAGTAACATGATCATATAAACATCATAGACATATTTCAAGAGCATCTTTAAGAAGCATAAAGAAAAACATATAACATGAATATGTAGATGCAAGATGTTCTTTTGAAAACATGTATCATGAAAATGAGTATATGCAAGATGTCCTTTTGAAAATATATATCATATACATACTTAAACATAATCTTAACATGAGGGCCCGACTTGTACTACATACATACATAAATGCGCGCATCCTAAATAGATCCAAGGTAGCTAATCTTGAACCTACTAGGAACTAGGCCCGTTTCATAGACCATCGACTTAGGGGCACTTAGGAGCCCATCCCTTTTTACTAGGCCCGTTTCATAGACCATCGACCTAGGGGCGCTTATGGAGCCCACCCTTGGTACAAGCCATAAAAAGTAAAATAGCATGTCATATCATAACATATCATGTTCTTGTCATATCATAACATTTCATGTTCTTGTCATATCATGAAGAGAGATCCCAACTTAAGGGAAGCATCTCTTAGGCTTTTTCATCTTACATAAGCCTTGCAGAAACATAGCATGATGGCACCAACTGCACATAACATATAGTATATCATAAAAACATAACATGATAACATGAAGTGCACATTATATAGCATCTCATAAAAACATAACATGATAACATGAAGTGCACATATCGATTAACATGGTGACATAAAAATTCATATCACATCATAAGAGTCAACATCATACATGATTAAGGTTTTTTTTTTTTTTGAAACTTCTAACAAGCCCTAATAATGCTTGGCCGAAACATATAAACATACATCATAGGTTTTCAAACAACATGGATACATGAAATCAACTACCTAAGTCTTCATAATCATTGATCATAGCATGTAAGACCTTAGGAACCCTAGGTAGCTTCTTAACCTCATTCTTCTTATCTTGGCCGAAACATGAAGGCATGTTTTAACTTTCCTTTAATCAATTTAAAGCATGAAACTTTTGCAACCTATATAGCATAGCAAGTGAGTCCTTTGGTAACCATAAGTGAGGTTCTAACTCTAATATTCAACCTTGGACGAAACCTCAAGGTAGTGTTTCTAGGTTTTTCATGCAACATAAGCCATGGAAATTTAACCTAACATTGCATAGGAAATCATACATCATGAGGAAGCATAAAACAAGCATGGTTAGATTTCAAAACCTTGCCCTAGACCTTGTGTTCATCCTTGGCCGAAACCTAAGGTAAGACTCTAGGTTTTGTTTATACATCATGTAGCATGAAAACTTAACTAACAACATGTAATAGATCATGTATCATGAAGGAGCATAAACAAGCATGTTTAGGTTTCAATACTTTGCTCTAAACCTTATGTTCCATCTTGGCCGAAACCTAAGGTAAGGTTCTAGGTTTTATTTATACAACATGTAGCATGAAAACTTAACTACAACATGTAATAAATCATGTATCATGAAGGATCATAAACAAGCATGTTTAGGTTTCAATACTTTGCTCTAAACCTTATGTTCCATCTTGGCCGAAACCTATGGTAAGGTTCTAGGTTTTGTTTATACAACATGTAGCATGAAAACTTAACTAACAACATGTAATAAGTCATGTATCATGAAGGAGCATAAACAAGCATGTTTAGGTTTCAATACTTTGCTCTAAACCTTATGTTCCATCTTGGCCGAAACCTAAGGTAAGGTTCTAGGTTTTGTTTATACAACATGTAGCATGAAAACTTAACTAACAACATGTAATAAATCATGTATCATGAAGGAGCATAAACAAGCATGTTTAGGTTTCAATACTTTGCTCTAAACCTTATGTTCCATCTTGGCCGAAACCTAAGGTAAGGTTCTAGGTTTTTTTTATACAACATGTAGCATGAAAAACTTAACAAACAACATGTAATAAATCATGTATCATGAAGGAGCATAAACAAGCATGTTTAGGTTTCAATACTTTGCTCTAAACCTTATGTTCCATCTTGGCCGAAACCTAAGGTAAGGTTCTAGGTTTTGTTTATACAACATGTAGCATGAAAACTTAACTAACAACATGTAATAAATCATGTATCATGAAGGAGCATAAACAAGCATGTTTAGGTTTCAATACTTTGCTCTAAACCTTATGTTCCATCTTGGCTGAAACCTAAGGTAAGGTTCTAGGTTTTTTTTATACAACATGTAGCATGAAAAACTTAACAAACAACATGTAATAAATCATGTATCATGAAGGAGCATAAACAAGCATATTTAGGTTTCAATACTTTGCTCTAAACCTTATGTTCCATCTTGGCCAAAACCTAAGGTAAGGTTCTAGGTTTTGTTTATACAACATGTAGCATGAAAACTTAACTAACAACATTTAATAAATCATGTATCATGAAGGAGCATAAACAAGCATGTTTAGGTTTCAACACCTTGGTCTAAACCTTCTGTTCCATTTTGGCCGAAACCTCAAGAGTGAGGTTCTAGACTTTTTGTTACAACATGAAGAATGAATTGTAAACTTGACAACCATAAGTGACCACAACTCCTTATCTTGGCCGAAACTTGCAAGGATATCCCTAAGTTTTTTTCAACAACCTTTAAACATAAAGCGTACGAAACCATTGTACTGCAGGTGAGTGGATACTTACATCTCTCGCTTAATTCTCTAAGAGAAGTAACCTTGGTTGTGAGGCTTTTCCTAGAGAGAAACTCCTTTGCTTGGTTCGGCAATGGTGAGGAAGGAGAGGTTTGTTTGGTTTCGGTGGAGAGGAGGAGGGAGGAGGAAGAGAAGAAAATGAAATTTTCTCTTTCCTTTTCTCCTTTTATTCCAAATGAAAGGAAGAAGGAAAAAATGAACTTTTCCTTTCCTTTTCTTTTACTCATCCTAAATGAAGGGAGGAAGTAAAACTCTCTTTTCATTGTAAGAAGAGGAAGGAAACTTAGACTTCTCCTCTTTAGTGAAGAGAGCCTTCACTTTCCTTACCTTTAACCATAATTTCCCTCTTTTCATATCAGCACACCCTTGCTGGGGCTACTGGTTATAACATGGAACCACTTACTAAGAGGTCCAAGGTTCAATCCTTGGTCATGCCTCTTTTTGGTTCTTTATATATATATATATATATATATATATATATATATATATATATATATATATATATATATATATATATATATATATATATATATATATATATATATATATATATATATATTTTAAAGAAGAATCCACATGAAACCTATTTAATCATGCATAAATTCATGTAAAATTTCTAGGGATCCTATGGGTGTTACAACAAAAGGAGCCCTTTACAATCATCTCATAATTGGTACTAGGGCTAATACTAATAATATTGAGTCGCGCCTCGTTCCTTTCACTCATTTTATATCCACTTGGTAATAGACATGGTCTATGTGTCAGTTCCTACTAGGCTGACTACGTCACACCTAGCTCAAGTTATCTTTCTTGTCCTGTGGATTCAAATTACTCAGGCATGTGCCCAAGAGTATCATACTTTTGACATATAATACTTTGGCCAAAGACTTTGAGTAATAATCTTAATAAGTGGCCATAGGTATACATCACCTTTTACAAGGAGCGGTGAATCCTTTGTAGGCTATCCAAATACCTTTGAGTACTTCAACTTATACCCAATTATCTTAGGTTTACATCTCCAAGGAGATTCTTCCTTAAGATGTAAAGTATAAGTCTCTATGACTAAAATGACTTGAATACCTCAAGTCAAAGGAAACTCGTATTTAAACTATAATGAGATCTTCATTGAAATATACATATATGTATAGAACCATATGAAGTCTCATGGCAGATCACTCCAATGAACTAGTTACCTTTAACTGACATCCATGTTTAACTCTCGATATTCTATTATCTTTAGCTAGTGAGGAACAACTACTTTGTTAAACCAAGGAGTATAATACGTGCTAATCTCTCAGAATCGATGATGTCCAAACTCATCAATTCATCGACTAAGGAATATTTTAATACAATCATAATTACACATAAAGAGATGTTCACTAGTTGTGATCCAATCACAAGTTTTCTTAAGCTATGAATCATATTGCGAACATTCAGTAAATGAGTTTAAGATTCAATCATATACATAAAGAATCTACACTCAAATAATGAATATTTATTTATCCAATAAACAGTACATTCCATAAGGTGATTGCTTTAGAACATCTTTTAAATATAACACCATGGTCCAGCTGTGCCTCCTCCCAGAGTAGATTCGACGGTTTGGCTGTGCCTTCTCTATAGAGCCTTTCACACCACGACCATGTCTTTTGACACGGCCGTGTGGCATGGATACATGCCCGTGTGTCACCTATAAAAGGGGAGTGAGATACCCTTTTCATGGGAGAGAGGGGTTTCCCTTTAAGGGTACCCTCAAGGTCCATTTCTGAGGAGTTTTTGATGATTCATCCACCATTTGAGGCAGATTTCATCAATCTGTCTATCATCTAAAGAGGATTTCAATCCAAGACATCGGCTACATCTTGCTAAGCATTTCTTCCTCTCTATTATCTATTTGGATTGTAAGAATGCTTCTTTCATTATCTTTGGGTTGTAGTTTCCTTACTATGGAGTAGATCTCTGGATGCTAGGATGTATTATGATGTGATGTTGATGTATGAACTATGAATTTACCCATTTCCTTATTCTATGATATGCTTGTACCTTGTTCTTGTTTGATTAAATGTGTGCTGATGAATGATTAATTGTATGTGTTGTTTGATTAAATGAATGTGAAGGATTGGTCTCCATGTAGGGGAGATGCTTTAAATCATATAACTGGGGGGCCTTTAGTGACAAAGAGAATCCCTTTAATCGGACTTTCTAGAGTATCACTTTGAAATGGAGACCAATTCTCTACAAGGGATTTGCTAATTAGAGTTTAATGACTTTTCCTCAATTTAATGTTGGGAAGTAACTTATGTAATCTAGACTGTATAACAGCATTGGGGGGGGGGGGGGCATGTGACAAGGGTATCTTTTTATCCGGACTTTTTATGTTATCTCTTTACTTAATAGCATTGAAATTCAATAGGATAAACGCTCTGATGTAACCTTCATTGGTCCATACCGATAATTTGATTAGAATCTATACAAGACATAAACATAGAGATAAGGAGATGAATAATTTATAGAACATCAACTAGCATCATGATGAAACTGAAATCCTATAATCGCTTCCCCAAACCAATTTCTCTCTCACCGATCATTTTCTCTCATTGGATCTCTCTCTCTCTCTCTCTCTCTCTCTCTCTCTCTCAATCTCTAGTTCTCAAAATTTCACAAAACTTTGATTGTTTAGATAACTTGTTTTACAAACTTAACTAATGCTTAATCAACAATTCCTATGGATCAATATTTTATTATTTGATGACTTAACCGTGCACTTGCAGTTGTGACAACATATATCCATGTAAGTAAACAATTTGACTTTCAAAAGCATAAAGCAGAGTTTTTGGTATCTCTCAAATACCTAAGAATCATTGCCTCCCGATGTTGTTTTCTTGTATTACTCATAAACCTACTCACAACTTCCATTACATGTGTTATGTTTGGTTTAGTGCATACCATCACATACATATATAGGCTCACTTCTTCGTAATTGATTTGTGGATAAATGAAAATCTCTAGCTAAAGGTGTGTTCACTTGCTTTGCTCCATCTATGTAGAAGCTACTAAGCACTTTCTTTATATATTCTTCTCAGATAACTTTAGGACATCTTTGTCCCTAATAATTCTCATCCCAAGGATTTATTTTGCAATACCCAAATCATTCATCACAAATTCCTTTGACATTTTCTTTTTCTTCTTGTCAATTTCTAATATACTAGCTTCAAAAATCAATATATCATCAACATATAGTAATAGAATGATATATGATCTACAAAACCTTTTGATGAAACAACAGTGCTATACCTAACATCTTAAAAACCCATTATTACTTATAAAATTGTCAAACTTTTTATATTGTTGTCTAGGCCCCTATTTTAAGCCATAAAAACTCTTTTGAGGTTTACACACATTTTCTCCTTTCCCTGTACCTCAAAACCTTGTGGCTGCTTCATGTAAATTTCTTTCTCCATGTCACCATAAGGAAAGGTAATTTTTACAATTGTGTATGTTGAAGAGGTAGATTTTCCTTTGCTACTAACCCAAGAATTGTTATGATGGTGGTCAACTTAGCCACAAGAGAGAAAATTTCAGTGTAATCAATTCCTTCTTCCTATTGAAAATATTTTGCCGCCAACCTTGCTTTATAGCGCTTGCTAGTATCGTGTTCTTCTTTTACTTGGTAAACCCACTTATTTTTTTTTTCATATGGTAACTCTGCTAATTGTCATGTTTGATTAGACATCAAAGATTTCATCTCATCTTGTATGGATGACTCTCACTTGATTGATTCATCAACCTTTATTGTCTCCTCATAACTTTATAGTTCACTTCTACATAATTACTTAGCTAATCTTACTTCATTTAAGCTTGACTTAGCCAATTTTGTAGTCAATTTCAAGTCTAATTTATTTTAATTTATGGTTCATTAAGCTTAATTTTTGACTTAAGTACTTACTTATATTGTTCCATTTTAGCACATGTTTGTTTAGCATGCATTTAAAATATATGTTGACTTCATTTGACTTAAAATGTACATAGTTAAATTTTACTTGCTTAAAGTTAAAGTATTTGACTACAAACTTGCTTATTTTTTAAAATCTTTTTAAGATAAATTATTTGTTAGCTTTTAATATTTTATTTTCAAGCTACATTTTAGCAAGTAAGTAAAATGTCATTTTCATTATTTAATATTCTTTCTTATCTATTTTTGTATGTATGAAAAAGAGGAGAGAAAGATTTAAAGTTAAGAATTTTCCAAATATATTTTTTTTCCCAAGTCAACTTTATTTACAATTAAGGGGGAGTTTTATATTGAGGGGGAGAGTTTAAAAATTTTAAGTGCATTAATGTATGAGTGCATTCATATTCTTTTCTTAATCATACATATGATGCACACCTTCCTATTTTTATTTTTGGTTTAAGCTAACTTTAAACTAAATTTCTATACACTAAAAAGGGAGAAATTATTGGTATTGGGAACCTATGTTTTAATTTGATATATGACTTAGTTTAAAGGTAGTCTATTGGTGGTCTAACAAAGTTGTGTCAAGTATGCAGGTATAGATAACTTGAGAAGAGTCAAAGACTTGGTTTCGAACCATTGGAAGGATAAAACCTAGTGGGACTAGGCAGTTGGGAACTAGGTAATGCAAAGCCCTAGTGGGACTAGGCAAGGAAAACTTGGTTGGCAACTATTGGTGCTGGAAGAATAACATTTTACCAGAGTTTTGATGTATGCCTAAGATTAAAGTTATGTTAGTTCTGATCTAATAATTTATGTCAAGCGTGCAGGTACATGTTACTTGACAAGTGGTGAAGTCCTAGTTGGGTGCTAGGCAATAACTAAGTCCTAGTAGAACTATGCAACTAAAGACCTGATTATGAGTCAGGGATGAGTTAAGTCTTGGTTGGAATCAATCAAGAAAGTTCTAACTGGGCTGCTAGGTGATTCAAGTCCAAGTGGAGTCAACTGCGAGCTGAAGGCTTGGTGGACAAGATCAAGTGGAGTAAGCTTGGTAGCTGACGCTTGGTGGACAAGTTCAAGTGGAGTAAGTTGTGAGCAATCTTGGCAGACAAGACCAGGTGGAGTAAGTCGGGAGTTGAAGCTTGACAAACAAGTTCAAGTGAAATAAACTGAGAGCTATAGCTTGGCAACTCATTCTAGATGAGTCAACTGGGGGTTGAACATTTAGACTCAAAGTAAGTGCGAGTAACTTTACCTTTTCTATCATACTCATTACGTGTAACAATTGCAGTAAAGCAATGTTTGATGGTTCCAGACGATTGGAGAGAATTAGGGGCGACTAGCTACTGATAACTCTGGACAAGGGAATTTAGAAGGTTCAGGTAACCATATCGGGTTAGGGCAATTGGAGGATACGAGCGACTGAAGTAGCTTACAAGCGATTGATAAATGACATTATCAGCAATCCAAGTGAATCAGGTTTAATTAATAATTGAAAAAGAAGCTTGGTGAAGTAAAGCTTCTACTTCAGAAGGTAGAGAAGCTTGTCTCATGAGCTATATAAATACAAAGGCCACAAATAGCTACAAGGAAGCTCTCAAGGCTACTGAAGAAATTGAAGCACTAGCAGTTGGATTCTTAAAACCAACACAAGAAGGAGGAGTAGCTGTAGCAACCAAAGCAGTAATAAAGAAAAACAATACTCAGCTCCAGCTTCTTGTCAGTATTTTAGAGAAATTGGAAGTTTAGGATTGACTCCTCTTCAGGCGACTAGAGAGCTTCTATGCAATCAGAGGGCTTCATTAATGTTATCTAACATATAGAAATTACAGTCATGTCAGCACTTATCTAGGTGATTGTAATATTTGAGAGGTGTCTTAAGACAATCACCTTAGATATTGTGTTATTTATTTGATAAATAAAATTTACTATTTGAGTGTACATTATATATATGTTTCCGTTAAATGTCATCTAACAGGTATAATTTCTAAATAAAATTTTATTCTACAATTATGTCTACACATATATGTTCTTGTGGATGTGTGTGATGCATGTTCTAATAATTTAGAAAATTATTATACTTCCATTGCATATTTTTTGAAAAAATATTTTTGTAGGCGCTTAGAAACATCAATAGTGGTATTGGAGCTACTTGTGTTTTGACATAGATCATAGATCTCTGTTTTTACATGTCCAGGTTTTCTAAAATTTTAATTTAAAAAAATTAGAAAATTTCGGATACGGAAATTGTTTCCTAATCTGATGTAAAATTTTTAATTGTAGAAATTATTTCCTAATTTGTTAGGAAAATCTAGTCTTGGATATTATTTCCTAATTTTTTGGGGGAAAAAAATTAATTTAGGAAATTATTTCCTAATTTAACAAGAAACTTCCTAATTAGAATATTATTTTCTAATAAGATAAGGAATTAGATTTGGAAATGGTTTCCTAATCTAATCAAGGAATTAAGGTTTATGGAAACCAATTTCTTTATAATATTTTATTTCATAATTAATTTATGACAACTATGCTATGATTTATGCCATGATTTATGTCATGATTGTTGCCATGATCTATGCCTATATAAATAGTGTCACGCTTCGAAAGAGTCCCTGCCTGACAAATGGATAGTATCTCTCTCTTTATGACAACGTATGGAACCTACATACATAGCACATGACTACACAAATATAATAACAACAACCCACATTATTGAATCAACAATCATGTAGTTGTATAATAAGTAGCCCACATGGCTGAAATAAAAACCTAGTGGAAAATAATAATAATACACAACCTACATGGCTGGTACAAAACACAACCACGTAAGATAACTGACTAGACTGTGCACTGGTACGACTTACCACATCAAGTACATAACCAAATAAAAGGACACTACAAGTTCAAAAATCCACACACAAGTTATTCAATACATAAACAAGTCTGAAAACCAATAATGCAAGTAAAGGCAATAGCGGAAGAAGACTCTCAATGTGACATGGGACTGATGGACATGATCTCTAGGTGACTCCATAAATCCTAGACATGTTCCCTGGCGAAAGGAAAACAGTAAAAGGGGTGTTGAATGCGGTGACTCAATGGGTAATAGACATAGACAGCGCATGAACAATGTATATATATATATATATATATATATATATGGGTATACAGTCTCATAAAGGTATACAATCTCATAAAAGTAATGCCATAATAAGTGTACATATCTGAACGATGTAATGAGTACCTAATAACTGCAAGAGCATGAGTGAATCTACAATAGAACTGCTTGTATCTACTAAAGCATCATATATAGCCTATCCAGCTACTAATAAGCAGGCCAATGTCAAGTACATGTAACAGACATATCTCAACCATATGTAAACATATCACAGATATCACAGACATATAGATATAATCAATCATAAGCATATGCAATCATATATCATATGTATATGCACGGCATGGTTACTCCGGCCCACCCCTTAGCTACCACAACTTTTGTATAGTTGAGAGGTCGAGACAATGATAAATGTACACACTACCAATAGCCACTACTCTTGAGTAGTGCGAGTGGATAGTTTGTTGAGTAGCTATCTAGATACATAGCAACGGGGTCCCTGCTGCTTGCAACTCCAGCTAATACTACCATTGAGTGAAGCGAGTTGGGCACGACAAGATATGTTGCACTCACTCCAAGCACACTACCCTGAGCGGCCGAGTGAGTAGCAATGGTCGATGACTCTCTCAACTATTGGGACACCTAAAGTTGGGGGGGGGGGGGGCGTAGGGGTGAATCGTTGATGATGATCTTGCAGTAGAAAATCTAAGCGAAACTCCACTAATCCTAACGCTAAGGATTTACTTGGTATCCACCTTAAATGAGGTGAAAATCCAAGGATCTGGTTCCCTCTCACACATCCATTATCAAAATACTCATTCTCAGAAACACTCCAGAGATAGAGAAACCTCGTAGAAGACTCGAATACAACAAGAATAAAATGGAGAATCTAATATAAACAAATCTTACAAGATTTACAACATTGAAACACTAGTTTGCTCCTTCTTGCTTGTCCACCTCTTGATCAACTTGGAAATGCAACAACACTTTTCTCTAAGTCTTCAAGAACTCTGGTGTTGACTTGGAGAGAATCGATGAAGAAGATGTGAAGAGAAAATATCCTGTTTGAAGCTATCGAAATTCTTTTACCTGTAACCTACGCCAACGGTCATATCCCAATCAATCAGCTGATTGATTAGGGTATTTGGATCGATCAGCTGATCGATCTAGAAGGATTTTGTGTTCTCATGAAAAGCCCCAATATTGATTGACTAATAGATTTTGGCTACCTCATAATATCGTGAGAAAACCTTCCCTAATCGATTGGCTGATCGATTGGAGTGTCCTAATCGATCGGGGAGCATACTAGCTCTCTCGTGAAGTTCCTCAATCAATCAGCTCATTAATTGAGCTCTAGCTGAATCGATCGGTTGATCAATTCACCTTGCCTCTTCGTAATGACATTCTCAATCAATCAACTGATCAATAGGGTTCAACACTAACTCAAGTATAGGGTTCCTTGTTCAACATCCTATCAACCGTGACCTATTAGGACTTTCTCATGCCTAGCATCTGGTCAACCTTGACCTACTGGAACTTTGTCACCAAGTGTCCGGTTAATCCTTTGATCCAATTGGATTTTCCTTCTCGTGCCAAGTGTTCGGTCAGCCTTGACCTATTTGGACTTACTATATTTTTCCAAGTGTCTGGTCTTCCATGATCGACTTAGATTTCCAATCACCAGGTGTCATGTCAACCTTGACCCATTAAGATTTACCATCTCGTGCTAAGTGTCCAATTTTCCATGACCCACTTAGACTTTCAAACACTAGGTATCCGGTTGTTATGCTTCCGTAAGTGCACGGATACGTCGTTAGTAATAAAAGATTATCGATCCCACGAGGACTAGTTATAAGCACTAGTGATTGTTCACGTAGAATTAGCTAAACTACCGATGGTTGTAAGCGAACTGTTTCTTGAGAAGAAAAGAACATGGGAAGTAGATGTGAGAACTGGCAAGAGAAAGAGAGTTTTACTTGGTTTGGAAAGAGCTCTAGGAGTTTGGTTTCGTTGTGGTGGTAACTAATGCATCATGTTCTATCCTTTCCTCATTGTCAATCAACATGTAGTCGTTGAAAGTTATAGCTACTACCCCTAAGCACTAAACAGAGAAGATCCCTGTGAAATCCTATTATGGTTAACCCTTGTCACTAGGGCGCCTCGGTAGATCACAAGAATACAAACCTGGTCGGTATCATTAAGGATAGAGATAGGGGTTTGGTTTGGTTTCTTACTTCCTTGCGAAGGAATTACCTCTCCTTTCGAGGGAGTATCCTAGATATCCGTGAACAGGTTACCCCTGTCACTAGGGCCCCACGGGTATACGATCTAAGATCCTCTCTTTACAAAATTAGCAATCCCAACATAATTAATTAATACGACATGGCAAACAAGTCTCATGCATATCAAATTGAAACAAGATAAATGAAATCATTCAAAGAGTGAAAGCATAAGCATGAATCTTACATCATAACCTATCCACAACTACTACCTGATCCTAGAACAAAGAATGTACTCCATAGACGCAGGAGAAAAACCCAAAGACATAGTATAATTAAACATTCAATTCCTAGACAAGAAGAGAGAGGGAATAGAGATACTTATTCAATGATGTCGAGTGATCTTTGGATCCAATCCTTTGCTTCTAGAGTTGATGCGGTGATGGAGGTGATCTCGGATCATCGAACAGAGGTCCGGGATAGCGTGGAACGACACCAAGGTGTATTTCCCCTTTTTCGGATCTTCCCCCCTAAGGGGAAGGGTTAAAAACCCTTTTATAGGCTAGGGCATGGGCACTACACGACCCGTGCCACGACAGTGCGAGATTCGTACGGCCAGCTCCTCTCATTCTTCGGATAGAGTGGCACGACCATGCGAGAGCCGCATGGCCATGTCATCCTTTGTCTCTGGTCGTGAGGCACGGTCATGCAAGGTCACACGGCCGTGTACTGCTCTCTCTCTTGGGAATGGCCAAATGGTCATGCAAGGTTGCACGACTGGTGTCAAGTTTGCTGCTTTTGCTCCGATGCGTCGACAATCACCGTTTTCGCTCCAAAAGTTATCCCTGTCAACACAAAACCAAACAAAGAGCATATCTCCGACAAAAGAATAATTAATACTGAATAAATAATATGAGAGATGATCGTGCGAAGAATATATACAAATAAAGCAAGTGAATGTGTGTTAAAACATGCATAAACGATCATAATATCTACGCACATCACACCCCCAGACTTGAACTTTTGCTTGTCCTCAAGCAAAACGCTGCAATCTATGTTCATGAGTTCCTATAGTGTATCATGATCCCTAGTGCATTCGCCTAACTCTATCAACTAGTTTCATTGATAAGCATGTTTGTGGAGTAACCTAAGTATCGCCTAAGCATAAGTTCTTTGTGCTCGGTGTAATAAGTGACTCAAGCTCTTTAAGTTTTGATTTTTTGTCCTAATCAAGTCGTCATACAATTGAGTTCCTAATGTTTCCGGTGATAGGCACTTACCTGCCACACACTTGGTTCGTTTCCTTTAAATTACACAAGGTCTCAAAGGATACTACTCGGAATCAAGAGAAACATAACATTTATTTCCCCAGTAACCTAACTCGGTCTCAAAGGGGTAAATTGTTAGTTTCCACTCACGACAACGGTTTTTATCCCTTATTCAACTTTTTTTTCATTATATATTTTTTTTGGTGTTATAGAAGTGTAGCACTAATCACAAATGTAGATGCAAATGTTGGGATTTAGATTTTTCCGAATGAGCTTCCATAATTCGAGGTCATCTAGTAATCAAAATATAACTAAGGAATCCCCATGAGAACACAAGTACTAAACAAATTGGATGAATCCTAACTATTTCAAAATATTTCTAC
Source organism: Zingiber officinale (assembly GCF_018446385.1). Taxonomy (NCBI): domain Eukaryota; kingdom Viridiplantae; phylum Streptophyta; class Magnoliopsida; order Zingiberales; family Zingiberaceae; genus Zingiber; species Zingiber officinale. The sequence continues at coordinate 69,550,190 of NC_055987.1, read as the reverse complement.
TATTTAAGCTTAAGTGAAGTGAAAGTAAGATCCTTAAGGTTAGGCCAAAACTTATACTAAAGTCCATACAATACTAAGCTTATTTCATGCTACTAAAGATAGAGAAAGGAGGTACACCAAACATACTAACACTATCTCTAGGACACATGAACAAAGAAAATACACGTGCTAGTCATTTTGCTATTGGACAAGTCAGCAGAAGAAGTAGAAGGTTTGATGCTCTCAAATATGCCTCAAAACTATTCAAAATAAACACGATGAAAAACTACAAGTGGGAAAAGAAAATGCAATATGAAACTGAAAAATAGTATGAAATGCAAGTAGATAAAGCAAAATAAATAAATATGTAGAAGGACAAGGAAAAAGACTCGACTCGACTCAAGTTGTGCAAATACAACACCCCCCCAGACTTAGACTTTTCAATGTCCCGATGAAATCAAAACGACCGATGAGCTAGGCTGAAGTTCGGGGAGATCGGGAAGGTCAAGATAAGCCTCAACTGTTGGTTGCTACTCGGAATACCGTTCTAGTTCCCCTGTACAAAAATTTGAACAAGCATAGAACTATCCTAGCTACCCATGTGCTCTACTGAAGTTAAATTTGGATTGCAAATGATACTTAACATTATTAATCCAAATTATCCTTCAGAAGTTAAACTTGGATTGGAAACAATACTTACCATTTTTACTCCAAGTTTGACCGATGTGATCTTCCTAAGTTAAATCATATTACAGAAGTTAATTAAATATCTATTTCAAAGATTGACTTCCAGGTTAAATATAGCGAGACACTAGGCCTTCTTGGGTATGAGATCATCCACCACTTCCTAGACAAAGCCTTTCTAAGAAATCAGATATTTAACTTCTTACAGTAAACTAGGTTTAACTACAGAGACCTCAATAGAAGCACAATATCGAAACATGAAATCAAAAAATAAAATCGATAACAAAACGATAACCTAAAATTGATAGTCTCTTATGTTTGGTTTTTCAAGATCTATACAAAGAAGATGAACTAGTTATGATGAGGAAACAAATAACTAGTTATACCTTTCTTAGTAGCTTATAGACGTCTTGATCTTCTATTGTATTCCTCTCCTCCTCTTGGACGTCGTGTGGGCGACGATCTACAAAGATGAAATCCACCCAAGCTTTTTCCTTTGCTTCTAGGTTTCGACCACCAACTAACATCCAAGGGATGCTAGACAAGAGAGCTTCCTTCTCTTCTTCTTCTCTTTCAAGCAACCGGCCACTAAGAGAAAACCAAGCTTAATGCCGCTAGCCTCCAAGAAAGAAAACAAAAGGAGAAGAGAGAAGGAAGAGGGCCGACCACCAAGGGAATAGAAGAGAGGAGTTTCGGCCACAATAGAGAGGAAGCAAGGCTTAGGTTGTTCTCAATGAGGCACCCTCTCCCTCTCTTTTATAATCCTTGGTGAATCCAAAAAAGGAAATTTTTAAAACAAATAATTAAAATTTCCTTTTATTCCTTTACATGGCCGGCCACCACTTGTGCATCAAACAAGGAAATATTTTAAACAAAAAATTAAAATATCTCTTTTAAAATCCCTTTTGTGGTTAGCTATAAAAGGCATGTTTTATAAACTTAAAATCTTCTCTTTTAAATCCTTTTGTGGATGTCTATAAAAGAAAAGATTTAAAATAAAACTCCTTTTATATCATGGTTACAAAAAAAGGAAAGTTTAAAATTAAAATCTTTCTTTTAAACATTATAGATAACTACAAATAAGGAAAGATTTCAAATCTCTCTTTTAATCTTTTGTAGAAAGCTATAAAAGGAAAGATTTTAAAATTTAAAACTCTCTTTTAAAACATGTGGAAAGCATCATAAATGGAAAGTTTTTAATAAAATAAAAACTCCCTTTTATTTCCTTTTGTGACCGATCTAAAAAAGGAAAGTTTTATAATTAAAATCATCCTTTTAAATTCTTTTAATGGATCTCTATAAAAGGAAAGATTTTATAAAAAATAAAACTTCCTTTTTCTATGTGTGGATGGTCGGCCCCTTGCTTGGGCATCAAGCAAGGCTTGGCCGACCCTAGCTTGGGCTCCAAGCTTGGCTTGGCTGACCCCTTATTTGGGCTCCAAGCAAGGATGTGGCCGACCCTTAAGCTTGGTTAAGAAGCTGGGCTTTGGGTAGATATAAGGCTTTATAAATAAGAGGCTATAATGGGGACCGAGATGAGGAATTGGTTTTGGTCTCCCGATGAGTTTGAGCTTACCATGTTCACCCCGAACAACCAACTCAAGTTCATCAATAATAACTCATACCACTAAAGAGTTATTATTGCACTACCGCACCAATCCCATATTACAATATGGGCTCCTTCTTATCATGAGTGCGCTAATCTCTCTGTGTTTAAGATATCGAATGCCTATTAATTAAATGAGTTACTGACAACTCACTTAATTAATATCTAGCTCCAAGAGTAGTACCAATCAACCTTATTGTCATGTCGGACTAAGTCCACATTCATAGTTTACATGAAAATCCTTATGAGCTCCTCAAGGGGACATCATCAACCTAGATCACTAGGACACAGTTTCATTCTATAATTAACAACACATCATATAAATAATATCATTTCCCAACTTATCGAGCCTTTTGATTTAACGAACTAAATCTCACCCTTTGATAAATTAAAGAAATAAATATTAAGTATACGTGCTTGTTATTATATCATGATTAGGAGTACACACTTCCATAATAACAGAGGTCCTGCTCTTTTTTACAGTTAGTATAAAAAGAACAACCTCAAATGGTCCTGCTTAATACACTCAGAGTGTATTAGTGTAATTTTATAGTTAAGATAAACTAATACCAAATTACACTACAACCATTCCAATGGTTTGTCCCATTCCATCTCGGTTATGAGTAACTATTTATAATTTATAAGGAACTGATAACATGATCTTCTGTGTGACACCACACACCATGTTATCTTCAATATAAATTAAATAAACAACTACATTTAGCATATAAATATAAACATTTCACCAATATGATTCTTATTTCAAAATAAATGTTTATACAAAAAGTAAGACTTTTAGTATACATTCTAACAATCTCCCATTTATACTAAAAGACTATGCTGTCATAAATGCTCCTATACATCTGATTCCCATCCCGTCAATATGCCGATCAAAAGCTTTCGCCGGAAGGACCATAGTGAAAGGATCTGCTAGGTTATCTGCTGATGTAATCTTGGCGACAACAACTTTTCCTCGCTTTACAATGTCTCGTATCAGGTGGTACTTGCGCTCAATGTGTTTACTTTCCTTATGGGCTCGTGGTTCCTTCGAGTTTGCTACTGCACCACTATTATCACAATAAATGGTGATGATTTTGGGCAAACCAGGAATCACATCTAAGTCCATCAAGAAGTTTCTGAGCCATACAGCTTCTTTGGCTGCCTCAGAGGCTGCCACATACTCAGCTTCCATGGTGGAGTCTGAAACACATTTCTACTTAACACTCCTCCATGCTATGGCTCCACCTCCTAAAGTAAACACATAACCTGAGGTAGACTTACTATTGTCCCTATTTGATTGGAAGTCAGAATCCGTGTAACCCACAGAGAGCAAATCATCTGCTTGGTAAACCAGCATATAATCTCTAGTCCTTCTTAGATACTTTAATATATGATTTACGGTAGTCCAATGTCCCTATCCTAGACTACTTTGATATCTGCTAACCATGCCCATGACAAAATAGATATCCGATTTCGTGCATAACATTGCATACATTAGGCTTCCTACAGTTGAAGCATAAGGAACTGCTTTCATTTCCTCTATCTCTTTTGATGTATTAAGAGACATCTCTTTAAATAAAGATACTCCATGCTGAAAAGGTAGAAAACCTTTCTTGGAGTTTTGCATGCTAAAATGAGCTAGGATAATAATGATATATGAAGCTTGGGATAAGCACAACATTCTTTTCTTACGATCCCTTATTACTTTGATCCCAAGAATATGTCCTCATTCTCCCAAGTCCTTTATATCGAATTGCTTGGACAACCATACCCTTACTTTTGACAACACTTTGACATTGTTGCCAATTAACAAAATGTTATCTACGTATAGTACAAGAAATACCACCACGTTTCCGTCACACTTCTTGTATACACAAGACTCATCCGGACACTGAATAAATCCATAAGACTGGATTACTTCATTAAACTGGATGTTCCAAGATCTTTAAGCTTACTTCAGTCCATAAATAGACCGATTGAGCTTACATACAAGATGCTCTTTGCCCTTTGCAATAAACCTCTCTGTTGCTTCATATGGATGTTTTCTTCAAGACTTCCATTATGGAAAGCTGTCTTGACATCCATTTGCCAAACCTCATAATCCATATGAGCAGCAATAGATAAAAGTATCCAGATAGACTTAAGCATAGCTACCGGCGAAAAGATTTCCTCATAATCGATTCCCTCTTTCTGAGTATACCCCTTCGCAACAAGCCTTCTTTTGAAGGTTTCCACCTTCTTGTCTGTCCCTCTTTTTCTTTTGTAGACCCATTTACATCCAATAACTTTTATATCATTTCGTGGTTCTACTAGCTCCCAGACTTTGTTAGAATACATAGATTCTATTTCTGAGTTCATTATTTTTTGCCAAGATGTTGCATCTTTAACTTGGAGTGCTTCGTCATATGTTCGGGGATCAGGTTCATGTTTACCTGGGATCAAGTTCGAAGACTCTCCCAAAAACATGAATCTTTCAGGTTGCCTAACAACCCTCCCACTACGATGAGACACAGTCTGTATTTGTGCATCATTTGTGATATGTGTTGCAGTTTCTTTTGATATTTCATCTTGCACTATTGGTACTAAAGTAGACGTGTCCTCTTTCATTTCTTCTAGAACAATTTCACTCATGGGCTTATGGTTCATTACATAATCCTCTTCTAAAAATTGAGCATTAGTGCTAACAATGATCTTTTGATCTTTAGGACTATAAAAAAAACCACCTTTCGTTCCTTTAGGATAACCTATAAACAAGTGAACTTCTGTATAAGATTCCAACTTATCAGCATCTTCTTTCAGCATATGTGCTGGACTACCCCAAATTCGATCATATCTCAGACTAGGCTTACGCCCATTCCACAATTTTGTGGGAGTAGAGGGTACTGATTTAGAAGGTACCAAGTTCAAAATATACATTGCCGTTTCTAGAGCATATTCCCAGAATGAATTTGGTAATTCTGAATAACTCATCATCGATCTAACCATTTCCATAAGAGTCCTATTCCTTTATTTTACCACACCATTCTGTTGGGGTGTACCAGGTACAGACAATTGGGATTGAATCCCAACTTCTGATAAGTAATTCCTAAACTCTCCTGAGAGGTAAACTCTCCTGAGAGGTACTCGCCACCATGATCAGACCATAGTGTCTTGATACTTTTACCATGACGTTTCTCCACATCAACCTTATACTCTTTGAACTTATCAAAGCACTCAGACTTGTGGTGCATCAAGTAAATGTTGGTGCGGTTAGCATTAACAATTTAACCAAGGTTTTGATGAATGACAAATCAGGTTAAGTTAGCTGTTGTTGTCTAACACTCTGATCGAGTGTGCAGGAGAAGTCCAGACAGGTCGACGGGCTGACCGGATGTCTGGCACGAAGCCCAGCTAGGTCGACGGGCTGACCGGATAGCTAGCGAGAAGTCCAAGAGGGTTGACGGGCTGACCGGACGCTTGGCGAGAAGCCCAGCTAGGTCGATGGGCTGACCGGATAGCTGGCGAGAAGTCCAGATGGGTCGAAGGGCTGACCGGACGTCTGGCAGGTGAGTAAAGGTAAGTCACTGGAAGGGAGTGACTGTGAGGACGCGTTCCCGGGAAGGGAACATTAGGCGTCGATCCAGCTTAGATCCATTTCGGATATCTAAGTCGAGATCGTGACTAGATTCCGGTCTTGGAAAGATGAAATCTAAGTCATACTTTTTCATGTCAAACTCATGAACTGTGCTAACACTTTGTTTTGCAGGAAAGTTATTATACTTGCCTTGGACTAACCTTGTCTTGCAGGAGAAGGACCTATTCTGGAGAAAGGTGGTCCGGGCGCTCGGAAGGGATCCGGGCGCCCGGAAGGGATCCGGGCGCCTGGGAGGCAAGTTTTATCCCGATTGCGCGTCGCCACGTGGAGCTCACTGGTTGGACATGCCACGTCTCACCAGGGTGCCTGGAAGGGATCCGGGGCGCCCTGAGCTTCATATAAAAGAAGGGGCAAGGGTAGAGCTTCGATATGAACTTAGAATCTAAGATCTGCTGCTCTGTGCTCTTGCGACGCCACGAAAAGCTCTCCGACTTAGTGCTGGTTTTGTTTTAATTCTATTGTCGATATTTTCTTTATCTGTCAATTCTTGTACTTAACTCTGTAATATTCGAATTGATAGTGATTTCCCAACGAAAGTACTCACGGAGTACGGGCCTTCGAGTAGGAGTCGTCACAGGCTCCGAACGAAGTAAAAACACCGTGTTCATTTGTCTAAGTTTTTATTCCGCTGCGCTTAACTCTTATTAACACTGTTTTTCGAATCGATATTCACCCCCCCTCTATCGACGTTTCACGATCCAACAAGTGGTATCAGAGCAGGTACCGCTCTGATTTGGTGCAACCACCAATCAAGCAAAGGGGGGTCGTTTTAAAGAAAAAAAAATTAGATATTGTTTGTCTTTTAAATAAAACAAACAATAGTCCAATACCGTTTTTTTAAATTCCGCTTAGATATTTTTTGTCTTTTAGATATTATTACGCCTTTCGTTTTTTCCCTCCAAAATCGTTTTTGAAAAACACATCATCATCTTTTCACCATTGCTTAGTATTGATAAAATATTACATTTTCAAAATTTTGGAATAATATTTTTTTTATTAATATTTTATTATTAGTGCAATATTATATTCCTTTTCCAGCACTGCTAATCCAAGACCAAGTCTTGGGATTTTTTGTTTATTTCTCTTGTCGGGAAATTATGACACTTCTAGAAGGACGGAGCCCCTGCGAACCACCACCATACGATCATGAAGATTTCAACTACTGGAAGCGATTAATGGAATGCTTCTTAGGAAGCGTAGACATCGATTATATGCTAATTTTGAGGAAACCTTCTCAAAACTCGAAACTGAACAAAAAGGTAAGTAACATTATTTGTAATGTTTTACCTAACAATATTTTATGCAGATTAGAAAAGTACAAGAATGCATATGAGCTGTGGACCCAGTTGATCAAGCTTCACGAGACGCCGATGGAGCTAGAAGATCAAGCTAAAGTCAAATATGGACTCGAGTCAAATCCAACGGAGAAACCTACTGAAGTAGGGGTTGCGCTCAAGGTTAGTAATATTTAGCAAAATACTCCTGCTAATAGTAGTTTAAATAATCAGCATGATGATAGGTATGAAATTAGTCCAAGTATGGTGCATGATAATCTAGATTTAAATGATTTAGATTCAAAATCACAAAATAATCTAGACTCTGATCAATTTGACATCAACCTTGACTTGGTCAAACAGAACAATGACCAAATCAATTCAAATAATTTAATCAATTCAGAAAATTTAAAACTAGGTGAGCATTTAGACATAAATAAGTCAAACATTAAAATAAATTTGAATTTAAATGCTAAAAATGAGAAAATGGATAAAATCAATAAATACCTTGATAAAATATTTAGTAATCAAGATAAAATCAGTCTAGAAAATGCTATCCAAAACCAAGATAATTTAATTAATAAAAAATTAAACTTTAAAGATAAAACTAATCTAATAAATTCAATTAACCATATCAATTTAAAAGGCAAAGAAAATGTAAGGATAAAATCAAACACTTTGATAAAATCAAAACAGAATTTAACAAACTTAAAATTAAATGTTAAAGATAACATATTAAACAAAAATAATCTAGAAATTTCAAAATTAACAATTAATAAAAAGCTAAAAGATAAACCGTTAAGAAAATATAATTCAAACAGTTTAGTTAATTCAAATTTAAAAATAAATAAAAACTTAAACTTTAAAAATAAGCTATTAAAGAAAGATAATTCAATTAACCCAATAAAATTGAAATTGAAAGAACATTCAAATATTAAATACACTCTCTTAAAGAAAGATAATTTGACCAATTTAGTTAATTCAAAATTAAAAACTTAAATTTAAATTACAAATTAAACATTAAAACTTAACTAAAACCAACTCTAATTATACAAAAATCTTAAATTAAAGACCAATGATTCAGGGGGAGGCTCCAGAATAGCTGGCACCTCCAAAACTAACTTACCCGACAGGGTAACCCAAACAAACTAACCCGGCAGGGTGATTAGGATTAGTTAAAAAGAGACCACGTCTAACTTGAATCCTGGTACTGGTGAAGTTTTTGGATGATAGTACGTTAGGGAAGCTTGGGCATCGCATGTCTAGAAAGATATGGCTTCGATCTGATGCATTTGGCCAAGTGGAACTGACCGAAGCTACCCTTAAATGGATCCTAACTAGTTAGACCAAGGTTTAGTACTAAGCTTCGTGGATAGGACTATTCGGAAAACCTCGAAAGGTTGGTTACTTCTAATGATGTCCAAGTGACTCACCAAGCTTAGAAGTTTATCCGAAGAATGCCTATTTGTTGAGACCAAAGCTAAACCTGAATCTAACACAAGTTAAATCAAACTCTATAATTAAATCTAATTCATCTCACAAAATTATAGGATTCCCTGATTGAAAACTTAGATGGGGTGAGATGACTAAGGATCAAAACTAAATTTCGAATTAAATTAATTAAATTAAATTTTGAATTAAATTAATTAAATTAAATTTCGAATTAAATTAATTAAATTAAATTTCGAATTAAGTTAATCAAATTAAATTTCGAATTAAGTTAATTAAATTAAATTTTGAATTAAGTTAATTAAATTTCAAATTAAGTTAATTAAATTAAATTTCGAATCAAATTAATTAAATTAAATTTTGAATCAAATTAATTAAATTTTGAATTAAATTAATTAAATTAAACTTCGAATTAAGTTAATTAAATTAAATTTTGAATTAAGTTAATTAAATTAAATTTCAAACTAAATTAATTAAATTAAATTTCAAATTAAATTAAACTTCGAATTAAATAACTAACAAGAACTATGATTAATTTATGTTAAATATTAAATTAACTTTAAAAATTATTTTAAAATTAAATTAACTTTAAAAATTATTTTAAAATTAAAATAACTTTTAAAAAAAAATTATTTTAAAATTAAATTAACTTTAAAAATTATTTTAAACTTAAAAATATTTTAAAAATTTTATATTTAACTTTAAAAATTTTATTCTAAACTTAAAAATTATTTTCAAAATTCTTTCAAAACTATTTTAAAAATCCTTTAAAAACTATTTTTTTAAACTATTTTAAAAATTCTTTTAAAAATTATTTCTAAATTATTAAAAAAAAAATCTGGTTAAAAATTATTTTAATACTAAGGCACTTAAATTACTTAAAACTTAAATTTAAAACTTAAATTTAAGACTTAATATAACTTAGAATTAAAACTTTAAATTCATACCTAAGATAAAACTTAAAACTAAAAATTTTGACTTTAAACTTAATTAAGTAATTAATAAGTAAATAACTAATTCTTTAAATATAACCTTATTTGAGAACTAAGCTTGATTTGATTAGAACCTAAGTTTAACCTTATTAAAAATATTTAAATTACTCTAAGTCATTTTTTTAATCAACCTTTAAAAATTTTAATTATTTTTATTAAAACATAATTAAAGTTTGACTTAAATTGAACCTTACTTAACCTTGTTTAATAACGAGTTTAACTTCAAATTACCACCAACTTTAAACTAAGTTAATCCAACTTAAAAGGAAGTAAATGAAAAGTTAAATTATAACTAACACCTTCATCAATTAATACAAAATTTAGATTATAGCAAAATTTAATCAATAAATTATTAATATTGATCAATTATTGAATTAATAACAACTTATCTTACTTAACATTATACTAAAGGTTAATTTATTTCAACTGAATCTAACATTAATTACGGTTAGTCAAATTTACATGAACAATTTTATAAAGATAATTATACAATCGCCTAAAACACTTAGGTACGAAAATATGTTACGGTTGTAAAATTTTATATTAAGGGGGAGTAATAAATAAGGAGGATTAATAAATTAAAGGAGTATCAAATTCAGGGGGAGGTTTATTTTTTAATTATCTCCTTAAGTGTTATTTTTTAATCTTCTCTTTAAAATCTCTCTAGAAAATTCTACCTCATTTAAAAAAAAAATTCTAGTTTGAATATTTTTAGCAAATATTTTCAACATTTTATGTTAGGTTCAGGGGGAGGAATTAATTAAAATTTTCCCTTTATTTTAAAATTTGTGTTTAAAAAATGTTTTCTTAAAAATTTTTTTAAACCTATTTTTGAAAACTAACTCTTATAAAACTAAGTTGTTTTTAAAAAATTGGTTTTACCTTTTATTGAAAATTGATTTTGAAAATTAGATTTAACTCAGTTTTGAAAATTGAATTTAAAAATCTAGTTCTTAAAATTTGATTTTACTTAATTTTGACAATTTGATTTGAAAGTTATATTTTAGTTTTAAAAATTGCTTTGTTGAAAATTATGGAAATTAGAGTTTTTTCAAAACTTAAGTTTACAAACTAAGCTTCTCAAAATCACTTTCCTTAATTGAATCTTTTACAAACTTAGTGTTGAAAAATAAATTTCAATCAGGTTTGAAAAATAAATTTTTTCAAACTTAGTTTTGGAATTTTTGAAAACTTATTTGAAAAGCATTTCAAAATTGAAACTTGTTTTGAAAATTTACAATTTGATCTTGAAATTTAGAACTTATGCACAAGTGTTTGAGATTTTGTCTATCTAAACTTAGCTATTTTTCTAAAATCTAAAAGCTAATGCTTTAAACAAGTTTTCAAAAGTTTAAACTCCCTCAGATTATCTTGACATTTTTTTCTCTTTGTCTGAAATCTATGCTTACTTAATCCATACTTATTTTTGATGAATGCCAAAGGGGGAGGGTTAGGTGGTTAAGTTAGCTAAACCAATTTGAAAATACAAACTAACTTTAAAACCACATAAATGCATGTTGTTTCTTGCATGTGTTTTCACTAACTTAACCAGGTTGTCATTCCATCAAAAAGGGGGAGATTGTTGGTGCGGTTAGCATTAACAATTTAACCAAGGTTTTGATGAATGACAAATCAGGTTAAGTTAGTCTGTTGTTGTCTAACACTCTGATCGAGTGTGCAGGAGAAGTCTAGACAGGTCGACGGGCTGACCGGATGTCTGGCACGAAGCCTAGCTAGGTCGACGGGTTGACCGGATAGCTGGCGAGAAGTCCAAGCGGGTCGACGGGCTGACCGAACGCTTGGCGAGAAGTCCAGCTAGGTCGATGGGTTGACCGGATAGCTGGCGAGAAGTCCAGATGGGTCGAAGGGCTGACCGGACGTCTGGCAGGTGAGTAAAGGTAAGTCACTGGAAGGGAGTGACTGTGAGGACGCGTTCCCGGGAAGGGAACATTAGGCGTCGATCCAGCTTAGATCCATTTCGGATATCTAAGTCGAGATCGTGACTAGATTCCGGTCTTGGAAAGACGGAATCTAAGTCATACTTTTTCATGTCAAACTCATGAACTGTGCTAACACTTTGTTTTGCAGGAAAGTTATTATACTTGCCTTGGACTAACCTTGTCTTGCAGGAGAAGGACCTGTTCTGGAGAAAGGTGGTCCGGGCGCTCGGAGGTCCGGGCGCCTGGGAGGCAAGTTTTATCCCGATTGCGTGTCGCCACGTGGAGCTCACTGGTTGGACCTGCCACGTCTCACCAGGGCGCCTGGAAGGGATCTGGGGCGCCCTGAGCTTCATATAAAAGAAGGGGCAAGGGTAGAGCTTCGATATGAACTTAGAATCCAAGATCTACTACTCTGTGCTCTTGCGACACCACGAAAAGCTCTCCGACTCAGTGCTGGTTTTGTTTTAATTCTATTGTCGATATTTTCTTTATCTATCAATTCTTGTACTTAGCTCTGTAATATTCGAATTGATAGTGATTGCCCAACGAAAGTACTCACGGAGTACGGGCCTTCGAGTAGGAGTCGTCACAGACTCCGAACGATGTAAAAACACCGTGTTCATTTGTCTAAGTTTTTATTCCGTTGCGCTTAACTCTTATTAACACTATTTTTCGAATCGATATTCACCCCCCTCTATCGACGTTTCACGATCCAACAGTAAATGTATCCATATCTCGAATAGTCATATATAAAAGAGACAAAATATTTGAATCCACCTCTCTCCCGGATAGTCATAGGTCCACACAAATTAAAATGAACCAATTCCAACACATCTTTTGCTCTATACCCCTTGGCCTTAAAAGGTCTCTTGGTCATTTTTCCTTCCATGCAAGATTCACAGGTTGGAAAGTTTTCCACCACCAATGAACCCAAAAGTCCATCGACTATTAGCCTTTGAATCCTACTCAAGTTAATATGACCAAGCCTTAGATGCCAAAGATATGTTTGGTTCATTTTCGAAGGTTCCTTTCTCTTATTAGAATTAGAGGATGTGTTATTAATTTCCATTTGTTGCTTTGTGGGAATTATTGGATTTAGAGTATACAAATTACCAACTAATGTACCAGAATAGATAACTTCCCTATTCTTCTTGATAACCACTTTGTCATCAAAAGAAACAGAATATCCATCCAAAAATAGTTTAGAAACTGAAATTAAATTCTTTTAAAATCTTGGTACATAAAAATAATTTCTCAAAATCAAAGTTCTATTCCTATCTAATGATAAGTAAACATCTCCCACTGCAACAACCGCCACTTTCGTAGAACTGCCCATGTAGATGGTTATATCTCTTTCATATAGTCGTCGGATTTCTTGGAACCCCTGCAATGAATTGCAGACATGATCAGTGACTCCTGTATCTACACACTAGGTACTGGTAGAGAACACCACTAAACATGTTTCAACTACTAGAGAATAAGATATACCTTTATTGTTCTCTTTCCTACGAGGACAGTATGCCTTCCAATGTCTAGACTGCTTGCAAATGAAGCACTTGCTTTCAGCTTCTTCACTCCTGCTTTTAGTCTAATACCTAGAGATCGATTCACTTTCTTTGCCGAGCCAGCTTGTTTCTTTTTCTTCTTCTTGCCTTTCGACTTAGAAGTAGAAACATTTTCAGCAAAGTGGATTTGAGAACTATGACGAAATAGCCCTTTTGCTGCTTGAAGTTCTGTCAGTAGTTTCGCCAATGAATAAATCCTTTTATTCATATTGTAGTTCAGGCGAAACTGCTCAAAACTTTTGGGTAGCGATTGGAAAATAATATCGACCTGGGTTTCCCCATTGATTTCAACTCCAAGGATTTGTATCTCATTCAAGTAAGCCATCATTTTGAGGATATGATCCCCTACGGGCCGGTGTCCCCTCTGACATGGTGACTGCCATTAAGTTTCTCAAAGCCTCTTGCCTAGCAGCCCGATTCTGGTGTCCGAAGAGTTCCTTGAGATTATGCATCATGTTATAGGCAGTAGGCATGACCTGATGCTGATGTTGCAACACATTTGACATAGAAGCCAAAATGTAACACCGCGCCATCTCATCTGCCTTGACCCATTTCTTATGATACTCAATCTCCTCTTCACTAGAATCACTATTAGGCACATCAGGGCAGACCTCTAACAGTACAAACTTATAGCCTTCAGTAGTTAGGACAATGTCCATGTTTCTTTTCTAATCTATGTAATTGGGACCAGTAAGTTTGTTCTCTTTCAGAATAACAGCAAGTGGGTTGAAGACCATTTGAAATTCTAAGAATCACAAAATAAGTTTTGGTCAAAACTTAAGAATTTAGAATAATATTGATTCCTCAAACAATATCATTTAAATTCACTAACACCTCAAAACACCGTGAATTTTGTATGCCATGATAGTGTGGACATATACAAATTCAAACATTTGTAAGAGTAGGTTTTATCCATTAATTTTATTCATGTCAACCTAACTTTATGACAAATAAAATTAATAGTTGGTATTCCTTCGGTCACACAAATAATAGTGGTGACTCCGATGGGGAGGATACTATTAAATGCGCCTAAGTGTATGCCATTACTTGATACTTAGTCCATTAAATAGGATTGTGCCCCTTCAGATGAAGAAGATCACACACTCCTAAATAATTTTCTATAATCATCCATAAAAGAAGTTTGATCTAGTGATCCGCAAACAAACTCATCCGACGTAGAGGAAGACACTCAAAGCTAACGCGCAAGTTTATTTGCATCACTTACAAACCAGTAATGGAGACCATGGAATTTATTTAGAAATCCCTCTCCCACTTAGTTATTTAAGATGAGGATTTAAACATGCACACACACACATCACAGCAAATAAAAGCAATAAATATGGAAAAATAATTTTCCAACTATTATGGCCTCTTCCATCACTGTCCTCCGTGTACCGCCAGCCCTAGCTGCGGTCAAACCTAGCCGCCAACCCTAGGGCTCATGTCGTCGCGTCCATCGAGCTTCCTTTTGTAACGCCCGCCCTTCAACTGCTTACGAAGGATGGGGTTACTTGAAACATACACAAACATACATGTGTATATGGCAGCGGAAGTAAATAAATAAAAAACTAATATAATATAATCATGTTATCACAGAAGCATGTCCATTATCATAAAGCATACTAACATGGAACATGGAAACAAAAGTTCATAATGAGTATGCACCATCAAAAGCATCATGTAGCAAAATAGGATCACATGTAAAGTTTTAAAACATATAAGCATAAAGCAGATCTATTCCACCATGCCACTGCCACACACATCCTTGCCCTTCCTGCTGCTCCCCTTTTAGTTTGACCATTCTTTTCCTTTTTCTGCAGTACAAGGGAAATTAACTATAAGCACATAGGCTTAGTAAGATTCTTTCCAACTCACAAAACATGAATCATGTATTTAACATAAAGTAGTATTCCTTTAACCTGTTAGCTAGAGCCCTAGAGCTAATCATTTGATGATTGTATTTTGGACTTGTTGTATCATATTCTATATAAATAAAGACATTTGATTTTTGGTTATTATACTTACTTGTATTGGTGCTAAATAAACTAAGTATAATAACGTCCTTGAGTAGAAGGTTCTTACCTATATCAATCGATTGGTTGAATCGATAGTGAGATGATATAGGGAACACTACTCTTAATCATTCCTAGTCGAGTATTAACATTCAAGGACAATGTTGATGCAATAAGACTAGCATGTAGGTCAACTCGATGACTCGATCTCACAAGTCATGGATATGGAGATATCAAGTTGACACATGGGTATGCATTGGAGAATGTATACTGAATGACCCGCCATGAGAAAGTATCATGGATCGTTATATGAGTGTCATATACTTTCTCATGTGGCTATTAGTATGACTACTAGTCCTTAGACCTGAAGTCACCATGGTTCCCTACATAAGGAGTTATGTACTTTGGTTTCATCAAACGTCACCCGTAACTGGGTGGACTATAAAGACGATTACTGAGTATGTAACAAATTATGCGGAGGGATGTGAGTGATGTATATGAGAACTATCCCTCCTATATGACGGGAGAGACATCGATATTCTTGATAGAGTGAGACCACGAAGTGCATGGCCATGCCCAAATGAGTCAATATGAGATATTGAGCTCATTTGATTTAGTGAGTCTACTTGGAGTTCAAGATTTAGATTGATTAGAGGATGACACGGTCTATGCTTCACATTGATCAATCTAGATGTCTAGGATAGAAGGACACTTGTCATATATTGTGAGGAGTCACAATTAGTAGTCACAAGGTGATGTTGGATCTCAACATTCTTGTAACTTGGGTAGTAATGATGTATTGCTAGATGCCGCTCATTGCTTATGTTTCTAAAGGAGTTTAAAAACATTGCCAACGTTACAAGAACCTATTGGGTCACACACAAAGAACAAGTGGATGGAGATTAGGTTCATATGATGAACCAATTGGATTAGGTTCATATAATGCACCAAAGATTGGATTCGGATTAATTCAAATTAGACTTATTGAGTTAGACTTAATTAGATTCAATTGTTGAATAAGTCTAATTTAATTTGATTCATTGAGTCAATTTATATTAATGAATTGAGATTCATTTAATTAAAATTGACTTGAATCAAAGGTTGGATTTAACTCAACAAGGAAGAGAATTGGTCAATTTTGACTTGACTAAATGGAAGTTGAAACATCAAGTTTGACTTGATGTATTGCCACATCATGAAGGTTGACTCATCTTACATGGCATGACTAACCTTGCCACATTATCTCCACATCATCAAGGTGTTAGCTAGAGCCCTAGAGCCAATCATTTGATGATTGTATTTTGGACTTATTGTATCATATTCTATATAAATAAAGACATTTTGATTTTGGTTATTATACTTACTTGTATTGGTGCCAAATAAACTAAGTATAATAATGTCCTTGAGTAGACGGTTCTCACCTATATCAATCAGTTAGTTGAACCGATAGTGAGATGATACAGGGAACACTACTCTTAATCATTCCTAGTCGAGTATTAACATTCAGGGACAATGTTAATGCAATAAGACTAGCATGTAGGTCAACTCGATGACTTGATCTCACAAGTCATGGATATAGAGATATCAAGTTGACACATGGGTATACATTAGATAATATATACTGAATGACCCGCCATGAGAAAGTATCATGGATCGTTATATGAGTGTCATATACTTTCTCATGTGGCTATTAGTATGACTACTAGTCCTTAGACCTGAAGTCACCATAGATCCCTACATAAGGAGTTATGTACTTTGGTTTCGTCAAATGTCACTCGTAATTGGGTGGACTATAAAGGCGATTACTGGGTATGTAACAAATTATGCGGAGGGATGTGAGTGATGTAGATGAGATCTATCCCTCCTATATGACGGGAGTGACATCGGTATTCTTGATAGAGTGAGACCACGAAGTGCATGGCCATGCCCAAATGAGTCAATATAGGATATTGAGCTCATTTGATTTAGTGAGTCTACTTGGAGTTCAAGATTTAGATTGGTCAGAGGATGACACGGTCTATGCCTCATGTTGACCAATCTAGATGTCTAGGATAGAAGGACACTTGTCATATATTGTGAGGAGTCACAATTAGTAGTCACAAGGTGATGTTGGATCTCGACATTCTTGTAACTTGGGTAGTAATGATGTGTTGCTAGATACCGCTCATTACTTATGCTCCTAAATGGGTTTAGGGCATTGCCAACGTTACAAGAACCTATAGGGTCATACACTAAGGACAATTAGATGGAGATTAGGTTCATATGATGGACCAAGAGGATTAGATTCATTTGATGAATCAAATTGGATTAAGAGTAATCCTAATTGGGCTAACTTGAGTTGGACTCAAGTGGATTCATGTATTCAATGAGTCTAATTTAGATTATGACTCATTAAATCAACTTAATTTGATGAATTAAATTTATTATATTAAGTTGGCTTGAATCAAATGGTTAGATTAGATCAACCATGGAAGAGATTTGGTCAAATTTGACTTGACTTGGGAGAAAGATTAAAAGTCAAGTTTGACTTGACTTTATGCCACCTCATTGGTGAGTTGGCATTGATGTGGACCAATGATGTTACTCCACATCATCATGGGTGCCACCTCATGGAAGTTACAAAGCCATTCTCTTTAATGGCTTCACAATAATTGCAATTAATGCAATTAATTTGGGGTTACACATGGAGAAGTGGCCGACCACATTTTTGAATGAAATGGATTCATTTTTCATTTAAGTGGTATTATTTCATCTTCTTCCTCTCAAGCTCTCCCTCTCCTCCTTCCTTGGCCGAACCACATAGGTGCTAGCACACCTTGGTTTTTGGTCACCTCCACCTAGTGTGTTCGTGTGGATACGTGTAGAGAGTTGTCTACATTGACAACTTCGAGATCCGGCGTACCGAGGACGAGCGGGATACGCAAAAGGGCACGCAACAAGGGTAAAGATCTTCATCATGTAGATCTAGAAGTTTTGTAACTCGTACTTGTATGTTTTCAAATTTTTCTTCGCACGAGATCCGTTGGCTAGGGTGATTCGGGGTTTCCGCGACGCGGAAAAGCGGTTTTCGCGGCCCGAAAAACCCAACAGTGGTATCAGAGCCACGTGCGAAGCTTGTACGAGTTTAATTTGATTTTTATGAAAAATTAAAGCTACTGTACATTTCTGTAAATTTATGATTTTTATAGTTTTAAGAGTAATATTTCTCGTAGAAGCGAAGCACAAGTGTTTATACACTTGTAGGCTTCGACTACCGAGAAGTTTTTCCCAAAACGACATCGTTTCGACCCAAATCTTTTTGGGACAGCGGGATAAGGTGCTCTTGGATCTCTTAGGAGCAAATCGCAATGGTTAGATCGCGGGTAGGGGTACTGCCCCTAACCCCGCAAGGGGATTTGCTCCGTGATTGCGCCCGAAATCGCTAATCGGGACCGCCGGGAAAAATTTACTCATAAAATCTGTAAAATTATGAAAAATTACAGAAATATATAATTTTGAATTATATATTAATTTTGTGATAGTCATGGCCCAAAGACCCAATTCGATTGGACATTTGTGTTGTAATTCATAATACGGCCTGCGTGCCGTTATGTGATGTGCGTGCTTGTATTTTATTTTTATTTTATTTTTCGCGACCTGCGCGTCGTGCCTTTCTTTTATTCTAGTTGTAAATTAGATTTAGACTCGAATGTAACTCGAGTTTCAAAAATTGTAATGTACAAAAATTGGAGCTGTGGAAGGTCCACTCGAGACGGAGTTACGAGGAAGGCGCGAGCAACACAAGGTGGTCAAAAGGAAGGCGCTTGAGAAGTTGACCTTAGGTTGACCATCCGGTCTTCTCATTGGCTTGAGAAGATCGTAGTAGGGCCATGACTAATCACAAAACTTAGTTAATTACTTGTGTATATGATGCATGTTTAATTAAGTAATTAATTAGTGCATAGCGATTAAGATTAGATCTAAATCGTGCACAAGATGCACCCTTACGATTAGATTAGATCTACATCGTGTACAAGATGCACTCTATCGATTAGATTAGATCTATTTCGTGTATATGATACAACATCATTTAGATTAGATCTAAATCACGACAACTCAAAATGCCTACCATGCCGTGATACCTACCACTACCTTGATCGCATGATGTTGTTGAATCTGCCAAAGCAGAGCAACACATACTATCTTGGTAGGGTACGGAGGGACAATCTTGGTCCCGCCTATCAACGCATGGGCGAGTTCAAACTCAATTAGATTGAGTATTCCTAGTTTACTCGGTTGGATCGAGTACAACTATAGGCATTCTTTCAATGGTTGGAAAGTTAGGACAAAATCACGTTTATATTAATTCTCGGGTGTATTAGCCAAAGCTAACTCGAGTTTTAATATAAATGCGGATTTCATCCTATAAACAAGAGTTGCATAGAGTTGTAATTGGTAATCGTTACCTACCGATCATACTAAGTCTTGGGCGTATTAGCCAAAGCTAACTCAAGGGTTAGTATGATGTGGATCTTGTCCCACATGAATTATAGAATTCAGTGGGAGCATCATTTAGTTAAAGGCCTAATTAAATGATTAAGAATATGATATTTATTTCTGCTTTTATTCTGTTGTAGATAACCATGACGTCAAATACGAACACCTTCTCCCTGCGATCTGTCCTTGAGAAGGACAAGCTCAACGGAGCAAACTTCTTGGACTGGTACAGGAACCTGAGAATAGTTCTCACTCAGGAACGTAAACTGTACGTTCTGGAGCAGCTCATTCCGGTGGCTCCTCCTGCCACTGCCCCGCGAGCTAACCGAGATGCTTTCAAGAAGCATCAAGATGACGCATTAGATGTGTCCTGTCTAATGCTCACGACCATGAACTCTGAGCTTCAAAAGCAACACTAGTTAATGGGTGCTTACGATATGGTTGAACATCTTCGTCAACTGTATCAAGGTCAAGCGAGGCATGAGAGATTTGAGATCTCAAGGGCACTGTTTCAGTGCAAGATGTCAGACGGGGCTCCAGTAGGCCCATATGTACTCAAAATGATTGGGTACATAGAGAACCTACAAAGGTTGGGGTTCCCTCTTGGCCAAGAGCTGGCCACTGACCTGATCTTGCAATCCTTGCCGGATAGCTACAGTCAATTCGTTCTAAACTACAATATGAACGAGATTGACAAGCCACTGCCCGAGCTGCTCAGCATGTTAAGAACTGCTGAGCTAAACCTTAAGAAGGCTAAGCCCAACACTGTTCTGATGGTTCAGAAACATAAGGGCAAGGGCAAGCCCAAAGGCAAGGGAAAGTCCCAAGCCAAGGGCAAAGGCAAGGCACTGAAGCTAAAAGGAGGGGTCGCCAAGGATGCTACTTGCTTCCACTGTGGTCAGACCGGGCACTGGAAGAGGAACTGCAAGGTATACTTGGAGGATCTTAAGAAGAAGCGAAGTGAGACTTCCACTTCAGGTATATATGTTATAGAAGTCAATCTATCTATTTCAACATCATGGGTATTAGATACTGGATGTGCTTCTCACATTTGTACTGATGTGCAGGCGCTGAGAAATAGCAGGGCATTGACAAAGGGCGAGGTGGACCTACGAGTAGGCAATGGAGCACGGGTTGCTGCTGTTGCTGTAGGGACTTACTTTTTATCTCTGCCCTCAGGGCTTGTACTAGAGTTAGACGATTGTTGTTATGTGCCTGCATTAACTAAGAACATTATTTCAGTTTCTTGTTTGGACAAGAAAGGTTTCTCGTTTACTATAAAGAACAAATGTTGTTCCGTTTATTTAAACGATATGTTCTATTGTAGTGCACCTCTGTTAAACAAACTCTATATTCTAGACCTTGAGAGCCCTATCTATAACGTAAATACCAAGAGGTTCAAGTCAAATGACATGAACCAAACTTACCTTTGGCATTGTCGCTCAGTTCATATAAATGACAAGCGCTTATCCCAACTCCATAAGGATGGTTTGTTGGACTCATTTGATTTTGAATCATATGAGATATGCGAGTCATGCATACGAGGCAAGATGACCAAGACTCCCTTTAGTGGGCACAGCGAGAGAGCAACTGATTTGTTAGGACTCATACATAGTGATGTATGTGGCCCTTTCAATGTTGCTGCTAGAGGTGGTTATAGGTACTTCATCACATTTACTGATGATTTCAGTAGATATGGTTATATGTACTTGATGACACATAAGTCTGAATCCTTTGAAAAGTTCAAAGAATTCAAGAATGAAGTATAGAACCAGCTTGGCAAGAGTATTAAGATGCTTCGATCAGATCAAGGTGGAGAATACCTTAGCCATGAGTTTCGTGACTACCTAGCTGAGTGTGGGATTCTATCTCAACTCACTCTTCCTGGAACACCACAGTGGAATGGTGTATTCGAAAGGAGGAATCGTACCCAATTAGATATGGTACGATCAATGATGAGTCACACTGATCTTCCGACATACCTTTGGGGCTATGCTCTAGACACGGCAGCTTTTATACTCAACCGAGTTCCATCCAAGGCCGTGATTAAGACACCATATAGGATATGGATTGGGAGAGATGCCCAGGTGTCTTTTATGAGGATTTGGGGTTGTGAGGCTTACGTACAACGTCAAGTCTCATACAAATTAGGACCCAAATCTGACAGGTGCTATTTCATTGGATATCCCAAGGAAACTAAGGGATATTACTTCTACATTCCCAGTCAGCACAAGGTAGTTGTGGCAAAGACTGGGGTCTTTCTAGAAAGGGACTTTGTTTCTAGAAAGACTAGTGGGAGCGCGTTCGATCTTGAAGAAGTTCAAGATGCGAACAATAGCACTGATGCCTCGATGGAAATTAAACTGGAACCACAAAGTGTTGTGGATGATGTTCCACAAGGAGTTGAGGAACAACAACCAGTTCAAGTAGACATTCCTCTTCGCAGGTCTGATAGGGTACGTCGTCAGCCTGAGAGATACTCATTTCTCTTGTCTGACCATGATGACGTTGTGCTCATAGAGGATGAGCCTACCACCTATCAGGAAGCTGTGATGAGATTAGATTCCGAGAAATGGCTAGAGGCCATGAGATCCGAGATGGAATCCATGTACACCAACCAAGTTTGGGCTTTGGTTGATCCACCTGAAGGGGTAAAACCCTTAGGGTGCAAGTGGGTCTTTAAGAGAAAGACTGACATGGATGGACTTATTTATAAGGGTCGCTTGGTAGCTAAAGGTTTCAAGCAGATTCATGGTATTGACTATGATGAGACCTTTTCTCCAGTAGCGATGTTTAAGTCCATTCGGATCATGCTTGCTATTGCAGCCTACCATGACTATGAGATATGGCAGATGGATGTCAAAACTGCGTTTCTGAATGGAAACCTGCTCGAGGATGTGTACATGACACTGTTGGTGCAATTTCCAGTAGGTCAAGGTTGACCTAGTTGACCAAGCGTAAACCTTGGTCATGGTTTCGATGTTTGACAATACAGAAAGACATGTAGACATGGACAATGCAGGTGCAGTTGTCCATGCGGAGAGATACTGATCAGGGTCTGATCAGGTTGGATGAAGAAGAGTCAAGTAGGTCAAGGTTGACCGGATACTTGACTGGGGAGTCCTAATTGGGATGTTAGGCAGTTCGGATAAGTCCTGGTGAGTGAAGCCAGGCAGACGGATAAGTCCTGGTGAGTGAAGCCAGGCAGTGGGAAAGTCCTGGTGAGTGAAGCCAGGCAGTTGTGAAAACCCTAGTGAGTAAAGCTAGGTGAAAGTCCTGGTGAGTGAAGCCAGGCAGACAGGAAAGTCCTGGTGAGTGAAGCCAGGCAGTGGGAAAGTCCTGGTGAGTGAAGCCAGGCAGTTGGAAAGTCCTGGTGAGTGAAATCGGGCAGATTGAAAGTCCTGGTGAGTGAAGCCGGGCAGATTGGAAATCCTGGTGAGTGAAGCCAGGTGAAAATCCTAGTGAGTGAAGCTAGGTGAAAGTCCTGGTGAGTGAAGCCAGGCAAGGAAAAATCCAGATTGATCAAGGATGATCGGACATCTGGTGTTGAGAAGGTCAAGTAGGTCAAGGGAGTGACCGGATGCTTGGCACGAAGAGAAAAGTCCAAGTGGGTCAAAGGGATTGATCGGACACTTGGTGGGGAGTCTTAGCAGGTCAAGGGAGTGACCGGATGCTAAGCATGATGTACCAACAGGTCAAGGTTGACCGGATGTTGGTGTGGGAGACTTGGGACTTGGTATTGGAAAAAACCAAGCTCTGGATCGATCTGGGGACCGATCCAGTGATAGGGCTGATCGGTCTGGTGATCGATCAGTAACCAAACAGAATGGTTCTGTGGGTTATCTGATCGGTCTGAAGACCGATCAGGAAGCAAACAGAAGAGAAGAAGGAGAAAGGCTGATCAGTCCAGGTACCGATCAGACTCCTCCTGGACCGATCAGCACATAGCCTGATCGGTCCAGGCTTAGCCTGATCGGTCCCCAAGACCGATCAGGGACAGTGTGGATCAATCAGGTTGGAGTCTGATCGGTCCAGGACTAGCCGTTGTGAGTGACAACGGCTAGATCTCGGTCTTCTGTGTCTTCTTCTGCCTTCACAGGTTTGCAGGTTCAGCTATATAAAGAGTCGAGCGACTCTACAGGCCCTTTTTCTTGCTTCTGCAAGTTCTTCCAGGTTTCTTCTGCGAGCATTGCTAAGCTCATACTTCTTAAAGCTTCGCTTGAGCTTCCCTGCTGCTGGCATCCGTGAAGGTGCTGCTTCATCAATGGACTCCAGACGAGAAGGCAAGCTTGTTTGTTTTACATTCATATTGTCTTGTGATTCTTTGTTTTTTGTGTACTTCTATCTTGCTGTTGCAAGAGTTATTGTGGCGAGGTTTCTCCACCCAGAAGGAGTTCATATTAGCCGGTTTTCCGAGGTCTCATCCACCGACGGATTGATAGGCTTCGTCCACCTTACGGACACGCCGAGGAGTAGGAGTTTCATCTCCGAACCTCGTTACATCGCTGCGTCTAAGGTTTGATCTTCTCATTCTCGTTTCTATTATATTATTTTCGCTGCGCTAACCTAATTCGTAGGAAGAAACGAGAAATTTGAGTCGGCTATTCACACCCCCCTCTCTAGCTGCGACCGTCGATCCTAACAAGTGGTATCAGAGCGAGGTCGCTCTTCGTTGGATCAACACCCGGGGGAGCACGAGCTAGAGAATGGAGTTATTTGGAGAAGACGTCACAATTCCACCTTTCTACGATCGCGACGACTTCGCGTTTTGGAAGGTAAGAATGAAGTACTTTCTTATGACTAACCTTGAAAATTGGAGTTGTGTTGAATTAGGTTTCAAGCCTCCGATGGACAAGAAAGGAGAAACCCTAAAGAAGAAGGAGTGGACCAAGGAACAAGTCCACCAATCCCTAGTCAACGATGAGGTATAGAAAATTTTTGAATTTTCTTTACCTAATGATGTTTTGTGTAGGATAGGTGGATATAATGATGCCAAGGAATTGTGGAACAACTTGGCAAAGTTCCATGAGGAGAACTCCACTTCAAGTCATGAAGAGGAGTCAAGTGAGCCAAGTAGCTCACTTCATGGAGGAATGGATTTAGAAGTTGAGGGCCACTCAACATCTAAAGAAGAAGAGGAGGAGAGTTCTTCTTCAAGTTCGGAGCAAGAAGAAGTCTTCCGGCGCCAAAGGTCAAGGAAGCCGGAGTCCCGACACGCAAAGGCAAGGAGCACGTGGTGTGCTTCCAATGCAAGCGAAAGGGACACTATAGGAGTCAATGTCCGAGGGGGAGGCAACCTCACAAGGACAAGAGACCGAGCACGTCAATAGGGGGAGCTAAGGCAAACCCTAAGGTAACATTTAAGTCTCATTCTTGCAATAAGACACATGCTAGTAGTTTTATTGCAATTGCTAATAATGATAAGCATGTTAATTTTAGGAACCAATACATGAGCTTAGGAGCCAAACATGTTAACCTAGATAAGGATAATACTAGAAATGTCAATCCTAGGATTAACTCATCTAAGGTTAGGGAGAACCTAGGTAGAAATCCCAAATCAACTAGACACATGCCTAGGAATACCTCAAAGAAAAATGATAAATTAAAGCTTGAGGTATTAGAGAAAGAAAATCTTGTCTTGAGGTCAAGACTTGACTCTCTAGAAAAGGCTCTTGAGGATTTGACTCTAGAGTCTAGGGGTCAAAAACCCAAGTCCAAGGACAAGAAAGGTTTGGGTCACAAACCTAAGTCCCAAGTGGTCAAGCCCACTTATCACAATGTTCCATTCGATTATGGAACAAGACCTAGGGCTAGAAAGACCATCACCAAGGTCACAAGGGGAGTCACCCCTAGAGTTGATCTTGATGAGTCCCAAATGACCAAGGCTTCAAAGCCTAGGAGGGTCATTAGGAGGGTTGCTAGGGAAGTCATCCCTAGTGAATATTTAGTGAACCCAATGAGCTCCAATAGGTATTGGGTTCCTAGGAGCGTGATTTCATCACGCTAGATTAGTTAGGGTGTGCCAACCTTACTTGAATAGGTAGTTAACCTAATCATGGCAAAAGGTGGCACTTTAGGATTTTTCAAGGTATAATCAAGACTTGAAAATGAAATTAAGAATTATTCCTATGGTGATTAGAATGTGCCAATCAAATTTGAGGAGTTTTCTAGAGTCAATCTAATTGGCACATAGTGATATAAAAATCTTTCGTATAAGATGCTAGGTCTAATACACTTAGGAATATGGATTTTATGGCAAAATGATCAAAAATGGCAACTAAGGCTAGAATTAGGTATTTTCTATACCTTTATGTGCTATTTGCCATATATTGTTTGCCATATGCCATGTCATGACATCATATTTATTTTATGATCATTTAAAATGTCATGATAATGCTTAGGTTAGTTAAATGTCATGCTTTATTTAAGTTTCACACTTTATGCCATGACATCATGACATTGACACATGTTTTTACTTATGATATTATTTTATGCCATGTCATCATCTCTTGCATTTATCAATTAATTTGATTTAAGGATAAAAACACAATTTGATATGGAGATCAAATTGTTGTTTAGAAAATGCATGAGAACTTAGATTAAGCTAACCTAAACCCATATCTCACATCAAAATTGACTTGGATGTGTTTGATACACCTTAGATGTGTGTGAGATATTAGGATTGTGAGTTAGGATCAAGGTGCATAGTTCTTGTACCTAGATGAGCTTAATTCTAATTGGGGATCATAGGGAAAGCTTGTGTACAAGTCATGTACATTTAGCCCTAAGATTGTGGTCCCAAATTAAAGGGTTTAAAATCATTTTAAAATTGATTTGAAAAACCTTGATGAAGCTTTTCTAGTGATAGCATTCATCATTTAGCAAAGTGATACAAATATGAGTTAACTTTGAGCTATTTCAAAGACTTTTGAACTTTGTATCAAGATTTGAAAATGGAAGTTATTTTCATAGAAAACTATTTTTCTATGATAGTATATGTTATGAGGAATGTATCCTCAAAATTTTACAATTTTTGAAATTTTCTGTGATTTTCTAGAGGTTTCTGAATTTTGGGAGAAGAAAAATTCAGAAATCAGAAATCAGAGGTCGTGGACCGATCAGGAGGTTCCCTGATCGGTCTAGGTCTGTGTGGATCGGTCTGGTGACCGATCCAGGGAAGGTCTGATCGGTCAGGTGACCGATCAGCGCGTGCCAACTTGCTGATTTTCGACTGTTTTGTCTGAAATTTCAGCTGGGAGTTGGTGTTCTAGATTTCTAAAGGCTTGAAACTCTCCAAGACATTGTTGGTGCAATGGTCAAGGGGGAGTTGACCTTTAGGGGGAGTTTTACCTATTAGTCAAGGGGGAGTTGACTTTTAGGGGGAGTTTTTACTCCTAAAGACTTGAGTGATATGAGATTATCACTAAGTTAATTGTTGACCTTAGTATCAAGGGGGAAATTAAGGGTTTCAATGTAAGGTATGAGACCTTCATTAGAAAGAAACTCTTGACCTTGATTCACTCTTTTTGATGTGTGTCAAAAAGGGGGAGAGTGTAGGTTTGGGGAGAATGTTCAAGGAAGAACATTGGAGTTAGTGGGAGAGTTTGTTGATCACAACGAGTGAAGTTGTGAACAACGATAACTTACTCTTCAGGGGGAGAGTTTGTTGATGTGTGCCAATAGGGGGAGAATGAAGGGTTTAAGTTAGGCCTTCATTATCTAAGAAGGAGGTTGCCTTCTTAGAAGGAGAATGTAAGGTTGTAACTTATGTTTCATTACCTAGTGGCATGAAGAAAGTTGAGGCTATTGGATTAGCCTAACTTAAAGGTATTGTCAAACATCAAAAAGGGGGAGATTGTTGGTGCAATTTCCAGTAGGTCAAGGTTGACCTAGTTAACCAAGCGTAAACCTTGGTCATGGTTTCGATGTTTGACAATACAGAAAGACATGTACACATGGACAATGCAGGAGCAGTTGTCCATGCAGAGAGATACTGATCAGGGTCTGATTAGGTTGGATGAAGAAGAGTCAAGTAGGTCAAGGTTGACCGGATACTTGACTGGGGAGTCCTAACTAGGATGTTAGGCAGTTCGGATAAGTTCTGGTGAGTGAAGCCAGGCAGACGGATAAGTCCTGGTGAGTGAAGCCAGGCAGTGGGAAAGTCCTGGTGAGTGAAGCCAGGCAGTTGTGAAAACCCTAGTGAGTGAAGTTAGGTGAAAGTCCTGGTGAGTGAAGCCAGGCAGACGGGAAAGTCCTGGTGAGTGAAGCCAGGTAGTGGGAAAGTCCTGGTGAGTGAAGCCAGGCAGTTGGAAAGTCCTGGTGAGTGAAGCCGGGCAGATTGAAAGTCCTGGTGAGTGAAGCCGGGCAGATTAGAAATCCTGGTGAGTGAAGCCAGGTGAAAATCCTAGTGAGTGAAGCTAGGTGAAAGTCCTGGTGAGTGAAGCCGGGCAAGGAAAAATCCAGATTGATCAAGGATGATCGGACATCTGGTGCTGAGAAGGTCAAGTAGGTCAAGGGAGTGACCGGATGCTTGGCACGAAGAGAAAAATCCAAGTGGGTCAAAGGGATTGACCGGACACTTGGTGGGGAGTCTTAGCAGGTCAAGGGAGTGACCGGATGCTAAGCATGGTGTACCAACAGGTCAAGGTTGACCGGATGTTGGTGTGGGAGACTTGGGACTTGGTATTGGGAAAAACCTGTTGGATCGAGACGCGCTAGAGGGGGGTGAATAGCGCTCGTGGCTAAATCGTTCGTATCGGAAAACTATCGGAGTTAAATACGCAGCGGAAAAAAAAGAAATAATCACACAGAGACAGGTCGATTTTACTTCGTTCGGAGCCTTGATCGACTCCTACTCGAAGGCCCGCGATCCTTGATCGCTTCCGGTGGGCAACAACTATAAGCTCGATAATGATTACAGTTTGAAGTACAATAAATGACAACAATTAATTATACCGACGACAATATTGTAATCTGAAAATTCGGAGCTCCGGGTCGTCGGTGTCTCGTAGCAGCAATTCAGAATCGTCTCGTGAGCAGCTTGTAGCAGAAAGATCGCTTGTAAGTCATTGTTTCAAGAAGCTGCTCGAAGTCCCCTTATAAAGGGCATCCAAGGCGCCTTGAAAGCCATCCAAGGCGCCTCCACCGCTCCGATTCCATCGTGCAGATAAGCGATGACCATTCTGCGCTTATCACAGTTGAAGGCGCCTCCATCACCACTCAAGGCGCCTTCAACAGGTCCAAGGCGCCTCCATCACCACTCAAGGCGCCTTGAACACTGTTTCGCAGCCAGCTCTTCCTTTGTACCCGAGGCGCCTCCAAGCTCCATGGAGGCGCCTCGGACACTGTTCATCCGAGGCTAATGTTGCTCTTTTGTCCCTGCACAATGTGTTAGTCCACAAAATACACACATATCCTGCAAGACAAAGTTAGCACATATAATATCATAAATATGAATGAAAGTTCGACAGTCTCCGAACTGTCCGAGTCTGACTTCGGGTTTCCCCCCGGAAACCCTAGGTCGACCCGACGCCTACTACGGGGAACGCGTCCTCATCTACTCCACTCAGGAGATTTACCTGTTGCCAGTCCGGTCCTCCAGACCGACTGGACTTTCCGCCTAGGGTTACCACCCCCTAGGACCTAGGGTTACCACCCCTAGGACCTAGGGTTACCACCCCCTAGGACCTAAGGTTGCCGCCCCTTAGGGTTTTCCTCCACCTAGGGTTACCGCCCCCTAGGACCTAAGGTTGCCGCCCCTTAGGGTTTTCCTCCACCTAGGGTTACCGCCCCCTAGGACCTAAGGTTGCCGCCCCTTAGGGTTTTCCTCCACCTAGGGTTACCGCCCCCTAGGACCTAAGGTTACCCCCCCTTAGGATTTTCCTTCACCTAGGGTTACCACCCCCTAGGACCTAAGGTTACCCCCCCTTAGGATTTTCCTTCACCTAACCGCAGTTAGGACTTTCCTGAAACCTTATTTAACCACGTTAGATAACAAGGAATCTTAACTTTGAATCCCTTTGCCATTATCAAAACTGAGGTTCGATCGTCGGATGCTTACTGCACCAACAATCTCCCCCTTTTTGATTATGGCAACCGAAATTCAAAGTTAAGTAAAAATGCAATAAAGATACGCATAAATAAGCACAGGCATAAATAAAGCATAGGCACATTCACAACAAAATTTTTGTTTTAATTTTAATTTATAATATTCTTTGAATTTCTTCCTACTCTCCCCCTTTGCCATATATCAAAATACCCAATAGAGTGAAGAAAATCTGGGCCTTAGCTTAACTTTCAAAGATAATTTTCAATCTTATCTTCCAATCTTTTAATTTACTTTTGATAAACACTTAGTTTTTCTTGTAAGTCTTTTAGATAGGTGAGATCATAATTTTGAAAGCAAAATTCTTCCTTTAGTTTGAGAGATACTTTTAGCTGAGATAAAGTTATTTTGTCTTTAAACAGTAACTTAGCAAATTTTTGTGATTTCAAAAAGATTTAGTTTTTTTTTTTTTTTTAAAAAAAAAAAATTGTTTTGATGAAATTTTGAGAATGCTTTGGAAAATACTTAGCATTTGAAAACAATTGCTTTGAGAGATACTTAGCTAAATTTTTTTTTGTTTTAAACACTTTAAAAAGTACTTAGCTAAATATTTTTGAAAAAAATATTTAGCTATATTTGAAAATACTTAGCTATGTTTTCAGCGTAAAAATGATTGCGTTGAGAAAATATCTTGCCAAGTAGCTAAGTTTAGAAAATAATTTAACTAAGTTTAGTTAGAGAAAACTTAATTAAGTACTCAGCTTTGAAAACATTTAGCTTATAGAGGAGTTATAATTAAAAGTCAGGTCATAAATAATTTTAATTTTAAAGCTAAGTTAAAAATAGCTTGTATTTTTGAAGATATGCCAAAAATAGTTTTTAATTTAAGGTCAAGTTAAAAATTTTAAAGAAAAGCTAATTTCAAAACCGACTCAAAATCACTCCCCCTTAATTAATGCCTTAATAAATTTTTAAGTTCAGGAGTTCAAAAAATTATTTTCCTAATTTTCCATCTCAGTCATTCTAGATTACCAAGCATGTTTAGCATATGAGTGAGTGTGAGATGGAGTTTACTTTAATTTACAACATTCCAAATAAGTGACCATTATTTTGAAGATTTTTCAAATAATTTTGAAATGAAGTTTAAAAAGATTTTTTCAAATAATTTTGAAATGAAGTTTAAAAAGATTTTAAAATGATTTTGAAGGATTTTTCAAATAATTTTGAAATGAAGTTTAAACAGATTTTTAAAATGATTTTGAAGGATTTTTCAAATATTTTGACATTAAGTTTTAAATGTTTTTGAAGGATTTTTCAAATAATTTTGAAAGATTTTTCAATTAATTTTGAAATGATTTTGAAAGATTTTTCAATAATTTTGAAATTGATTTTGAAAGATTTTTCAAATAATTTTGAAATTGATTTTGAAAGATTTTTCAAATAATGAAAATAATTTTGAAAAGATTTTTTAAATAATTTTGAAATTGATTTTCAAAAGATTTTTGAAATGATTTTTAAATAATTTTGAAATTGATTTTCAAAAGATTTTTGAATTGATTTTTAAATAATTTGAAATTGATTTTCAAAAGATTTTTGAAATGATTTTTAAATAATTTTGAAATTGATTTTCAAAAGATTTTTGAAATGATTTTTAAATAATTTTGAAATTGATTTTCAAAAGATTTTTGAAATGATTTTTAAATAATTTTGAAATTGATTTTCAAAAGATTTTTGAAATGATTTTTAAATAATTTTGAAATTAAGTTTTAAAATATTTTTGAAATAGATTTTTAAAAGATTTTGAAATAATTTTGAAGTAGATTTTTGAGATAGATTTTTAAAAGATTTTGAAATAATTTTGAAGGATTTTTGAAATAGATTTTTAAAAGATTTTGAAATAATTTTAAAATTATTTTGAAATGATTTTGAAAGATTTTTGAAATAGATTTTTAAAGATTTTTAAAATGATTTTGAAAGATTTTAAATTGATTTTAAAAGATTTTGAAATAATTTTAAAATGATTTTGAAATGATTTTGAAAGAGATTTTTCAAATAAATTTTAAATTGATTTCATTAAAAACATGATATTAATTACGAATTTAATTTTGAATTTGAACTTTTAATTCCTTAGTCATCTCACTCGATCTAAATTGTCAATCAGGGAACCCTATAATTGTTGTGAGATGAATTATGGTTGAATTTAAGGGTCTGGTTTAACTTTGTGTTAGATTCAGGTTTAGGTTTGGGTTCAACAAGTAAGCATTCTTTGGATAAACTTCTGGGCTATGGTGAGTCACAAGGTACTCATTAAAGTAACCATGCCTTCGAGGTTTCCCAAATAGTCCTACCCATTGAACTTAATACTAATCCTTGGCCTAACTAGTTAGGATCCATTTAAGGGTAGCTTCGGTCAGTTCCACTTGGCCAAATGCACCAGGTCGAAGCCATATCTTCCTAGACATGCGATGCCCAAGCTTCCCTAATGTACTATCATCCAAAAACTTCACCAGTACTGTGGGTCAAGTTAAACCTAGTCCGTTTTAATCTAACCTTAATTACTCTGTCGGGTAATCTATTCTTGTTTTACCCATTTCGGGTAGATTAGGTTCAGTTACCCTATCGGGTAGTTCAGTTGGAGATGCCAGCTAGTTTGGATCCTCCATCTAATTTTCAATTTTTGAATTTAATTTCGAATTTAAATTTAATTTTGAATTTCAAATTTTGAATTTTGAATTTTGAATTTGTAATTTAATTTCGAATTTTAAATTTAATTTTAAATTTCAAATTTTGAATTTTGAATTTTGAATTTGTAATTTAAATTTTGAATTTTTGAATTTTAATTTCGAATGTTGAATTTTAATTAAATTTCGAATTTTAGATTTATGAATTTTGAATTTAATTTATTAAAATTGTTTTCCTTCTTGCTCCCCCTGGATCATAGCCTCGATATGCTCTATCGAGGTAGTGGACCTGATCCTTGGGGACCCAATATTGTCCAAGTCCAATTTGATTAACTAGGTTGGACTTGGGGACCCATGCTTGAATTATGTTCCTTTTATTTCTATTTACCAACGACAGATATGATCTATATTTAGTTTTGGGCTTGAATCCAAGTCCGGATTTGTTGTAAACGGCACGCTGTTTTCCAAGAATCAGATCCAAATTTTTGGAACCCAATGTAAAGCGTTCTAACGTATCCTTGAGTTCTTTAATTTGAGTTTTCAAATTGGAATTTTCTTCCTCAAGTTGTTGGACTTGAGTTGAATTTCCAACTTGAACTGACTCAGTTAAAGAACTCGAGTCAGTCACTTCCTTAAGGGCTATTACTTCCTTTTGGAGCGACCTAACCCGGATGTTGGATTTAGCCAATTTTTTAAGCAAATAAGGGACTATATTTTTTAAATCGTCTAATTGAGTTTCGGCGAGTAAGGCACTTACAGTGGGGTTAGGTCCTTCGGAAACGAATACGGATTCGTGGCTTCGCTCTCGGTTTCTGCTTCGGCTCGAACTCAGACTCGGTGTCGATAATGTTCGCTAGTACTGGTAGAGCTAGAAGGCTTGCTTGCTCTTCTTCGTCCGGTTCGGATTCATCTGATGACTCGGACCATGTTGCCTTCAGTGCTTTCTTTGTCTTGCTTGTTCCTACAAATAACGCAACACCTTCCTCGGCCGGAATAGTATTAGTCTGCTTGAATTTATTTATTAAAACATGCTTACCTATTTTCGTATCAGGAATACCTTCGTGTAGGTCAATCAGATTCTCCCATAGCTCCTTGGCACTTGAGAATTGGCCGGCGCGATTCAGCTCCTTATTCGTTAAGCCACACTGAAGTGTATACGTTGCTTTTGCGTTTGCTTCTACCTTTTTGATAAGGTTCGCGTCCCAGTTCTCGTATGGTAGTGGCTTGCCGGAGCCGTCAGTTGGCAGTTGAAGCCCGGTTTTGACGATCATCCAGACTTCAAAGTGAGTCTGGAGATACGCCTCCATCCGACCCTTCCAATCTCCGAAATCATCTCCGGAGAAGAGCGGTGGGCGAGCAGTGTTGTAGCCTTCTTGATGGGCCATTTTAAAAAGACGATCTCGCAAAATAAACACAATAAAACTTGTTCCAAGACTTAGTCTTGGATTAGTAGTGCGGGAGAGAAATGAAGATAGTAATTCAGGAATTTCAAAAAAAATAATAAAATATTATTAAAATATTATTAAAAAAATATAAAAAAATATTACCACAATTTTTGAAAACGCAATATTTTGTTAATTCCAACCAATGGTGAAAAGATGAAAATTAATTTTTCAAAAACAGTTTTGGAGGGAAAAAACGAAAGGCATAAGGTTTTATTTTTAACCTATATAAACGACAAAGCCACAAAAATTGCTTGAATGGTGGTTGCACCAGTTCAAAGCGACCCCGCTCTGATACCAATTGTTGGATCGAGACGCGCTAGAGGGGGGGTGAATAGCGCTCGTGGCTAAATCGTTCGTATCGGAAAACTATCGGAGTTAAATACGCAGCGGAAAAAAAAGAAATAATCACACAGAGACAGGTCGATTTTACTTCGTTCGGAGCCTTGATCGACTCCTACTCGAAGGCCCGCGATCCTTGATCGCTTCCGGTGGGCAACAACTATAAGCTCGATAATGATTACAGTTTGAAGTACAATAAATGACAACAATTAATTATACCGACGACAATATCGTAATCTGAAAATTCGGAGCTCCGGGTCGTCGGTGTCTCGTAGCAGCAATTCAGAATCGTCTCGTGAGCAGCTTGTAGCAGAAAGATCGCTTGTAAGTCATTGTTTCAAGAAGCTGCTCGAAGTCCCCTTATAAAGGGCATCCAAGGCGCCTTGAAAGCCATCCAAGGCGCCTCCACCGCTCCGATTCCATCGTGCAGATAAGCGATGACCATTCTGCGCTTATCACAGTTGAAGGCGCCTCCATCACCACTCAAGGCACCTTCAACAGGTCCAAGGCGCCTCCATCACCACTCAAGGCGCCTTGAACATTGTTTCGCAGCCAGCTCTTCCTTCAAGCTCCATGGAGGCGCCTCGGACACTGTTCATCCGAGGCTAATGTTGCTCTTTTGTCCCTGCACAATGTGTTAGTCCACAAAATACACACATATCCTGCAAGACAAAGTTAGCACATATAATATCATAAATATGAATGAAAGTTCGGATCTCGAATCGTCTGAAGTCGACTTGTTTCCAACCGGAAACCCTAGGTCGACTGACGCCCTCTCCTCTGCGGGAACGCCCTCACCTACTCCACTCAGAGATTTACTGCTGCCGCCCGGCCTCCAGACCGACTGGACTTTCCGCCTAGGGTTACCACCCCTAGGACCTAGGGTTACCGCCCCTAGGTTTTTCTCCACCTAGGGTTACCACCCCAGGACCTAAGGTTGCCGCCCTTAGGGTTTTCCTCCACCTAGGGTTACCGCCCCTAGGACCTAAGGTTGCCGCCCCTTAGGGTTTTCCTCCACCTAGGGTTACCACCCCCTAGGACCTAAGGTTGCCGCCCCTTAGGGTTTTCCTCCACCTAGGGTTACCCCCCCCTCGGACCTAAGGTTACCCCTAGGATTTTCCTTTACCACCCCCTAGGACCTAAGGTTACCCCCCCCTTAGGATTTTCCCTTACCTAACCGCAGTTAGGACTTTCCTGAAACCTTATTTAACCACGTTAGATAACAAGGAATCTTAACTTTGAATCCCTTTGCCATTATCAAAACTGAGGTTCGATCGTCGGATGCTTACTGCACCAACAAAACCAAGCTCTGGATCGATCTGGGGAACGATCCAGTGATAGGGCTGATCGGTCTGGTGACCGATAAGTAACCAAACAGAATGGTTCTGTGGGTTATTTGATCGGTCTGAAGACCAATCAGGAAGCAAACAGAAGAGAAGAAGGAGAAAGGCTGATCGGTCCAGGGACCGATCAGACTCCTCCTGGACTGATCAGCACATAGCCTGATCGGTCCAGGCTTAACAGTGTGGACCGATCAGGTTGGAGTCTGATCGGTCCAGGACTAGCTGTTGTGAGTGACAACGGCTAGATCTCGGTCTTCTGTGTCTTCTTCTGCCTTCACAGGTTTGCAGGTTCAGCTATATAAAGAGTCGAGTGACTCTCCAGGCCCTTTTTCTTGCTTCTGCAAGTTCTTCCAGGTTTCTTCTGCGAGCTTTGCTGAGCTCATACTTCTTGAAGCTTCGCGTGAGCTTCCCTGCTGCTGGCATCCGTGAAGCTGCTGCTTCATCAACGGACTCCAGACGAGAAGGCAAGCTTGTTTGTTTTACATTCATATTGTCTTGTGCTTCTTTGTTTTTTGTGTACTTCTATCTTGCTGTTGCAAGAGTTATTGTGGCGAGGTTTCTCCACCCAGAAGGAGTTCATATTAGCCGATTTTCCGGGGTCTCATCCACCGACGGATTGATAGGCTTCGTCCACCTTACGGACACGCCGAGGAGTAGGAGTTTCATCTCCGAACCTCGTTACATCGCTGCGTCTAAGGTTTGATCTTCTCGTTCTCATTTCTATTATATTATTTCCGCTGCGCTAACCTAATTCATAGGAAGAAATGAGAAATTTAAGTCGGCTATTCACACCCCCCCTCTCTAGCCGCGACCGTCGATCCTAACAGACACAACCTGAGGGTTTTGTAGATCCACAACATACTAGTAGAGTATGCAAGCTGCATAGGTCCATTTATGGACTAAAGCAAGCTTCTTGGAGCTGGAATCTTCGATTCGATGATGCAATCAAATAGTTTGGTTTCATCAAGAACGAAGATGAACCTTGTGTCTACAAGAAGGTTGTAGGGGATATAGTTGTCTTCCTCATATTGTATGTGGATGACATACTACTCATTGGGAAGGACATCCCTATGCTTCAGTCTGTCAAGACCTGGCTAGGGAGTTGCTTCTCAATGAAGGACTTAGGTGAGACATCTCGTATTCTAGGGATACAGATCTATAGAGATAGATCTAAGAGATTGCTTGGCCTAAGTCAGAG
The DNA here is from genome assembly GCF_018446385.1 of Zingiber officinale. Classification (NCBI taxonomy): domain Eukaryota; kingdom Viridiplantae; phylum Streptophyta; class Magnoliopsida; order Zingiberales; family Zingiberaceae; genus Zingiber; species Zingiber officinale. Next base: position 69,513,528 of record NC_055987.1, on the reverse strand, counting down.
TACATACATTGACAAGGTACTCCTTCGGTTTGCCATGCAAAACTCCAAGAAGGGATTTCTGCCGATGTCACATGGCGTGAGTCTTTCGAAGACTCAAGGTCCCTCTTCTAGAGAGGAGAGAGACCGCATGGATCAGATCCCTTATGCCTCAGCCATAGGATCGATCATGTACGCCATGCTATGTACTCGACCTGATGTCTCGTATGCTTTGAGCATGACGAGCAGATACCAGTCAGATCCAGGTGAAAGTCACTGGATAGCGGTCAAGAATATTCTTAAGTACTTAAGAAGGACTAAAGAATATTTCTTGATATATGGAGGCAATGATGAGCTAGCTATAAAGGGTTACGGTGATGCTAGCTTCCAGACCGACCAGGATGACTATAGATCGCAGTCGGGGTTCGTATTTTGCATTAATGGTGGTGCTGTCAGCTGGAAGAGTTCGAAGCAGGATACAGTAGCTGATTCTACAACAGAAGCCGAGTACATTACTGCATCAGAGGCAGCAAAGGAGGCAATTTGGATCCGCAAGTTCATCACTGAACTTGGGGTGGTTCCTAGCATTGCTGACCCCATTGAGCTCAATTGTGACAACAATGGAGCTATAGCACAGGCGAAGGACCCTCGCTCACACCAGCGGACCAAACACATACTACGGCGCTTTCATCTCATTTGAGAGATCATCGAGAGAGGAGATGTGAAGATTTGCAGAGTACCTACAGAGGCTAACATCGCAGATCCCTTGACCAAGGATTTGTCACAGAAGAAGCATGATGGTCACACTAGGTCATTTGGGCTTAGAGCCTACACTGATTGACACTAGTGCTAGTGGGAGATTGTTATCTAGAGCCCTAGAGCCAATCATTTGATGATTGTATTTTGGACTTATTGTATCATATTCTATATAAATAAAGGCATTTTGATTTTGGTTATTATACTTGTATTGGTGCCAAATAAACTAAGTATAATAATGTCCTTGAGTAGACGGTTCTCACCTATATCAATCGGTTAGTTGAACCGATAGTGAGATGATATAGGGAACACTACTCTTAATCATTCCTAGTCGAGTATTAACATTCAGGAACAATGTTAATGCAATAAGACTAGCATGTAGTGTTGGGTTTTTCGGGCCGCGAAAACTACTTTTCGCGTCGCGGAAACCCTGAATCACCAAAAGCCGTAGGATCCGTGCAAGGAAAAATTTCGAAAACACAAGTACGAGTTATAAACAACGATCTACAGTAGATCTACAAAGGAAAACACTTTATACCTTTGGTGCGTGCCCTCGCAAATCCCGCTCGTCCAAGGTACGTGTCGGATCTCTAAAGTATCAAGGTAGATACTTCTCTAGTGATATCCACACGAACAAGGAGTGCTCTCTAGCACACAAGGATGGAGAAGAGAGCCCCAAGTGTGCTAGCACTTTCTAGGGCTCTTGGGTAGGATTTAAAAAGGAAGAAGAGAAAGGATGCAAAAGGAATGTCTTACACTCAAGAAGTAGTATCCCTCCTTTGTGACCTTCACTCTTCCTTTGCTCTTGGAACTCACTCAACCACCTTCACCTTCCCTTGGAACCCACGGCAACCACAAGAGAAGAGGAGGAAGAATCAAGGAAGAAGATGAGACAATTACCACACATCAATACACACTAAATGAAAACCATTCACTCTTTAGTGTGGCCGGCCACACACATAACTCCCTCATTTAATGTGGCCGGCCACATTAAATGGAATGGGAAGTGTTGTAACCTCCATGAGGTGGCAAGTGATGTGGCAAGGATGAGTCATCCTTATGATGTGGCAACACATCAAGTCAAACTTGATGTTTCAACTTCTACTTGGTCAAGTCAAACTTGACCAATTGTCTTCCTAGTTGAGTTAAATCCAACCTTTGATTCAAGTCAATTTCAATTTAATGAATCTCAATTCATTAATATAAATTGACTCAATGAATCAAATTTAAATTAGACTCATTCAACAATTGAATCTAATTGAGTCTAACTCAATATGTCTAATTTGAATCCAATCTTTGGTGCATCATATGAACCTAATCCAATGGGTTCATCATATGAACCTAATCTCCATCCACTTGTTCTTTGTGTGTGACCGACCCAATAGGTTCTTGTAACGTTGGCAATGTTTCTAAACTCCTTTAGAAACATAAGCAATGAGCGGCATCTAGCAATACATCATTGCTACCCAAGTTACAAGAAATGTCGAGATCCAACATCACCTTGTGACTACCAATTGTGACTCCTCACAATATATGACAAGTGTCCTTCTATCCTAGACATCTAGATTGATCAATGTGAGGCATAGACCGTGTCATCCTCTGACCAATCTAAATCTTGAACTCCAAGTAGACTCACTCAATCAAATGAGCTCAATATCTCATATTGACTCATTTGGGTATGGCCATACACTTCGTGGTCTTACTCTATCAAGAATATCGATGTCACTCCCGTCATATAGGAGGGATAGATCCCATCTACATCACTCACATCCCTCTGCATAATTCGTTACATACCTAGTAATCGCCTTTATAGTCCACCCAGTTACGGGTGACGTTTGACGAAACCAAAGTACATAACTCCTTATATAGGGATCCATGGTGACTTCAGGTCTAAGGACTAATAGTCATACTAATAGCCACATGAGAAAGTATATGACACTCATATAACGATCCATGATACTTTCTCATGGCGGGTCATTCAGTATACATTCTCTAATCCATACCCATGTGTCAGCTTGATATCTCTATATCCATGACTTGTGAGATCAAGTCATCGAGCTGACCTACATGCTAGTCTTATTGTATTAACATTGTCCCTGAATGTTAATACTCGACTAGGAATGATTTAGAGTAGTGTTCCCTATATCATCTCACTATCGATTCAACTAATCGATTGATATAGGTATGAACCTTCTACTCAAGGACGCTATTATACTTAGTCTATTTGGCACTAATACAAATAAGTATAATAACCAAACAAATGTCTTTATTAATATACAAGAATATGATACAATGAGTCTATACAATTATCAAATGATTGGCTCTAGGGCTCTAACTAACAATCTCCAACTAGCATTAGTGCCAATCAGTATAGGCTCTAAGGCCTAATGACCTAGTGTAACCATCATGCTTTCTCTGTGCCAAAGCCTTGGTCAAGGGATCTGCGATGTTAGCCTCTGTAGGTACTCAGCAAATCTTCACATCTCCTCTATCGATAATCTCTCGAATGAGATGGAAGCGCCGTAGTATGTGCTTGGTCCGCTGGTGTGAGCGAGGTTCCTTCGTTATAGCTCCATTGTTGTCACAATAGAGCTCAAGCACCGATGCTAGGAACCACCCCAAGTTCGGTGATGAACTTGCGGATCCAAATCGCCTCCTTTGTTGCCTCGATCGGCAATATACTTATCTGCTGTAGAATCATCGTGTCGCTCAACTCTTCGACTCACACGGACCACCATTTAAGCAAAACACGAACCCCGATTGCGATCTATAGTCATCCCGGTCGGTCCGGAAGCTAGCATCACCGTAACCCTTTACAGATAGCTCATCATTGCCTCCATATATCCAAAATATTCTTTATTCCTTCTTAAATACTTAAGAATATTCTTGACCGCTATCCAATGACTTTCACCTGGATCTGCTCGTCATGCTCAAAGCATACGAGACATCGGTCGAGTACATAGCATGGCGTATATGATCGATCCTTTGGGTGAGGCATAAGGGATCTGATCCATACGGTCTCTCCTCTCTAGAAGAGGACCTTGAGTCTTCGAAAGACTCACGCCATGTGACATCGCCAGAAATCCCTTCTTGGAGTTCTGCATGGCAAACCAAGGAGTACCTTGTCAATGTATGTACTCGACTTAGGCCAAGCAATCTCTTAGATCTATCCCTATAGATCTGTATCCTAGAATGGGATGCCTCACCTAAGTCCTTCATTGAGAAGCAACTCCTAGCCAAGTCTTGACAAGCATAGGATGTCCTTCCCAATGAGTAGTATGTCATCCACATACAATATGAGGAAGACAACTATATCCCTACAACCTTCTTGTAGACAAGGCTCATCTTCGTTCTTGATGAAACCAAACTGCTTGATCGCATCATCGAATCGAAGATTCCAACTCGAGAAGCTTGCTTTAGTCCATAAATGGACCTATGCGACTTGCATACTCTGCTAGTAGCTCAGGTTGTGTCATGTACACATCATCGAGTAGGTTTCCATTCGAAACGCGGTTTTGACATCCATCCGCCATATCTCATAGTCATGGTAGGTAATAGCAAGCATGATCCGAATGGACTTAAACATCGCCATCGGAGAAAAGGTTTCATCATAGTCAATACCATGAATTGCTTGAAACCTTTAGCTAACCCTTATAGATAAGTCCATCCATGTCGGTCTTTCTCTTAAAGACCCACTTGCACCTAATGGGTTTTACCCTTCGGTGGATCAACTAAAGTCCATACTTGGTTGGTGTACATGGATTCCATCTCGATCTCATGGCTTCTAGCCATTTCTCGAATCTGGTCTCATCAGCTTCCCGATAGGTGGTAGGCTCATCCTCTGTGAGTACAACGCCATCATGGTCGACAAGAGAAATGAGTATCTCTCGGTGACGACGTCTATCGGACCTGCGAAGAGGTATGTCTACTTGAACCGGTTGTTGTTCCTCAACTCCTTGTGGAACAACATCATCCACAACACTTTGTGGTTCCAGTTCAATTTCCATCGAGGCATCAGTGCTATTGTTCGCATCTTGAACTTCTTCAAGATCAAACGTGCTCCCACTAGTCTTTCTAGAAACAAAGTCCCTTTCTAGAAAGACCCCAGTCTTTGCCACAACTACCTTGTGCTGACTGGGAATGTAGAAGTAATATCCCTTAGTTTCCTTGGGATATCCAATGAAAAAGCACTTGTCGGATTTGGGTCCTAATTTGTCTGAGACTTGACGTCTAACGTAAGTCTCACAACCCCAAATCCTCATGAAAGACACCTGGGCATCTCTCCCAGTGCATATCCTATATGGTGTCTTTATCACGACCATTGATGGAACTCGGTTGAGTATGAAAGCTGCCGTGTCTAGAGCATATCCCCATAGATATGTCGGAAGATCTGTGTGACTCATCATAGATCGTACCATATCTAATAAGGTACGATTCCTCCGTTCGGATACACCATTCCACTGTGGTGTTCCAGGAGGAGTGAGTTGGGATAGAATCCCACACTCAGCTAGATAGTCACGGAACTCATGGCTAAGGTATTCTCCACCTCGATCGGATCGAAGTATCTTAATACTCTTGCCAAGCTGGTTCTGTACTTCATTCTTGAATTCTTTGAACTTTTCAAAGGATTCGGACTTATGTGTCATTAAGTACACATAACCGTATCTACTGAAGTCATCAGTAAATGTGATGAAGTACCTATAACCGCCTCTAGCAGCGACATTGAAAGGGCCACATACATCACTATGTATGAGTCCTAACAAATCAGTCGCTCTCTCGCTGTGCCCACTAAAGGGAGTCTTGGTCATCTTGCCTCGTAGGCATGACTCGCATACCTCATATCATTCAAAATCAAATGAGTCCAGCATACCATCCTTATGGAGCTGGGATAAGCGCTTGTCATTTATATGACCTAAGCGACAGTGCCAGAGGTAGGTTTTGTTCATGTCATTTGACTTGAACCTCTTGGTATTTATGTTATAGATAGGACTCTCAAGGTCTAGAATATAGAGTCCGTTTATTAGAGGTGCACTACAATAGAACATATCGTTTAAATAGACAGAACAACATTTGTTCTTTATTATAAACGAGAATCCTTTCTTGTCCAAACAAGAAACTGAAATTATGTTCTTAGTCAAGGCAGGCACATAACAACAATCATCTAATTCTAGTACAAGCCCAGAGGGAAGAGATAGATGATAAGTTCCTACAGCAATAGCAGCAACTCGTGCTCAATTGCCTACTCGTAGGTCTATCTCACCCTTCGTCAATGCCCTGCTATTTCTCAGCGCTTGTACATTAGTACAAATGTGCGAAGCACATCCGGTATCTAATACCCACGATGAAGAAATAGAGAGGTTGACTTCTATAACATGTATACCTGAAGTAGGAATCTTATTTCTCTTCTTCGTAAGATCTTCCAGGTATTCTTTGGAGTTCCTCTTCCAGTGCCGCGCTTGTCCTTGATATAGGTGACAAAGATGTTCAACTCATGTTGCTTCTGAAGCTCAGAGTTCATGGTTGCGAGCATAAGACAGGACACATCTAATGCGTCATCTTGATGCTTCTTGTAAGCATCCCGGTCAGCTCGCGTGGCAGTGGCAGGAGGAGCCTCCGGAATGGGCTGCTCCAGAACGTATAGTTTACGTTCCTGAGTGAGAACTATTCTCAGGTTCCTGTACCAGTCCAGGAAATTTGCTCCGTTGAGCTTGTCCTTCTTAAGGACAGAACGCAGGGAGAAAGAGTTCGTATTCGACGTCATGGTTATCTACAACAGAAAATTTGCAGAAATAAATATCATATTCTTTTAAAATCATTTAATTAGGCCTTTAATTAAATGATGCTCCCACTGAATTCTATAATTCTTGTGGGACAAGATCCACATCATACTAACCCTTGAGTTAGCTTTGGCTAATACGCCCAAGGCTTAGTATGATCGGTAGGTAACGATTACCAATTACATCTCTATGCAACTCTTGTTTATAAAATCAATATCTGCATTTATATTAAAACTCGAGTTAGCTTTGGCTAATACGCCCGAGAGTTAATATAGATGTGATTTTGACCTATCATTCCAACTATTGGAAGAATGCCTATGGTTGACTCGATCCAACCGTGTAACTAGGAATACTCAATCTAATTGAGTTTGTATTCACCCATGCGTTGATAGGCGGGACCAAGATTGTCCCTCCGTACCCTACCAAGATAATATGTATTGCTCTGCTTTGGCAGATTCAACAATACATGTGATCGAGGTAGTGATAGGTATCACAGCACGGTTAGGCATTTAGAGTTGGTTCGATCAAGATCTAATCTAATCGAAAAGGATGCATCTTGTGCACGACTTAGATCTAATCTTTTCGCAAGGGTGCATCATGTGCACGACTTAGATCTAATCTAATCGTAAGGCACTAATTAATTAATTACTTATTAAACATGCATCATATACATAAGCAATTAACTAATTAATATATTTGTGATTTAGTCATGGCCCTACTACGATCTTCTCAAGCCAATGAGAAGATCGAATGGTCAACCTAGGGTCAACAGCTTCTCCAAGCTCCTCCCTTTGACCACCTTGTGTTGCTCGTGCCCGCCTCGGAACTCCGTCTCGTGTGGACCCTCCACCGCTCCAATTTGTACATTACAATTTGAAACTCGAGTTATATTCGAGTCTAAATCTAATTTACAACCAGAATATATGAGAAAGGCACGACGCGCAGGTCGCGGAAAAATAAAAACATACAACACGCGCAAACACATAACGACACGCAGGCCGTATTATGAATTACAACACAATCCAATCATATTGGGTTTTTGGGCCATGACTATCACAAAATTAATATATAATTCAAAATTATATATTTTCATAATTTTCTATAATTTTAAAAATAATTTTTACAATTTTTACGAGTAAAATTTCCCGGCGGTCCCGTTTAGTGGTTTCAGGCGCAATCGCGGAACGGATCCCCTTGCGGGGCCAGGGGCAACGCCCCTACCCACGATCTAACCATCGCGAAGGTTCCTTTGCGATCCAACAGTGCCCAAACTCGCTGTCCCAAAACAATTTGGGTCGAGACATTGCCGTTTCGGAAAAATCTTCCCGATAGGTTCGTTTTTAGCGATTTCAGGTGCAATCGCGGAGCAAATCCCCTTGCGGGGTTAGGGGCAGTACCCCTACCCACGATCTAACCATCGTGAGTTGCTCCTTTGCGATCTAATGGCACCCAAGCCCGCTGTCCCAAACAGATTTGGGGCAAAACGAAGCCGTTTTGGAAAAATCTTTCCGGTAACCGAAGCCTACAAGTGCCGAGACACTTGTGCTTCGTTTCTACGGAAAAATTACCCATAAAAACTAAAAAAATCATAATTTTACAGAAAATTACAGAAACTTTAGTTTTTCATAAAACCAAAAATAAAACTCGTACAAGCCTTGCACGTGGCTCGGAAACCGCTTTTCGCGTCGCGGAAACCCCGAATCACCCAAAGCCGTAGGATCCGTGCAAGGAAAAATTTCTAAAACACAAGTATGAGTTATAAACAACGATCTACAGTAGATCTACAAAGGAAAACACTTTATACCTTTGGTGAGTGCCCTCGCAAATACCGCTCGTCCAAGGTACGTGTCGGATCTCCAAAGTATCAAGGTAGATACTTCTCTAGTGATATCCACACGAACAAGGAGTGCTCTCTAGCACTCAAGGATGGAGAAGAGAGCCCCAAGTGTGCTAGCACTTTCTAGGGCTCTTGGGTAGGATTTAAAAAGGAAGAAGAGAAAGGATGCAAAAGGAATGTCTTACACTCAAGAAGTAGTATCCCTCCTTTGTGACCTTCACTCTTCCTTTGCTCTTGGAACTCACTCAACCACCTTCACCTTCCCTTGGAACCCACGGCAACCACAAGAGAAGAGGAGGAAGAATCAAGGAAGAAGATGAGACAATTACCACACATCAATACACACTAAATGAAAACCATTCACTCTTTAGTGTGGTCGGCCACACACATAACTCCCTCATTTAATGTGGCCGGCCAGATTAAATGGAATGGGAAGTATTGTAACCTCCATGAGGTGGCATGTGATGTGGCAAGGATGAGTCATCCTTATGATGTGGCAACACATCAAGTCAAACTTGATGTTTCAACTTCTACTTGGTCAAGTCAAACTTGACCAATTGTCTTCCTTGTTGAGTTAAATCCAACCTTTGATTCAAGTCAATTTCAATTTAATGAATCTCAATTCATTAATATAAATTGACTCAATGAATCAAATTTAAATTAGACTCATTCAACAATTGAATCTAATTGAGTCTAACTCAATAAGTCTAATTTGAATCCAATCTTTGGTGCATCATATGAACCTAATCCAATTGGTTCATCATATGAACCTAATCTCCATCCACTTGTTCTTTGTGTGTGACCCAATAGGTTCTTATAACGTTGGCAATGTTTCTAAACTCCTTTAGAAACATAAGCAATGAGCGGCATCTAGGAGTATATCATTGCTACCCAAGTTACAAGAAATGTCGAGATCCAACATCACCTTGTGACTACTAATTGTGACTCCTCACAATATATGACAAGTGTCCTTCTATCCTAGACATCTAGATTGATCAATGTGAGGCATAGACCGTGTCATCCTCTGACCAATCTAAATCTTGAACTCCAAGTAGACTCACTCAATCAAATGAGCTCAATATCTCATATTGACTCATTTGGGTATGGCCATACACTTCGTGGTCTTACTCTATCAAGAATATCGATGTCACTCCCGTCATATAGGAGGGATAGATCCCATCTACATCACACACATCCCTCTGCATAATTCGTTACATACCCAGTAATCGCCTTTATAATCCACCCAGTTACGGGTGACGTTTGACGAAACCAAAGTACATAACTCCTTATGTAGGGATCCATGGTGACTTCAGGTCTAAGGACTAATAGTCATACTAATAGCCACATGAGAAAGTATATGACACTCATATAACGATCCATGATACTTTCTTATGGCGGGTCATTCAGTATACATTCTCTAATGCATACTATGTGTTGATATCTCTATATCCATGACTTGTGAGATCAAGTCATCGAGCTGACCTACATGCTAGTCTTATTGTATTAACATTGTCCCTGAATGTTAATACTTGACTAGGAATGATTTAGAGTAGTGTTCCCTATATCATCTCACTATCGATTCAACTAATCGATTGATATAGGTATGAACCTTCTACTCAAGGACGCTATTATACTTAGTCTATTTGGCACTAATACAAATAAGTATAATAACCAAACAAATGTCTTTATTAATATACAAGAATATGATACAATGAGTCCATACAATCATCAAATGATTGGCTCTAGGGCTCTAACTAACAATCTCCCACTAGCACTAGTGCCAATCAGTATAGGCTCTAAGGCCTAATGACCTAGTGTGACCATCATGCTTTCTCTGTGCCAAAGCCTTGGTCAAGGGATCTGCGATGTTAGCCTCTGTAGGTACTCTGCAAATCTTCACATCTCCTCTATCGATAATCTCTCGAATGAGATGGAAGCGCCATAGTATGTGCTTGGTCCGCTGGTGTGAGCGAGGTTCCTTCGCCTGTGCTATAGCTCCATTGTTGTCACAATAGAGCTCAACTGGGTCAGCGATACTTGGAACCACCCCAAGTTCAGTGATGAACTTGCCGATCTAAACTGCCTCCTTTGTTGCCTCTGATGCAGCAATATACTCGGCCTCTGTCGTATAATCAGCTACTGTGTCCTGCTTCGAACTCTTCCAGCTCACAGGACCACCATTAATGTAAAATACTAACCCTGACTGCGATCGGTAAACATCCTGATCGGTCTGGAAGCTGGCATCATAGTAACCCTTTACAGCTAGCTCATCATTGTCTCCATATATCAAGAAATATTCTTTAGTCCTTCTTAAGTACTTAAGAATATTCTTGACCGCTATCCAGTGACTTTCACCTGGATCTGACTGGTATCTGCTCGTCATGCTCAAAGCATACGAGACAATAACTTGAGTACATAGCATGGCGTACATGATAGATCCTATGGCTGAGGCATAAGGGATCTGATCCATGCGGTCTCTCTTCTCTCTAGAAGAGGGACCTTGAGTCTTCGAAAGACTCACGCCATGTGACATCGACAGAAATCCCTTCTTGGAGTTCTGCATGGCAAACCGAAGGAGTACCTTGTCAATGTATGTACTCTGACTTAGGCCAAGCAATCTCTTAGATCTATCTCTATAGATCTGTATCCCTAGAATGCGGGATGCCTCACCTAAGTCCTTCATTGAGAAGCAACTCCCTAGCCAAGTCTTGACAGACTGAAGCATAGGGATGTCCTTCCCAATGAGTAGTATGTCATCCACATACAATATGAGGAAGACAACTATATCCCTACAACCTTCTTGTAGACACAAGGCTCATCTTCGTTCTTGATGAAACCAAACTGTTTGATTGCATCATCGAATCGAAGATTCCAGCTCCGAGAAGCTTGCTTTAGTCCATAAATGGACCTATGCAGCTTGCATACTCTGCTAGTATGCTGTGGATCTACAAAACCCTCAGGTTGTGTCATGTACACATCCTCGAGTAGGTTTCCATTCAAAATTGCGGTTTTGACATCCATCTGCCATATCTCATAGTCATGGTAGGCTGCAATAGCAAGCATGATCCGAATGGACTTAAACATCGCTACTGGAGAAAAGGTTTCATCATAGTCAATACCATGAATCTGCTTGAAACCTTTAGCTACCAAGCGACCCTTATAGATAAGTCCATCCATGTCAGTCTTTCTCTTAAAGACCCACTTGCACCCAATGGGTTTTACCCCTTCAGGTGGATCAACCAAAGTCCATACTTGGTTGGTGTACATGGATTCCATCTCGGATCTCATGGCTTCTAGCCATTTCTCGGAATCTGGTCTCATCACAGCTTCCTGATAGGTGGTAGGCTCATCCTCTATGAGTACAACGTCATCATGGTCAGACAAGAGAAATGAGTATCTCTCAGGCTGACGACGTACCCTATCAGACCTGCGAAGAGGTATGTCTACTTGAACCGGTTGTTGTTCCTCAACTCCTTGTGGAACAACATCATCCACAACACTTTGTGGTTCCAGTTCAATTTCCATCGAGGCATCAGTGCTATTGTTCGCATCTTGAACTTCTTCAAGATCGAACGTGCTCCCACTAGTCTTTCTAGAAACAAAGTCCCTTTCTAGAAAGACCCCAGTCTTTGCCACAACTACCTTGTGCTGACTGGGAATGTAGAAGTAATATCCCTTAGTTTCCTTGGGATATCCAATGAAAAAGCACTTGTCGGATTTGGGTCCTAATTTGTCTGAGACTTGACGTCTAATGTAAGCCTCACAACCCCAAATCCTCATGAAAGACACCTGGGCATCTCTCCCAGTGCATATCCTATATGGTGTCTTTATCACGGCCATTGATGGAACTCGGTTGAGTATGAAAGCTGCCGTGTCTAGAGCATATCCCCATAGATATGTCGGAAGATCTGTGTGACTCATCATAGATCGTACCATATCTAATAAGGTACGATTCCTCCGTTCGGATACACCATTCCACTGTGGTGTTCCAGGAGGAGTGAGTTGGGATAGAATCCCACACTCAGCTAGATAGTCACGGAACTCATGGCTAAGGTATTCTCCACCTCGATCGGATCGAAGTATCTTAATACTCTTGCCAAGCTGGTTCTGTACTTCATTCTTGAATTCTTTGAAATTTTCAAAGGATTCGGACTTATGTGTCATTAAGTACACATAACCGTATCTACTGAAGTCATCATTAAATGTGATGAAGTACCTATAACCGCCTCTAGCAGCGACATTGAAAGGGCCACATACATCACTATGTATGAGTCCTAACAAATCAGTCGCTCTCTCGCTATGCCCACTAAAGGGAGTCTTGGTCATCTTGCCTCGTAGGCATGACTCGCATACCTCATATGATTCAAAATCAAATGAGTCCTGCATACCATCCTTATGGAGCTGGGATAAGCGCTTGTCATTTATATGACCTAAGCGACAGTGCTAGAGGTAGGTTTGGTTCATGTCATTTGACTTGAACCTCTTGGTATTTATGTTATAGATAGGGCTCTCAAGGTCTAGAATATAGAGTCCGTTTATTAGAGGTGCACTACAATAGAACATATCATTTAAATAGACAGAACAACATTTGTTCTTTATTATAAACGAGAATCCTTTCTTGTCCAAACAAGAAACTGAAATTATGTTCTTAGTCAAGGCAGGCACATAACAACAATCATCTAATTCTGGTACAAGCCCAGAGGGAAGAGATAGATGATAAGTTCCTACAGCAATAGCAGCAACTCGTGCTCCATTGCCTACTCGTAGGTCTATCTCACCTTTCGTCAATGCCCTGCTATTTCTCAGCGCTTGTACATTAGTACAAATGTGCGAAGCACATCCGGTATCTAATACCCACGATGAAGAAATAGTGAGGTTGACTTCTATAACATGTATACCTGAAGTAGGAATCTTATTTCTCTTCTTCGTAAGATCTTCCAGGTATTCTTTGGAGTTCCTCTTCCAGTGCCTTGCTTGTCCTTGATATAGGTGACAAAGATGTTCAACCATATCGTAAGCGCTCATCAACTCATGTTGCTTCTGAAGCTCAGAGTTCATGGTTGAGAGCATAAGATAGGACACATCTAATGTGTCATCTTGATGCTTCTTGTAAGCATCCCGGTCAGCTTGCGTGGCAGTGGCAGGAGGAGCCTCCGGAATGGGCTGCTCCAGAACGTACAGTTTACGTTCCTGAGTGAGAACTATTCTCAGGTTCCTGTACCAGTCCAGGAAATTTGCTCCGTTGAGCTTGTCCTTCTTAAGGACAGAACGCAGGGAGAAAGAGTTCGTATTCGACGTCATGGTTATCAACAACAGAAAATTTGCAGAAATAAATATCATATTCTTTTAAAATCATTTAATTAGGCCTTTAATTAAATGATGCTCCCACTGAATTCTATAATTCTTGTGGGACAAGATCCACATCATACTAACCCTTGAGTTAGCTTTGGCTAATACGCCAAGGCTTAGTATGATCGGTAGGTAATGATTACTAATTACATCTCTATGCAACTCTTGTTTATAAAATCAATATCCGCATTTATATTAAAACTCGAGTTAGCTTTGGCTAATACGCCCGAGAGTTAATATAGATGTGATTTTGACCTATCATTCCAACTATTGGAAGAATGCCTATGGTTAACTCGATCCAACCGAGTAACTAGGAATACTCAATCTAATTGAGTTTGTATTCACCCATGTATTGATAGGCGGGACCAAGATTGTCCCTCCGTACCCTACCAAGATAATATGTATTGCTCTGCTTTGGCAGATTCAACAATACATGTGATCGAGGTAGTGATAGGTATCACGGCATGGTTAGGCATTTAGAGTTGGTTCGATCAAGATCTAATCTAATCGAAAAGGATGCATCTTGTGCACGACTTAGATCTAATCTAATCGCAAGGGTGCATCATGTGCACGACTTAGATCTAATCTAATCGTAAGGCACTAATTAATTAATTACTTATTAAACATGCATCATATACATAAGCAATTAACTAATTAATATATTTGTGATTTAGTCATGACCCTACTACGATCTTCTCAAGCCAATGAGAAGATCGAATGGTCAACAGCTTCTCCAAGCTCCTCCCTTTGACCACCTTGTGTTGCTCGTGGTATTATTGCATATTCTTCCTCTCAAGCTCTCCCTCTCCTCCTTCCTTGGCCGAACCACATAGGTGCTAGCACACCTTGGTTTTTGGTCACCTCCACCTAGTGTGTTCGTGTGGATACGTGTAGAGAGTTGTCTACATTGACAACTTCGAGATCCGGCGTACCGAGGACGAGCGGGATACGCAAAAGGGCACGCAACAAGGGTAAAGATCTTCATCATGTAGATCTAGAAGTTTTGTAACTCGTACTCGTATGTTTTCGAATTTTTCTTCGCACGAGATCCATTGGCTAGGGTGATTCGGGGTTTCCGCGACGCGGAAAAGAGGTTTTCGTGCCCCGAAAAACCCAACACAAGGGAGATCAAGAGGTTACAAGCCTCCTTTCTATTTAATGTGGCCGACCACATTAAATGGGGAGTTACCCATGTGTGGCCGGCCACATAAAGAAAAGGAGTTTCATTTTTGTGGCATTTTTTTTGGTGGTGTTGAATGCTTCTTCCTCCTTAGCTCTCTTCCTCCTCCTCTTCTCTTGGCTGAAAGTTTTCAAGCAAGAAAGAAGGTGAATGAGTTTGAGTTTCATGAAGAAAAAGGTAGAGTGATTGTCACATAGAAGAAGAAGAAGAAGAGTGTTCATAAGATCCATTCTATTTCTCTTCTCTATCCTTTTTCTTTTAATTCCCATCCGAGAGCCCTAGAAAGTGCTAGCACACTTGTGGTGCTCTCTTCTCCATCCTTGTGTGTTAGAGAACACATCTTGTTTGTGTGGATACTTCTAGAGGATTGTCTACGTTGACAATCTTGAGATCCGGCGTACCTTGGACTTGCGGGATTGAGAAGGGCTTCGGTTCAAAGGTATAACCTTTTTCCCTTGTAGATCCGCAAGGGGATTCGTTCCGCTATTGCGCCCGAAAACCGCTAAATGGGACCGCCGAAAAATTTTACTCATAAAAATTGTAAAAATTACAGAAAATTATGAAAATATATAATTTTGAATTATATATTATTTTTGTGATAGCCATGGCCCAAAAGACCCAATATGATTGGATTTGTGTTGTAATTTATAATACGGCCTGCGTGCCGTCATGTGTTTGTGTGTGTTGTATTTGATACGCGACCTGCGCGTCGTGCCTCCCTATTTATATTCTGGTTGTAAATTAGATTTAGACTCGAATGTAACTCGAGTTTCAAAATTGTAATGTAAATTTTGAAGCGGTGGAAGGTCCACTCGAGACGGAGTTACGAGGAGGGCGCGAGCAACACGAGGTGGTCAAAGGAAGGAGCTTGAGAAGCTGTTGACCTTAGGTTGACCATCCGATCTTCTCATTGGCTTGAGAAGATCGTAGTGGGGCCTTGACATAATCACAAAATTTAGTTAATTACTTGTGTATGTGATGCATGTTTAATTAAGTAATTAATTAGTGTCTAACGATTAAGATTAGATCTAAATCGTGCACAAGATGCACCCTTACGATTAGATTAGATCTACATCATGTACAAGATGCACCCTATCGATTAGATTAGATCTATATCGAGTATATGATACAACATCGACGTTTAGATTAGATCTAAATCACGTCAACTCTAATGCCTACCGTGCCGTGATACCTATCACTATCTCGATCACATGTGTTGTTGAATCTGCCAAAGCAGAGCAACATATATTATCTTGGTAGGGTACGGAGGGACAATCTTGGTCCTGCCTATCAATGCATGGGTGAGTACAACTCAATTAGATTGAGTAACTAGTTAACTCGGTTGGATTGAGTACAACTATAGACATTCTTCCAACGGTTGGAAAGATAGGACATAAATCACATTTATATTAATTCTTGGGCATATTAGCCAAAGCTAACTCAAGTTTTAATATAACTGCGGATAATGATCCTATAAACAAGAGTTGCATAGAGATGTAATTGGTAATCGTTACCTACCGATCATACTAAATCTTGGGCGTATTAGCCAAAGCTAACTCAAGGGTTAGTATGATGTGGATCTTGTCCCACATGAATTATAGAATTCAGTGGGAGCATCATTTAGTTGAAGGCCTAATTAAATGATTTAAAAGAATATGATATTTACTTCTGTATTTATTTATGTTGTAGAATTTCCATGACGTCAAACACAAACAACTTCTCTCTGCGTTTTGTCCTTAAGAAGGACAAGCTCAACGGAGCAAATTTCCTAGACTGGTACAGGAACTTGAGAATAGTTCTCACCCAAGAACGTAAACTGTACGTTCTGGAGCAACCCATTCTGGAGGCTCCTCCTGCCACTGCCACGCGAGCAGACCAAGATGCTTATAAGAAACATCAAGATGACGCATTAGATGTGTCCTGTCTTATGCTCGCGACCATGAACTCTGAGATTCAGAAGAAACATGAGTTGATGGGTGCTTACGATATGGTTGACCATCATTGTCACCTATATCAAGGACAAGCAAGGCACTGGAAGAGGAACTCCAAAGAATACCTGGAAGATCTTAAGAAGAAGAGAAATAAGATTTCTACTTCAGGTATACATGTTATAGAAGTCAACCTCTCTATTTCTTCATCGTGGGTATTAGATACCAGATGTGCTTTGCACATTTGTACTAATGTACAAGCGCTGAGAAATAGCAGGGCATTGACGAAGGGTGAGGTAGACCTACGCGTAGGCAATGGAGCACGGGTTGCTACTGTTGCTGTAGGGACTTATCATCTGTCTCTGCCCTCTGGGCTTGTATTAGAATTAGATGAATGTTGTTATGTGCCTGCCTTGACTAAGAACATAATTTCAGTTTCTTGTTTGGACAAGAAAGGTTTCTCGTTTATAATAAAGAACAAATGTTGTTCCGTCTATTTAAACGATATGTTCTATTGTAGTGCACCTCTGATAAACGGACTCTATGTTCTAGACCTTGAAAGCCCTATCTATAACATAAATACCAAGAGGTTCAAGTCAAATGACCTGAACCAAACCTATCTCTGGCACTGTCGCTTAGGTCATATAAATGACAAGCGCTTATCCCAGCTCCATAAGGATGGTTTACTGGACTCATTTGATTTTGAATCATATGAGATATGCGAGTCATGCCTACGAGGCAAGATGACCAAGACTCCCTTTAGTGGGCATAGCGAGAGAGCGACTGATTTGTTAGGATTTATACATAGTGATGTATGTGGCCCTTTCAATGTCGCTATTAGAGGCGGTTATAGGACTTCATCACATTTACTGATGACTTCAGTAGATATGGTTATGTGTACTTGATGACACATAAGTCAGAATCCTTTGAAAAGTTCAAAGAATTCAAGAATGAAGTACAGAACCAGCTTGGCAAGAGTATTAAGATACTTCGATTAGATCGAGGTGGAGAATACCTTAGCCATGAGTTTCGTGACAATTTAGCTGAGTGTGGGATCCTATCCCAACTCACTCCTCCTGGAACACCACAGTGGAATGGTGTATCCGAAAGGAGGAATCACACCTTATTAGATATAGTACGGTCTATGATGAGTCACACAGATCTTCCGACATTCCTTTGGGGCTATGCTCTAGACACGACAGCTTTTATACTCAACCGAGTTCCATCTAAGGCCGTGATAAAGACAACATATAGGATATAGACTGGGAGAGATGCCCAAGTGTCTTTCATGAGGATTAGGGGTTGTGAGGCTTACGTTAGACGTCAAGTCTCAGATAAATTAGGACCCAAATATGACAAGTGATACTTTATAGGATATCCCAAGGAAACTAAGGGATATTACTTCTACATTCCCAGTCAGCACAAGATAGTTGTGGCAAAAACTGGAGTCTTTCTAGAAAGGGACTTTGTTTCTAGAAAGACTAGTGGGATTACATTCGATCTTGAAGAAGTTCAAGATGTGGATCCAAGCACTGAAGCCTCGATGGAAGTTGAACTGGAACCACAAAGGGTTGTGGATGATGTTGTTCCACAAAGAGTTGAGGAACAACAACCAGTTCAAGTAGACCTACCTCTTCGCAGGTCTGATAGGGTACGTCGTCAACCTGAGAGATACTCATTTCTCTTGTCTGACCATGATGACGTTGTACTTATAGAGGATGAGCCTATCACCTATCAGGAAGCTGTGATGAGACCAAATTCTGAGAAATGGCTAGAGGCCATGAGATCCGAAATGGAATCCATGTACACCAACCAATTATGGACTTTGGTTGATCCACTTGAAGGGGTAAAACCCATTGGGTGTAAGTGGGTCTTTAAGAGAAAGACTGACATGGATGGACTTATCTATAAGGGTCGCTTGGTAGCTAAAGGTTTCAAGCAGATTCATGGTATTGACTATGATGAAACCTTTTCTCCAGTAGCGATGTTTAAGTCCATTCACATCATGCTTGCTATTGCAGCTTACCACGATTACGAGATCTGGCAAATGGATGTCAAAACCGTGTTTCTGAATGAAAACCTTCTCGAGGATGTGTACATGACACAACCTGAGGGTTTTGTAGATCCAAAGCATACTAGCAGAGTATGCAAGCTGCATAGGTCCATTTATGGACTAAAGCAAGCTTCTCGGAGCTGGAATCTTCGATTCGATGATGCAATCAAACAGTTTGGTTTCATCAAGAACAAAGATGAATCTTGTGTCTACAAGAAGGTTGTAGGGGACATAGTTGTCTTCCTCATATTGTATGTGGATGACATACTACTCATTGGGAAAGACATCCCTTTGCTACAGTCTGTCAAGACTTGACTAGGGACATGTTTCTCAAAGAAGGACTTAGGTGAGGCATACCGCATTTTAGGGATACAGATCTTTAGAGATAGATCTAAGAGATTGTTTGGCCTAAGTCAGAGTACATACATTGACAAGGTACTCCTTCGGTTTTCCATGCAGAACTCCAAGAAGGGATTTCTGCCGATGTCACATGGCGTGAGTATTTCGAAGACTCAGGGTCCCTCTTTTAAAGAGGAGAGAGACCGCATGGATCAGATTCCTTATGCTTCAGCCATAAGATCGATCATGTACGCCATGCTATGTACTCGACCTGATGTCTCGTATGCTTTGAGCATGACGAACAGATACCAGTCAGATCCAGGTGAAAGTCACTGGATAGCGGTCAAGAATATTCTAAAGTACTTAAGAAGGACTAAAGAATATTTCTTAATATATGGAGGCGATGATGAGCTAGCTGTAAAGGGTTACAGTGATGCTAGCTTCCAGACCGACCAGGGGGATTATCGATCACAGTCAGGGTTCGTGTTTAGCATAAATGGTGGTGCTGTGAGCTGGAAGAGTTCGAAGCAGGACACAGTAGCTGATTCTACGACAGAGGCCGAATATATTGCTGCATCAGGGGCAGCAAAGGAGGCAGTTTGGATTCGTAAGTTCATAACTGAACTTGGGGTGGTTCCTAGCATTGCTGACCCTATTGAGCTCTATTGTGACAACAATGGAGCTATAGCACAGGCGAAGGAACCTCACTCACACCAGTGAACCAAACACATACTACGGCGCTTCCATCTCATTCGAGAGATCATCGAGCGAGGAGATGTGAAGATTTGCAGAGTACCTACAGAGGCTAACATCGCAGATCCCTTGACCAAAGCTTTGGCACAGAGGAAGCATGATGGTCACACTAGGTCATTGGGGCTTAGAGCCTACACTGATTGACACTAGTGCCAGTGGGAGATTGTTAGCTAGAACCCTAGAGCCAATCATTTGATGATTGTATTTTGGACTTGTTGTATCATATTCTATATAAATAAAGGCATTTAGTTTTTGGTTATTATACTTACTTGTATTGGTGCCAAATAAACTAAGTATAATAGCGTCCTTGAGTAGAAGGTTCTTACCTATATCAATCGATTGGTTGAATCGATAGTGAGATGATGTAGGGAACACTACTCTTAATCATTCCTAGTCGAGTATTAACATTCAGGGACAATGTTAATGCAATAAGACTAGCATGTAGGTCAACTCGATGACTCGATCTCACAAGTCATGGATATGGAGATATCAAGTTGACACATGGGTATGCATTGGAGAATGTATACTGAATGACCCGCCATGAGAAAGTATCATGGATCGTTATATGAGTGTCATATACTTTCTCATGTGTCTATTAGTATGACTACTAGTCCTTAGACCTGAAGTCACCATGGTTCCCTACATAAGGAGTTATGTACTTTGGTTTCATCAAACGTCACCCGTAACTGGGTGGACTATAAAGGCGATTACTGGGTATGTAACAAATTATGCGGAGGGATGTGAGTGATGTAGATGGGATCTATCCCTCCTATATGATGGGAGAGACATCGATATTCTTGATAGAGTGAGACCACGAAGTGCATGACCATGCCCAAATGTGTCAATATGAGATATTGAGCTCATTTGATTTAGTGAGTCTACTTAGAGTTCAAGATTTAGATTGGTCAGAGGATGACACGGTCTATGCCTCACATTGATCAATCTAGATGTCTAGGATAGAATGACACTTGTCATATATTGTGAGGAGTCATAATTTGTAGTCACAAGGTGATGTTGGATCTCAACATTCTTATAACTTGGGTAGCAATGATGTATTGCTAGATGCCGCTCATTGCTTATGTTTCTAAAGGAGTTTAGAAACATTGCCAACGTTACAAGAACCTATTGGGTCACACACAAAGAACAAGTGGATGGAGATTAGGTTCATATGATGAACCAATTGGATTAGGTTCATATGATGCACCAAAGATTGGATTCGGATTAATTCATATTAGACTTATTGAGTTAGACTCAATTAGATTCAATTGTTGAATGAGTCTAATTTAAATTTGATTCATTGAGTCAATTTATATTAATGAATTGAGATTCATTAAATTAAAATTGACTTGAATCAAAGGTTGGATTTAACTCAACAAGGAAGAGAATTGGTCAATTTTGACTTGACCAAATGGAAGTTGAAACATCAAGTTTGACTTGATGTATTGCCACATCATGAAGGTTGACTCATCCTATATGGCATGACTAACCTTGCCACATCATCTCCACATCATCAAGGGAGATCAAGAGGTTACAAGCCTCCTTTCTATTTAATGTGACCGGCCACATTAAATGGGGAGTTACCCATGTGTGGCCGACTACATAAAGAAAAGGAGTTTCATTTTTGTGGCATTTTTTTTTGGTGGTGTTGAATGCTTCTTCCTCCTTAGCTCTCTTCCTCCTCCTTCTCTTCTCTTGGCTGAAAGTTTTCAAGCAAGAAAGAAGGTGAATGAGTTTGAGTTTCATGAAGAAAAAGGTAGAGTGATTGTCACATAGAAGAAGAAGAAGAGTAGTGTTCATAAGATCCATTCTATTTCTCTTCTCTATCCTTTTTCTTTTCATTCCCATCTGAGAGCCCTAGAAAGTGCTAGCACACTTGTGGTGCTCTCTTCTCCATCCTTGTGTGTTAGAGAACACATCTTGTTCGTGTGCATACTTCTAGAGGATTGTCTACGTTGACAATATTGAGATCCAGCGTACCTTGGACTTGCGGGATTGCGAAGGGCTTCGCTTCAAAGGTATAACTTGTTGGTGCAACCTTAGGTCAAGGTTGACCTGGTTGACCAGACTCGAGTTGACTTGACTCGAGTTATGTTTTGATGTTTGACGAGTTTTGACGATGTTTGACGTGAACAGAAAAGTTGTATCTTGATGTTTGACAAGGATACAAGCTTGGGAGATTGTGGGTGCAACTCGTGGTCAAGGTTGACCTGGTTGACCCGAGGTGAGTTGACCTGACTCGGAAAAGTCCAAGCAGGGAGCTTGGCACGGGAGAAAGTCCAAGTATGGAGACTTGGCATGGAGAAGTCCAAGTATGGAAGCTTGGCACATGGGAAGACGGAGAGGGCTCGGTAGCTCGTTCTCCGGACTGTGGTCAGAGAGGGCTCGGTAGCTCGTTCTCTGGACCGGATGTGGAAAGTCCTGGTGAGTGAAGCCAGGTGAAAATCCTAGTGAGTGAAGCTAGGTGAAAGTGGAAGTCCTGGTGAGTGAAGCCAGGTGGAAGTCCTGGTGAGTGAAGCCAGGCAGATTGGAAATCCTGGTGAGTGAAGCCAGGTAAAAACCCTAGTAAGTGAAGCTAGGTGAAAGTCCTGGTGAGTGAAGCCGGGCAAGGGAAAATCCAGATGGATCAAGGGTGATCGGACATCTGGTGTTGGGAAGTCCAAGTAGATCAAGGGAGTGATCGGATACTTGGCACGAAGAGGAAAGCCCAAGTGGGTCAAAGGGATTGACCGAACACTTGGTGGAGAATCCTAGCAGGTCAAGGGAGTGACCAGATGCTAGGAATGATGAACCAACAGGTCAAGGTTGATCGGATGTTGGTGTAGAAGCCTGAGGTTTAGGGCTGGGGAGTTTGGATCGGTCTGGGGACCGATCCAGTGATACACTGGATAGCCTGATCGATCACCAGACCGATCAGTAATCATCCAGTAGCCTACTATAGGTTATCTGATCGGTCTGGAGACCGATCAGACAACGATCAGGAGGCACAAAGAAGTTTGGGAGAAGAGAAGCCTGATCGGTCTACGGACCGACCAGGAGGTTCCCTGATCGGTCTGTGGACCGATCAGGAGGTTCCCTGATCGGTCCATGGACCGATCAGAGACGGAATAGAAGCGAAGGCTAGGGAATGGATCGGTCTGTGGACCGATCCACATGGAGCCTGATCGGTCCACAGACCGATCCAGGCACTAGCCGTTACGACGCAACGACTAGATTTCTTCTGTGTTTTTTCGTTTTCTTCGCAGGTTATAAAAGGAGGGCTGCTGCTGCGAGCCTCCTACTACAATTTTTCTTCTTCTTCTTCTTCTTCTTCCTTGGATTGAAGCTTCTGCTTCTGTGCTTTGAGGTTCTGAGCTTTGTTGAGCTCGTTTCCGAAGCTTCGCGTGAGCTTCCAGTCGTCGATCAGCTGCTGCGTTTGGGTTGTGAAGTTGCTGCTTCATCGCCTCCGATCGACAGAGAAGGCAAGCGAGTGTTGCATTCATATTGTTGTTTGTATTTGCTTCTTGCTTTTCTTATACTCCTTTCTTGTTGTTACAAGTATTGTGGTGAGGTTTCTCCACCCACAAGGAGCATTTATTAGCCAGTTCTCCGGGGACTCATCCACCGACGGATTGATAGGCTTCGTCCACCTTACGGACACGCCGAGGAGTAGGAGTTTATCTCCGAACCTCGTTACATCGGTTTGTTTGAGGTTTGTCTTCTTTCCCTTTCGTTTCTGTGTTTATTTTCCGCTGTGCTAACACGTTTTGTAGAAAGAAACGACGATTTGGGGTCGGCTATTCACACCCCCTCTCTAGCCTCCGTATGAATGATCCTAACAAGTGGTATCAGAGCAAGGTTGCTCTTCGTCGGATTAACACCCGGGGGAGCACAAGCTAGAGAATGGATCGACTCGGAGAAGACATCACGTTTCCACCATTCTACGAGTGCTGCGACTTCGAGTATTGGAAGGTAAGAATGAGGTATTTTCTTATGACTAACCTTGAAAATTGGAGTTGTGTGCAGGTAGGGTTTACTCATCCGGTGGATAAAGACGGAGAAACCCTAGAGAAGAAAAAGTGGACAAAGGAGCAAATCCACCAATCCACAATCAACGATGAGGTAACGAAAATTCTTGAATTTTCATTACCTAATGACATTTTGTGTAAGGTAGGTGGTTATAACAATGCCAAAGAGTTGTGAACAACTTGGCCAAGTTCCATGAGGAGAGCTCCACTTCAAGCCATGAAGTGGAGTCAAGTGAGCTAAGTAGCTCACACCATGGAAGAGAGGAATTAGAAGTTGAGGGTTACTCAACATCTAAGGAAGAAGAGGAGGAGAGCACTTCTTCAAGATTGGAGCAAGAAGAAGCATCTACCTCCGGAAGGGATGAAGGAGAGAGTCTACATTCATCCTCAACCCTAGGTAACTCAAGCACTTTAATTTCAAGCAAATTACACATAATGTGTTTTGAGTGTAGGGAGTTTGGGCACTACAAGAGTAAGTGTCCAAAGAGGATTAGAAAGTCTCCACCGGCGCCAAAGGTCAAGGAAGCCGGAGTCCCGATACGCAAAGGCAAGGAGCACGTGGTGTGCTTCCAATGCAAGCGAAGGGGACACTATAGGAGTCAATGTCCGAGGGGGAGACAACCTCACAAGAACAAGAGACCGAGCACGTCAATAGGGGGAGCAAAGGCAAACCCTAAGGTAACATTTAAAGCTCATTATTGCAATTCTAATAAGACACATGCTAGTAGTTTTATTGCAATTGCTAATAATGATAAGCATGTTAACTTAAGGAACCAATATATGTGCTTAGGTGCTAAACATGTTAGCCTAGATAAGGATAACACTAGGAAAGCCAACCCTAGGATCAACTCATCAAAGGCTAAGGAAAATCTAGGTAGAAACCCCAAGACAACTAGACATATACCTAGGAACACCTCAAGAAAGAATGATAAATTAAAACTTGAGGTTTTAGAGAAAGAAAATCAAGTCTTGAGGTCAAGACTTGACACTCTAGAAAAGGCCCTAAAGAATTTAGAGAAGTCAACTCTAGGGTCTAAGGGTCAAATTTCAAAGCCCAAGGACAAGAAAGGTTTGGGTCACAAACCTAAGTCCCAAATGGTCAAGCCCACCTATCATAATGTTCCATTCGATTATGGAACAACACCTAGGGCTAGGAAGACCAACACCAAGGTCACAAGGGGAGTCACCCCTAGAGTTGATCTTGATGAGTCCCAAATGGCCAAGGCTTTAAAGCCTAAGAGGGTCATTAGGAGGGTTGCTAGGGAAGTTATTCCTAGTGAATATTTAGTGAACCCAATGAGTTCTAATAGGTATTGGGTTCCTAGGAGCATCTTCTCTACCCCATAGATGGGTTAGAGAGTGTCAACTCCGATTAGAAGGGTAGTTAACCCAACTTTGAGGAAATTGACACTCAAGGAACATTTTCAAGGTTTTGTGAATCTTTGAAAATGAAATGGATCTATCATTTACTCCTTGAAGAGTAAATTGTGCCATATTTGAAAAAAAAAAATCGACTTTAACCTTTATTGGCACAAGTTAGGAAAACCTAGAGAAATACCAAGTTGGGGTCTTGGTACTCTCTTGGGAATTTAAGACAATCTAGGCCTTAATTAAAAAGGTGCTATTCTTGAGGAAATATGAAATATGCCAATATTTGAGGATATACTTAATGTTAAGTGGCATAAATTAATCAAGAAAAATAGGAATGCCAACTTAGGTTTGGGCATTTTCTTGAAGCACTTTGAGCAATCTAGGTTTAGATTTTAAGTTAGCTAAGGTGTTAAGGATACTTAGATAGGTAATCTAGGTATTTTATTTGTGCTAACTTACCATGGTTGTTTGCCATATGCCATGCCATGACATCATGTTTAACTTATTATCATTCGAAATGTCATGATCATGCTTAGGCTAATTATATGTCATGCTTATTTTAAGTTTTATACTTTATGCCATGACATCATGAAATTGGAACATGCTTCTATTTATGACATCATTTTATGCCATGTCATCATCTCTTGCATCTATAATCAATGAAATTGATCTAAGGATAAACAACACAATTTGATATGGAGATCAAGTTGTTGTTTTAGAAAATGCATGAAAACTTAGCCTAAGATAACCTAAACCCATATCTCACATCAAAATTGACTTGGATGTGTTTTATACACCTTAGATGTGTGTGAGATATTAGGATCATGAGTTAGGATCAAGGTGCATAGTTCTTGTACCTAGATGAGCCTAATTCAATATTGGGGATCATAGGGAAAGCTTTTGTACAAGTCATGTACATTTAACCCTAAGATTATGGTCCTAAATTAAAAGGTTTAAAATCATTTTGAAATTGATTTGAAAAACCTTGATGAAGCCATTTTAGTGATAGCATTCATCATTGAGCAAATTGATACAAAGTTGACTTAACTTTGAACTATTTCAAAGTTTTTGAACTTTGTATCAAGATTTGAAAATGGAAGTTATTTTCATAGAAAACTATTTTTCCTTGATAGTATATGGTATGAGGAATGTATCCTCAAAATTTCACAATTTTTCGAATTTTCTGGAATTTGTTGTGAGTTTCTGAATTTTGGGAGAGAAGAGATCAGAAACCGCCTGATCTGAACTTGGATCGGTCACTGGACCGATCCAGGGAAGGCTGGATCGGTCTGGGGACCGATCCAGAGAGGTGTGCTGAATTTGCTGAATTTCGACTGTGGTCTGAAATTTCAGCTGTGGGAATTGAGTTTTGGGTTTCTAAAGGTCTGAAACTCTCCAAGACATTGTTGGTGTAATGGTCAAGGGGGAGTTGACCTTTAGGGGGAGTCTTACCTAATTATCAAGGGGGAGTTGACTTTTAGGGGGAGTTTTTACTTCTTAAGACTTTTGAGGATTAGTGATAAGGAATTGTCACTAAGTTGAGTGTTGAGTTTAGTATCAAGGGGGAAATTAAGGGTTTCAATGAAAGGTATGGGACTTTCATTGGGAAGGAACTCTTGACCTTGATTCCCTCTTTTTGATGTGTGTCAAAAAGGGGGAGAGATGTCCCAAGGGGGAGAATGGGAGAATGTTTTGGAAAACCTAAGTTAGGTTATTGGGTTAACCTAACTTGTTTATGGGTTTTGTCAAACATCAAAAAGGGGGAGATTGTTGGTGCAACCTTAGGTCAAGGTTGACCTGGTTGACCAGACTCGAGTTGACTTGACTCGAGTTATGTTTTGATGTTTGACGAGTTATGACGATGTTTGACGTGAACAGAAAAGTTGTATCTTGATGTTTGACAAGGATACAAGCTTGGGAGATTGTGGGTGCAACTCGTGGTCAAGGTTGACCTGGTTGACCCGAGGTGAGTTGACCTGACTCGGAAAAGTCCAAGCAGGGAGCTTGGCACGGGAGAAAGTCCAAGTATGGAGACTTGGCACGGAGAAGTCCAAGTATGGAAGCTTGGCACATGGGAAGACGGAGAGGGCTCGGTAGCTCGTTCTCCGGACTGTGGTCAGAGAGGGCTCGGTAGCTCGTTCTCTGGACCGGATGTGGAAAGTCCTGGTGAGTGAAGCCAGGTGAAAATCCTAGCGAGTGAAGCTAGGTGAAAGTGGAAGTCCTGGTGAGTGAAGCCAGGCATTCGGGAAAGTCCTGGTGAGTGAAGCCAGGCAGTTTGGAAGTCCTGGTGAGTGAAGCCAGACAGATTGAAAATCCTGGTGAGTGAAGCCAGGTAAAAACCCTAGTAAGTGAAGCTAGGTGAAAGTCCTGGTGAGTGAAGCTGGGCAAGGGAAAATCCAGATGGATCAAGGGTGATCGGACATCTGGTGTTGGGAAGTCCAAGTAGATCAAGGGAGTGATCGAATACTTGGCACGAAGAGGAAAGCCCAAGTGGGTTAAAGGGATTGACCGAACACTTGGTGGAGAATTCTAGCAGGTCAAGGGAGTGACCAGATGCTAGGAATGATGAACCAACAGGTCAAGGTTGACCGGATGTTGGTGTAGAAGCCTGAGGTTTAGGGGGGAGTTTGGATCGTGAGGGGACCGATCCGATGATACTAGATAGCTGATCGGTCACCGGACCGATCGGTAACCATCGATATCAGAGTTATCGATGCGGAGACCGATCGAACGATCGAGGCGCAGAAGTTCGAGAAGAGAAGCTGATCGGTCTCACGGACCGACCAGAGGTTCCTGATCGATCGTGGACCGATCGGAGAGTTCTGATCGGTCCATGGACCGATCGGAGAACAGAAGCGAAGGCTAGGAATGGATCGGTCTGTGGACCGATCCACAGACCGATCCAGGCACTAGCCGTTGCGACGCAACGACTAGATTTCTTCTGTGTTTCTTCGTTTTCTTCGCAGGTTATAAAAGGAGGGCTGCTGCTGCGAGCCTCCTACTACAATTTTTCTTCTTCTTCTTCTTCTTCTTCCTTGGATTGAAGCTTCTGCTTCTTTGCTCTAAGGTTCTGAGCTTTGTTGAGCTCGTTTCCGAAGCTTCGCGTGAGCTTCCAGTCGTCGATCAGCTGCTGCGTTGGGGTTGTGAAGTTGCTTCTTCATCGCCTCCGATCGACAGAGAAGGCAAGCGAGTGTTGCATTCATATTGTTGTTTGTATTTGCTTCTTGCTTTTCTTGTACTCCTTTCTTGTTGTTACAAGTATTGTGGCGAGGTTTCTCCACCCACAAGGAGCATTTATTAGCCGGTTCTCCGGGGACTCATCCACCGACGGATTGATAGGCTTCGTCCACCTTACGGATACGTCGAGGAGTAGGAGTTTATCTCCGAACCTCGTTACATCGGTTTGTTTGAGGTTTGTCTTCTTTCCCTTTCGTTTCTGTGTTTATTTTCCGCTGTGCTAACACGTTTTGTAGAAAGAAACGACGATTTGGGGTCGGCTATTCACACCCCCCTCTCTAGCCTCCGTACGAAGGATCCTAACATAACCTTTTTCCCTTGTAGATCTAAGTGTAGATCTAGGTAAACTCGTACTCGTAGTTTTTCAAAAAATTTTCTTTGCACGGATCCATTGGCTAGGGAGTTTCAGGGTTTCCGCGACGCGAAAAAGCGGTTTTCGCGGCCCGAAAACCCAACATAACCGTCATCTAGGTATAAAATTCACATGCTAGCATAAAGTAGTGTCATACTCATTTAAGCAAATCATAACATAGCATGTGAGAGCATTAACATAAAGTAGTAGCATGATCATCTAGGCATCATAGACATATTTTTAAAAAGCATCTTACTAAAGCATAAAGAAAACCATTTAGCATGAAATAAGCATATGCAAGATGTCCTTTTGAAAACATGTATCATGAAATGAGTATATGCAAGATGTCCTTTTGAAAACATATATCATATAAGTACTTAAACATAATCTCAACATGAGGGCCCGACTTTATACCACATACATGAATTTGCGTGCATCCTAAATAGATCCGAGGTAGCTAATCTCAAACCTATTAGGAACTAGGCCCGTTTCCTTGACCATCGACCTTGGGGCACTTAGGATCCCATCCCTTACTAGGCCCGTTTCTTTGACCATCGACCTAGGGGCAACTTAGGAGCCCATCCTTGGTACAAGCCATACAAAGTAAAATAGCATATCATATTTCTTATCATATCATGGCATACCATGTTCTTGTCATATCATAGCATATCATGT
This sequence comes from Zingiber officinale, assembly GCF_018446385.1. Classification (NCBI taxonomy): domain Eukaryota; kingdom Viridiplantae; phylum Streptophyta; class Magnoliopsida; order Zingiberales; family Zingiberaceae; genus Zingiber; species Zingiber officinale. The sequence continues at coordinate 69,483,941 of NC_055987.1, read as the reverse complement.
TCTTGTCATATCATGAAGAGTGCTCTTAATCCCAACTTAAGGGAAGCATCTCTTAGGCTTTTCATCATACATAAGCCTTGCATAAACATAACATGATAACATAAAATGCACATAACATATAGCATATCGTAGAGAAAACATAACATGATGGCATAGGTGCACATAACATATAGCATATCATAAGGAAAACATAACATGATGGCATAAGTGCACATAACATATAACATGATGACATAAAATCCATATCACATCATAAGGAGTCATCATCATGCATGATTGGGGTTTTGAACTTCCTACAAACCCTAACTCATGATTTGGCCGAAACATATGAGCATGAATAATAGATTTCCAAGCAACATAAAACATGAAATCAATAGCCTAAGTTCTCATAATACAAAACATAACATGTGGGACCTATTAAGAACCCTAGGTAGCTCCTTAACCTAAATCCCTTGTCTTGGCCGAAACATGTAAGCATGATTCTAGTTTTCTTCTAACAATTTAAAGCATGAAACTTTTACACCATGCATAGTATAGCAAATGAGACTCTTAGTAGGCATAAATGAGGTTCTAACCCTAATGTTCAATCTTGGCCGAAACCTCTAGAAGTATAATTCGAAATTTTTAATTGCAACATAAAGCATGGAAACTTAAACTAACACTATCAAGAAGATCATACATCATGAGGAAACATAAGCAAACATAATTTAGGTCTAAAGACTTTCTATAACCTTTTTTGATTTCTTTGGCCGAAACCTAAAGGTAAGGCTTTAGGTTTTCAATGTAACATAAGGCATGGAAACTTAGACTAACATTATATAGAAAGTCATTCATCATGAGGAAGCATAAGTAAACATAATTTAGGTCTAAAACCTTCTCTAACCCTTTTCATTTCCTTTGGCCGAAACCTAAAGGTAAGGTTCTAGGTTTTTCAAGCAATATAAGGCATGGAAACTTAACCTAACAATATATAGAAGATCACAGATCATGAGGAAGCATAAGCAACATAATTTATGTCTAAAAACTTTCTCTAACCCTTTTCATTCCTTTTGGCTGAAACCTAAAGGTAAGGTTCAAGTAATATAAGAAATGGAAACCTAACCTAACAATATATAGAAGATCATACATCATGAGGAAGCATAAGCAACCATAATTTAGGTCTAAAACTTTCTCTAACTCTTTTTCATTTATTTTGGCCGAAACCTAAAGGTAAGGTTCTAGGTTTTTCAAGCAATATAAGGCATGGAATTTAACCTAACAAAATATAGAAGATCTGATGTGCATAGATTTTATACTCTTTTATGCATGTTTTTACGCACATTTACATATTTTGAGCATGCTTGATCTATGCATTTTTATACTTCCAGCTTTCCTTTTAGCATATTTACTCTTTTGGTTCGGAGATCTGCTTTTTGTGCATTTTCTGTACACAGGAGTCGATTTGGTGAAGAATCTACATCTTTGGGCATGCATTGGAGGAAACAAAGGGAGAAAGCACCGGGACGTGTACCTCACACGGCCATGCACTGGTATGGAGCTCGGGCCGTGTGGAGTTTGGCACCAACAGAAGAGGAAGATGACATGGCCGTGTGAACCTCGCACGGCCGTGTCAAGATTTGAAGGCAACCAGAGCAGAAGCCTTACATGGCCGTGTGGATCTACACGGCCGTGTGAAATTTCCAGAGACCAAGCAGGCTGCGGCTGTGTGCACCACACGGCTGTGTAGCATTTCCAGAGACTAAGCAGGCTGTGGCCGTGTGCACCACACGGCCGTGTAGCATTTCCAAAGAGCAGAAGGGTTCTGGCCATGTGGAGTCACACGGCCGTGCAGCTTTGGCAGAGAGGGAACTGGACATGGCCGTGTGAATCTCACACAGCCGTGTCACGGGGCCGTGTGGCGCCCGATTCCCTCCTCTATTTAAACCCTTCTTCATGAATTGAAAGGGGATCTCTCCCCCTTTGGGAGAAGGCAAGATTTGGTGGTTTCCTCCCATTCTTGGGAGGATTTTTGGGCGATTCTAAGGGAGATCTCGACGATTTCGACTCCGGAGCGAGGATTGGATCCGAAGACGAGGCTTCTTCGTAGATAAGTTTTCTCTTTCCCCCTCTTCTTGATTTCTTGGATTGGGGATTTAAGAAATGCTTGTATTCTCTATTTCTTCGGGTTTTCTTCCTCGATTCATGGAGTAGATCTTGTATTCTAGGATTAAGGGAGTATTTGTATGATGGATTGATGTAATCTCTTATGGATTTGCCATTTTCTTGTTTCAATGACATTGACTTGCTTGTATCAATTAGATCTTGAATGATTAATGGTGATTTATGCTTAATTCTCATTCTTGATTGATTGTTTGGATTTCTTGTGGACTTTGTAAAGATAAACTCTCACTTGATCATCCGAGGGATCCACGTGACAGGTGCAAGCCCGTGTAAGGACGTTTGAGAGATAATCTTGAAGAGGAAATGGGAATATTCAAGAGAGTAGGATGGATCTTGTGATTAGTTTCTTGTATCTTGATAGATTAATGAGTTGTGGGCTTCTATGTTGATATCCGAGGAAGGCATAGTAATAGGTGCGCTTCTGTGTAAGGACAATGTAGGTTCATGTCTAATTAATCCTACTTAGATACATTTCTCAGTCCTTAGCCGGTTGTCTATTGCAAGAGAGAACCGACAACTTTCTACATGTTTGGCAATTGAGGGATAAGAATTGGTGAACCATTTACATTCAAGAAATCTTACAAAGAAACCGAAACTCCTAGAATCTCCCTTTATCATAACCCAAAACACTAGACTCTTGTTTGTTGATCTTTAAGATTAGATTTGTTTACCTTTACTTTGCTTTTGAAACGATTGGATAGTTGTTTAGCTAATTCGCATTGAGACATTTCTAGTGCTTATTCCAGTCCCTGTGGATACGATAATCTTTTATATTACTTGCGACATTTCCGTACACTTGCGGAGCGTAACAAGATCATACATCATGAGGAAGCATAAGCAACATAATTTAGGTCTAAAAACTTCCTCTAACCCTTTTCGTTCCTTTTGGCCGAAACCTAAAGGTAAGGTTCAAGTAATATGAGGCATGGAAACTTAACCTAACAATATATATAATACCATACATCATGGGGAAGCATAAGCAACATAATTTAGGTCTAAAACTTTCTCTAACCCTTTTTCATTTCTTTTGGTTGAAACCTAAGGAGATGGTTTCTAAACTTTTCTTTTTTTTTTTAGCAACAGGTAGCATGAAACTTTTAACAACCATAGGTAACCTCCTTATCTTGGCCAAAACTTGCAAGGCAAGACCCTAGGTTTTTCAAGTAACCTTTAAGCATAAAGCATATGAAAGCTACTTGTACTGCAGGTGAGGGAATACTCTCCTTTCGCTAAGGAACAATACCCTTGTTTGAGAAGTTTGCCTAGGAAGAAGACCCCCCTTTAGTTTGGTTTCAGCAAATGAAGAAAATGGCTTGGGAATTTCGGTGGGAGAAGGAAGGAGGAGGAAGAAAGGAGAAAAAAAATGAAGTTTTCCTTTCCTTTCTCTTATTTATGCAAAAATGAAGGAAGAAGGCAAAACCATCTTCTTATTGGGAAGGAAGAAGGAAACTCAAACTTTTCCTTCTAAGTGAAGGGGCCTTCACTTTCATCACCCTTAACTACAATCTCCCTTCTCTTCTTAACAGCACACCCCTGCTGGGGCTACTGGTTATCACTTGCACCCACTTACCAAGAGGTTCAAGGTTCAAATCTTGGTTATGCCTCTTTTTGGTTCTATTTTCTTTTAATTTTTTTTGAAACAAATCTACATAAAGCCTATTCTAATCATGGGAAAACAAATTCATATAAAATTGCTAGGGATCCTATGGGTGTTACACCTTTTTCGCTGCACCTCTGGTCCTCAAATAGCACCACGCCTCGCAATGATATGATCCGCGACAAAAATAAAATTTTACATATATCAATCCTATATTCCATAAAGGAATGTACATAAAGTCTAGATCGAACAAAATGTAAAATCCTAAAACTAATATAGCTCCTGCTATATTTAATAAATACAATCATGCACACACATAAAATGCCCTCGACATGTCCGAGGGTCCAATCACACATAATCACAATAGGCCATAATAGTTAGAGCGTGAAACCACAGAGTTAATCTATTTGCACATCCTACTATTTTCATGCCTAAAATATGTATTACATGTGCATAATTAAACAAAAAACTAAACACACAGAGGCATAAACCTAGCTCTGATACCAATTGTTGGTTGCTACACGGAATACCGTTCTAGTTCCCCTATACAAAAATTTGTACAAGCATAGAACTATCCTAACTACCCATGTGCTCTACTGAAGTTAAATTTGGATTGCAAATGATACTTAACATTATTAATCCAAATTATCCTTCAGAAGTTAAACTTGGATTGGAAACGATACTTAACATTTTTACTCCAAGTTTGACCGATGTGATCTTCCAAAGTTAAATCATATTACAGAAGTTAATTAAATATTTATTTCAAAGATCGACTTCCAGGTTAAATATAGCGAGACACTAGGCCTTCTTGGGTATGAGATCATCCACCACTTCTTAGACAAAGCCTTTCTAAGAAATCAGATATTTAACTTCTTACAGTAAACTAGGTTTAACTACAGAGTCCTTAATAGAAGCACAATATCGAAACATGAAATCAAAAAAAAAAAAATCGATAACAAAACGATAACCTAAAATTGATAGTCTCTTATGTTTGATTTTTCAAGATCTATACAAAGAAGATGAACTAGTTATGATGAGGAAACAAATAACTAGTTATACCTTTCTTAGTAGCTTATAGACGTCTTGATCTTCTATTGTATTTCTCTCCTCCTCTTGGATGTCGTGTGGGCGACGATCTACCAAGATGAAATCCACCCAAGCTTCTTCCTTTGCTTCTAGGTTTAGACCACCAACTAACCTCCAAGGGATGCTAGACAAGAGAGCTTCCTTCTTTTCTTCTTCTCCTTCAAGCAACCGGCCACTAAGAGAAAACCAAGCTTGATGCCGCCGGCCTCCAAGAAAGAAAACAAAAGGAGAAGAGAGAAGGAAGAGGGCCGACCACCAAGGGAATAGAAGAGAGGAGTTTCGACCACAATAGAGAGGAAGCAAGGCTTAGGTTGTTCTCAATGAGGCACCCTCTCCCTCTCTTTTATAATCGTTGGTGAATCTAAAAAAGGAAATTTTTAAAACAAAAAATTAAAATTTCCTTTTATTCCTTTACATGACCGGCCACCACTTGTGCATCAAACAAGGAAAGATTTTAAACAAAAAAATTTAAATATCTCTTTTAAAATCCCTTTTGTGGTTAGCTATAAAAGGCATGTTTTATAAAATTAAAATCTTCTCTTTTAAATCCTTTTGTGGATGTCTATAAAAGAAAAGATTTAAAATAAAACTCCTTTTATATCATGGTTACAAAAAAAGGAAAGTTTAAAATTAAAATATTTCTTTTAAACATTATAGATAACTACAAATAAGGAAAGATTTCAAATCTCTCTTTTAATCTTTTGTAGAAAGCAATAAAAGGAAAGATTTTAAAATTTAAAACTCTCTTTTAAAACATGTGGAAAGCATCATAAATGGAAAGTTTTTAATAAAATAAAAACTCCCTTTTATTTCCTTTTGTGACCGATCTAAAAAAAGGAAAGTTTTATAATTAAAATCATCCTTTTAAATCCTTTTAATGGATCTCTATAAAAGGAAAGATTTTACAAAAAATAAAACTTCCTTTTTCTATGTGTGGATGGTCGGCCCCTTGCTTGGGCATCAAGCAAGGCTTGGCCATCCCTAGCTTGGGCTCCAAGCTTGGCTTGGCCGACCCCTTGCTTGGGCTCCAAGCAAGGATGTGGCCGACCCTTAAGCTTGGTTAAGAAGCTGGGCTTTGGGTAGATATAAGGCTTTATAAATAAGAGGCTACAATGGGGACCGAGAGGAGGAATTGGTTTTGGTCTTCCGATAGCTTGAGCTTACCATGTTTGCCCCGAACACCCAACTCAAGTTCATCAATAATAACTCATACCACTAAAGAGTTATTATTGCACTACCGCACCAATCCCATCTTACAATATGGGCTCTTTCTTATCATGAGTGCACTAATCTCTCTGTGTTTAAGATATCGAATGCCCATTAATTAAATGAGTTACTGACAACTCACTTAATTAATATCTAGCTCCAAGAGTAGTACCACTCAACCTTATTGTCATGTCGGACTAAGTCCACATGCAGGGTTTACATGACAATCCTTATGAGCTCCTCAAGGGGACATCATCAACCTAGATCATTAGGACATAGTTTCATTCTATAATTAACAACACATCATATAAATAATATCATTTCCCAACTTATCGGGCCTTTTAATTTAACGAACTAAATCTCACCCTTTGATAAATTAAAGAAATAAATATTAAGTATACGTGCTTGTTATTATATCATGATTAGGAGTACGCACTTCCATAATAATAGAGGTCCTGTTCTTTTTTACAGTCAGTATAAAAAGAATAATTCAAATGGTCCTGCTCTATACACTCAGAGTGTACTAATGTAATTTTATAGTCAAGATAAACTAATACCAAATTACAATACAACCATTCCAATGGGTTGTCCCATTCCATCTCGATTGTGAGCAACTATTTATAATTTATAAGGAATTGATAATATGATCTTCTGTGTGACACCACACACCATGTTATCTTCAATATAAATTAAATGAACAACTACATTTAGCATATAAATGTAGACATTTGACCAATGTGATTCTTATTTCAAAATAAATGTTTATACAAAAAGCTAAACTTTTAGTATATATTCTAACATCAATGACCCATCTCATGTCCCTTACATGTTTATGATATGAGAATAATTCATCAATACTACTCTGAAAGTTTCTCATAAACCACCTAAAATCCTCATTCCAAACCATTCTCTTCATATGAGCATCCATGAATTCAAGCATTCATGTGCATGAATCTCTCTCACTCTTAAAATAGTCCTGCAAGCGCTTAAATTGCTCATCCTCTATGCAAATGTTTCTAGTAACCAATCTAATAATGGGACGAAATTCTTGGAAATTGAATCGCAAAATATCTTGACTTACTGAAGGCATATCTCTAGGAACGGAGGATGGAGGTGGGTTAAACTGTTGCTTCGCTAAAGTCAAATGCCAATTCTCCTTAACATCGATCGTGGTCAAAACTGGGTTGGGCAATCTAAGGGGAAAACTATCCTTAATCACAAGACTATACTCATATTCCTCACAATAAATCAAATGACTGGTTAAATAAAAATTTAGATCCATTTGATAAACACCTTCAATCATTTCAAGACCACTAAGATCATAACCTAGCACTACTGCAATATGAGTAAGCAATCCTCCTAAAACAAAGGGGGTAGAGGAAGAAGCCTTCCCTAATGTTATCAAGTGCTTTAAAAAGAAGTATCTAGAATTAATAGACACATTTTCTATCATTGCCCATAGACAATACTATTGGGTTCTTCGAGCCGCGAAAACCGCTTTTTCGCGTCGCGGAAACCCCGAAGGACCCAAAGCCGTAGATCCGTGCAAAGATTCGTATAAAAATTCAAAAAACTATTTCTTGTACGAGTTCAAAAACTGATCTACTACTTAGATCTATGAGGAAAAAGTGTTTACCCTTGATGCGCGCCCTACGCGAATCCCGCTCTTCCAAGGTGTTGCCGGATCTCAAGACCGTCAAGCGCCGGTCCTCTAGAAGTATCCACACGGACAACTTAGGTGGAGAAAACCTCACACAAAGGTGTGCTAGCACCTTGGTAAGGTTCGGCCAAGTAAGGAGGAGAGGGAGAGGGAGAGCTTGAGAGGAAGGAGGAAGAAGATGCAACACATGAATGAAAAATCAAATTCTCATTCACAAAACAAGTGGCCGGCCACTTTCAAAATTCACATTAATTGCATTAATTGCAATTAATATGAAACCATTAAGAGAGTGGCTTTGTAACTTCCATGAGGTGGCACCCATGATGATGTGGAACATCATTATTGGTCCACCTAATGCCAACTCACCAATGAAGTGGCAAAAGGTCAAGTCAAAATTGACCTTTGGTCTTCCTTCTCAAGTCAAGTCAAACTTGACTCAATCTCTACCATGGTGGATCTAATCCAACCATCTGATTCGAGCCAACTTAATATAATGAATCTAATTCATTAAATTAAATTGATTCAATGAGTCAAAATCTAAATTAGACTCATTTAACACATGAATCAACTTGAGTCGAACTCAAGTTAGCCCAATTAGGATTACTCTTAATCCCATTTGATTCATTAAATGAATCTAATCCTCTTGGTTCATCATATGAACCTAATCTCCATCTAATTGTCCTAAGTGTGTGACCCTATAGGTTCTTGTAACGTTGGCAATGCCCTAAACCCATTTAGGAGCATAAGTAATGAGCGGTATCTAGCAACACATCATTACTACCCAAGTTACAAGAATGTCGAGATCCGACATCACCTTGTGACTACCAATTGTGACTACTCACAAAATAATGACAAGTGTCCTTCTATCCTAGACATCTAGATTGATCAATGTGAGGCATAGACCGTGTCATCCTCTAATCAATCTAAATCTTGAACTCCAAGTAGACTCACTCGATCAAATGAGCTCAACATCTAATGTTGACTCATTTGGGCATGGCCATGCACTTAGTGGTCTCACTCTATCAAGAATATCGATGTCGCTCCCGTCATATGGGAGGGATAGATCCCATCTACATCACTCACATCCCTCTACATAATTCGTTATATACCCAGTAATCGCCTTTATAGTCCACCCAGTTACGGGTGACGTTTGACTAAACTAAAGTACATAACTCCTTATGTAGGGATCCATGGTGACTTCAGGTCTAAGGACTAATAGTCATACTAATAGCCACATGAGAAAGTATATGACACTCATATAATGATCCATGATACTTTCTCATGGCGGGTCATTCAGTATACATTCTCTAATGCATACCCATGTGTCAGCTTGATATCTCTATATCCATGACTTGTGAGATCAAGTCATCGAGCTGACCTACATGCTAGTCTTATTGTATTAACATTGTCCCTGAATGCTAATACTCGACTAGGAATGATTTAGAGTAGTGTTCCCTATATCATCTCACTATCGATTCAACTAATCGATTGATATAGGTATGAACCTTCTATTCAAGGACGCTATTATACTTAGTCTATTTGGCACTAATATAAATAAGTATAATAACCAAACAAATGTCTTTATTAATATACAAGAATATGATATACATGAGTCCATACAATCATCAAATGATTAGCTCTAGGGCTCTAACTAACAAATACAAGTCAGAAAGTCTTACAATTCCTTCTTTACCGCTCCTTCCAAATATCGTGTTCCTCATCATCAAATGGATATATCAAAAAATTATATTAACGATACTAGTGCCATTAGAAACATGTGGATTAAAGTGAGACTGTCCCACAATTTGTTGCCATAAGTTTGAATTTTTAAAAGCACGTAGAATTGTATAAACTCCATCCTTAGGAAAATCATAGCATGCATTAAAATTCTCAAGACTCCATTCATAGTCATAATTAAACAAACAGAATTTTAATTTTTCTCCTCCTTGAACATTATCAACAGCGATTGAGCTTAAAATTTCTAAGATGATACGAGGATAAGTTGGGTACTTTGTAGTCATTAAGTTAGTCCAACCTATTCTATCAAGCAACCAATCAATATCATTCCTAAATCCTAACACTTCCAAGGTTTCTTGGTCCATAAACCTAGTGCTCAAAATAGAACATTTAGATAAAAAATAATAATGATGCAATTGTTCATCACTAGAGAAAGTAATGCCAAAGTTGTTAGATATACCTTTGAGGCGTGCATTTCTCTCGTTTGAGACAACCAATAGCTCTTTCCCTTTCCTTTGACAAGAGCTTCCTTCGATGATATTTGACATCATGGATGACGGGTGGTGGGAGGTAGCAATTTAGGAACTTGTAGGAGGAACGGAAGAGAAGGAGGGTATGAGGAGGGGGATGAAGTTGGCGGCACGACCGTGTAAGCCTCCGCACACCCGTGCCCTAATAGAAGTGGTGTTGGGCCGGGCCGTGTAAGACGCTGCACACCCTCTCCCTTGTAACTTCGCACGACCGAGTCAATTGACACGGCCTGTGCACTCTTCTTCTCGGGTGGCTTCGCACGACCTTTTCTACAAAGGCCACACGACCATGTGGGCTCACACGGCCTGTGACACTTCCTCCTCTGCCAGCTTCGCACGGTTGTGTGAAGTCACACGACTGACTCCCTTACGTGCGTAGTGGTCTCCCTCTCCTCCTTTTTGACCCCTTCGATGCCCCCACACCCATGAAACTATCACGGCCAGCTCGTGGAGGCTAATGCCCACCCTGAAAACAAAGATCCAAGAATAAAAATACTTGATTGAACTAAAAGAACAACAAATGGATAACGAATTAAAACGAAACCCTTGGGTTGCCTCCCAAGAAGTGATTGCTTTAGGTCTTTAGCTCGACCCCTTTTCGACTTATTCAGGTGGGTGCGGATTTGAAATGTATATCGGCGTGTTTTCCTCAGCCTGCACGTCGTGGAGATATTTTTTTAAACGCTGCCCGTTTACTTTAAATTCTCTCCACGCTCTTTGTTCTAGATGTCGATTGCTCCGAACGGGTAAACCTTTTTGACTTGGAATGGTCCTATCCATCTTGATTTTAACTTCCCAGGAAAAAGCTTCAATCTTGAATTAAATAATAATACTGAGTCTCCTTCCTTGAATTCTCTCCACAGGATATGTTGATCATGCCATCTCTTTGTTCTCTCTTTGTAAGATTTGGAATGTTCGTAGGCATCCATCCTCAACTCATCGAGCTCATTCAATTGGAGTTTCCTTTTATCTCCTGCTAACTTCAGGTCCATGTTAAGCTGTTTAATTGCCCAATAGGTCTTGTATTCCAACTCTACTGGAAGATGACATGGCTTCCCATACACAAGTCGAAACGGGGTCATACCAATTGGAGTCTTGAAAGTAGTATGGTATGCCCACAAAGCATCATCCAATTTCAATGACCAGTCTCTTCGTGAATTGGACACTGTCTTTTCTAATATTGCTTTGATCTCCTAGTTGGAAATCTCATCTTGTCCACTAGTCTGGGGATGGTAGGGCGTCACTACTTTGTGGCTTATCCCGTATTTCTTTTGCAACTTTTCAAACTATCTTTCAATGACATGCGAACCCCCGTCGCTAATAACTGCCCTGGGTACACCGAACCGTGGAAAAATCACCTTCTTAAATAGTTTGATCACTATTTTGGCGTCACTGGTAGGAGAAGCTATGGCTTTTATCCATTTCAATACATAATCCACTGCTACTAAAATATAATTATTTCCATATGATGAGGGAAAAGGGCCCATGAAGTCTACTCCCCATACATCGAATAGTTCCACTTCGAGGATATCATTCAGTGACATTTCATTTATCTTGGTGATGTTCCCAGTCTTTTGACATTGGTTGCAAGACTGCACAAATTTCTTTGTGTCTTTAAATAGATTTGGCCAAAAAAATCCTGCTTGTAAAATCTTTGCAGCTGTTCTCGAAACTCCTAAATGCTCGCCGTAAGACGATGAGTGACAATGAAATAAAATGTCTTTGACCTCGTCTTCTGGCACACACCTTCGGTAGATTGTATCTCGGTATTTTCTATAAAGCAGTGGTTCATCCCATATGTAGTGTTTGACATCTGAAAAAAACTTCTTTTGTTGCCAGGTGAAGTTTGGGGGAAGTACTCCACTTGCAAGATAGTTAACAAAATCTGCATACCAAGGGACTTCCTCAGAATTTACTACCAACAGAAGCTCGTCAAGAAAATCATCATTAATGGGTGGATCAAAATCCACATCTTTCTACCCATTTGGCCATACTCGGGATAGATGATCTACCATAACATTCTCCACTCCTTTCTTGTCTCTAATTTCCAGATTAAATTCTTGAAGAAGCAAAATCCATCTAATCAAGCGAGGTTTGACATCTCTCTTATTAAGCAAATATCGTTTGGCAGCATGATCGGAATACACTATCACTTTTGAGCCCACTAGATAGGACCTGAACTTGTCGATTGCAAACATTATGGCCAAGAGTTCCTTTTCAGTAGTAGAATAATTCACTTGGGCTGCATCCAGTGTCTTGCTTGCATAATGGATTGCATGTAGTACTTTGTCCTTTCTTTGCCCTAGAACTATGCCCACTGCAAAGTCACTGGCGTCACACATGATTTTGAATGTGGGAGTTCCCAATCTAGAGCTTAAATTATGGGGGTTGAGATAAGAGCATTCTTGATTTTCTTAAAGGCCTCATTGCAGTCATCATCAAAGCAGAATTCCATATCTTTAATCAATAGATTAGTTAATGGTTTGGAAAATTTTGAAAAATCCTTAATGAAATGCCTGTAAAACCCAGCATGCCATAGAAAACTTCTAATCCCTTTTACATTATGAGGTGGAGGTAGTTTCTCAATTGTTTCTATTTTGGATTTATCCACTTCAATTCCTCGTTCTGAAATCTTATGTCCCAAGACAATCCCCTCTTTAACCATGAAGTAGCATTTTTCCTAGTTCAAAACTAAGTTCACATCTTCACATCTCTGGAGAACTTTAGAAAGGTTCAAAAGATAGGAGGCGAAGTCATTCCCATAAACCAAGAAGTCGTCCATGAATACCTCCACAATCTTCTCTATAAAATCTGAAAATATTGCTATCATACATCGCTGAAATGTAGCTGGTGCATTGTAGAGTCCAAACGACATTCGTCGATAAGCATAGGTACCAAAAGGACATGTGAAGGTGGTCTTTTCTCGATCTAGGAGATGTATTAGAATTTGAAAAAAAACTAGTGTATCCATCCAGATAGCAAAAATAAGAATGTTTTGCCAATCTTTCTAGTATCTCATCGATGAACGGTAAGGGAAAATGATCCTTCCTAGTCTCCTTATTTAGCTTTCTATAATCAATACACATCCGTCATCTTGTAACTGTCCTTGTTGGAATCAATTTGTTACTTTCATTTCTAATCACTGTCATTCCCCCTCTCTAGGGGACTACATGTACCAGACTTACCCACTCGCTATCTGATATGGCATAAATAATTCTGGCATCTAGAAGCTTCAGTACTTCTTTCTTTACAACTTCTTTCAAATTACGATTTAACCTTCTTTGATACTCAATCGAATTCTTATATCCTTCTTCGAGCAAAATTCTGTGCATGCAGATGGAAGGGTTGATTCCTTTTATGTCATCAATGGTGTATCCAATTGCTTTTCTGTGTGCTCTCAACTCCTTGATCAATTTCTGTGTTTCCATCTCAGTCAGGCTTGCATTAATTATTATTGCGAAAGTGGAATCTGGGCCAAGGAACACATATTTAAGATTAGGCGGCAAAGGTTTCAACTCCACTTGAGGCAGTATAATCTCAGGCAAGGTTGGTTCCTATTCTAATAACTGTATTTCCTCGTTTACCACGACTTCTTCTGGCATTTCCTCAATTCCATGAGCTATTCTTTCCATATCATCATCATCATCATCATCCAAGTGCTCTTCCATAAATGATACTAAGGTAGATATCAAACCTCCCGACGATTTTAATAAGACCTCTCCACACCAAGGAATAGATTTTGTACATCCTTGCATTGTACCTTGATGGATTCCTTTAATTCTTTCTGAACCTTAGTTCCTAACTTATTTTCTTCCGTTGACACTCCCATATCTTCTCCTTCTTTGATCGAGTGTAGAGATATCACATCTTGTCTTGACCAATCATTGAGATTTGATACCACCGTATAGATTATTTCTTGTGCTTCATGCAAACTTTTTTTTCATGAACGCCCCTCCAGACGCTGCATCCAAAAGACTCTTGTTCTAGAATGAAAGTCCAATGTAGAATACGTGAAGGATGAACCAGCTCTCAATACAATGATGCGGGCACTGATACAGAATTGATAAGTACCTATCCCAAGCTTGATGTAATGTTTCTTCATCAAGTTGCTTGAAGTGCAGAATTTGATCTTTCAACTAGGCGGTCCTTTTTGGAGGGAAATATTTATTTAAAAATTTTATTTCTAAATCATCCCAGGTTTTTTTGCTTCTCAGTTGAAGGGTACTGAACCAAACCTTTGCATTATTTCTGAGGTTGAATGGGAAAACTATAAGTTGTATTGCATCAGCTGGAACCCAGCATATGCAAGTAAGATCAGCCGGAATCTGATCTTGGTGTATTGCAATAACTATGGAAATCCAGGAGATGCAAGTAAGGATTCTCTGAATCTAATCCTCCAAACTAATTTTCTTGAACCTTGGAGACGAAAGATGGTTTAAGCATAAAGTTCTTCGCTGGGATTTCTGGAAACACAATGGGTCCTAACTCCTTAGCAGACTTTGGAGCTCCATAATCCTTTAATGGTCTTAATGTCATGTCCTATTTGAACAAGTTGGGAGTGTGAAATAGACAGACCTAGGAGGTAGTTGAGTCTCCTGCAAGGTTAACTCTTCATATGCCATGGCATGGTATTGAACTGTCCAAAAACAATAATGAAACGGAGAGATAGTAGAGTGTAGAAAATAAAATTTCAGAAATAACAAAGTCTAGTCTAATCCAATATTATTATCACTAATGTTATAAGCGCAGTCCCTGACAATGGCGCCAAAAACTTGTTACGCTTCCGCAAGTGCACAGATACGTTGTTAGTAATAAAAGATTATCGATCCCACGAGAACTGGTTATAAGCACTAGTGATTGTTCACGTAGAATTAGCTAAACTACCGATGATTGCAAGTGAACTGTTTCTTGAGAAGAAAAGAACTTGGGAAGTAGATGTGAGAACTGGTAAGAGAAAGAGAGTTTTACTTGGTTTGGGAAGAGCTCTAGGAGTTCGATTTCATTGTGGTGGTAACTAATGCATCATGTTCTATCCTTTCCTCATTGTCAATCAACATGTACTTGTCGGAAGTTATAGCTACTACCCCTAAGCACTAAACAGAGAAGATTCCTATAAAATCCTATTACGGTTAACCCCTGTCATTAGGGTGCCTCAGTAGATCACAAGAATGCAAACTTGGTCAGTATCATTAAGGATAGAGATAGGGGTTTGGTTTGGTTTCTTACTTCCTTGTGGAGGAATTACCTCTCCTTTTGAGGGAGTATCTTAGATGTCTGTGAATGGGTTACCCCTGTCACTAGTGTTAGAGTGTATACTAAAAGCCTAGCTTTTGCAAATATTTATTTTTGAAATAAAAGAATCACATTGGTTAAATGTCTATATTTATTTGTTAAATATAGTTGTTCAATTAATTTATAAAATAGATAACATGGTGTGTGGTGTCACACACAGAAAATCATGTTATTAGCTCTTTATAAATTATAAACAGTTATTCACGACTAAGATGGAAAGGAACAAACCATTGGTAAAGTTGTAGTGTAATTAAGTATTAGTTTATCTTGACTAATAAATTCCACTAGTACACTCTATGTGTATTGAGTAGGACCATTTTAGGTAAGTTCTTTTTATACTAACTTAATAAAAGAACTAGACCTTAGTTATTATAGAAGTGTGTGCTCTTAATCCTAATATAATAACAAACATATATATTTTGTATCTATTTCTTTAACTTATCAAAGGGTGAGATTTAGTTTGATAAATCAATAAGCTCGATAAGTTGGGAAATGATATTACTTATAGTGTGTGTTGTTGATTATAGAAGGAAACTGTGTCCTAGTAATCTAGGTTGAGAATGCCCTCAAGAGGAGCTCATAAGGATTGTCATGTTAAACCTTGCAGGTGGACTTAGTCCGACATGATAATGAGGTTGAGTGGTACTACTCTTGGACTTAGATATTAATTAAGTGAGTTGTCAGTAACTTACTTAATTAGTGGACATTCATTGTCTTAAACACAGGGAGACTAACACACTCATGATAAGAAGGAGCCCATAAATGTAATTTGGGATTGGTACGGTAGTGCAACAATAACTCTCTAGTGGAATGAGCTATTGTTGATGTACTTGAGTTGTGTGTTCGGGGCAAACACGGGATACTCAAGCTCATCAGAAGGCCAAAACCAATTTCTCCTCTAGGTCTCTGTCATAGCCTCATTAGTGCCTTAAGTCAATCCAAATAAAAATCCTTTTTGGTGTCCAAGATGGAGGCCGACCCATTGCTTGGTGACCAAGCAATGGCCGACCCCCATCTCCTTAAGAGGGCCGCCCCTCTTGCTTGGTGATCAAGCAAGTAGGGGTCGGCCATAAAAATTTTTGAAGAGAAGTTTTAAATTTTAAAACATGGTTTTAATTTTTAAAACTTTCCTTTTTTAACATTCACTTTTAGCTTGTAAAATTTTATAAGAGGTTTTCTTCTTTTATAAAATTTTATAAAAAATATTTTTCTTCCTCTTTAAGGGGTCGACCACGCTTGCTTGGTGCCCAAGCAAGGGGCCGACCAAATAAATTCAAACCAATCAATGATTTGGTGATTGATTCAATCAAGAGGAAAGAAAAAGAAAAATAAAAAGAAAAAAGGAAAAACAAGAGGAAGATTTTAATTTTTGTAAAAATTCTTCCCTTATTTGCCTTGGACAAGTAATATAAAAGAAGGGGTGAGGAGGCCTCATGAGAACACAACTCTTATTCTCTTGCTTGGTGATCCTCAAGTGGCCGACCCTCTCTCTCCCTATCTTCTCCCTTTGCTCTGTTTTTCTCTTTAGTGGTGGTGGTCGAATACTAGAAGGAGGAGAAGCTCTTTTGGGTGGTGTTCATCTTGGAGGTTAATTACCCACACTACGTCCAAGGCGAGGCGAGGAATACGACAGAAGATCTTGAGGTCATTAGCTTGCAAAGAAAAGGTATAACTAGTAATTTTCTTCCACATCATGCTAGTTATTTTTCTTTGTTAGAATTCCAAACACAAGAGACATTAGATTCAAGTTTTTTGGATTTGCTATTCGAATTTGTGTTTTTGTTTTTTGAATTTGTGATTCGATTATTCCTTTTGGTTAAACCTAGAGTTATATAAGGAAATTAAATATTAGCTTTCCTTAAAACGCTTTGTCTAGGAAGTGGTGGTTGCTCTCATTTCCAAGAAGGCCTTGTGCCTTGCCATGTTTAACCTGGAAGCCAATTTTGGAAATTAATATTTAATTGAATTTATAACATAGGCGGATTTAGATCAATAGTGTTAAGTTTCGCTTGCGATCCAAGTCTAAAACATTAAGAATAGATAAGTTAAATTTCAAATCAATAATGTTAAGTTCCGTTTGCGATTCCTAATTTAACTTCTAAAGAACACAATAGGTTATTAAGGAAATGTTCGACACTTGTACAAAATTTTTGTACAGTGGAACCGGTACGATCTTCCTAAAACTAACCAACAATTGGTATCAGAGCTAGGGTTTGCCTCTGTGTGTTTTGGTTTTCAAATTAATTATGCACATGTCATACATAATTTAGGCAGGATAATAGTAAGATGTGCTAACTTTGTGGTTGTAGGCTCCAACTATTATGACATTTAGATAATGTGTGTGATTGGACCCTTGGACATATCAAGGGCATTATTTTGTGTGTACATGATTGTATATATTAAATACAGCAGGAGCTGTATTAGTTTTAGAATTTTACTTTTTTGTTCGATCTAGATTATATATACATTCCTTTATGGAATATAGGATCGATATATGTAAAATTCTATTTTTTTTCGCAGATCGTATCTTTGCGAGGTGTGGTGCAATTAGAGGACCAGAGGTGCAGCAGAATAAGAAGCAAGATAGATGTGACAACTCGACCCGATGGCGCTGGCTAAAGATGACAGCAGCTAGGGTTGGAGCATACTTAAGACAGTGATGGAAAAGGCCATAGTAGTTGGAAAATTAATTTCCAAATTTATTGTTTTTATTTACTATGATGTATATGTGCATATGATGTATATGTGCATGTGATGTATGCTAGCATAGGTTAAAATTCCTCACCTTAAATAACTAAGTGGGAGAGGGATTTTTTAAAATAAAATCCATGGTCTCCATTACTGGTTTGTAAGTGATGCAAACAAACTTGCGCGTTGGCTCTGAGTGTCTTCCTCCATATCGGATGAGTTTGTTTGCGGATCACTAGATCAAACTTCCATTTTGGATGACTATAGGTGTTAGTTAGAGCCTTAGAGCCAATCATTTGATGATTGTATTATGGACTTGTTGTATCATATTCTTATATAAATAAAGGCATTTGTTTTTGGTTATTATACTTACTTGTATTGGTGCCAAATAAACTAAGTATAATAGTGTCATTGAGTAGAAGGTTCTCACTTATATCAATCGGTTAGTTGAACCGATAGTGAGATGATATAGGGAACACTACTCATAATTATTCCTAGTCGAGTATTAACATTCAAGGACAATGTTAATGCAATAAGACTAGCATGTAGGTCAACTCGATGACTTGATCTCACAAGTCATGGATATAGAGATATCAAGTTGACACATGGGTATGTATTGGAGAATGTATACTGAATGACCCGCCATGAGAAAGTATCATGGATTGTTATATGAGTGTCATATACTTTCTCATGTGGCTATTAGTATGACTACTAGTCCTTAGACCTGAAGTCACCATGGTTCCCTACATAAGGAGTTATGTACTTTGGTTTCGTCAAACGTCACTCGTAACTGGGTGGACTATAAAGGCGATTACTGGGTATGTAATGAATTATGTAGAGGGATGTGAGTGATGTAGATGGGATCTATCCCTCCAATATGATGGGAGAGACATCGATATTCTTGATAAAGTGAGACCACGAAGTGCATGACCATGCCCAAATGAGTCAATATGAGATATTGAGCTCATTTGATTTAGTGAGTCTACTTGGAGTTCAAGATTTAGATTGGTCAGAGGATGACACGGTCTATGCCTCACATTGATCAATCTAGATGTCTAGGATAGAAGGACACTTGTCATATATTGTGAGGAGTCACAATTAGTAGTCACAAGGTGATGTTGGATCTCAACATTCTTGTAACTTGGGAAGTAATGCTGTGTTGCTAGATACCGCTCATTACTTATGCTCCTAAATGGGTTTAGGGGCATTGCCAACGTTACAAGAACCTATAGGGTCACACACTAAGGACAATTAGATGGAGATTAGGTTCATATGATGAACCAAGAGGATTAGATTCATTTGATGAATCAAATTGGATTAAGAGTAATCCTAATTGGGCTAATTGAGTTGGACTCAAGTTGATTCATGTGTTCAATGAGTCTAATTTAGATTATGACTCATTGAATCAATTTAATTAAATGAATTAGATTCATTATATTAAATTGGCTTGAATTAAATGGTTGGATTAGATCAACCATGAGAGAGATTAAGTCAAGTTTGACTTGACTTGAGAGGAAGAGGAAGAGTCAAGTTTGACTTGACTTTATGCCACATCATTAGTGACTTGGCATGAAATGGTCAATGATGATGTGCCACATCATCATAGTTAACACATTAGTGTGCCACCTAATGGAAGTTACATCTTCTCCTTTGCTTTAATGTGGCCGACCACATTAATGAGAGGAGTTACACTTGGTGTGGCCGACCACTCAAAATGAATGGGAATTCGTTTTTTTCATAAAAGGCTTATTCACATCTTCTTCCTCCTTGAGTTCTTTCTTCTCTCCTCCTACCTTGGCCAAACCCTACTAAGGTTCTAGCACACTTTAGTTTGGTTATCTCCTTCTTGTGTTCGTGTGGATATGTATAGAGGGTTGTCTACTTTGACAATCTTGAGATCCGGCACCTTGGACGAGAGGGATTCGCGAAAGGCACGCATCAAGGGTAAAAACTCATACTCTAATGTAGATCTAGAGTTTGTAAACTCATACTCGTAATGTTTTCAAATTTGTATTCTTCGCACGGATCCGGTGGTGGGGTTTTCGGGGTTTCCGCGACGTGAAAAAGCGGTTTTCGCGGCCCGAAAGACCCAACAGTGGTATCAGAGCCACGTACGAAGACTTGTACGAGTTTAGTTTGTATTTTTATGAAAAATATAGATTCTGTAATATTCTGTAATTTTATGATTTTTAGAGTTTTTATGGGTATTTTTCTCGTAGAAGCGAAGCACAAGTATTTCAACACTTGTAGGCTTCGACTACCGAGAAGATTTTTCCGAAACGGCAAAGTTTCGCCCTAAATCCTTTTGGGACAGCAGACTAAGGCATTGTAGGATTGCTTAGGGACACTTGCGATGGTTAGATCGCGAGTAGGGGCGCTGCCCCTGGCCCCGCAAGGGGATTCGTTCCGCGATTGCGCCCGAAAACCACTAAACGGGACCGCCGGGAATTTTTACTCGTAAAAATTGTAAAAATTTAGAATTGTGTATAATTTGTGATGGTCATGTCCCAAAACGACCCAATCTGATTGGAAATGTGTTGTAATTCATATTACGGCCTGCGCGCCGTCATTTGTGTTGTGTGTGCTGTATATTTGATACGCGACCTGCGCGTCGTGCCTTTCTCCATTTATTCTTGTTGTAAAATTAGTTTAGACTCGAATGTAACTCGAGTTTCAAAATTGTAATGTACAAAATTGGAGCCGTGGAAGGTCAACTCGAGACGGAGTTACGAGGAAGGCGTGAGCAACATAAGGTGGTCAAAGGGAGGAGCTTGAGAAGCTGTTGGCCTTAGGTTGACCATCCGATCTTCTCATTGGCTTGAGAAGATCATAGTAGGGCCATGACTAATCACAAATAAATTTAATTAATTGCTTGTGTGTATGTGATGCATGATTAGTAATTAATTAGTGCCTAACGATTAGATTAGATCTAAATCGTGTACAAGATGCACCCTCTTGATTAGATTAGATCTCAATCGCATCAACTCTAATGCCTACCGTGCCGTGATACCTATCACTACCTCGATCACATGTGTTGTTGAATTTGCCAAAGCAGAGCAACACATATTATCTTGGTAGGGTACGGAGGGACAATCTTGGTCCTGCCTATCAACGCATGGGTGAGTACAAACTCAATTAGATTGAGTATTCCTAGTTTACTCGGTTGGATCGAGTACAACTATATGCATTCTTCCAACGGTTGGAAAGATAGGACATAAATCACATTTATATTAATTCTTGGGCGTATTAGCCAATGCTAACTCAAGTTTTAATATAACTGCGGATAATGATCCTATAAACAAGAGTTGCATAGAGATGTAATTGGTAAATCGTTACCTACCGATCATACTAAATCTTGGGCGTATTAGCCAAAGCTAACTCAAGGGTTAGTATGATGTGGATCTTGTCCCACATGAATTATAGAATTCAGTGGGAGCATCATTTAGTTAAAGGCCTAATTAAATGATTTAAAAGAATATGATATTTATTTTTTGCATTTTTCTGTTGTAGATAACCATGACGTCGAATACGAACTCTTTCTCCCTGCGTTCTGTTCTTGAGAAGGACAAGCTCAACGGAGCAAATTTCCTGGACTAGTACAGGAACTTGAGAATAGTTCTCACCCAGGAACGTAAACTGTACGTTCTGGAGCAGCCCATTCCGGAGTCTCCTCCTGCCAATGCCACGCGAGCAGACAAAGATGCTTACAAGAAGCATCAAGATGGCGCATTAGATGTGTCCTGTCTAATGCTCGCGACCATGAACTCTGAGCTTCAGAAGCAACACGAGTTGATGGGTGCTTATGATATGGTTGAACATCTTCGTCAACTATATCAAGGACAAGCGCGACATGAGAGATTTGAGATCTCAAGGGCACTATTTCAGTGCAAGATGTCAGATGGGGCTCCCGTAGGTCCATATATACTCAAAATGATTTGGTACATAGAAAACCTATAGAGGTTGGGATTCCCGCTTGGCCAAGAGCTGGCCACTGACCTGATCTTGCAATCCTTGTCGGATAGCTATAGTCAATTCGTTCTAAACTACAATATGAACGAAATTGGCAAGCCACTGCCCGAGCTGCTTAGCATGTTAAGAATTGCTGAGATGAACCTTAAGAAGCCTAAGCCCCACTCTGTTCTGATGGTTCAGAAACACAAGGGCAAGGGCAAGGGCAAGCCCAAAGGCAAAGGAAAGTCCCAAGCCAAGGGCAAAGGCATGGCACTGAAGCCTAAAGGAGGGGCCGCCAAGGATGCTACCTGCTTCCACTGCGGTCAGACCGGGCACTGGAAGAGGAACTGCAAGGTGTACCTGGAAGATCTTAAGAAGAAGCGAAGTGAGACTTCCACTTCAGGTATATATGTTATAGAAGTCAATTTATCTATTTCTTCATCATGGGTATTATATAACGGATGTGCTTCTCACATTTGTACTAATGTGCAGGCGCTGAGAAATAGCAAGGCATTGGCGAAGGGCGAGGTGGACCTACGAGTAGGCAATGGAGCACACGGGTTGCTGCTGTTGCTGTAGGAACTTATCATCTATCTCTGCCCTCTGGGCTTGTATTAGAATTAGATGAATGTTGTTATGTGCCTACATTAACTAAGAACATTATATCAGTTTCTTGTTTGGACAAGAAAGGGTTCTCTTTTATAATAAAGGACAAATGTTGTTCTGTTTATTTAAAAGATATGTTCTATTGTAGTGCACCTCTAATGAACGGACTCTACATTCTAGACCTTGAAAGCCCTATCTATAACATAAATACCAAGAGGTTCAAGTCAAATGACATGAACCAAACTTATCTCTGGCACTGTCGCTTAGTTCATATAAACGACAAGCGCTTATCCCAGCTCCATAAGGATGGTTTGTTGGACTCATTTGATATTGAATCTTATGAGACGTGCGAGTCATGCCTACTAGGCAAGATGACCAAGACTCCCTTTAGTGGGCACAGCGAAAGAGCGACTGATTTGTTAGGTCTTATACATAGTGATGTATGTGGCCCTTTCAATGTCATTGCTAGAGGCGGTTATAGGTACTTCATCACATTTACTGATGAATTCAGTAGATATGGTTATGTGTACTTGATGACACATAAGTCAGAATCTTTTGAAAAGTTCAAAGAATTCATGAATGAATTACAGAACCTGCTTGGCAAGAGTATTAAGATACTTCGATCAGATCGAGGTGGAGAATACCTTAGCCATGAGTTTCGTGACTATCTAGCTGAGTGTGGGATTCTATCCCAACTCACTCCTCCTGGAACACCACAGTGGAATGGTGTTCCGAAAGGAGGAATCGTATCCTATTAGATATGGTACGATTTATGATGAGTCACACAGATCTTCCGACATTCCTTTGGGGCTACGCTCTAGATACGGCAGCTTTGATACTCAACCGAGTTCCATCCAAGGCCATGATAAAGACACCATATAGGATGTGGACTGGGAGAGATACCCAGGTGTCTTTCATGAGGATTTGGGGTTGTGAGGCTTACGTTAGACGTCAAGTCTCAAACAAATTGGGAACCAAATCCGACAAGTGCTACTTTATTGGATATCCCAAGGAAACTAAGGGATACTACTTCAACATTCCTAGTCAGCACAAGGTAGTTGTGGCAAAGACTGAAATCTTTCTAGAAAGGGACTTTGTTTCTAGAAAGACTAGTGGGAGTACGTTCAATCTTGAAGAAGTTCAAGATGCGGACCATAGCACTGAAGCCTCGATGGAAGTTGAACTGGAACCACAAAGTGTTGTGGATGATGTTATTCCACAAAGAGTTGAGGAACAACAACCAGTTCAAGTAGACATACCTCTTCGTAGGTCTGATAGGGTACGTCGTCAGCCTGAGAGATACTCATTTCTCTTATCTGACCATGATGACGTTGTGCTCATAGAGGATGAGCCTACCACCTATCAGGAAGTTGTGATGAGAGCAGATTCTGAGAAATGGCAAGAGGCCATGAGATCCGAAATGGAATCCATGTACACCAACCAAGTATGGACTTTGGTTGATCCACCTGAAGGGGTAAAACCCATTAGGTGTAAATGGGTCTTTAAGAGAAAGACTGACATGGATGGACTTATCTATAAGGGTCTCTTGGTAGCTAAAGATTTCAAGCAGATTCATGGTATTGACTATGATGAAACCTTTTCTCCAGTAGCGATGTTTAAGTCTATTCGGATCATGCTTGCTATTGCAGCATACCATGACTATGAGATATGGCAGATGGATGTCAAAACCACATTTCTGAATGGAAACCTGCTCGAGGATGTGTACATGACACAACCTGAGGGTTTTGTAGATCCACAACATACTAGTAGAATATGCAAGCTGCATAGGTCCATTTATGGACTAAAGCAAGCTTCTCAGAGTTGGAATCTTCAATTCAATGATGCAATCAAACAGTTTGATTTCATCAAGAACGAAGATGGGACTTGTGTCTACAAGAAGGTTGTAGGAGATATAGTTGTCATCCTCATATTGCATGTGGATGACATACTACTCATTGGGATGGACATCCCTTTGCTATAGTCTGTCAAGACTTGGCTAGGGACATGTTTCTCAATGAAGGACTTAGGTGAGGCATCCCGCATTCTTGGGATACAGATCTTTAGAGATAGATCTAAGAGATTGCTTGGCCTAAGTCAGAGTACATATATTGACAAGGTACTTCTTCGGTTTGCCATGCAGAACTCCAAGAAGGGATTTCTGCCGATGTCACATGGCGTGAGCCTTTCGAAGACTCAAGGTCCCTCTTCTAGAGAGGAGAGAGACCGCATGGATCAGATCCCTTATGCCTTAGCCATAGGATCTATCATGTACGCCACGCTATGTACTCGTCCTGATGTCTCATATGCTTTGAGCATGATGAGTAGATACTAGTCAGATCCAGGTGAAAGTCACTGGATAGCGGTCAAGAATATTCTTAAGTACTTAAGAAGGGCTAAAGAATATTTCTTGATATATGGAGGCAATGACGAGCTAGCTGTAAAGGGTTACAGTGTTGCTAGCTTCCAGATCGATCAGGATGATTATCGATCGCAGTCAGGGTTCGTGTTTTACATTAATGGTGGTGCTGTGAGCTGAAGAGTTCGAAGCAGGACACAGTAGCTAATTCTATGACAGAGGTCGAGTACATTGCTACATCAGAGGCAGCAAAGGAGGCAGTTTGGATTCATAAGTTCATCACTGAACTTGGGGTGGTTCCTAGTATCGCTGACCCTATTGAGCTCTATTGTGACAACAATGGAGCTATAGCACAGGTGAAGGAACCTTGCTCACACCAGCGGACCAAACACATACTACGACGCTTCCATCTCATTCAAGAGATTATCGAGAGAGGAGATGTGAAGATATGCAGAGTACCTACAGAGGCTAACATCGCAGATCCCTTGACCAATGCTTTGGCACAGAAAAAACATAATGGTCACACTAGGTCATTGGTGCTTAAAGCCTACACTGCTTGGCACTAGTGTTAGTGGGAGATTGTTAGTTAGAGCCCTAGAGCCAATCATTTGATGATTGTATTATGGACTTGTTGTATCATATTCTTATATAAATAAAGGCATTTGTTTTTGGTTATTATACTTACTTGTATTGGTGCCAAATAAACTAAAAATAATAGCGTCCTTGAGTAGAAGGTTCTCACCTATATCAATCGGTTAGTTGAACCGATAGTGAGATGATATAGGGAACACTACTCTTAATTATTCCTAGTCGAGTATTAACATTCAGGGACAATGTTAATGCAATAAGACTAGCATGTAGGTCAACTCGATGACTTGATCTCACAAGTCATGGATATAGAGATATCAAGTTGACACATGGGTATGCATTGGAGAATGTATACTGAATGACCCGCCATGAGAAAGTATCATGGATCATTATATGAGTGTCATATACTTTCTCATGTGGCTATTAGTATGACTACTAGTCGTTAGACCTAAAGTCACCATGGTTCCCTACATAAGGAGTTATGTACTTTGGTTTCGTCAAACGTCACCCGTAACTGGGTGGACTATAAAAGCGATTACTGGGTATGTAATGAATTATGCAGAGGGATGTGAGTGATGTAGATGGGATCTATCCCTCCTATATGACGGGAGAGACATCGATATTCTTGATAGAGTGAGACCACGAAGTGCATGGCCATGCCCAAATGAGTCAATATGAGATATTGAGCTCATTTGATTTAGTGAGTCTACTTGGAGTTCAAGATTTAGATTGGTCAGAGGATGACATGGTCTATGCCTCACATTGATCAATCTAGATGTCTAGGATAGAAGGACACTTGTCATATATTGTGAGGAGTCACAATTAGTAGTCACAAGGTGATGTTGGATCTCAACATTCTTGTAACTTGGGTAGTAATGATGTGTTGCTAGATACCGCTCATTACTTATGCTCCTAAATGAGTTTAGGGGCATTGCCAATGTTACAAGAACCTATAGGGTCACACACTAAGGACAATTAGATGGAGATTAGGTTCATATGATGAACCAAGAGGATTAGATTCATGTGATGAATCAAATTGGATTAAGAGTAATCCTAATTGGGCTAATTGAGTTGGACTCAAGTTGATTCATGTGTTCAATGAGTCTAATTTAGATTATGACTCATTGAATCAATTTAATTAAATGAATTAGATTCATTATATTAAATTGTCTTAAATTAAATGGTTGGATTAGATCAACCATGAGAGAGATTAAGTCAAGTTTGACTTGACTTGAGAGGAAGAGGAAGAGTCAAGTTTGACTTGACTTTATGCCACATCATTTGTGACTTGGCATTAAGTGGCCAATGATGATGTGCCACATCATCATAGTTAACACATTAGTGTGCCACCTAATGGAAGTTACATCTTCTCCTTTGCTTTAATGTGGCCGACCACATTAATGAGAGGAGTTACACTTGGTGTGGCCGACCACTCAAAATGAATGGGAATTCATTTTTTTTCATAAAAGGCTTATTCACATCTTCTTCCTCCTTGAGTTATTTCTTCTCTCCTCCTACCTTGGCCGAACCCTACTAAGGTGCTAGCACACTTTAGTTTGGTTATCTCCTTCTTGTGTTCGTGTGGATACGTATAGAGGGTTGTCTACTTTGATAATCTTGAGATCCGGCACCTTGGACGAGCGAGATTCGTGAAAGGCGCGCATCAAGGGTAAAAACTCATACTCTAATGTAGATCTAGAGTTTGTAAACTCGTACTCGTAATGTTTTCGAATTTTTATTCTTCGCACGGATCCGGTGGCGGGGTTTTCGGGGTTTCCGCGGCCTGAAAGACCCAACAATAGGAAATTAATTAAGAGAGTGATCTTCCTCATCGGAAGAGGCACAATCTTATTAATGGAATAAGTGTCAAGTAATGGTTTACACTTAGGCACGTCCAATAGTATCCTCCCTATCGGAATCACTGCTTTTATTTGTGTGACCGAAGGAAAACCAACTATTAATTTTATTTGTTATAAAGTTAGGTTGACAAGAATAAAATTAATGGGTAAAACCTCCTCTTACAAATGTTTGATTTTGTATACATCCACACTATTGTGGCATACAAAATTCACGGTGATTTGAGGTGTTGGTTAATTTAAAGTAGTATTGTTTGAGGAATCAATATTATTCTAAATTTATAGTCTTGACCAAAGTTTATTTTTGTGATTCTTAGAATGACTTTCAACCCTCTGGCCATTATTCTGAAAGAGAATAGACTTACTGGTCCAAACTATATAGATTGGAAAAAAACCTGGATATTGTCTTAACTGCTGAAAGTTCTAAGTTTGTACTATCAGAGGTATGCCCAGATACACCTAATGGTGACTCTACCCCAGAGGAGATTGAGTATCATAAGGAATGGGTAAAAGCAGATGAGATGGCGTGGTGTTACATTTTGGCTTCAATGTTAAATGTATTGCAACATCAGCATCAAGATTTACGAACTGCTTATGATATAATGAACAATCTCAAAGAACTCTTTGGGCACTAGAGTCAGACTGCTAGGCAAGAGGCAATGAGAAGGTTAATGACAACCACCATGTCGGAGGGGACACCCGTAAGGGATCATATCCTCAAAATGATGGCTTATCTGAATGAAATACAAATCCTTGGAGGTGAAATCGATGGGGAAACCCAGGTCGATATAATTATCCAAACGCTACCTAGAAGTTATGAGCAGTTCTGCCTGAACTATAACATGAATAAAAGGGAGTATACGTTGGCGGAACTTCTGACAGAACTACAGGCAGCAGAAGGTATATTTCGTCACAGTTCTCAGATTCACTATGCTGAAAATGGTTCTACTTCTAAGTTGAAAGGCAAGAAGAAGAAGAAACATGTCTTTTCAGCAAAGAAAGTGAATAAACCTCATGGTACAGGACAAAAAGCTAGAATGAAGAAGCCGAAGGGCAAGTGCTTCATCTGCAAGCAGTCAGGACATTGGAAGGCGGGCTGTCCTCGTAGAAATCAGAACAATAAAGGTATATCTCATTCTCTAGTAGTTGAAACATGTTTAGCGGTGTTATTTATCGGCACCTGGTGTGTAGATACGGGAGCCACTGATCATGTCTGCAACTCTTTGCAGGGGTTCCAGGAAACCCGACGACTATTTGAAGGAGATATAACCATCTACATGGGCAATGCTACAAAGATGGCGGCTATTGCAGTGGGAGACGTCTACTTATCTTTTGATAGAAATAGAAGTTTGGTTTTAAGAAATTGTCTTTATGTACCCCGTTTTAGAAAGAATTTAATTTCAGTTTCTAAACTGTATTTGGATGGATATTCTGTTTCTTTCAGTAACAATGTAGTTATAAAGAGAAATAGAGTTATTATCTATTCTGGTGCATTGGTTGACAATTTATATACATTAAATCCAATTTCTCCCATAAAACAACAAATGGAAATTAATAACACATCTTCTAACTCTAATAAAAGAAAAGAACCTTCGAAGATGAACCAAACATATCTTTGGCATCTAAGGCTTGGTCATATTAACTTAACTAGGATTCAAAGGCTTATAGCTGATGGACTCTTGGGTACATTAGAGTTGGAAAATTTTCCAACCTGTGAATCTTGCTTGGAAGGTAAAATGACCAAAAGACCTTTTAAGGCCAAGGGGTATAGAGCCAAAGATGTGTTAGAACTGGTTCATTCTGATTTGTGTGGTCCTATGTCTATCCAGGCAAGAGGTGGTTTCGAATACTTTGTCTCTTTTATAGATGATTATTCGAGATACAAATACATTTACTTGATGCGCCGCAAGTCTGAGTGCTTTGATAAGTTCAAAGAGTACAAGGCTGATGTGGAGAAACATCTTGGTAAAAGTATCAAAACACTACGGTCTGATCGTGGTGGCGAATACCTCTTAGGAGAGTTTAGAAATTACTTATCAGAGGCAGGGATTCAATCCTAGTTGTTTGCACCTGGTACACCCCAACAGAATGGTGTGGTAGAACGAAGGAATAGGACTCTTATGGAAATGGTTAGATCGATGATGAGTTATTCAGAATTACCAAATTTGTTTTGGGGATACGCTCTGGAAATAGCAGCGCACATTCTGAAATTAGTACCTTCTAAATCAGTACCCTCTACTCCCACAGAATTGTGGAATGGGCGAAAGCCCAGTTTAAGACATATATGGATTTGGGGTAGTCCAGCACATGTGCTGAAAGCATATGCTGATAAGTTAGAATCTCGTACAGAAGTTCGCGTGTTTGTGGGTTATCCTAGAGGAACGAAAGGTGGTTTATTTTATAGTCCTAAAGACCATAAGGTCATTGTTAACACCAATGCCCAGTTTTTAGAAGAAGACTATATAATGGACCACAAGCCCAAAAGTAAAATTATTCTAGAAGAAATGAGAGAGGACACGTCTACTTCAGTACCAACAGTACAAGATGAAGTACCACAAGAGACTACAACACATGTCACACATGATACACAACCACAGACAGTGTCTCGTCGTAGTGGGAGGGTTGTGAGGCAACTTGAGTGATTCATGTTTTTGGGAGAGTCTTTGGACTTGATCCCGGATAAACATGAACCTGATCCCCGGACATATGACGAAGCACTCCAAAATATAGATGCAGTATCTTGGCAAAAGTCAATGAATTTTGAAATAGAATCTATGTATTCTAATAAGGTCTGGGAGCTTGTAGAACCACCTGATGGTGTAAAAGCCGTTGGATGTAAGTGGATCTATAAAAGGAAAAGTGGGACAGACGGGAAGGTAGAAACCTTCAAAACAAGGCTTGTTGCGAAAGGATATACTCAGAAAGAGGGAATCGATTATGAGGAGACTTTTTCGCCGGTAGCTATGCTAAAGTCTATCCAGATACTCTTATCCATTGCTGCTCATATGGATTATGAGATTTGGCAAATGGATGTCAAGACAGCTTTCCTTAACGGAAGTCTTGAAGAAAACATCCATATGAAGCAACCAAAGGGATTCATTGAAAAAGGCAAAGAGCATCTAGTGTGCAAGCTGAATCGGTCCATTTATGGACTAAAGCAAGATTCAAGATCTTGGAACATCCGGTTTAATGAAGTAATCCAGTCATATGGATTTATTCAGTGTCCGGATAAGTCTTGTGTATACAACAAGTGTAACGGAAATGTGGAGGTATTTCTTGTACTATACGTAGATGATATTTTGTTAATTGGCAACAATGTTAAGGTATTATCGGACGTAAGGGTATGGTTGTCCAAACAATTTGATATGAAGGACTTAGGAGAATGTGCACACATTCTTGGGATCAAAGTTATAAGGGATCGCAAGAAAAGAATGTTGTGCCTATCTCAAGCTTCATATATAGATATAATCCTTGCTCGTTTTAGCATGCAGAACTCCAAGAAAGGTTTCTTACCTTTTAGGCATAGAGTAGTCTTATCTAAAGAGATGTCTTCGAAGACATCAAAGGAGATAGAGGATATGAGGGCAGTTCCTTATGCTTCGGCTGTAGGAAGCCTTATGTATGCAATGCTGTGTACGAGACTTGATATCTGTTTTGCCATGGGCATGGTTAGCAGATATCAGAGTAACCCTGTGTAAGTTAAAGCCCTAGAGCTAATCATATGATGATTGTTGTATGGACTCGTTGTATCATATTCTTGTATATAAATAAAGACATTTCTTTATGGTTATTATACTTGTATTAATGCCAAATAACTAAGTATAATAGCATTCTTGAGTAGAAGGTTCTTATCTATATCAATCGATTGGTTGTATCGATAGAGAGATGATATCGAAAACACTACTCTTAATATTCCTAGTAAAGTATTAACATTCAGGGACAATGTTAATGCGATAAGACTAGCATGTAGGTTAACTCGATGACTTGATGTCACAAGTCATGGATATAGAGATATCAAGTTGACACATGTGTATGCATTGGATAATGTATACTGAATGACCAGCCATGAGAAAGTATCATGGATCGTTATATGAGTGTCATATACTTTCTCATGTGGCTATTAGTATGATTATTAGTCCTTGGACCTGAAGTCACCATGGTTCCCTACATAAGGAGTTGCATACTTTGGCTTCGTCAAACGTCACCCGTAACTGGGTGGACTATAAAGGTGATTACTGGGTATGTAACAAATTATGCGGAGGGATGTGAGTGATGTAGATGGGATCTATCCCTCCTATATGATGGGAGCGACATCATTATTCTTGATAGAGTGAGACCACTAAGTGCATGACCATGCCCAAAAGAGTCAATATGAGATATTGAGATCATTTGATTAGAGTGAGTCTACTTGGAGTTCAAGATTTAGATTGATTAGAGGATGACATGGTCTATGCCTCAAATTGATCAATCTAGATGTCAAGGATAGAAGGACA
Source organism: Zingiber officinale (assembly GCF_018446385.1). Taxonomy (NCBI): domain Eukaryota; kingdom Viridiplantae; phylum Streptophyta; class Magnoliopsida; order Zingiberales; family Zingiberaceae; genus Zingiber; species Zingiber officinale. Next base: position 69,452,135 of record NC_055987.1, on the reverse strand, counting down.
TTGTCATATATTGTGAGGGTCACAATTAGTATTCACAAAGGTGATGTTGGATCTCAACATTCTTGTAACTTGGGTAGTAATGATGTGTTGCTAGATACCGCTCATTACTTATGCTTCAAAATGGGTTTAGGAGTATTGCCAACCTTATAAGAACCTATAGGGTCACACACAAAGAGCAATTAGATGGAGATTAGGTTCATATGATGAACCAAGAGGATTAGGTTCATGTGATGAACCAAATTGGATTAAGATTAATCCAAATTAGAATAATTGAGTTGGACTCAATTTGATTCATGTGTTGAATGAGTCTAATTTAGATTATGACTCATTGAATCAATTTAATTTAATGAATAGAGATTCATTAAATCAAATTGACTTGAATTAATGGTTAAATTTGATCAACCATGGAAGAATTTAAGTCAAGTTTGACTTGACTTGAGAGGGAAGATGAAGGGTCAAATTTGACTTGACCAAATGCCACTTCATTGGTCAAGTTTGACTTGACCAAAGCCACTTGGCATGGGGCCGGACAATGATGGTGTTCCACATCATCAAGGTGTGCCACCTCATGAGGGAGATTAAGAGCCATGACTCTTGATATTCCATGGAGGTATTAAACCCCTCATGAAGTGGCCGACCACATTAAGGAATCACATTAGTGTGCATTGAAGCCATCTTCTTCCTCCTTGTTGGAATGTATACTAAAAGCCTAGCTTTTGTATATACATTTATAAGAATCACATTGGTCAGGTGTCTACATTTGTATATACCAAATGTAGATGTTCAATTAATTTATATTGTAGATAACATGGTGTGTGGTGTCACACACAGAGGATCATGTTATCAGTACCTTATAAATTATAAACAGTAGCTCACGACCAAGATGGAAAGGAACAAACCATTGGAAGGTCGTAGTGTAATTAGATATTAGTTTATCTTAACTATATAATTACACTAGTACACTTAGAGTATATTGAGTAGGACCATTAGAGGTCGTTTCTTTTATACTGACTTTATAAAGAAACAAAGACCTCAGTTATTATGGAAGTGTGTGCTCTTAATTCTAATTTAATAACAAGCACATATATTTGATATTTATTTCTTTAATTTATCAATGGGTGAGATTTAGTTCGATAAATCAATAAGCCCGATAAGTTGGGAAATGATATCACTTATAGTGTGTGTTATTGATTATAGAAGGAAACTGTGTCCTAGTGATCTACGTTGATTGTGCCCCCAAGAGGAGCTCATAAAGATTGTCATGTTAAACCCTGCAGGTGGACTTAGTCCGACATGACGATAAGGTTGAGTGGTACTACTCTTGGACTAAGATATTAATTAAATGAGTTGTCAGTAACTCACTTAATTAGTGGGCATTTGACATCTTAAACACAGGGAGACTAACACACTCATAATAAGAAGGAGCCCAAAATGTAATTTGGGATTGGTGCGGTAGTTCAATAATAGTTCTTTAGTGGAATGAATTATTATTGATGGAATTAAGTTGTGTGTTCGGGGCGAACACGGGAAGCTTAATTTCATCGGGAGACCAAAACCAATTTCTCCTCTCGGTCCCTATCGTAGCCTCTTGTATATAGAGATTTATACCCACCATATACCCACCTTCTTACCCAACCTATAGGGGCCGGCCAAGCTAAGCTTGAAGCTCAAGCTTAGGGCCGGCCAAGCCTAAAGGTTGAGCCTTAAGGTGGTCGGCCAATAGCTTGAAGGCCAAGCTTAGGTGGCCGGCCACATCATATTAAAAAGGGTTTTTATTAAAATTATTTCTTATGTGGATATCATGGTTTTAAAAGAGAGTTTGAAATTTAAATCTTTCCTTTTATAGCTTTCTACAAAAGATTAAGAAAAGATTTGAAACTTTTCTTATTTGTAGATTGAAAGGAGATTTTAATTTTGAGAAAACTTTCCTTTTTTAACCATGTTCATAATTTAAAAGAGAGTTTAAAAATTAAATATCTCTTTTATAACTTTCTACAAAAGATTAAGAAAAGATTTGATATCTTTCCTTATTTGTAGATTGAAAAAAGATTTTAATTTTTAGAGATAACTTTCCTTTTGGAAATTATCCACATGTTTAAAAGAAGAATTTTAATTTATAAAATTTCCTTTTTATTAACCAATCATGAAGGGATAAAAATTATTGGAGAAATTTTTATAAATTTCTAGAAACAAATTAGGAAGTTTTAATTCTTGTGTGAATTAAATTTTCCTTGTTTTGGGGAATTAGAAGTGGCCGGCCATTATTATTAAAAGAAGAAAATTGTTTTTTAATTAAAATAATTTTTCTTTTTTATGACAAAAGAATTAAGGAATTTTTTATTAAAATTTCCTTATTTGTCAAGACCAAGGATTATAAAAGAGGGGGTAGAGGTGCCTTTACGGGTGAACAACTCTATTATTCTTCTCCTCTCTTTTCCTCCTTGGTGGCCGGCCCTAGTTTCTTCTTCTTCGCTTCTTCTTATGGCCGGCGGCAACCTCTCTTGGAGCTCTTGATGGTGGCCGGTTCTAGCTAGGAGAAGAAGGAGAGAAAGGTGGTTTTGTTTCTTGCATCCCTTGGAGCTTGGTGGTGGTGGCCGGACCTTTACTTCACTTGGAGAATTGTGGTGGCCGAAACTTGCAAGGAAGAAGAAGGTGCTTGGTGGTTCTCATCTCGGAAGATCGTTGCCCACACAACGTCCGAGGTTAGAAGAGGAATACGGTAGAAGACCAAGAGGTTATTTTTGCTTACAAAGAAAGGTATAACTAGTAATTATTTTCCGCATCATACTAGTTTTTCTTTGTATAGTTATTTATGGAAATACCAAACACAAGAGGCATATGATTCTAGAGTTTTCGAAATAGTTTTTTTTTCGAGTTAGTGTTTTTCTTCTTTTTCGAATTTGTGATTCGATTGTTCTTTTTGGTTAACCTAGAGTTATTTAAGGAAATAAATATTAGCTTTCCTTAAAAGGCTTTGTCTAGGCGGTGGTGGTTGCTCCCATATCCAAGAAGGCCATGTGCCTCGCCATGCAGTCCTGGAAGCCAATTTTGGAAATTAATATTTATGGAATTAATAACTTAGGTAGATTTGAATCAATAGTGTTAAGTTCCGCTTGCGATTCAAATCTAAACCATTAAGAACAAATAAGTTAAATTTGGAATCAATGATGTTAAGTTCCGTCTGCAATTTCTAATTTAACTTTTAAAGAACACAATAGGTTATTTAAGGAAAGGTTCGACACTTGTACAAAAATTTTTTGTACAGTGGAACCGGTACGTTTTCCTAGGACTAACCAACACTCCTCTCTTCCTCTCTTCTCTCCCTCTCTTCCTTCATTGCCATGACTTTCTAAGGGTGCTAGCACACTCTTAGTTGTGCTTTTCTCCACCTATTGTTCGTGTGGATACACATAGAGGAGTGTACGTTTGACACTCTCGAGATCCGGCAACCCTTCTGGACAAGCGGGATTTGCGAAGGGCTTCACTTCATAGGTATAAACCCCTTTCTTATAGATCTAGTGTAGATCTAGGATTAGGAAACATGTACATGATAATTTTTATATATCTTTTCACGGACCCGTGGCAAGACTTCCGGGTTTCCACAACGCAAAAAGTGGTTTTTGCGGCCCGAAAGTCCCAACCATGGTATCAGAGCCACGTGCGAAGCATGTACTTGTTTCATTTTGTATTTTTATGAAAAATATCAGATTTGTAAGTTTCTGTAAATTTTCTATTTTAATGTATTTTATGAGTATTTTTCTCGTAGAGGCGAAGCAACAAGTGTTTGGACACTTGTAGGCTTCGACTACCGAGAAAAACCTTCCGAATCGGCAAGGTCTCGCCCAAATTGTTTTGGGACAGTGGCTCAAGGCACTGTAAGATCGTAAATGGACACTCGTGTGACTAATTTCGCGAGAAGGGGAACTGCCCCTAACCCCGCAAGGGGCATTGTCCCGCGATCGTGCCCGAAAATCGCTAAACAGGACCGTCGAAAAATTGTGACTCATAAAATCGTAAAAACAGTAGTAAAATTATAGAAATTTATATTTAATATATAATTTAGAATTTTGTATGATTTTGTGATGGTCATGGCCCAAAAACCCAATTTGATTGGACTAAATGTGTTGTAATTCATAATATGGCCTGCGCGCCATTTTGTGTGATGTGTGTGTTGTATATATTATGCGACCTGCGTGTCGTACTTCCCTCATTTTTATTTCCTGTTGTAAATAGATTTTTAGACTCGAATGTAACTCGAGTTTTATATCTGTAATGTATAAAAAATTGGAGCGGTGGAAGGTCCACTCGAGAAGGAACGACGAGGTGGATGCGAGCAACACATGGTGGTCAAAGGGAGGAGCTTGGAGAAGCTGTTGACCCTAGGTTGACCGCCCGATCTTCTCATTGGCTTGAGAAGATCGTAGTAGGGCCATGACCTAATCAAAATTTAATTAATTGCTTGTGTATATGATGCATGATAATGTAGAGTAATTAATTAGTGCCTTGATGCGTATAAGATATGAATCCACGATTAGATTAGATCTAAAACAACTCAACTTGAAATTGTTGAAATGTATACTAAAAGCCTAGATTTTGTAAATATTTATTTTGAAATATAGAATCACATTGGTCAATAATATCTACATTTATGTTAAGTGTAGTTGTTCAATTAATTTATATTATAGATAACATGGTGTGTGGTGTCACACACAGAAGATCATGTTATTAGTTCTTTATAAATTATAAACAGTTGCTCACGACTAAGATGGAAAGGAACAAACTATTGGAATAGTCGTAGTGTAATTAGGTATTAGTTTATCTTGACTAATAAATTATACTAATACACTCTAAGTGTATTGAGTAGGACCATTTTAAGTAAGTTCTTTTTATACTGACTTGATAAAAGAACTAGACCTTAGTTATTATGGAAGTGTGTGCTCTTAATCCTAATATAATAACAAGCACATATATTTGATATTTATTTCTTTAATTTATCAATGGGTGAGATAACTTTCCTTTTTGAAAATCATCCACATGTTTAAAAGAAAGATTTTAAATTATAAAATTTCCTTTTTATAATCCACCATGAAGGGAAAAATTATTGGAGAAATTTTTTATAAATTTCTGGAAACAAATTAGGAAGTTTTAATTCTTGTGTTGATTAAAACTCTCCTTGTTTGGGATTTTAAAGTGGCCGACCATGTTATGTGAGAAAAGAAAATTGTTTTTTAATTAATTAAATTTTCTTTTTCATGGCAAAGGAATTAAGGAAATTTTTATTTAAATTTCTTTATTTGCCAAGACCAAGGATTATAAAAGAGGGGGTAAAGGTGCCTTCAAGAGAACAACTCTATTATTTTTTTTCCCTCTCTTCCTTGGTGGTGGCCGGCCCTTCAACTTCTTCCCTCTCCTTTTTCTTTCTTCTCCTTGGTGGCCGAATCTCTTCAACTTTTGAAGCTTGGAAGGTGGCCAGATCTTGCTTGGAGAAGAAGGAGGAAAAGGAGGCTTTGTTTCTAGCATCCCTTGGAGCTTGGTGGTGGTGGCCGGACCTCTACTTCTCTTGGAGAATTGATGGTGGCCGAATCTAGCTTGGAGAAGAAGGAGCTTGGTGGTTCTCATCTCAGTAGATCGTTGCCCACACAACGTCCGGGATAAGAAGAGGAATACGGTAGAAGATCAAGAGGTTATTTGCTTACAAAGAAAAGTATAACTAGTAATTATTTTCCGCATCATACTAGTTTTCTTTGTATAGTTATTTTTGGAAATACTAAACACAAGAGGCATATGATTCTAGAGTTTTCAGATTTGTTTCAAATTTGTGTTTCTTTTGTTTTATTTTACGAATTTGCGATTCGATTGTTCTTTTTGGTTAAACCTAGTGTCACGCCCCCAAAGGAGTCCCTGCCAGACAAAAATCCCACAGCATCTCCCCTGTACCGGTGACAATATGAAGCATCACTACAAACAAAATATACATCAGCCACATGCGGCTGGAATATTTATATACACAACCACGCAGTTATAATAACAACCCACTCGGCTAGAATGAAACAATCACAACCACGCAGTTATATATAAAACAGCCCACACGGCTGTACTAAAACACAGCGGAAAAATGATATGAAAGCCCACACAACACAAATAATTACAATGCATGCCGGCACGGCTTAAACACAAATACAACACCAAAACCATAGAATAGCCACATGGCTATACACAAATACAATGCCAAAAATAAGAAAAGAATATACAAAAGAAAACAATCCCGATCTTCGGATGTGACGTAGGACCCGGCAGACAGGATTCTCCGAGCGACACCAACCATCTACACGCTACCTGAAAACATAAATGTATACATGCGGTGGTGAGTATAGGTAACTCAGCGGGTAATAGAAAAGATAGTGCATGGTCGATAAACAACATGGAGATCACAAGTATACAGTCTCAGTAGGGAATAAGAACATGATCATACTATCATAATCAATGCATCTGAACATACCTGACATAATAACCTGATATAAACTGTACAAACCACAACTAACATAATGGCAGATACATACCCAATCTAGAATCGACACAAGGTACAATGATCAGTAAACTCACTGGAATTGCAACAGACATACCCGTGATACCTGTGCAATATAAATACGACTGCATATACATGTAAAATAAATGACATGTATGCAGCATGACAACCATATGCAACAATCATATCGCAAACAAATGCAACATACCACAAACACATGCAACTAGTAACTACTAGGCTTGTATGCAAATATATCTCCAAAGATGCACCGCGCATCAAATGCAAAAGTGCATGCATGCTCCATGGTCACCCCCGCCACCTCTCTGAACACCACGACCCCTGTATGGCCGAGAGGCTTGGGTCTGTGACGACTGTACTACCCTCCAGCCCACTATATAGTGGTCGAGGCGGACAGTCCACTAGTAGTTATCTAGCTACATAGCATCAGGGTCCCTGACTGCTCACAACGCCGGATCTCACTAAACCTCGTGACCGGGTGGCACGACAGGATGAGCGACAACTGCTCTAGCTACCACTACCCATGAGTGGCCGAGTGTGCGGCGCTAAACCAAACCAACTGATGACTCTCTCACCACAAGGGAGACAATGGTCATCAGATGCAATGAATGATGAACATGATATATATATATATATATATATAATCATCATCCATGCAATCACCCTAAACCTCATAAATACCTCCAACATAAGTATAATCGTCATGATACCTCCACGTATCCCACCAAACATATATATACCCACTACACATGTATAATCAACCAAAACTCCAATAATCCCACCAGACACATGTACACAAAAATATAAGTACAATCAACATGTATCCTCCAATAAAAACACAACGGACATGTGTATATACGCCGAACATACAATCAACACAACTCCTCCAAAAGTACATGACGAATACGTGTGTACATACAACATGCAAATGCACGGTCAACAAGATAACTCCTATAACACATACCCACCTATGTACAGTCCACATCATATACCCAATCAACATGGTAATACCAACAACCCGACAATCCCTACAAGACATACTCTACACGTGTAATCACAACAGAGTAGATATCAAAAGTGAAGACTGTATATGAATTACGTAGATCATCACAAGGGTCAAGCATAAGTATCATGCAGGAAAAACAGCAACCGATCATGATATAAGATAAAGCAGCCTAATTCATCCAATAATAACCATGCACTAAGTACAAGAAAATCTACATAGAGGTCAAGGAAGAAATACTCGCCTTTATCTGTCGACCGTATCAGATAAACCAATCCACGTCGAGACGCTCGCCTCGAATCCAAGTCCTGCGATCACATAATATATTTAGCTAATTACATACGAAGTAATTAACTAAACAACTTCCCCCAACCTAATTAGAATAATCCTAATCAAACATGATTATGGATTAATCCCCCAACTAACCTGAACCATAATACAACCTAATTAGATTAGGTTATACATGATACATCTCCAAAACTCCTCTAAATCAACACCTCATTTAATCCAATAATAAATCTATTCTCTTAATTACCAACCCACCACATAATGATATCAACCACAAAACCTATCATAAGCTCAAATCTCCATCATAAATCCACATCAACCCAAACAACCACATCATCAACCTACCTCATCTAATAATCCAATCAACAATCAATCCAATGATACTAAAAATGATCACATAATAATCTATATCAACCGAAACCTTAATCCTTAATCCACAATAATTCATCCAATCCACATCACAATACTCATAAATCTAAGCAATACAAAACCCAACACAACCCATAGAAAACCTAATTACGTAACACACTACTGATAAGAACCGAAATACCTCACTGTAAAACACTTACCTTGAGGTATGACCACAATCAAGAGCTCACATCACCTACTAATCTCTACCCACAGCCACCAAATCAAGAGCTCACATCTCCTACTATCCTCTGCCCACTGCCACCAAGAACTCTTACACTAATTCTTTCCAAGATCAATCCCGGAAATAATTGCACAACAATGAATTTGCTAGAACTCTAACAAATAAGACAACATGTACCTCAATTGAACTCTTACCTCTTCACCCGAGGTCTGCACAGCTTGAAGAAGTAGAACTGGCAATGGTCGGCAACAAGGAAGGTCCACCACATATTGATCCAATGCTTCCTCTATTCCAGGACAGAAAGAAGAACAAAAATTGGAAACAATTAAGGCAAGACCTTGATTCCCTATGAATTCGGAGGAAGCTTACCAAGGTTGATCACCCGATTCAATCCATCTGGTGGGGAGATACAGAACATACACCAGTGATCGGATCCAGGAGGAGGATTGACGGTGGTCAATCGGCTAGGAGGGCATTGCGATCCCAAACCTTGTTGTGCCCTAGATTGGATCCCCCCCATCGCTGTCCACCGAGCGCAAGGAATGGTCGAGAGGCCGAGAAGGTGGTCGCTCCTCCAGAGATGGTTGATACCGTCGAGATTGGATGCTCTCCCTCAGGCGACTCGGCGAGAATAGGATCGTCAGGGAAGAATCTCTCCGTCGGTGTCGGGTTCATCCGCGCGAGAGAGGAAGGAAGAAGCATCGGGGAGAAGCGGATCACAGCGGCACGAGAGAGAGACAGAGAGGAGGAAAGCTCAACCGAGGCACGCTGGAGGAGGGGATCGTTGCCGGCGGTGAGTCCATGGTGACCGGCGATCGTGCGAGAAGAAATCGGGAGAGAGGGCTCGGGAGAAAGGAAAACCGCGTGAAGGAGGAGGAAATCGGGGAATGAAAAGAGAATAGGAATTAGGGCTTAATTAAACACTTAGGTTTAATTTAATTAAACTCAAAGTTTTCTCCTTAATCAACTCCCACTTAAATGGTGTTCCAAACAGGCCTCCTCTGTACCCGAAATCCATCCTCTCAAAACGGATCATACGGAGCTCGTTTAAATCCCGAAAAATTTCTAAAAATTCCAGAAAAATCCAATACGATTTTTCGTCCAATAATATTTATTATTTAATTTTTTGATATCTTACACCTAGAGTTATATAAGGAAATTAAATATTAGCTTTCCTTAAAAGGCTTTGTCTAGGCGGTGGTGGATGCTCCCATACCCAAGAAGGCCATGTGCCTCGCCATGCAGTCCTGGAAGCCAATTTTAGAAATTAATATTTAATAGAATTTATAACATAGGTGGATTTGAATCAATAGTGTTAAGTTCCACTTGCGATTCAAATCTAAACCATTAAGAACAAATAAGTTAAATTTGGAATCAATGATGTTAAATTCCATTTGTGATTCCTAATTTGACTTCTAAAGAACACAATAGGTTATTTAGGAAAGGTTCGACCCTTGTACAAAATTTTTGTACAGTGGAACTGGTACGATCTTCCTAGGACTAACCAACAGAAATGCCTACCATGTTTTGATACCCATCACTACCTCGATCAGATGTTATTGTTGAATCTGCCAAAGCAGAGCAACGCATATTATCTTGGTAGGGTGTGGAGGGACAATCTTGGTCCTGCCTATCAAAGCTTGGGTGAGTACAAACTTAATTGGATTAAGTATAACTAGTTAACTCAATTGGATCGAGTATAACTATAGACATTTTTCCAACGGTTGAAAAATAGGACAAAATCACATTTATATTAAATCTTGGGTGATTTAGCCAATGCTAACTCAAGTTCTAATATAAATGAGGATCTTGATCCTATAAACAAGAGTTGTATTGAGATGTAATTGATAATTAGTTATCTACCGATCATACTAAGTCTTGGGCGATTTAGCCAAAGCTAACTCAAGGCATAGTATGATGTGGATCTTGTCCCACAAGAATTATAGCTAATTGGTTAGAATCTAGTAAGTGTGGTTTGACCACATCCATGACTTGATTCTACAAAAATTCTATAATTCAGTGAGAGCATCATTTAATTAAAGGCCTAATTAAATGATTAGTGGAATATGATATTTATTTTCTGTATTTTTCTGTTGTAGATTGCCATGTCGATAAACACGAACACCTTCTCTCTACGTTCTGCCCTTGATAAGGATAAGCTCAATAGAGCTAATTTCCTAGACTGGTACAGGAATCTAAGAATCATTCTCACACAAGAGCAAAAACTGTACGTCCTGGAGCAGTCCATTCCCGAGGCACCTCCTGCCACTGCCACGCGAGTTGACCGAGATGCTTATAAGAAGCATCAAGATGATGCATTAGATGTGTCATGCCTTATGCTCGCGACCATGAACTCTGAGATTTAGAAGCAACACGAGTTGATGGGTGCATATGATATGGTTGAACATCTTCGTCAACTATATCAAGGACAAGCGAGGCACGAGAGATTTGAGATCTTTAAGACACTGTTTCAGTGCAAGATGCAAGATGGGACTCCCCTAGGACCATATGTGCTCAAGATGATTGGGTACATAGAGAACCTACAGAGGTTGGGATTCCCACTTGGCCAAGAGTTGGCCACTGACTTGGTCTTGCAATCCTTGCTAGAGAGCTACAGTCAATTCTTCATGAACTACAACATGAACGAAATTGATAAGCTACTACCCGAGCTGCTTAGCATGTTGAGAACTGCTGAGCTAAACCTTAAGAAGGTTAAACCCAACTCCATTTTGATGGTACAAAAGTATAAGGTGAAGGGTAAGCCTAAAGGCAAAGGAAAGTCCCAAGCCAAGGGCAAAGGCAAAGCACCGAAACCCAAAGGAGGGGTCGCCAAGGATGCTACTTGCTTCCACTGCGGTTAGACCGGGCACTGGAAGAGGAACTACAAAGTTTACTTGGAAGATCTTAAGAAGAAGAGAAGTGAGACTTCTACTTCAGGTATATATGTTATAGAAGTTAATCTCTCTATTTCTTCATCATGGGTATTAGATACCGGATGTGCTTCTCACATTTGTACTAATGTGCAGGCGTTGAGAAATAGCAGGGCATTGACGAAGGGTGAGGTGAACCTACGAGTAGGCAATGGAGCACGGGTTGCTGTTGTTGCTGTAGGGACTTACTTTCTATCTCTACCCTCTCGGCTTGTATTAGAATTAGATGAATGTTGTTATGTGCCTGCTCTTACTAAGAACATAATTTCAGTTTCTCGTTTGGACAAGAAAGGCTTTTCGTTTATCATAAAGAACAAATGTTGCTCCGTCTATTTAAACGATATGTTCTATTGTAGTTCACCTCTGATGAACGGACTCTATATTCTAGACTTATAGAACCCCATCTATAACATAAATACCAAAAGGTTCAAATCAAATGAAATGAACTAAACCTATCTCTGGCATTGTCGCTTAGGTCATATAAATGACAAACGCTTATCCCAGCTCCATAAAGATGGTTTGCTGGACTCATTTGATTTTGAATCATATGAGACTTGTGATTCATGCCTACTGGGCAAGATGACCAAGACTCCCTTTAGTGGACACAGCGAGAGAGTGACTGACTTGTTAGGACTTATACATAGTGATGCATGTGGCCCTTTCAATGTCGCTGCTAGAGGTAGTTATAGGTACTTTATTACATTTACTGATGACTTCAGTAGATATGGTTATGTGTATTTGATGACACATAAGTCAGAATCATTTGAAAAGTTCAAAGAATTCAAGAATGAAGTACAAAACCAGCTTGACAAGAGTATTAAGATACTTCGATCAGATCGAGGTGGTGAATACCTTTGCCATGAGTTTCGTGACTATCCTGCTGAGTGTGGGATTCTATCCCAACTCACTCCTCCTAGAACACCACAGTGGAATGGTGTATTCGAAAGGAGGAATCGTACCCTTTTAGATATGGTACAGTCTATGATGAGTCACACAGATCTTCCTATATCTCTTTGGGGCTATGCTTTAGACACAGCAGCCTTCATACTTAACCGTGTTCCATCCAAGGCTGTGATAAAGACACCATATAGGATATGGACTGGGAGAGATGCCAGGTATCTTTTATGAGGATTTAGGGTTATGAGGCTTACGTTCGACGTCAAGTCTCGGACAAACTAAGACCCAAATCCGATAAGTGCTATTTGATAGGATATCCCAAGGAAACGAAGGGATATTACTTCTACATTCCCAGTCAACACAAAGTAGTTATGGCTAAGACTGGGGTATTTCTAGAAAAAGACTTTATTTTTAGAAAAACTAGTGGGAGTACATTCAATCTTGAAGAAATTCAAGATATGAACCATAGCACTGAAGCCTTGATGGAAGTTGAACTGGAATCACAAAGTGTTGTGGATGATGAGATTGTTCCACAAGGAGTTGAGGAACAACAACCAGTTCAAGTAGACCTACCTCTTCGCAGGTCTGATAGGGTACGTCATCAGCTCGAGAGATACTTATTTCTCTTGTCTGACCATGATGACGTTATGCTCATTGAGAATGAGCCTACCTCCTATCAGGAAGCTGTGATGAGACCAGATTCTGAGAAATGGCTAGAGGCCATGAGATCCGAGATGGAATCCATGTACACCAACCAAGTATGGACTTTGGTTGATCCACCTGAAGGCGTTAAACCCATTGGGTGTAAGTGGGCCTTTAAGAGAAAGACTGATATGGATGGACTTATATATAAGGGTCGTCTGGTAGCTAAAGGTTTCAAGCAAATTCATGGTATTGACTATGATGAAACCTTTTCTCCAGTAGCGATCTTTAAGTCCATTCGGATCATGCTTGCTATTGCAGCATACCACGATTATGAGATCTGGCAGATGGATGTCAAAATCAAGTTTCTGAATGGAAACTTGCTCGAGGATGTGTACATGACACAACCTGAGGGTTTTGTAGATCCACAGTATACTAGCAGAGTATGCAAGCTGCATAAGTCCATTTATGGACTAAAGAAAGCTTCTCAGAGCTGGAATCTTCGATTAGATGATGCAATCAAATAGTTTGGTTTCATCAAAAATGAAGATGAACCCTGTGTCTACAAGAAGGTTGTTGGGAACACAATTGTCTTCCTTATATTGTACGTGGATGACATACTACTTATTGGGAATGACATCCCTTTGCTGCAGTCTGTCAAGACTTGGCTGGGGAATTGTTTCTCAATGAAGGACTTAGGTGAAGCAGCCTGCATTCTAGGCATAAAGTTCTATAGAGATAGATCTAAGAGATTGCTTGGCCTAAGTCAAAGTACATATGTTGACAAGGTATTACTACGGTTTGCCATGCAGAATTCCAAGAAAGGATTTCTGTCGATGTCACATGGTGTGAGTCTTTCGAAGACTCAAAGTCCCTCTTCTAGAGAGGAGAGAGACTGCATGGATAAGATCCCTTATGCTTCAGCCATAGGATCTATCATGTACACCATGCTATGTACTCATCCTGATGTTTCGTATGCCTTGATCATGATGAGCAGATACTAGTTAGATCTAGGTGAGTGTCACTAAATAGCGGTCAAGAATATTCTTAAGTACTTGAGAAGGACTAAATAATATTTCTTGATATATGGAGGCGATGATGAGCTAGCTGTAATGGGTTACAGTGATGCCAGCTTCCAAACTAACCAGGATGACTATAGATCGCAGCCTGGGTTCATGTTTTGCTTGAATGGTGGTACTGTGAGCTGGAAGACTTCGAAGCAGAACATAGTTGCTGATTCTACAATAGAGGTCGAATATATTGCTGCATCAGAAGCAGCAAAGGAGGTAGTTTGGATCCGCAAGTTCATTACTGTGTTTGGGGTGGTTCATAGTATTGTGGATCCCATAGAGCTCTATTGTGAAAACAATGGAGCAATTGTACAGGCTAAGGAACCTTGCTCACACCAGCGGACCAAACACATACTACGGTGCTTCCATCTCATTCGAGAGATCATCGATAGAGGAGATGTGAAGATTTGCAGAGTACCCACTGAGGCTAACATTGTAGATCCCTTGACCAAGGCTTTGGCACAGAGAAAACATGATGGTCACACTAGGTCATTGGGGCTTAAAGCTTACACTGATTGGCACTAGTGCTAGTGGGAGATTGTTAGTTAGAGCCCTAGAGCCAATAATGTGATGATTGTTGTATGGACTCATTGTATCATATTCTTGTATATAAATAAAGGCATTTCTTTATGGTTATTATACTTACTTGTATTGGTACTAAATAACTAAGTATAATAGCGCCCTTGAGTAGAAGGTTCTTATCTATATCAATCAATTGGTTGAATCGATAGTGAGATGATATAGATAACACTACTCTTAATCATTTCTAGTCAAGTATTAATATTCAGGGACAATGTTAATGCGATGAGACTAGCATATAGGTCAACTCGATGACTTGATGTCACAAGTCATGGATATAGAGATATCAAGTTGACACATGCGTATGCATTGGAGAATGTATACTGAATGACCCGCCATGAGAAAGTATCATGGATCGTTATATGAGTGTCATATATTTTCTCATGTGGCTATTAGTATGACTATTAGTCGTTGGACCTGAAGTCACCATGGTTCCCTACATAAGGAGTTGCATACTTTGGCTTCGTCAAACATCACCCGTAACTGGGTGGACTATAAAGGTGATTACTGGGTATGTAACAAATTATGCGGAGGGATATGAGTGATATAGATGGGATCTATCCCTCCTATATGATGGGAGCGACATCATTATTCTTGATACAGTGAGACCACTAAGTGCATGGTCATGCCCAAATGAGTCAATATGAGATATTGAGCTCATTTGATTTAGTGAGTCTACTTGGAGTTCAAGATTTAGATTGATTAG
This sequence comes from Zingiber officinale, assembly GCF_018446385.1. Lineage (NCBI taxonomy): Eukaryota > Viridiplantae > Streptophyta > Magnoliopsida > Zingiberales > Zingiberaceae > Zingiber > Zingiber officinale. The sequence continues at coordinate 69,436,884 of NC_055987.1, read as the reverse complement.
AGGATGACACGGTCTATGCCTCAAATTGATCAATCTAGATGTCAAGGATAGAAGGACATTGTCATATATTGTGAGGTTCACAATTAGTAGTCACAAAGGTGATGTTGGATCTCAACATTCTTGTAACTTGGGTAGTAATGATGTGTTGCTAGATACCGCTCATTACTTATGCTTCTAAATGAGTTTAGGAGCATTGCCAACGTTACAAGAACCTATAGGGTCACACACAAAGAGTAATTAGATGGAGATTAGGTTCATATGATGAACCAAGAGGATTAGGTTCATGTGATGAACCAAATTGGATTAAGAGTAATCCAATTTAGAATAATTGAGTTGGACTCAATTTGATTCATGTGTTGAATGAGTCTAATTTAGATTATGACTCATTGAATCAATTTAATTTAATGAATAGAGATTCATTAAATCAAATTGACTTGAATCAATGGTTAGAATTGATCAACCATGGGAGAATTTAAGTCAAGTTTGACTTAACTTGAGAGGGTCAAGTTTTACTTGACCAAATGCCACTTCATTGGTCAAGTTTGACTTGACCAAAGCCACTTGGCATGGGGCTGGCCAATGATGGTGTTCCACATCATCAAGGTGTGCCACCTCATGAGGGAGATCAAGTGCCATGACTCTTGATATTCCATGGAGGTATTAAACCCCTCATGAAGTGGCCGGCCACATTAAGGAATCACATTAGTGTGCATTGAAGCCATCTTCTTCCTCCTCTCTTCTCTCCCTCTCTTCCTCCATTGTCATGACCTTCTAAGGGTGCTAGCACACTCTTAGTTGTGTTTTTCTCCACCTATTGTTCGTGTGGATACACATAGAGGAGTGTACGTTTGACACTCTCAAGATCCGACAACCCTTATGGACGAGCGGGATTTGTGAATGGCTTCGCTTCAAAGGTATAAACCCCTTTCTTGTAGATCTAGTGTAGATCTAGGATTAGGAAATATGTACATGATAATTTTTATATATCTTCGCACGGATCCGTGGCAAGACTTAGGGATTTCCGCAACGCATAAAGCGGTTTTTGCGGCCCGAAAGTCCTAACACCCTGGACAAGGATATTGGACTGCTGTAAAGCATATATTGAAGTACCTGAGAAGGACTAGAGATTATATGGTAGTTTACCAAGCAGACGATTTGCTCCCTGTGGGTTACACGGATTCAGATTTCCAATCAGATAGGGACAACAGTAAGTCTACTTCAGGCTATGTATTTACTTTAGGAGGTGGACCCATTGCATGGAGGAGTGTTAAGCAGAAATGCGTTTCAGACTCAACCATGGAAGCTGAGTATGTGGCAGCCTCTGAGGTAGCCAAAGAAGCTGTATGACTTAGGAACTTTCTAATGGACTTAGATGTGATTCCTGGTTTGCCCAAAATCATCACAATTTATTGTGATAATAGTGGTGCAGTTGCAAACTCGAAGGAAGCACGAGCCCATAAGGTGAGTAAACATATAGAGCGCAAGTACCACCTGATATGAGACATCGTCAAGCGAGGAGAAGTTGTCGTCGCCAAGATTACATCAGCAGATAACCTGGCAGATCCTTTCACTAAGGCTCTTCCAGTGAAAGCTTTTGATCGACACGTGAAAGGGATGAGAATCAGATGTATGACAGCAGATATGGTAGCTTAGTCTTTTAGTATAAGTGGGAGATTGTTAGAGTGTATACTAAAAGCCTAGATTTTGTAAACATTTATTTTTGAAATAAAAGAATCACATTGGTCAAATGTCTATATTTATTTGTTAAATATCGTTGTTCAATTAATTTATAAAATAGATAACATGGTGTGTCGTGTCACACACAGAAGATTATGTTATCAACTTTTTATAAATTATAAACAGTTGCTCATGACTAAGATGGAAAGGAACAAACCATTGGTAAAGTCATAGTGTAATTAAGTATTAGTTTATCTTGACTAATAAATTACACTAGTACACTCTAAGTGTATTGAGTAGGACCATTTTAGGTAAGTTTTTTTTATACTGACTTAATAAAAGAACTAGACCTTAGTTATTATGGAAGTGTGTACTCTTAATCCTAATATAATAACAAGCATATATATTTAGTATCTATTTCTTTAACTTATCAAAGGGTGAGATTTAGTTTGATAAATCAATAGGCCCGATAAGTCGGGAAATGATATTACTTATAGTGTGTGTTGTTGATTATAGAAGGAAACCGTGTCTTAGTAATCTAGGTTGAGAATGGCCCCAAGAGGAGCTCATAAGGATTGTCATGTTAAACCCTGCAGGTGGACTTAGTCCGACATGATAATGAGATTGAGTGGTACTACTCTTAGACTTAGATATTAATTAAGTGAGTTGTCAGTAACTTACTTAATTAGTGGACATTCGTTATCTTAAACATAGGGAGACTAACACACTCATGATAAGAAGGAGCCCATAAATATAATTTGGGATTGGTGCGGTAGTGCAACAATTACTCTCTAGTGGAATGAGTTATTGTTGATGAACTTGAGTTGTATGTTCGGGGCGAACACGGGATACTCAAGCTCATTGGAAGGCCAAAACCAATTTCTCCTCTAGGTTCCTGTCGTAGCCTCATTAGTGCCTCATGTCCATCCAAATAAAAGCCCTTTTTGGTGTCCAAGAAGGAGGCCGACTCATTGCTTGGTGACCAAGCAATGGCGGAACACCATCTCCTTAAGAGGGCCGACCTTCTTGCTTGGTGATCATGCAAGTAGGGGCCGACCATAATTAATTCAAATAAGAGGAGTGTTTTGAATGTTTAAAATCTTCTCTTTGTATAAAACTACAAGTTTTAATAGAGAGATTTTAATTTTAAAAACTTTCCTTATTTGAATTAGGCCACATGGTTTAATGGAGAGTTTTAAAAGTTTTAAAACTTTCCTTTTTTAACCATCTTCATGGTTTTAGAAAAAAGGAAGAGAAGTTTTAAAATTAAAATTTTTTATTTTTTGTAAGCATGTTAAAAAGGAAATTTTTGAAGAGAAGTTTTAAATTTTAAAACATGGTTTTAATTTTTGAAACTTTCTTTTTTTAACATCCACTTTTAGAAAGAGAGCTTGTAAAATTTTATAAGAGGTTTTCTTCTTTTATAAAATTTTATAAAAAATATTTTTCTTCTTGTTTAAGGGGCCAGCCACCCTTGCTTGGTGCCCAAGCAAGGGGCCGGCCAAATAAAATCAAACCAATCAATGATTTGGTGATTGATTCAATCAAGAGGAAAGAAAAGGGAAAATAAAAAGGGAAAAGGGAAAACAAGAGGAAGATTTTAATTTTGTAAAAATTATTCCCTTATTTGCCTTGGGCAAGGAATATAAAAGAAGGGGTGAGGAGGCCTCATGAGAACACAACTCTTATTCTCTTGCTTGGTGATCCTCAAGTGGCCGACCCTCTCTCTCCCTATCTTCTCCCTTTGCTCTGTTTTTCTCTTTAGTGGTGGTGGTCGAATACTAGAAGGAGGAGAAGCTCTTTTGAGTGGTGTTCATCTTGGAGGATCGTTGCCCACACGACGCCCAAGGCGAGGCGAGGAATACGGCAGAAGATCTTGAGGTCATTAGCTTGCAAAGAAAAGGTATAACTAGTAATTTTCTTTCGCATCATGCTAGTTATTTTTCTTTGTTAGAATTCCAAACACAAGAGACATTAGATTCTAGTTTTTCGAATTTGCTATTCGAATTTGTGTTTTTGTTTTTTGAATTTTTGATTCGATTGTTCCTTTTGGTTAAACCTAGAGTTATATAAGGAAATTAAATATTAACTTTCCTTAAAAGGTTTTGTCTAGGAAGTGGTGGTTGCTCCCATATCCAAGAAGGCCTTGTGCCTTGCCATGTTTAACCTGGAAGCCGATTTTGGAAATTAATATTTAATTGAATTTATAACATAGGTGGATTTGGATCAATAGTGTTAAGTTTCGCTTGCGATCCAAATCTAAACCATTAAGAACAGATAAGTTAAATTTGGAATCAATAATGTTAAGTTCCGTTTGCGATTCCTAATTTAACTTCTAAAGAACACAATAGGTTATTAAGGAAAGGTTCGACACTTGTATAAAATTTTTGTACAGTGGAACCGGTACGATCTTCCTAGGACTAACCAACAACTAGGGCCCCTCGGATATACAATTTAAGATCCTCTCTTTACGAAATTAGCAATCCCAACACAATCAATTAATACGGCATGACAAACAAGTCTCATGTATATCAAATTGAAACAAGAAAAGTGAAATCATTCAAAGAGTGAAAGCATAAGCATGAATCTTACATCATAACCTATCCACAACTACTCCCTGATCCTAGAACAAAGAATCTACTCCATAGATGCAGGAGAAAAATCCAAAGACATAATATAATTAAACATTCAATTCCCAGACAAGAAGAGAGAGGGAATAGAGATGCTTATTCAATGACGTTGAGTGATCTTCGGATCTAATGCTTTGCTTCTAGAGTTGATGCAGTGATGGAGGTGATCTCAGATTGTCGAATAGACGTCTAGGATGGCGTGGAATGACACCAAGGTGTATCTCCCCTTTTTCGGCTCTCCCCCCTATGGGGAAGAGTTAAGAGCCCTTTTATAAGCTAGGGCACGGGCGCCGCATGGCCCGTGCCACGACCGTGCGAGATCCTCATGGCCATGCCATCCTTTATCTTTGTTTGTGAGGCACATCCATGCAAGGTCGCACGACCGTGTACTCGGGAATGGCCACACGGTCGTGCAGGGTTGCACGACCGGTGTCAAGTTTGCTACTTTTGCTCTGATGCGTCGACAATCACCATTTTCGCTCCAAAAGTTATCCCTGTCAACACAAAACTAAACAAAGAGTAGATCTCTGATAAAAGAGTAATTAATACTAAATAAACAATAGGAGAGATGATCTTACGAATAATATATACAAATAAAGCAAGTGAATGTGCGTTAAAACATGCATAAACGATCATAATATCTACGCACATCACCGGTCAACCTTGACCCACCTGGATTTCTACTACTTAGCTTTACTCACTAGAACTTGTCACCACCTAGCTTAATTCATCAGGATATTTGTTGGTTGCTACTCGAAATACCGTCCTAGTTTCCCTGTACAAAAATTTGTACAAGCATAGAATTATCCTAGCTACCCATGTGCTCTACTGAAGTTAAATTTGGATTGCAAATGATGTTTTCATTATTAATCCAAATTGTCCTTCAGAAGTTAAACTTGGATTGGAAACAATACTTAACATTTTTACTCCAAGTTTAACCGATGTGATCTTCTTAAGTTAAACCATATTACAGAAGTTATCAAATATCTATTTGAAAGATCGGCTTCCAGGTTAAACATGGCGAGGCACTAGGCCTTCTTGGGTATGGGATCATCCACCACTTCCTAGACAAAGCCTCAAAAAGAAATTGGATATTTAACTTCTTACAGTAAACTAGGTTTAACTATAAAGATCTCAATAGAAACACAATATCGAAACATGAAATCGATAACAAAAATGATAACTTAAAACCGATAACCTCTTGTGTTTGATTTTTCAATATCTATACAAAAGATGAACTAGTTATGATGCGGAAACTAATAACTAGTTATACCTCTTGTAGCTTATAGACCTCTAGATCTTCTGTCGTATTCCCATCCTTCTCTTGGACGTCGTGTGAGCGACGATCTTTCAAGATGAAATCCACTCAAGCTTCTTCCAAGGCTTCCAAGATCCGGCCACCAACTAACCTCCAAGGGATGCTAGACAAGAGAGATTCCTTCTCTTCTTCTTCTCCTTTAAGCAACCGGCCACCAAGAGATCTCCTCACAAGGTGCCGCCGGCCACCAAGAGAGAAAACAAAAGGAGAAGAGAGAAGGACAAGGGCCGACCACCAAGGATTGGAAGAGAGGAATAGAATATGTGTTATCTCATGAGGCACCTCTCCATCTCTTTTATAATCCTTGGTTTTGGTAAAAAAAAAAAGTTTTAAACATATTTAAAACTTCCTTATATTCCTTGCCAATGACTAAAAAGGAAAGTTTTAAAAAAAAAAATTAAAACTTCCTTTTCTTCTTGTCATGGTCGGCCACCTTCTTGTGCTCCAAACAAGGAAAGTTTTAAACACATAATTAAAACTTCCTTATTTGTTTCCGGTAAGAAATTTTAAATAGAAAAATTTCTCTTTTAAATCCCTTGTTGGTTATAAAAGGAAAATTTTATAAATTAAAATCTCTCTTTTCAAACATGTGGATGGTTACCAAAAAGGAAAGTTTTATCAAAAATTAAAATATTTCTTTTAACTACAAATAAGGAAAGATATCAAACTTTTCTCTTAATCCTTTGTAGAAAGCTATAAAAGGAAAAATTTTAAAATTTTAAAACTCTCTTTTAAAACAATGGCTTCCACAAAAAGAAAGTTTTTAAAATTAAAATACCCTTTTATTTTAATGTGGTCGGCCACCTAGCTTGGGCTCTAAGATTGGCCGACCATAAACATGGCTCCAATCCTTGGCTATGTAACACCCACTAAGCTTTTAAGAATAAATATGAGAATGATGAATTTTCCTTAGAAAAATAATAAGAAGTGAGTTGAAGTAAAAAGAAATAAAATGAAATAAAAAGAAGTGATGGTCAAGGATTGAACCTTGAACCTCTTATATTATAATTCATAGAATTAATTAGTAGAAACCAATTGGGATAGAGAGAAGATATTGATAGCAAAGGAGGGAAACTCATGATAAAGGTGAGAATAAAAGATAGCCAAAAGAAAACAAGAAAAGAGCAAGAGAAAGGCAACTTGCCTTCCTCCCTTTCTCTCCCTCTTCCTCTTTGATCTTGCCGAAATTTTAAAGAGGAGTTAAGGGGATTCATTCCCCCTTATTTTATCATGAATGGTGAGGATAAATGGAAAATAAGATAAATAAAATAAAAATAGAGAAAAAGGCTAAGGGAGAAGGAAAGCAAAAATCAAGTTTGCTACCTCTTCCCCCTTAACATAAAAGGGAGCAAGAAAAGAGAAAATTATTTTTCTCTCATTTTTCTTTCACTCATCCTCTCCCTCACTGAGAACACCACAGTTCCCTCTCCTCCATCTTCGGCCCCAAAGCCAAGTTTGTCCCTAAGAAAGCCTAAGATACAAGGAGGACTTAGCAAAGGAATCAAGGGAAAGGAACTAGAAGAAGAGACTATTTCTTCTTCACCATACCTTAGATCCACAAGCGAAAAGGATGTAAGCTTCTCCTCACCTGTGGTACAAGGCGTTTTATGTACTTTTTGGATTTTATGAGGATTTTAAAACCTAGAAACAAGCTTGAGAAAATTCAGCCAAGAAGAGCTTTCAAAATCTAATGATGTTTAACTAGTCTTCACTATATGATAGATTTTTCTATGCTATGTAGAGGGGTTCTTCTTCATGATTTTATACCTATATGATGCTTGATCAGAGGAGTACTGAACCCTAGAATTTCGGCCAAAAATATTCTTAAGAGGCTAGGAAAATTTATTGTTTTACCCAACTAGTACAAGGTTCTCCCTATGAAATATTAAGGATTATGTATTGGTTTTCTTCCTTAGAAGATATTTGCAACTAAAAGAAAACCCACTCATATGTTTCGGCCAAGGAAGGGCTTAGGATTAGGAAGGCCTTTAAATTTAAATAACCATGCTCATGCTATAGAATACAAAGATCTTAAAGGATTTGTATGCTTGAATATTGCTAGAATTTCATGAACTCCTTCTTAGTGTTTTTCGGCCATGATGAGATGGATAGCTTAGAAAGCTTAAAAAAAATTTTAAAATGCTCAAGACCTCTGTGCTGTTTAGATATGAAAGTTGTTTAATGCCCTCATGCTTAATTAGGGTGTAGAAAAATTAGTAGCATAACATATATCATGTATGACCACAAGGGGTCCTAGTTTACTCATGAACCAATTTGTATATATGTTTCTTAGTAACTTTTGCCATGAAACTTACTTAGATTTTTCATGCTTTAGGCCACTTAAAAACCTAGCTAAAGAATGGTAGGTTTCGGCCATGGGAAAAAAAATAAAAGAAAAAGAGAAAAAGAAACCTAGAAAGCCTAAGACACAATTCATATGTATACTCATTAGGCTTGTCTTTACACATGCTATGAAACTCGTATGACTTCACATGTTTTTTTATGTTATTGAAGCAAGTTTAAGCACTGATGAGTTTCGACCAAGTAGGGTTTAAATGACCTAGAGGCCTTAGAATTTAAACCAAAGGTGTTAAAATGATTCTTATGAAAATATGATAACCTATTGATTGTATCACATGCTTGTATAATTTTTCCATGATCTAAAAGGACTATTGTAAGTCTCGGCCATGGAGGGTTAGACACCCTAGGGACCCTAGGACTTAAATTAAATATGCTCATGTCACCCTACATGAAATGTGATAAGTAGAAAGCCAAGGTTCAATTGCTATATGTTGTTTTATGACCTAAAATGATGCTAGGGTATGTTTCGGCCATAACTATTGTATGATGCTTTGTATGAATTTATCCATAATGTTAGTCCAAGTTCACATGCTTGTATGCTTGTTTGTAGCCCTAATGAGAACTTGTTAAATTTCAGCCATGACATATGTTAAGGGCTTAAAGAACTTAGGAACTAATTCAAATATGTCAAATGTGTTTACCTTATTTCTTGGTAAAAATGTTATAGATATGATTTCAAGTTGTCTATGTTTTTTATGTCATATGGAACCTTGTTTCACACCTTAAGGTTTCGGCCACATGAAATTAGGGACTTGAAGAACTTAGAAACTAAGTTAATCATGTTTATAATGCTTCCTATGAAAATGTTATGGTGATAATTTAGGTACCACATGCTTGGATGTTGTGTTTAGCCTAAATTGAGCTCTAAAGGGGTTTCAGCCACAAGGGTTTAGGAAGCTTAGAACCAAGATAAATATGATACCATGTTTCCTATGATAGGATAATCACAAGATACACCCTTATGCTTAATATGTATGCTTGTGATTTATGACTTATGATATGATATGCATGCTTTTATGATATGATATGCTTTGTGCTTAAAATATGCATGCTTTTATGATAAGCTATGTGGATAAAATATGCATGCTTGATGATATGCTTTATGCTTAAGATATGTATGTTTTTATGATGTATGCCTAAGTGATGCATATTGTTATGACATGATGTATGCCTAAGTGATGCGTACCTTTATGATATGATGTATGCCTAAGTGATGCATACCTTTATGACATGATGTATGCCTAAGTGATGCATACCTTTATGATATGATGTATGCCTAAGTGATGCATACTTTTATGACATGATGTATGCCTAAGTGATGCATACTTTTATGATGTGTGCCTAAGTGATGCATGCTTTTATGATACATGATATGTATGACATGTACTTTACTTTATGTGTGAGTGGCTTGTACCAAGGGTGGGCTCCATAAGCGCCCCGGGGACTAAGGACCTCGTTAGGGATGGGCTCCTAAGTGCCCCTAGGACTAAGGGCCTAGTATGTTTGCCTCGTAGGGTTCAAGACTTGCTACCTTGGACCTACAAGGTTGCGCGCAATATGTAAGTGGTACATAGCCGGGATCCCCCTTATGTTGAGATTATTTTCAAGTATATATACATATAAAAGAGAATGGTTTTAAAGATCATGAGACATACACATGTTTTTCGGATACATGTTTTCCAAAATCATATTGCATACACCTTTTGATTATGCTATGTTTCATGCTATGCTCTTGATTATGATATGCCATGATAAGGTATGTTTATGTTATGTTCATGCTATACCTTATAGACATGTTTCGGCCATGGATATGTTGATGCTTGATATATATAGATTTCAGCCATGGATTTGATGATGCCTTGATGTACACATTCGGCCATAGCTATGATGCTTTGATATACATGTTTCGGCCATGCTTTGATATACCATGATACTTGTTTGTTATGCTATGTCTAGCTATGTTTTATGCAATGCACTATGTATATGTTTCGGCCATGATGATGTTTGATATGCCATGACTAGTTGTGATTATATTATGATGCATGATAAGCTTGAATAGAATGCTATGTTATGCCATGATTAGCTGAGATTATGACTTGTTGATACATTCTTGATTATGTGCTGATTGTTGGCTTTAGTGAGTAGGAAAGGAACATACTGAGCCATGAGTGCTCATAGCTTACTTTCCTTGTACCACAGAGAAAGGAAAAAGCTGGATGAGTTAAAGGAGCAGCAGGAGGGGCAACAAAGATATGTGTGGCGGTGGCTAGGCAACTAATTAAGAACCTGCTTTAAAACCTTTAAGAACTATGCTTTGGTTTTGTGAAATGTAATACAATATGAGTGACTTGATACTAAGTTTTTATTTATTTCGTTATCATGTTATGAAACCATGTTAGTCTAGTTCGGTTTTAATTAAGTTAAGAAAAATAAATTTTAAGTCTTCCGCTGTAGTACGCACGTAGAGTATCGTAGCCCCGTCCCTTAGGGTTAGCAGGGAGGGCGGGCGTTACAGGCTAGGCCGACCCTAGCTTGGGCTCCAAGCATGGCTTGGCCGACCACAACAAGATGGATAAGAAGCTTGGCTCTAAGTGGATATAAGGCTTTATAAATAAGAGGCTACAACAGGGACCGAGAGGAGGAATTGGTTTTGGTCTGTCGATGAGCTTGAGCTTCTCGTGTTCACCCCGAACATCCAACTCAAGTTCATCAATAATATCTCATTCCACTAAAGAGTTATTATTGCACTACCGCACCAATCCCATATTACAATATGAACTCCTTCTTATCATGAGTGTGTTAGTATCCCTTTGTTTAAGATATTGAATGCCCACTAATTAAATGAGTTATTGATAACTCACTTAATCAATATCTAGCTCCAAGAGTAGTACCACTCAACCTTATTGTCATGTCAGACTAAGTCCACCTGTAGGGTTTACATGACAATTCTTATGAGCTCCTCAAGGGGACATTATCAACCTAGATTACTAGGACATAGTTTTATTCTATAATCAACAATACATCATATAAATAATATCATTTCCCAACTTATCAGGCCTATTGATTTAACGAACTAAATTACACCTTTTGATAAATTAAAGAAATAAATATTAAGTATACGTGCTTGTTATTATATCATGATTAAGAGTACATACTTACATAATAACATCGATCTTGTTCTTTTTAATAGTCAGTATAAAAAGAACAACCTCAAATGGTCCAGCTCAATACACTCAGAGTGTACTAGTGTAATTTTATAGTCAAGATAAACTAATACCAAATTATACTACAACCATTCCAACGTTTTGTCCCATTCCATCTTGGTTATGAGCAACTATTTATAATTTATAAGTAACTGATAACATGATCTTCTGTGGGACACTACACACCATGTTATCTTCAATATAAATTAAATGAACAACTATACTTAGTATATAAATGTGGACATTTGACCAATGTGATTCTTATTTCAAAATAAATGTTTATACAAAAAGCTAGACTTTTAGTATACACTCTAACAATATTCTCATTTCCTAACTTCATTCACTAGGGATTTTTACCTGACTTCACTTATCAGGACTTTTGCAACTGCTTATCTTTACTCACCAGAGCTTCCATCTGCCTAGTTTCACTAACTAGGGCTTTCCAATTGCTTGCCTTTACTCACCAGAACTTTCCAATTGCCTGACTTCACTCACGATGACTTTCACACTAAGTGTCTAGTCAACACTGACCCACTTAGATTTTCTTCTTCTTCCAACATTCCTGTTGGTCATGCCCTTGTCTAACATCTAGTTAGGACTTTACAGTCAAGTATCTGATCAACTTTGACTTACTTGACTCTTCTGGTCAACCTTTGACCGTTAATATACTATATGGACAATTGCACCTACAATCTCCATGCATTGTCAAATATCAAAACTCAAACATCAAGACTCAAGCTTAAACTAACTCAAGGTTTGTCAACCTGGTCAACCTTGACCTAGGAAAAATTATACCAATAATATTTTCCTTTTTGATGTTTGATAATACGTTTAAGTTAGGCTCACACTAGTCTTAACTTCTTGTTCATGCAAAGTATAAATGAGAGTTTCCTTTATTCTCCCCCTTAACAAGAGGGTAATCTTCCAATCAAGGTTTCCTAATTTAAATCCTACATTCTCCCCCTTTGACATACATCAAAACTCTCCCCCTGAAGTGTTATCCACATGTTGCTCACAACCTTACTTGTTATTCACAACATTACAATGAAGGTATGATATCCTTCATTGTCTCCAAATTCTCATCCTAGAGCATACATCCATCACAATAAAGATTTTCAATCTTCCATTGTACTCCAATGCTCAACCTTAAACATTCATAATAATGAATCTTTAAAACCTTCCATTGTTTTATTAAAAAAATAATTCATGTCTTTAAAGAGTATCTCCTCCTCAAAACATGCTTTAATCTTCTACCATTGCACCAACAATGACTTGAAATCTCTAAACCTTTAGGAAATCTAAAATTTAAAGTTTTGAGGTTCAAAATTTAACTTTAAAACTAAACCTCATCCTAAACTCTTAGTCTTCTTTAACCAATCCTTTCTTATTTAATTAAGAAAACTACCCTTAAATATTCATAAATGAATTTCTTAAGGTTAGAGATGGTTAAGATGACTGAAAGTGGCTTACTGGACTGAAATCAGACCAATATAGCCAAAAACAAGCTCTCAATCGATATTCTCCTGAATCACAAAGAGTTGTGAATCCATGACTAGCTATATCCCTAAACCATTGAGGGCGTCAAACAAGTATTGGTTTCCTTATTTCCTATTGAGAAAGTCAAATTCAAGTAGTTGAATTTGACGAATAAAATTTGATATGATCAAACAGTGTATTGACAAATAAAATTTGATATGATCAGATGTTAGATTGATTTCCAATCAATAGAAACAAGGAGAGTGGAAGAGTTCCACATAAAATGTATAAATTAGATTTATATTATTGTAATAACGAGCAAGTGTGTTTGTTGCGTCAATGATATTATATCATTGATATATTACAATAGACTCATATTATTGGATTTTAGAAAAGTTCTAAAAATCCAATAGATAAAGATGGAAGAAATACGAGGCTTTGAAAATTTAAGCCCAAAAGGAAACGTAATTAAAATTAAAATTGTATCATGAGAAAATAAAAAAAAGGGGATTTCATGGTCAACGTAACATGAGAAAAAGGAAAAAAAAGTTTTTTTATTTTCCATTTTCCCACTCTCCACGTTATCCTTTTTCCCCACTCATTCTCTCCACTCACTCCACATTTTTTTGGCTTGCTCTTTAAGAAATTAAAATTAAGAGCTCTGTTGTTCACCCATGAAGTTACGACACAAAAGTTTCATGAGTGACCTCTTTTGGTTTTGCTGAATTCGGACACAAAAGTTTTCTCTTCTTCCTGGCTGAAAGAGATATACGGCAGAAACATTTTTTTGAGTGCTTGCTAAATTTGGACGGCAACGGCAAGTTCTTCTTCCTCTGTTTGGAGAGTTACGACAGCCAACTTTTGAAGCTTGTAGAATTCTGATAATAGAATTTAGAGCCATATTCTCCCTTCTCCTTGAGAGTTTCGATAGCCTCCTTCCAGCGAAGAAGATAGAGATCTTCTTCCCTCTCTTCCATTGAAAAGTCCCATCTTCTTGTTGTTGCTTCTCTTCTTCAAGAAGCATTGTTGCCACCCACCTTCTTGTAGAATTTTAGAAGGTATAGCCCCTTGTTGAGGGTTATTAGACAACCCCTTGTGAAGGGATAATTGGGTAGCCCCTTCCTCATCTTTGAGGAAGACATTTCGACCGTTTCGACCATTTCGACAAAAAAAATGGCACTTGATCTCTAGTGCGATCAAGTGTTGGAAAGAGGATTGCGATCGTGGATCGGATTAGACGAAGGAAGTACGAGCTCGTGACAACAACGAGGAATTGTTTTGCTACAATTGGAATAGTTGGAGTCATCTCCAAACACAGGTTGTTTGGATGATATGCTTATGCTTGTACTATAATTCATATGTATATTGATGCATGTGTTAAAAGTTTTATTTAGGTTATGCTTAAATGATCTAATATATTTATTTTAGATAGTTTAACATGTCTAAATAAAATGATTAAATGAGCATTAGATGAATTAATCACATGATAGTTTATCTTTGTTATGCTTTTAGGATCTTACTTATATGATCAGATTATAATGCATGCTTAGATAAAGATCATGTTTATGTTTGTTTTAAAAAAATCATACGAACACTCCTCTGATTTAATTGTTAAATCATAATAAATTTTTAAATTTTCGATGTGCATAGGAGTGTAGAAACACGATAACCAAATTTCGAATTTAGATCCAACAAATGGATCATTGGGCAATTGTCAAGACAATTCTTAAGTACTTGAGAAGAATTAAGGATATATTCTTGGTATATGGAGTTGGTGAAATGATCATACGCGGGTATATGGTTGCCAGTTTTCAGATGGACAAGGATGACTCCAAGTCTAAGTCTAGATTTATATTCATATTAAATGGAGGGATAGTTAGTTGGAAGAGTTCCATGTAAGACACGGTTATAGATTCTACCTGTGAGATGGAATACATTGTAGCTTCGGAAGAAGCAAAGGAAGCAATTTGGATCAAGAAATTCATTACCGAACTTTGTGTGATTCCATCCACTGTTGAAGCATTACCTGTTTACTGTGATAACACTGGCACCATTGTGCAAGTAAAGGAATCTGGGTCTTATTAGCGATCCAAATATGTGCTTTCCTGCTATCATATGACCAGGGAGATCATTAGTAGGAAAGAAATACTACTCGAGAAAATTCCCACAAAAAGGAACCTAGCAGATCTTTTGACAAAGACTACTACAAACCAAGTTTGAGAGTCATGTCTATGCTTACAATTTAGAACACCGTGATGATTGACATTAGGCCAAGTGGGAGTGTTATATTTTGAGGGATGTCCTAAGGTAATCACCTTATAGTTTTACTATTTATTTAATAAATATAGATTCATTATTTGAGTGCATATTATATGTTTGAATAGTCTTAAACTTATTTACTGAATGTTCACAATGCAATTCATACCATGAGAGAATTTGTAATTGGATCACAACTTATGACTATCTCTACATATGCAATTATGAATATATTGGAATTTCCCTAGCGTAGAATTGGTACATTCAAACATCATCAATTCTGTAAGACTAGCATAAGTTATACTCCTTGGTTTGACTAAGAAGTTATTTCTTACAAGCTGGAGATATTGGGATATCGAGAGTTAAATGTGAATGCTAGTTATCATAACTAGTTTATAGGAGTGACTTGTTGTAAGACTTCATATGATTCTCTACATATATGGATATGTCTGTGAAGTTCTTACTGCAGCTCGAGTGCAAGTTTTTCTTCCACTTGAGGTATACAAGTTATCTTGGTCATGAAGGTATATACTTTGACATATTAAACAAACATCTCTTGGAGGTATGGACCTGAGATAATTGGGTATAAGTCAAAGTGCTTGAAGGTGTTTGGATATCCTATAGAGGATTCACCGCTTCTTGCGAGGAGTCATATACGATATGACCACTCATTAAGATTATTACTCAAAGTATTTGATCAAAGTATCACATGTTAAGAGTATGAGACTCTGTACACATGTACGAGTAATTTGAATCTGCAGAACGAGGAACTATTACTTGGGTTAGGTGTGACATAGTTAGCCTAGTAGGGACAAACATATAGATCATGTCCTGAACCAAGTGGGTATAAGACGAGTGAAAGTAATGAGGCATAACTCAATGTAGCTGCTGAAGGGTTCATAATTAATTTTGAGATCAATTGTGAATTTCTATTAATTGGGGAACATGATGTACTACTAGGTGTTGTTGGGATGTATACTATAAGCCTAGCTTTTGTATGAACATCTATTTTGAAATATTTTGAAATGAGAATCACTTTGGTCAAATGTTTGCATTTTATATTTATATATATGTCAATGCAGCTGTCCATTTAATTTATATTGTAGATAACATGGTGTGTGGTGCCACACAGAAGATCATGTTATCTGTTTCTTATAAATTATAAATAGTAGCTAACAACTAAGATGGATTAGGACAAACTATTGGAACGGTTGTAGTGTAATTTGATATTAGTCTATCTTGACTATAAAATTATGCTAGTACACTATGTGTGTATTGAGCAGGACCGTTTGAGGTTGTTCGATTTGTATTGACTACATAAAAGAACAGAACCTCTGTTATTATAGATGTGCATCCTCTTAATCCCTATATAATAACAAGCACGTATACTTAGTATTTATTTCTTTAACTTATCAATGGGTGAGATTTATTCGTTAAATCAATAGGCCTGATGAGTTGGGAAATAATACTGTTTATATGGTGTGTTATTGATTATAGAAGGAATCTGTGTCCTAATTATTTAGGCTGATGATATCCTCTTGAGGAGCTAATAAGGATTATCATGTAAACCCTGCAGGTGGACTTAGTTCAGCATGATAATAAAGTTGAGTGGTACTACTCTTAGAATCAGATGTTAATTAATTGAGTTGTCAGTAACTCATTTAATTAACGGACATACGATATCTTAAACACAGGGAGTTTAACACACTCATGATAAGAAGTAGCCCATATTGTAATATGAAATTGGTGCGGTAGTTTAATAATAACCCTTTAATGATATGGGTTATTATTGATGGACTTGGGTTGGGTGTTCGGGCCGAACACAGGAAGCCCAAGCCCATCAGGAGGCCTAAACCAATTCCTCCTCTAGGTCCCTGTTGTAACCTCTATATAAAGCCTCGCATTCACCCATCCACAAATTGGTTTGGTTTAACTTAACTCTATTTGGTTTAACTTAACTTGGTTTGGTTTAACTTAACTTGGTTTGGTTTAACTTAACTTGGTTTGGTTTAACTTAGTTTTAGTTTAGATTTTTTTTAAACAAAATTCTGTTAGTTTTCTTTTCCTTATAACCGACGACAAGTCTATAAAAGGAGTAGGTGGTGCCCCCTAAAACCTCCTAGGGCCGGCGGCACACATCCTTCTCCTCGTGGCCGGCGCCCCTCACCTCCCCTCTTCCTCCTTGGTGGCCGATGCCACCTTCACCTCCACCTAGGGCCGACACCATTCTTCCCAAGATAGGGCCGGCATCCCTCCCCTCATCCTTGAGGGCCAGCACCCCTCCTTGCTAGGGTCGGCACCCCTCCTTGCTAGATCACTTGGTGGTCGGTGGCTTGGAGAAGAGGAAGAAGTTGAAGAAGAGGAATGAGTGGAGAAGAGAAAGAAGAGGAGAAGAAAGAAGATTAGAAGGTGCCTCATCCTAGAGCCTCCTTTTGTAGCCGGCGGTTTGGAAATCGAGAAGAGAAGGAGGGTGGTGTTGTCTTGGTAGATCGTCGCCCACACGACGTCCAAGAAGAGGAGAGGAATACGGCAGAAGATCAAGAGGTCTTTAGCTACAAATAAAAGGTACAACTAGTTCTTTAATTCCGCTGCATAATTAGTTTTATTTTTTTGTATCATTTTTGAATACCAACACAAGAGGCCAGCGATCTTGTACTTCGATCAAGGTGTTCTTTGATCATTCAAGAACTTGCTTGATTGATCAAACACATGTTTGATCGAACATGCGGGTTGCTAGGAAAAGTTCTGTTCTTGTACAATTTTTTTGTACAGGGAAATTTGAACAGAACGAAATTCCAGCGCCTTCAAGTGGTATCAGAGCATGTTTTCTAGTCCTCTATAATTGGTTTTCGGTTAAATTATAAACTGCTCATATACAAGTTTAGGAAGGATAATAGTAGGATGTGCAAGATAGATTAACTCTGTGATTGCAGGCATCCTAGGTCCAACTATTATGGCTTTGTGTGTTTTTGTATGATTTGAACCCTCGGGCATATCGAGGTTGTTTTGTGTGCATGATTGTAATAATTAAATACAGCCGGTTGCTACATTATTATTTATTTTACATTATGTTCGATCTAGATTACATGTAAATTCCTTTGTGGAATATATGATCGATAAATATAAATTTTTATTTTTTTGTTGCGGCTTGTATCCTTGCTATGCGTGGTGCTATTTTGAGGACCAGAGGCGTGGCGAAGAAGGAAGCATGATAGACGCAATGGCTTGATCCATTAGCGACATACTGAAGACAACGTTGGATGAGGCTATAATAGTTGGAAATTTTATTTTCATATTTATTGCCTTTATATGCTGTTTTTATGTGCTGTGATGTGTGTGCTGTGATGTGCGTGCATTGTTAAAATTCCTCAATTTAAATAACTAAGTGGGAGAGGAATTGTTTAAATAAATTTCACGGTCTCCATTACTAGTTTGTAAGTGATACATTCAAACTTGCGCGTTGGCTTTAAGTGCATTCCTCCATATCAGATGAGTTTGCTTGCGGATCACTAGATCAAACTTCCTCTATGGATGATTATAGGAAATTATTTATGTATGTGTGATTTTTTCCATCTGAAGGGGCACAATCCTAATTAATGGACTAAGTATCAAGTAATGGTATACACTTAGGTGCATTTAATAGTATCTTCCCCATCGGAGTCACTGCTATTATTTGTGTGACCGAAGATGAACCAACTATTAATTTTATTTGTCATAAAGTTAGGTTGACAAGATGATAAAATTAATGGGTAAAACCTTCTCTTACAAATGTTTGAATTAGTATACATCCACACTATCGTGGCATACGAAATTCACGGTGTTTTGAGGTGTTGGTGAATTTAAATTATATTGTTTGAGAAATCAATATTATTTTAAATTCTAAAGATTTGACCAAATATTTTATTTTTTGATTCTCAGGATTTCAAAATGGCTTTTAATCCTCTTGCTGTTATTTTAAAAGAAAACAAACTTACTGGTCCAAATTATATTGATTGGAAACGAAACTTGGACATTGTCTTAACTACTGAATAATACAAGTTCGTTCTTCTTGAGGTTTGTCCTAGCGTGCCTGATAGGATTCTAGTGAAGAGGAGATAGAGAGACATAGGAAATGGGCCAAGGCAGATGAGATGACTCGGTGTTACATTTTGGCTTTATGTCAAATGTGCTGCAACACCAGCATCAGACCCTATCCACTGCCTATGGCATGATGCTTAATCTCAAGGAACTCTTCGGACATCAGAATCGGGATGCCTGGCAGGAGGCCATGAGAAACTTAATGATGACCACCATGACTGAGGGGACACCAGTAAGGGATCATATCCTCAAGATGATGGCTCATTTGAATGAGATAGAAGTCCTTGGAGCTGAAATCGATGGGGAAACCCAGGTCGATATCATTCTCCAAACGCTGCCCAAGAGTTTTGAGCAGTTTCGTCTGAACTATAACATGAACAAAAGGGTTTATTCGTTGGCGGAACTTCTGACAGAACTCCAAGCAACAGAAGGGCTATTTCGTCAAAGTTCTCAAGTTCACATTTTTGAAAATGTTTCTACTTCTTAGCCGAAAGGTGGAAAGAATAAGAAGAAACAAGTTGGTTCGGTAAAGAAAGTGATTCGACCTCTAGGGACTAGGCCGCAGGCAGGTGTGAAAAAGCCGAAGGGCAAGTGCTTCATATGCAAGCAGTCTGGACATTGGAAGGTGGACTGTCCTCCGAGAAAAGAAAACAATAAAGGTATATCTTATTTATTAGTTGTTGAAACATGTTTAGCAGTGTTATCTACCAGTACCTGGTGTGTAGATACAGGAGCCACTGATCATGTCTGCAATTCATTGTAGGGGTTCAAGGAAACCAGACAACTACATGAAGGGGGAGATCACCGTCTATATGGGCAATGCTACGAGAGTGGTGGCTGTTGTAGTGGGAGATGTTTATTTATCTTTTGATAGGAATACAACTTTGATTTTGAAAAATTATCTTTACGTACCATGTTTTAGAAAGAACTTGATTTTAGTTTCTAAATTATTTATGGATGGATATTCTGTTTCTTTTGATAACAAAGTGGTTGTCAAGAAAAATAGGGTGGTTATCTGTTCTGGTACGTTGGTTGGCAATTTGTGTACTCTTAATCCAATAACTCCCACAATGCAACAAATGAAAATTAATAACACATCTTCTAATTCTAATAAGAGAAAGCAACCTTCAAAAATGAATCAAACATATCTTTGGCATCTAAGGTTGGGTCATATTAACTTGAGTAGGATTCAAAGGTTAATAGCCGATGTACCTTTGGGTTCATTAGTAGTAGAAAACTTTCTAACTTGTGAGTCTTGCTTGGAAGGAAAAATGACCAAGAGGCCTTTTAAGGCAAAGGGGTATAGAGACAAAGAGGTGTTGGAATTGGTTCATTCTGATTTGTGTGGGCCTTTGACTATGGGTACATTTACTTGATGTGCTATAAGTCTGAGTGCTTTGATAAGTTCAAATAGTACAAGGCTAATGTGGAGAAACATCATAATAAAAGTATCAAGACACTATGGTCTGATCGTGGTGGAGAGTACCTCTTAGGAGAGTTTAGGAGTTACTTATCAGAGGTCGGGATTCAATCTCAATTGTCTGCACCTGGTACACCCTAACAGAATGGTGTGGAGGAACGAAGGAATAGGGCTCTTATAGAAATGATTAGATCAATGATGAGTTATTCGGAATTACCAAATTCGTTTGGGATATATGCTCTGGAAACAGCGGCGTACATTCTGAACTTGGTCAGTACCCTTTACTCCCAGAGAATTATGGAATGGGTGTAAGCCTAGTTTGAAACACATTCGGATTTAAGGTAGTCTAGCACATGTGCTGAAGGGAGACGCTGATACGTTAGAATCACGTACAGAAGTTTGCTTGTTTGTGGGATATCCTAGAGGAACAAAAGGTGGTTTATTTTATAGTCCTAAAGGTTAGAAGGTCATTGTTATTACCAATGCCCAATTTTTAGAAGGGGACTATGTAATGAACCACAAGCCCATGAGTAAAATTATTCTTGAGGAAATAAGAGAGGACGCTTATACTTTAGTACTAACGGTACAAGATGAGATACCACAAGTAACTGCAACACTGTCACAAATGATGCACAATTGTAGGTAGTGCTTCGTCGTAGTGGGAGGGTTGTTAGGCAACCTGATATATTCATGTTTTTGGGAGAGTCTTCGGACTTGATCCCTGGTGAACTTGAAGCTGATCCCTGGACATATGATGAGGCACTCCAAGATAAAGATGCAACATCTTGGCAAAGTGGAATGAACTCTGAAATAGAATCTATGCATTCTAATAAGGTCTGGGAGCTTGTAGAATCACCAAAAGGTGTAAAAGACATTGGATGTAAATGGGTCTACAAAAGGAAAAGAGGAATAGACGGGACGGTGGAAACCTTTAAAGCGAGGATTGTTGCGAAGGGGTATACTCAGAAAGAGGGAATCAATTATGAGGAAACTTTTTCACCGGTAGCCATGCTTAAGTCTATCCGGATTCTTTTATCTATTGCCGCTCATATGGATTGTGAGATTTGGCAAATGGATGTCAAGACAGCTTTCCTTAACGGAAGTCTTGAAGAAAACATCTATATGAAACAACTAGAGGGATTCATTGCGAAGGGCAAAGAGCATCTTGTATGTAAGCTCAATCGGTCCATTTATGGACTGAAGCAAGCTTCGAGATCTTGGAACGTCTGGTTTGATGAAGTGATCCAGTCTTATGGATTAATTCAGTGTCCGGATGAGTCTTGTGTATACAAGAAAAGTGACGGAAATGTGGTGGTATTTCTTGTACTATACGTAGATGATATTTTGCTCATTGACAACAATGTCAAAGTGTTGTCAGAAGTAAGGGTATGGATGCCCAAACAGTTTGATATGAAGGACTTGGGAGAATGTGGACATATTCTTGGGATTAAAGTAATAAGGGATCGCAAGAAAAGGATGTTGTGCTTATCCCAAGCTTCGTACATCGATACTATCGTAGCTAGTTTTAGCATGAAAAACTCTAAGAAAGGTTTTCTACCTTTTCGGCATGGAGTACCTTTATCTAAAGAGATGTGTCCTAAGACATCAAAGGAGATAGAGGAGATGAAGGCAGTTCCTTATGCTTCGGCTGTAGGAAGCCTAATGTATATGCGATGCTATGTACGAGACCGGATATCTGTTTTGCCATAGACATGATTAGCAGATATCAAAGTAACCCAAGATAGGGACATTGGACTGCCGTAAAGCATATATTAAAGTACCTAAAAAGGACTAGAAATTATATGCTGGCTTACTAGGCAGATGATTTACTCCCTATAGGTTACACGGATTCAGACTTCCAATCAGAGAGAGATAGCAGTAAATCGACCTCGGGGTATGTGTTTACTGTTGGAACCCCAAGGTTGTTTTGGTGTGATCAACAAGTTAAGTTAGGTCCTGTGTGTTCTAACATTGTGTCTAAGTGTGCAGAAGCTTAGGAACACATGTAGTTGAGCGGAAGATGCAGCTAGCAAGAAGGACGACTGTCCGAGGGACGGGGTGCTGTGGAAGAGTACACCGGCGGACGAGAAGGAAGCGTGCAGTGGTTTTGAGGGACGAAAGCCGGAGCGGAAGATTGCTCGAGGAGCAAGAGATGCAACTAGCGAGAAGGACGGCACACGGTGCGTCCGAGGGACGAAGACTGCGGATGAGTACGCCGACGGATGAGAAGGAAACACGCGGCGATTCCAAGGGAAGAGAAGCCGGAGGGAAGCCCGCTCAAGAAGACCGGAAGTTAGGTTCGGGTGAGCCCTATTCTGGATGGCAGAGATCTCCCAACCGAGCGGAACCGGAGTTAAAGACGCAGGCCGAGGCGAAAGAAGTCAATCGGAGTTGACTTAGGGTCCGGGGCGCCCGGAACAGTCCGGGGCGCCCGGACCACCCGGACCAGCCCGGGGCGCCCGGAACCCTTCGTGGCGCCCGGAGCTTGAAGTTTGACCAGATCGAGTCAATCTCGATCTGAACATTGGGGGATAAAGTTTTATCCCCCCAGGGCACCCGGAACCCTTTCAGGCGCCCCGACCAAGGCTATAAATATAGCCTTGGTCCAGAAGCTTTTCAACGAACTCATAGTAATCATTTCCAACACTTGTATGCCTTAAAGTTGTAGTTACGCTTCTATTTTTTATGCTTCAAAGTTGTAAGAGACTTCTCCGCCTGAAGGAGTATTTAGTGCACTTAATCTTCCTTGGATTAACAACCACATCAGTTGTAACCAAGTAAACCTCTTGTCTCTTACTTTATGTTTTTAATTTACTGTTCTGCTTTATTTATGCAAGTGTTAGCTTAAAGAGTTCGAGGAAGGGTTGTCTTTCTTTTTATTCCTACAGGACTATCCAACAACCCCCTCCTAGCCGACCGGAACGGTCCTTCAAGTGGTATCAGAGCCGAGACACCTCAGAAGGACTAACCGCCGTCTGAAGCAACAAAACGATGGCCGGAGCTAGCGACTACCCTCCAGCATTTGAGGGGGAGTTTGCCGTTTGGAAACAAAAAATGGAGGTATATTTAAATTTAGATTTTGGTATTTCTTTAATATTGAAATGTGGTTATGAAAAACTGAAGAACACAAATGGAGAAAAAATCGACATACGCCTCTGGAACGAGAAGCAACGTAACGAGTCTATGGCAAACGCTCAAGCAGAATTTCACATTCTGACCATAATACCAAAAGAAGAACTCGACAGAATCGGAGAGTACAAAAGCGCAAAAGAACTTTGGGAAAAGTTCTTAAAGATTCATGAAGAATCAGAAGAAGCCGAATCTGAGACTAAAGAAATTGCCGAAACAACAATCATAGCAGAAAACCCACCTAAAGATGAAGAAAGCTCAACCGAGACAAGCATCGATGAAGGGGGAGAGTCTTCGGAAGAAAGTAATTTAGTAGGGGGAGAACCAACAGCTGACAAGGTAAGTAAGGTATGACCTCTACCCTCTAAACAGCAGGTTCAATTAATCGAAAAATTACCTGAAGATTTTTGTGAATTAAAAATTGAATCATTGAAAGAGTTTTTCATATTAGAAAATCAACTGTCGAACACTTCTTGCAAACTAGAAATATTATCGAAAGAGTTTCTCAAATTACAAAAAGTTTTGACGAAAGATTCTTGCGAATTACAACAGGTTCAATTAATCGAAAAATTACCTGAAGATTTTTGCGAATTAAAAATTGAATCATCGAAAGAGTTTTTCATATTAGAAAATCAACTGCCGAACACTTCTTGCAAACTAGAAATATTATCGAAAGAGTTTCTCGAATTGAAAAAAGTTTTGACAAAAGGTTCTTGCGAATTACAAATTATTTTGTCAAAATAATTTTTCAAATCAGAAATATTGCTAAAAGATTCTTACAAGTTACAAAATATTTTGTTAAATGAATCTTGCAAATTAGAAAAATTGTCAAACAAATTTTTACCAATTATTTTGTCAATACAATTTCTTGCATGTTTAATATTTGTTGCTTTAAAGCAGAAAGAAATAGTCTGTCGATTAAAGTATCTCGACAAACTATTAAAAAAATTAACATGATACAATTCTTCGCATGTTCAAATTTTCTTGCTTCAAATTTAAGAAATTATGATAAATTAAAATGTAAATTTAAAACTTTCTAATAAAAGCATTAGAATAAAATAAATAAATAAATGCATAGAAAATTTATTTTAATGTTATCAATTCTCTTAAATTTTCTTGTATAAAGTTTTTTGCTTAAAAAGTTTTTTTTCTTGATGATGAAAACTTAGAAATTTCTTTTGACTTAGAAATATTTTCTAGAAAATCATTGAAATAGATTTTTATAAAATTTCTAAGTGTCAACCCTTAGATTTTTCTTGCAACACCAATTTTTATGTGATCAAAGGGGGAGATGAAAAAGTATAAGTCTAGGGGGAGGTAGAAAATTAAAAATTGCAAAATTTTGAAAATTAATGTCTCTATCTTATTGCACGTTATTGCAATTGTTTAAATTTTATGCTATTTTTGACCCTAGCTTAACTTGGGTTGATCACATCGAAAAGGAGGAGATCATTGGAACCCCAAGGTTGTTTTGGTGTGATCAACAAGTTAAGTTAGGTCCTGTGTGTTTCTAACCTTGTGTCTAAGTGTGCAGGAGGTTAGGAACACAGGTAGTCGAGCGGAAGACGCAGCTAGCGAGAAGGACGATAGTCCGAGGGACGAGGTGCTGCGGAAGAGTACACTGGCGGATGAGAAGGAAGCGTGCGGTGGTTCCGAGGGACGAAAGCCAGAGCGGAAGATTGCTCGGGGAGCAAGAGACGCAACTAACGAGAAGGATGACACGCGGTGCGTCCGAGGGACGAAGACTGTGGATGAGTACGTCAACGGACGAGAAGGAAACACGCGGCGATTCTGAGGAAAGAGAAGCCGAAGGGAAGCCCGCTCGAGAAGACTGGAAGTTAGGTTCGGGTGAGCCCTATTCCGGATGGCAAAGATCTCCCAAGCGAGCGGAACTGGAGTTGAAGACCCGGGCCGAGGTGAAAGGAGTCAACCGGAGTTGACTTAGGGTCCGAGGCGCCGAAAACTGTCCGGGGCGCCCGAACCAGCTCGGGGCGCCCGAACCAGCCTGGGGCACCCGGAACCCTTTCGGGCTTGAAGTTTGACCAGATCGAGTCAATCTCGATCTGAACATTGGGGGATAAAGTTTTATCCCCCCAGGACGTCCGGAACCCTTCCAGGCACCCCGACCAAAGCTATAAATATAGCCTTGGTCCAGAAGCTTTTCAACCAACTCAGAGTAATCATTTCCAACACTTGTATGCTTTAGATTTGTAGTTAAGCTTCTAGTTTCTGTGCTTCAAAGATGTAAGAGGCTTCTCCGCCTGAAGGAGTATTTAGTGCGCTTAATCTTCCTTGGATTAACAACCACATCGGTTGTAACCAAGTAAACCTCTTGTCTCTTACTTTATGTTTTTAATTTATTGTTCTACTTTATTTATGCAAGTGTTAGCTTAAAGAGTTCGAGGAAGGGTTGTCTTTCTTTTTATTCCTACAGGACTATCCAACAACCCCCTCCTAGCCGACCGCAACAGTCCTACATTTACTTTGGGAGGTGGAGCCATAACATGGAGGAGTGTTAAGCAGAAATACGTTTCAGACTCCACCTTGGAAGCTGAGTATGTGGCAACCTCTGAGACAGCCAAAGAAGCTGTATGGCTCAGAAACTTCTTGATAGACTTAGATGTGATTCCTGATTTGCCCAAAGTTATTAAAATTTATTGTGATAATAGTGGAGCAGTAGCAAACTCGAAGGAATCACGAGCCCATAAGGCAAGTAAACATATTGAGCGCAAGTACCACCTGATACGAGACATCGTAAAATGAGGGGAGGTTGTTGTCGCCAAGATTACATCAGCAAATAATCTGGAAGATCCTTTCACTAAGGCCCTTCCGGCAAGAGCTTTTGATGGGCATGTTGAGAGGATGGGAATCAGATGTATGGCAGCATAGTCTGTTAGTATAAGTGGGAGATTGTTGGGATGTATACTATAAGCCTAGCTTTTGTATGAACATCTATTTTGAAATATTTTGAAATGAGAATAACTTTGATCAAATGTTTGCATTTTATATTTATATATATGTTAATGCAGTTGTTCATTTAATTTATATTGTAGATAACATGGTGTGTGGTGCCATATAGAAGATCATGTTATCAGTTCCTTATAAATTATAAATAATAGCTCATAACCATGATGGATTGGGATAAACCATTGGAACGGTTGTAGTGTAATTTGGTATTAGTCTGTTTTAACTATAAAATTACACTAGTACACTATGTGTGTATTGAGCAGGATCTTTTGAGGTTGTTCGATTTGTACTAACTACATAAAAGAACAGAACCTCTATTATTATGGATGTGCGTCCTCTTAATCCCTATATAATAACAAGAACGTATACTTAGTATTTATTTCTTTAACTTATAAATGGGTAAGATTTATTCGTTAAATCAATAGGCCCGATCAGTTAGGAAATAGTACTATTTATATGGTGTGTTGTTGATTATGGAAGGAATCTGTGTCCTAATTATTTAGGCTGATGATGTCCCCTTGAGGAGCTCATAAGGATTTTCATGTAAACCCTACAGGTGGACTTAGTTCGGCATGATAATAAAGTTGAGTTGTACTATTCTTGGAATTAGATGTTAATTAATTGAGTTGTCAGTAACTCATTTAATTAACGGATATATGATATCTTAAACACAGGGAGTTTAATGCACTCATGATAAGAAGGAGCACATATTGTAATATGGGATTAGTGCGGTAGTTCAATAATAACCCTTTAGTGGTATGGGTTATTATTGATGGATTTGGGTTGGTTGTTCAGGCCGAACACAGGAAGCCTAAGCCCATTAGGAGGCCTAAAGCAATTCCTCCTCAAGGTCCCTGTTGTTGCCTCTATATAAAGCCTCGCGTCTACCCATCCACAACTTGATTTGGTTTAACTTAACTTGGTTTGATTTAACTTAACTTGGTTTGATTTAACTTGGTTTTGGTTTAGATTTTTTCTAAACAAAATTCTGTTATTTTTTCTTTCCTTGTAACCGACGGCAAGTCTATAAAAGGAGTAGGTGGTGCCCCCTAAAACCTAATAATTTTCCTAATTCCATAATTCTCTTCTCTCCTCCTAGGGTCGGCGGCACACATCATTCTCCTTGTGGCTGACACCCCTCACCTCCCCTCTTCCTCCTTGGTGGTCGGCGCCACCTTCACCTCCACCTAAGGCCGACACCATTCTTCCCAAGGTAGGGCCGGCACCCCTCCCCTCATCCTTGAGGGCCGGCACCCCTCCTTGCTAGGGTCAGCACCCCTCCTTGCTAGATCACTTGGTGCCCGGTGGCTTGGAGAAGAGGAAGAAGTTGAAGAAGAGGAAGAAGTTGAAGAAGAGGAAGGAGTGGAGAAGAGAAAGAAGAAGAGAAGGAAGAAGATTAGAAGGTGCCCTAGCCGGCGGTTTGGAAACCGAGAAGAGGAGGGTGGTGTTGTCTTGGTAGATCGTCACCCACATGACGTCCAAGAAAATGAGAGGAATACGACATAAGATTAAGAGGTCTTTGGCTACAAAGAAAAGGTACAACTGGTTTTTAATTCCGCTGCGTAATTAGTTTCATTTTCTTTGTATCGTTTTTGAAAACCAACACAAGAGGCTAGCGATCTTGTACTTCGATCGAGGTGTGAATCACATCTCTATTGAAAGAGTTGGATGCTATTTGGTTTAGCCATGAACCAATATGATTTAGTTGTGAATCAAACCAAGGTGTTAATGGGCTAATTTTTGGTTAAGGCATAATGAGTTGGAGTTGAGCTTTCTAATCCAACTCATTAAAGAATACTATATATTGATATGGTTAAGAGAGAATTAATGTACAATTTATTATTGGTTTGATTAAACCTCTCTCCCTCTCTCTCTCTCTCTCTCTTGCCACCGACCACAACAAGAGGGTCTCCTCTTGTTGCCATGAGCCACCCAAAGGAAGAAGATTTTCCTTTTGCTTCTTCTTCTTCTTCTTCTTCTTCTTGATCCTTCTCTTTGTTAGAGTATATACTAAAAGCCTAGCTTTTGTAAACATTTATTTTGAAATAAAGAATCACATTGGTCAAAAATATCTACATGCTAAGTGTAGTTGTTCAATTAATTTATATTGTAGATAACATGGTGCGTGGTGCCACACATAGTAGATCATGTTATCAATTCCTTATAAATTATAAACAGTAGCTCACGACCGAGATGGAAAGGAACAAACCATCAGAACGGTCGTAGTGTAATTAGGTATTAGTATATCTTGACTATATAATTACACTAGTACACTTAGAGTGTATTGAGTAGGACCATTGAGGTAGTTTCTTTTTATACTGACTAAATAAAAGAACAAGACCTCAGGTATTATGGAAGTGTGTGCTCTTAATCCTAATATAATAACAAACACAAATATTTAGTATTTATTTCTTTGACTTATCAAAGGGTGAGATTTAGTTCGATAAATCAAAAGGCCCGATAAGTTGGGAAATGATATTACTTATAGTGTGTTTTGTTGATTATAGAAGGAAACTGTGTCATAATAATCTAGGTTGATAATGTCCCCAAGAGGAGCTCATAAGGATTGTCATGTTAAACCCTGCAGGTGGACTTAGTTCGAGATGACGATAAGGTTGAGTGGTACTACTCTTGGACTAAGACATTAATTAAAATGAGTTGTCAATAACTCAATTAATTAGTGGGCATCCGATAAATTAAACACAGGGAGATTAACACACTCATGATAAGAAGGAGCCCATAATTAATTTAGGATTGGTGCAGTAGTGCAATAATAACTCTCTAGTGGAATGAGTTAATATTGATGAACTTGAGTTGTGTGTTCTGGGCGAACACGAGATACTCGAGCTCGCCGGGAGGCCAAAACTAATTTCTCCTCCAGGTCCCTATCGTAGCCTCATTAATGACTCATATCCACTCATGAAAAGCTCATCTTGGTGTCCAAGAGGGGGCCGACCCATGGCTTGGTGACCAAGCCATGTGGCCGACCACTTCCTCCTCAAAGGGGCCGACCCCTTTCTTGGTGCCCAAGCAAGAAGGGGGCCGACCACTATATTCAAAGTTTAGGGGGTGTTTTGAATTTTTAAAATCTTCTCTTTATAGACATCTACAAGTTTTAAAAGAGAGATTTTAAAATTATAAAACTTTCCTTATTTGAATTAGGCCACATGGTTTTAAAGAAAGTTTTAAAACTTTCCTTTTTTAACCATCCTCATGGTTTTATAAAAGAGAGTTTTAAATTTAAAACTTTCCTTTTTTGTAACCATGTTAAAAAAGGAAATTTTAGAAGAGATGTTTAAAATTTTAAAACTTGGTTTTAATTTTTAAAACTGTCCTTTTTTTAAACATCCACATTAGGAAATTAAAAGAGAGCTTGTAAAATTTTATAAGAGCTTTCCTTCTTTGCTTATAAAATTTTTACAAAATATTTTTCTCCCTCTTTATAGGGACCGACCACCCTTGCTTGGTGTCCAAGGGGGCGACCATTAAAAGAATTAAGAGGAGAAAAAGGAATTAAAAAG
Source organism: Zingiber officinale (assembly GCF_018446385.1). Taxonomy (NCBI): domain Eukaryota; kingdom Viridiplantae; phylum Streptophyta; class Magnoliopsida; order Zingiberales; family Zingiberaceae; genus Zingiber; species Zingiber officinale. The sequence goes on along the minus strand of NC_055987.1, from coordinate 69,406,849 downwards.
GAGGAAAGGAAAACAAGAGGAAGATTTTAATTTTTTTGTAAAAATCTTTCCTTATTTGCCAAGTGTTATAAAAGAAGGGGAGGAGAGGCCTCATGATGTATCAATTCTTATTCTCTTTCTTGTGCTCTCTCTTGTGGCCGGCCCTCTCCCCTTTCCCTTTCCCCTTGCTCTCTTTTGTTCCTTGGTGGTGGTTGTGGCTGAATTTTAGAGAAGGAGGAGGAGCTTTTGGGTGGTGTTCGTCTTGGAGGTTCCTCACCCACACGACGTCCAAGAGGAGGTGAGGAATATGGCAGAGGATCAAGAGGTTGTTGCATACAGAGAAAGGTATAACTAGTAATTATTTTCTGCATCATGCTAGTTTTTCTTTATATGAATTCCAAACACAAGAGGCATATGATTCTAGAGTTTCGAATTTGTGATTCGAGTTTGTGTTTTTTTTTGTTTTTCGAATTTGTGATTCGATTGTTCCTTTTGGTTAAACCTAGAGTTATATAAGGAAATTAAATATTAGATTACTTTAAAAGGCTTTGTCTAGGCGGTGGTGGATGATCCCATACCCAAGAAGGACTAGTGCCTCGCCATGCAGTTCTGGAAGTCAATTTTGAAAATTAATATTTAATTGAATTTCTAACATAGGTGGATTTGGATCAATTATGTTAAGCATAGTTTGTTATCCAAATCTAAAATATTAAGAACAGATAAGTTAAATTTGGAATCAATAATGTTAAGTTTCGTTTGTGATTCCTAATTTAATTTCTAAAGAACACAATAGGTTGTTTAGGAAAGGTTCGACACTTATACAAAATTTTTATATAGTGGAACCGGTACGATCTTCCTAGGACCAACCAACACTCTTTTGCTTGTGGCTAGTATCTTTTGAAGGTGAACTTTATTCTCTTGGAGTTGTCTTGAATGTTGGGATCGATGTGCCCGCTAGAGGGGGGGGGTGAATAGTGTTTCGTCGTGCTTGCGTCAGTTTGCTTCGTCTTGTTGTTGTTTGCTTCTTGTGATGATGTGCAGCAGAAAATACAAGAAACAACACACTACAACACTAACACGTAGATTTACTTGGTATCCACCTCAAGAAGAGGTGATTAGTCCAAGGATCCACACACTCACACACCCTCCATTATGAAAACCCTCCTTTACGGTAATTACCGAAGGCGGAGAAGCCTTACAAGCTCACAATACAACAATAAGCAAGAATGAAGGCAAATAGAAATGACTCTTACAAGATTTTATACAATAAAACCCTAGCTTCTTCTTCTTCTTGTCGTAACTCGCCTCTTGACTTGGATGTGCCTCCAAGAATCTTCAAGACTGACGAGGAGAGCTGTGGAAATCGCCCTTGCAAGCTCGTGTAGAAAGAAATGAGATTCTACTGAAGAAATTGCACGCCAATGCCTTTATCTGCGCCAACAGTCGAATCCCAATCGATTGGATTGCTTCCAATCGATCGGGGAGGCTTTGGATAGATCAACTGATCGGTCCAGAGCACCTCTGTGCTTTTGGAATTCCCCTGAATCGATTACCCATTTGATTCATTGTGTTTCATGCGATTTCTAGAGATATCGCACGAAAATCCAATCTCCCAATCGATCGAGCGATCGATTGGAGGCTCCCAGTCGATCGTCCGATCGATTGGGAGGCCTTCTGTGCGATCGGCAAAGGCTCCCAATCGATCCATGGATCGATTGAGAGAACCCTTTGTCGCGGGTGCTCTCCCAATAGATCTACCGATTGATTGGGCATGAGCCAATCGATTGGTTGATCGATCCAACTCCTGTGGACTTGCCCAATCAAGTCCAAAGCCCCCTAAAACCAACATTCCGTCAATCCATGATCTGTTGGTTCATCATGCCTAGCATCCGACCATACCCGACCCACCTTGAACTAGCCTTCTAGCCTCCTCCATCAGCCTTACGTCCCTCAGATATCTCCCATCCTTCACGACTTGCCTTCGGGAGCTTCCTTCGTCCACATCCTAGTTGTCGGATTATAACACCACACTCGACCAACCTCGAACTAGCCTTCTAGCCTCCTCCATCAGCCTTGCGTCCCTTGGATATCTCCCCATCCTTCATGCCTTGCCTTCAAGAGCTTCCTTCGGTCTCATCCTAGTTATCGAGTTCTCCTTGCCAAGTCACACTAGGACTTACCTTGCCAAGACCACATGTTTGGACTTACAACCTTTGCCAAGATCACACTTGGACTTTCCGTTGCCTGGCTCCTCACCAGGACTTTCACTTTCCTGGTTCCTCACCAGGACTTTCTCCTGCCTAGCTCCTCACTAGGACTTCCCATTGCCTGGCTCCTCACCAGGACTTTCTTCCTCCTAGCTTCTCACTAGGACTTTGCAAATGCCTAACATCCAGTTAGGACTTTCTCAGTCAAGTCTTCTGTCAACCTTGACCTACTTGACTTGTATTGTCATTAACTTGGTCAACCGTTTGACCATATCCATAATCGGACAATTGATCCAGAAATCTCCTTATATTGTCAAACATCAAAACTCAAATCCTAACTCAAGCTTGACTCAACTCAAACTTAGTCAAACTTGTCACACTTGACCTAGGGAAATTGCCCCAACAATCTCCCCCTTTTAGATGTTTGACAATACCTCTAAGTTAGGCTAAATCCCATAGCCTTAACCTCTTCTTTATACCAAGGCTAAATCCCATAGCTTTAACCTCTTCTTTATCACAAGGCTAAATCCCATAGCCTTAACCTTTTCTTTATCACAAGGCTAAATCCCATAGCCTTAATCTCTTCTTTATACCAAGGCTAAATCCCATAGCCTTAACCTCTTGATAAAGCATGAATAAAGGTTTCCTTCATTCTCTCCATTTCCTAGAAGGAAAACTCCCCCTTCTTGGGATGAAGGCCTAACTTAACCTCCAATTCTCCCCCTTTGTCGCACATCAAAACCAGAAAACAAACTCTTTTCCATAAGAGTTAACTCTACATTGTTTACAACCTCATATGTTGTTAACAACCCCACAATGAAGATCTCATATTCTTCATTGCCGCCAAAGCTCCCCCTTGAGCTCTACCTCACTTCACAATGTTCAACCTAGAGCATGCATCAACTTCCCAATGAAACTACCATTCATTGTATTCAATGCTCCCCCTTGAGTAGTAATCATTTTCTCAATGTTCATCCAAGAGCATTTTTCACTTTACCAATGATGGTTCGATCTCCTTCATTAACCCAATGCTCCCCCCTGAGCAGTAATCTACTCCATAATGCTTATTCGAGAGCATTTATCATCCTAACAACGAAGATAACCAATTTTCCATTGCTCCCCAATCCTTGACCCTGAGTATTATCCATCATGAAGGTTTAACCTCCTTCCAAGGTCCTTGAAATTAAATTTTCATGCATTCAAGGAGTAGCTCCCCCTGAAAATATGGTCAAACTTCTATCATTGCACCAACAATGACTTGGAAACCCTAAACATATATGAAATCCAAATTGAGAAGTTTGGAGGTTCAAAGATTCAAAATTGAAACTAAACCTCAACCTAAACCTCTACTTAGTGTTCCTTAACCAATCCATCCTTGTTTTCATCATGAAAACTCTCCCTAAATGTATATAAAGGTGTTTCAAGGGGTTAGGAAAGGTTTTATAGACTAAAGTTGGTTTAAAATGCTGAAAATAACCTTTTTCAGCCAAAACATGCACTTCAATCGATCAATGGATCGATTGAAGCAGTGTGGATCGATCGGTGGATCGATCCACTGCGTTTCTGTTCACGTAAAACACCTTCTCAATCGATCGCCCGATCGATTGAGGCAGCTCAATCGATTGGGTGATCGATTGAATGCGTGATATGTCTGAAAGTTGACTTCAGCCAACTTCAAAAATTCTCCAAAAATTCTACAAAATTCCAAAAATCATGAAATTTCATGTAGATATTACTTAGGGTATATATTATCAAGGAAAAATAGTTTTCTATTAAAATACTTCTTATTTTCAAAGATTGATACAAACTTGAAAACTTGTAAAAACTTTAGTGTTTTCTTCAAGTTTGTGTCTAACTATTCAATGATGATCACTATCAAAAGATAGTCTTCACCAAGGTTTTCCAAAAATATTTTAAAATAATTTTCAAAACCAATATCCAACCATATTCCTTGGGCTCAATGCACATGACTTGTACATTAGCTTTCCCAATGATTAGAAAACACATAACTATGTGTTTTGATGAACTTAAAACTCAACAAGATGCACTAAATCAACATCTTGAGTTTTGTTCACCATCCTAACATCTCATTTGTATCTAACGTGTATTAAAATACATATAAGTCACCTTATAGTTCTTTGTGAGATGTATATTTGGTCTTGTCCTAAACTAAGGGATCATGCATCTCTATCTAGGCATTGTAAAAATCATGATCATAAATCTAGGATGTCACTTGATATGGTCCCTCTTGTTGGGACACTTCCATACATAATAAATGTATTTTGTCCTTAATTACAAGGAAATTGACATAATGCATGATGATTAATGGCATACATCAAAATAAGTAATTTTCAGAAGAAAAGCATGCTATAGCTACATGATGTATGCATGACATGACATGATATTTTTGTATTTTTCATAATAAAATATGAATGCTAAATATAATGTCATGGCATATGATGGGCAAACAATCATGGTAAGTTAGCATGAATAAAATTTACCTAGATTACCTATCTAAGTATTCTTAACCCTAGCTAACTCATAATTTAACCCTAGATTGCCCATGATTTCCCACGAAAATGCCAAATCCCAATTTTGACATTTCTTTTCCCTTTCTAAATTTGTGCCATTTTAAATTAAACAAATTCCTCAAAGTATGACACATTTTACTCTTTCAAAGAGTAAATGAAATCAAATTAAGGCTTAGATTCACCTTTAACCTTCTAAGAAAATGCCAAAACCCAAACTTGGCATTTCTTATCCTTTTCTAAATGTGTCAATTTAAATTAAGTTCAAATCCTCATAGTTTGACACATTTCACTCTTCCAAAGAGTAAACATCTTACATTAGGACCTAGATTTTCCTTTAATTACCCTAAGAAAATACCAAAACCCCAATTTGGTATTTCTTATGTTTTTCCAATTGTGCCAAGTTAAATTAAATCCAATTTTCTTAGGTTTTGACACATGTTACTCTTTCCAAGAGTAAATGATAATTCACTTCATTTTCAAAAGTTAATAATAACCTTAAAAATACTTTTTGAGTGTCAACTTCATCAAAGTTGGGTTAACTACCCTTCCAATTTGAGTTGATACCCTCTAAACCCTAGGAGCACCAATTTGGTGTAGAGAATATGCTCCTAGGAAACCAAAACCTATTGGTGCTCCTTGGATGCTCTAGGTACTCACTAGGGATAACTTCTCTAGATACCTTCCTAACAACCTTTCTAGGCTTCTTAGAAGCCTTGGTCACTTCTACTAGGTCAACTTTAGGGATAGCTTCCCTTGTAACCTTCTTTGTGATTTTGTTAGACTTCCTCAAGATCTTAGTCACATTGGTCTTGACAAAAGTACTCTTAGGGATGACTTCCCTAGTATTTTTGGCTTGGCCACTAGACCTAGGTTTGGTTTCATAGTTATATGAAACCCTATGATAGGAAGTCACATCCTTCTTGGCTTTAGGTTTGTATCCCAAACCTCTATAGCCATTGGATGACTCTTGTCTAGCTTTTCTTAGGTTATGCTTATTTTGACCCTTAAGAATACATTCCATTCTTGCTAGGGTTCTTTCTAAGTTATCAAGTCTTGACCTTAAGACTTGATTTTCCGTCATTAAATCCATAGATTTGGATTTTTCTTGACCCTATAAGCATTTCTATATTTCGGCATACATCTATAATCCTTAGAGTTATATCCTAAGTAGTTATCTACCTTCCTAACCTTAGGTGTGGTAAATCTAGCATGAGGAGGGATGTATTTATCCTTAAAGTCATCATGCTTCCTATTCTCATGATAAATAGCATTAAGATGATACGAATTATTTCTAGTATGCTTTTTATCATGTGTCAAAGGAATAGATTCATTAAATGATACCTTGGTTTTTACCTTAGAAGCTCCCCCTAGACTTGTGCTTCCTCCTTTGACTTTAGTTGGCTTCTTCCCTTTAGGACATTGACTTCTATAATGCCCACTTTGATTGCATGAAAAACACACAATATGCTCCTTGCTCTTGTTTTCCGTGGGACCAACCACTTTAGGCTTCTCCTTAGCCTTGGTTGCCACTTGGCCCTTCTTCTTGGCCAATTTGGGACACTTGCTCTTATAGTGTCCATGTTCCCTACACTCAAAGAAAATGATTTGATTTTTATTATTTACAATTGAAATTTCTATACCTTTTCTTGTAGGGATGATGCTCGATTCTCCATTTGATGTAGCTTAATTGTGGAGGTTGCATCATCTTCTTCTTCTTCTCCTTTTGAGGATGTGGATGCTTCCACCTCTTCCTCTCTTGAAGATGTGGATGATCTCTCCTCATCTTCTTTCTCCTCCTCTTCCTTCTTCTCCTCGAATGTTGGCCTTGTGTCAACATCAGATTGGTCCTTCTCTTCTCGGACCAATGAGCCCTTCTCCTTGGGCTCCTCTACTCCTTGAAGTTGTGTAGGTGTCTCATGATTGGCAATGATATTTTCCAAAGATCACACGCACTTTTGTATTCGCTTACACTCAAAAGGATATTAGAAGGTAATAAATTTAACAAGGTTTTTGTTATCTTCTTATCCGCCTCCGCTTGTTCCCATTGCTCCTCGCTCCAATGTCGAGATCGGAGGCGCTTCCCCTTTTTGTCCGTTAGAGCTTCAAATGGGTCCTCCAAGACCATCCATTGGTTCCAATTCATTTGGAACCAAGTCTCCAATTGGTTCCTCAAAAAATTGAAGTCCTCTTTGTCGAATGGAGGTGGAATCCGGATATCCCATCCGAGCGGTCCTTCAATCTCCATCTTCTTCTTCCTCTAGCTTCTTGCTCACTTGGCGGTTAGTTCGTAGAAGCGCGACCTCACTCTGATACCAATTGTTGGAACCGATGTGCCCACTAGAGGGGGGGGGGGGTGAATAGCGTTTCGTCATGCTCGCGTCAGTTTAGTTCGTCTTGTTGTTGTTTGCTTCTTGAGATGATGTGCAGCGGAAAATACAAGAAACAACACACTTGGTATCCACCTCAATAAGAGGTGACTTGTCCAAGGATCCACACACTCATACACCCTCCACTATAAAAACCCTCCTTTACAGTAACTACCGAAGGTGGAGAAGCCTTACAAGCTTACAATAGAACAATAAGCAAGAATGAAGCCAAATATAAATGACTCTTACAAGATTTTATACAATAAAACCCTAGCTTCTTCTTCTTCTTGTCGTAACTCGCCTCTTAACTTGGATGTGCCTCCAAGAATCTTCAAGACTGGTGGGGAGAGCTGTGGAAATCACCCTTGCAAGCTTGTGTAGAAAGAAATGAGATTCTACCGAAGAAATCGCACGCCAATGCCTTTATCTGCGCCAACGGTCGAATCCCAATCGATTGGATTGCTTCCAATCGATTGGGGAGGCTTTGGATTGATCGACCGCTCGATCCAAAGCACCTCTGTGCTCTCTAGAAATCCCCTGAATCGATTACCCAATCGATTCACTGTGTTTCATGTGATTTCCTGATATATCGCACGAAAATCCAATCTCCCAATCGATCGGGCGATCGATTGGAGGCTTCCAATCGATCGGCCAATCGATTGGGAGGCCTTCTGTACGATCATGAAAAGGCTCCCAATCGATCCATGGATCGATTGGGAGAACCTTTTGTTGCGGGTGCTCTCCTAATCGATCAACCGATCGATTGGGCTTGAGCCAATCGATCGATTGGGCATGAGCCAATCGATCGATTGGGCATGAGCCAATCGATCGGTTGATCGATCCAGCTCTTGTGGACTTGCCCAATCAAGTCCAAAGCCCCCCTAAAACCAACATCCGTTCAATCCATGACCTGTTGGTACATCATGTCTAGCATCCAGCCATACCCGACCAACCTCGAACTAGCTTTCTAGCCTCCTCTATCAGCCTTGCATCCCTTAAATATCTCCCATCCTTCACGCCTTGCCTTCAGGAGCTTCCTTCGGCCTCATCCTTGTTGTTGGATTATACCACCACACTCGACCAACCTCGAACTAGCCTTTTAGCCTCATCCATCAGCCTTGCTTCCCTCGGATATCTCCCAATCCTTCACGCCTTACCTTTAAGAGATTCCTTCGGCCTTATCCTAGTTATCAAGTTCTCCTTGCCAAGTCACACTAGGACTTACAACCTTTGCCAAGATCACATTTGGACTTTCCGTTGCCTGGCTCCTCACCAAGACTTCCTAATTGCCTGGCTCCTCACCAGGACTTTCACTTGCTTGGTTCCTCACTAGGTCTTTCTCCTACCTAGCTCCTCACTAGGACTTCCCATTGCCTAGCTCCTCAGCAGGACTTTCTCCTGCCTAGTTCCTCATTAAGACTTTCCAAATGCCTACCATCCAGTTAGGACTTTCCCAGTCAAGTCTCCTATCAACCTTGACCTACTTGACTTGTATTCTCATCAACTTGGTCAATCCTTTGACCATCTCCATAACCAAACAATTGCTCCAGTAATCTCCTTATATTTTCAAACATCAAAACTCAAATCCTGACTCAAGCTTGACTCAACTCAAACTTAGTCAAACTTGTCACACTTGACTTAGGGAAATTGCCCCAACATTGAAGAGCTTGGTATATATATTGATTGAGGTGAGGTTCGATAACATCGCAAAAGGTTGATGTTTGCAACTAGTATGGAGTATCCTAGCCTCAAGCGTTTAGCCAAACTCTCTCTACCAGAGGAACGACAACAACAAGTATACTGGACCAATACTGTAATTCCCCCCTATACACCACCAGAAGACACTGCTATGGAACCACCTGGATACCCACCTGCAAGAGGGGAACCAGGCCTATCAACACCCCAGGCCATTTATGAACAAAGACCTGCAAAAACTAGATTCAGGGGTGGAATGAATAATGAAATGTGGAATCTACCGTCAGCCCAGCAATAAGGAGGCGCCATGTTTATCATCCCAGAATAGTTAGACCTTTTTGATGATGCATTCTCACGCTAAGAATCAATTACAAAAAATCATGTCACCAACCAGGCCTTCACTGATCCCAAAGATAAGATAGAGTACATGGAGAATCTCTTGGGCGAGATTGAAAAGATAACATGGGTACTATGGCGCATGAGCTACTCGATGGAGTATGAAGCCCTCATTAAGGAGAGAAGGCACTCAGAATATTCTCTCAAAAATGAGGAGGGTATTTTCTTCTAAAGATCCTACTCAAGGATCAACTGCCATCCAGGATGCTACTTATTGAGATTTGGAGAAACTCTCTTGTGATAACGTCAAAAACATCATTCAGTACCTGAATGACTATATGAGACTAGCAACCAAAACTGGAAGATTATTTTCAGGACCATAGCTTTCAGAAAAATTATGGTTTAAAATGCTTGAAGAACTAGGAAATCGAATAAAAGCAGCATTCGACACCAAGTACCTAGGACTGAACGTCGGTGTCTTACCAAGGATACTTTTTGCTTATGAATTTTTAGAACAAGAATGCAAAGACGTAGCATTTAAGCGAGCTTTGAAGAACCTATCTTTCTGTAGCCAAATTCCAATTCCAGGCTACTATAAAGGACAAGGAAAGAAGAAGTATGGAATTAGGTGCTTAAAAACCTATAAGGGCAAGCCGCACGAATGTTGGGTTTTTCGGGTCGTAAAAACCGCTTTTTGCGTTGCGGAAACCCCGAACCCCCCATGCCACGGATCCGTGCGAAGAAATAAAATTTTGAAAAACTTCACATACGAGTTTTATAAGCCTAGATCTACAAGATAAGATCTTTACCCTTGATGCGAAGCCCTTCGCGTAATCCCACTCGTCCAAGGTTCGCCGGATCTCGAGAGTATCAAGGTAGATACTCCTCTATGCGTATCCACACGAACAAATCGATGGAGGAGAAACTTTAGAGTGTGCTAGCACTCTATGAAGTTTCGGCCAAGGTTGGAGGAGAGGGAGAGAAGAAAGAGCTTGAGGAAGAAGAAGATGGAGTTACCACACAAAATGAAACTCCTCACAAGCACTAAAGTGGCCGACCACTTTTCATGAGGAGTTATATACTCCATGGAATTTCAAGAGTAAAAAACTCTTGATCTCCCTCATGAGGTGGCACACACATGTGCTAGCCTTGATGATGTGGCACATCACCATTAGCCACTTAATGCCAACTCACCAATGAGGTGGCAAATGGTCAAGTCAAACTTGACCCTTCATCTTCCTCTCAAGTCAAGTCAAACTTGACCACTTCTCTCCCTTGGTTGATCTAATCTAACCATTGGTTCAAGTCAATTTTAATTTAATGAATCTCTATTCATTGAATTAAATTAATTAAATGAGTCTAAGTCCAAATTAGACTCACTTAATACATGAACCAAATTGAGTCCAACTCAATTAGCACAATTTGGATTACTCTTGATCCAATTTGGTTCATCACATGAACCTAATCCTTTAGGTTCATCAAATGAACCTAATCTCCATCTAATTGTCCTTTGTGTATGACCCTAAAGGTTCTTATAACGTTGGCAATACTCCTAAACCCATTTAGAAGCATAAGTAATGAGCGGTATCTAGCAACACATCATTACTACCCAAGTTATAAGAATGTTGAGTTCCAACATCACCTTGTGACTACTAATTGTGACTCCTCACAATATATGACAAGTGTCCTTCTATCCTTGACATCTAGATTGATCAATGTGAGGCATAAACCGTGTCATCCTCTAATCAATCTAAATCTTGAATCCCAAGTAGACTCACTCAATCAAATGAGTTCAATATCTTATATTGACTCATTTGGGCATGACCATGCACTTAGTGGTCTCACTCTATCAAGAATATAGATGTCACTCCCATCATATAGGAGGGATAGATTCCATCTATATCACTCACATCCCTCCTCATAATTTGTTACATACCCAGTAATCGCCTTTATAGTCCACCCAATTACGGGTGACGTTTGACAAAGCCAAAGTACGTAACTCCTTATGTAGGGAACCATGGTGACTTCAGGTCCAAGGACTAGTAGTCATACTAATAGCCACATGAGAAAGTATATGACACTCATATAATGATCCTTGATACTTTCTCATGGCGGGTCATTCAGTATACATTCTCCAATGCATACCCATGTGTCAACTTGATATCTCCATATCCATGACTTGTGAGATCAAGTCATCGAGTTGGCCTACATGCTAGTCTCGTAGCATTAACATTGTCCCTGAATGTTAATACTTGACTAGGAATGATTAAGAGTAGTGTTTCCTATATCATCTCACTATCGATTCAACCAATCGATTGATATAGGTAAGAACCTTCTACTCAAGGACGCTATTATACTTAGTTATTTGGCACCAATACAAGTAAGTATAATAACCAAAAAAACAAATGCCTTTATTTATATACAAGAATATGATACAACGAGTCCATACAACAATCATCAAATGATTGGCTCTAGGGCTCTAACTAACAACGAATCCCATGCCAGGATTGAAAAATGCAAGCAACTCATACAAAACAAAAAGTGAAAGTGCTATCTATGTGGGCAAGAAGGCCACTTTGCTCGAGAATGCCCTAATGAGCGTAGGAACATCAAAAGGGTCACAATCTTTGAACAACTAGACCTTCCCGATGACTGTGATATCCTATCAGTACAGGAGGGAGAAGACTAAAGTGATGCTATTTTTAGCATCTCTGAGGGAGAAGAGGACGATGAAGATCTCCAAAGGTCCATACAAACTCTTAGTTTATCTAACCATTCTATACTTATACTTGGACAGATAAATGGAGGCTATCACCCCTAAATCAGAGTAACAGATGAGTAGCTTAGCTGTTTACATGAATGGCACCACAACGAGCCCATTATCCCCCCTCAGCCAAGTAATTGTATATGCTGCAAAAGGGCTACCTTACAAAGAGCAAGGATTTATTTCCCAAGATGCTTGGTCATGGCATGTAATCTCAGCAGTTCAACAAAGAGGTGCCTATCGCTCCATCAACACCAGCTCATTTTTTTTCTGAGGAAGTTATTACAGGAGTAGCAATACTACATTTTGTGGTCCGAAGGCAAGATGGAACGCCTTCAAAAGGAAGTTGAATACTACAAAACCCAGTGTGAGGCACTATTACTAGAAAGGAACTGGGTCAAGCTTTCCAGCAATTGGAAAAAGGAAAAGAAATTGAAACAGAAACTACCAGCATGCTTCTAGAAGAAATGCACCAAGTTGCAATACAAGAAGAGAGGGGTCCTAAACTAGTAAAGAATATGATGTATAATCTTACAGTTGACATGGAAATTCCCAGAATACCAAAGTTTTCCCTGAAGGCTATACTAGACACAGGAGCCACTACCTGTTGAGTAGATCAGAAATCCGTACCCCTAGAAGCCCTAGAAAAGAATACATTCATAGTAAGCTTCAGTGAGATAAACTCGCAACAGACTGCCAACATGAAAATGAAGCAGGGAAGAATGCTTATTGGTGAGAACATATTTCGGATCCCATATACATACAGTTTCGCCATGGTGCTAAGGATAACATTCAAATGATAATCGGATGTAACTTCATCCAAGCAATGCATGGTGGACTCCGCATCGAAGGCAACGTGCAAACTTTCTATAAAAATCTAACTACCATTAACACATTACCTGTTATAGCTGCAGCAATAGAAGAGCTTGATCTAGAAGAAGAAGAATACATCCAAATCAAGGAGATGGTCAACTATTCTGCTGAACCTTCCCAGTACAAGTTTAAAACTCAATTTGGTCCCTTACTACAACAACTAAATGACCAAGGGTATATTGGTGACAACCCACTTCAACACTGGGCAAAAAATAAAATTGTATGTTTGCTCGACATAAAAAATCCATATTTCATTATTAAGGACAGACACCGCTCCAGAAGAGTCGACATCGGACCACGACAATCATAGTCAATTCTAAAACCACAGTTGATCCGAAAATAGGAAAGGAGACAAAAGGGACGGAGCGAATGTTCTTCAATTACAAAAGGCTTAATGATCTTACAAACAAGGACCAATACAGCCTTCTAGCGATCAACACTATCCTTAAAAAGGTTAGTAACAGTAAAATGTATTAAAAATTTAACCTAAAGAGTGGTTTCCATCAAGTCACTATGCACCCAGACTCTATAGAACGACCAAATTTTAGGGTGCCCGATGGGTTATATGAATGGCTGGTTATGCCATCTGGCTTGAAAAATGCTCCTGCTATCTTCCAGTGAAAGATGGACAATTGTTTTAAAGGGACGGATGATTTCATTGCCGTCTATATTGATGACATCCTGGTATTCTCTCCAAATGAAGAATAGCATGCCAAACACTTATGGAGAATGTTATCAATATGTCAGGAGTATGGGCTGATACTATCACACCCCAAAGGAGTCCCCGCCAAACAAAAATCTGGCAGCATCTCCCCTGTACTGGTGACAATCTAAATCATACATACATCCACAAGAATACATCAGTCCACACTGCTGGAATATACACAACCACACAGTTATATACTCAACCTACTCGGTTGGACAAAATATCATAACCACGCAGTTATATATATTAAATAGCCCACTCGACTGTAATAAAAACACACAATGGAAAAAGAAAATGAAAGAAAGCCAATACAAACCAAAACAACAAAGACTGTTAGCCGACTAGGCTTACACAACACAACAAAATAATACCTGATACCACATAGCAACACTCCAGAACCAAAATAGAAATATACAATGCTAAATCCACCGAATACATAAACTAGATAAAATATAAATGAAATTGGAAATAGCCTTCGGATGCGACGTAGGACTGGCAAACAGGATACTCCAAGTGACTTTAACTTGAAATAGGAATAAATCAATAGAGTGAGTTCAAGAACTTAGCAGGTATCGATCAGACATGCATAGTATGATATACCTATCAGTAATAATCATATAGTACAGTCTCCTGAACAATAACAGGTAATGTAAAATTGAACAACAGAAGAAATTGTACTCACTAGGACCTCCTATCCAAACATAAGGGTATGAACATCATGTCAAACCAAGTGTAGGGTCGTCAGACCAAATACATCATGTCTCTTGTATGCATGTCAATCATATGTAACCACCAAAATACAACATACAAAAATGCAGCAATCACAAGAAATAAATGCAATCCATGCATATGATGCAAATAACATGATCACCCCTGACGCTAGTCAGATATCCCACACACGATGGTGAGACCAAGTGGGTAGGGCTATGACAACTGTGCACTCTACCATCACTACTCCTGAGTGACTGAATGGATAGGCTGCTATTGGAGTATACCTATCCTTCTACCCCAAACATAGTGGGGGAGCCTAAGTTCTCATCTCCCTGTGTCATAGTCAAGAGGAGGGATCCCTGCCCGCTACCACGGTGCAGTCACTGTTAGAATGTATACTAAAAGCCTAGTTTTTTTGTAAACATTTATTTTGAAATAAAGAATCACATTGGCCAAATGTCTACATTTATATGCCAAGTGTAGCTGTTCAATTAATTTATATTGTAGATAACATGGTGTGTGGTGTCACACACAGAAGATCATGTTATTAGTTCCTTATTACTTATAAACAGTAGCTCACGACAAAGATGGATAGAAACAAACCATTAGAATAGTCGTAGTGTAATTTGATATTAGTTTATCTTGACTATAAAATTACACTAGTACACTCTGAGTGTATTGAGCAGGACCATTTGAGGTAGTTTCTTTTTATACTGACTGCATAAAAGAACAATACCTCTATTATTATGAAAGTGTGTACTCTTAATCATGATATAATAACAAGCATATATACTTAATATTTATTTATTTAATTTATCAAAGGGTGCGATTTAGCTCGTTAAATCAAGAGACTCGATAAGTTGGGAAATGATATTATTTATATGGTGTATTGTTGATTATAGAATGAAACTGTATCCTAGTAATCTAGGTTGATGGTGCCCCCTTGAGGAGCTCATAAGGATTGTCATGTAAACCCTGCAGGTGGACTTAGTCCGACATGACGATAGGGTTGAGTGGTACTACTCTTGGAGCTAGATATTAATTAAGTGAGTTGTCAGTAACTCATTTAATTAGTGGGCATTCAATATCTTAAACACAGGGAGACTAACACACTCATGATAAGAAGGAGCCCATATAGTAATATGGGATTGGTGCAGTAGTGCAATAATAACTCTTTAGTGGAATGAGATATTATTGATGAACTCGAGTTGGGTGTTCGGGGCCAACACGGGAAGCTCAAGTTCATCGGGAGACCAAAACCAATTCCTCCTCTTGGTCCCTGTCGTAGCTGTTGGGGTAATTTCCCTAGGTCAAGGTTGACCAGTTTGACTAAGCTTGAGTTGAGTCAAGCTTGAGTCAGGATTTGTGTTTTGATGTTTGATAATATAAGGAGATTGCTGAAGCAATCACCCGGTTATGGAGATGGTCAAAGGGTTGACCAGGATGATGAGAATACAAGTCAAGTAGGTCAAGGTTGACAGGAGACTTGACTGGGAAAGTCCTAATTGGAGGTTAGGCGTATGGAAGTCCTAACTAGAGGTTAGGCAAATTGGAAAGTCCAAGTGTGATCTTGGCAAAGGAGAAAGTCTTGGTGAGGAGCCAGGCATTTGGGAAGTCCTAGTGAGGAGCCAGACAACTGAAAGTCCAAGTGTGATCTTGGTAAAGGAGGAAGTCCTGGTGAGGAGCCAGACAATTGGAAAGTCTTGGTGAGGCGCCAGGCAACGGAAAGTCCAAGTGTGATCTTGGCAAGGGTTGTAAGTCCAAGCATGTGGTCTTGGCAAGGTAAGTCCTAGTGTGACTTGGCAAGGAGAACTCGATAACTAGGATGAGGCCGAAGGAAGCTCTTGAAGGCAAGGCGTGAAGGATGGGGAGATATTCGAGGGACGTAAGGCTGATGGAGGAGGCTAGAAGGCTAGTTCAAGGTTGGTCGAGTGTGGTGGTATAATCCGACAACTAGGATGAGGCCGAAGGAAGCTCCTGAAGGCAAGGAATGAAGGATGGGAGATATCTGAGGGATGCAAGGCTGATGGAGGAGGCTAGAAAGCTAGTTCGAGGTTAGTTGGGTGTGGCGAAATGCTAGGCATGAAGACCCAACAGGTCACGGTTGACCAGGAGTTGGGTTTGGGAATTTGGACTTGAGTTTGAGTCAAGTCCAGGTTGGTCAATCGATCGGGCGATCGATTGAGCCAGAGTCCAATCGATCAGTGGATCGATTGGAGTGTGCTACGATTGTGGGAAGGCCCAATCGATCAGTCGATCAATTGGGATGTGAAATCACGAGCACAGAAGCTTTCCCAATCGATCGGGTGATAGATTGGGAGCTGCCAATTGATCGGTCAATGGATTGGGCAGGGGAGTTCTCACGTTATCCCGAGAACACAGAAAGTTTCTGAATCGATCCACTGATCGATTCAGATGTTCCCAATCTATCGGTCAATCGATTGGGAAGTGACCATTGCGCAAGAAACGAGCGATGGATGGCTAGGATGGAGTGGTGCTGACGTGACAATCGATTGAGGTTGATTTGGATCGATTGGGAGCACATGATATAGCCGTTGCAGAGCATTTTCTCCACAGATTTGTGCGATCTTTCTCCTACAATTTTTGTGAGCTTTTCGGGCGATTCTCTCCGAGCTTCTCTGGCAGTTCTTAAAGACTCTTGGGGTGCATTCTCAAAGTTCAAGAGACAACAACAAGCAACAAGTAAGTAAGAAGAAGTGTGTATTTCAGTTGTATTCTTGTATTTCTTCTTGTGTGAGTGTTGTAGTGTTGTGTGTGTTTGTACGAGGCTTCTCCGCCTCCGGCTGCGACCGAGAAGGAGTTGTTTACTAGTGGAGAGTGCTCGAGTGTGTGGATCCTTGGATTAGTCACCTCTTCTTGAGGTGGATACCAAGTAAATCCGAGTGATAGCGTTGTGCTTGTTTTTGTCTTTGTATTCCGCTGCACATCATCAAGACGCAACCGACGAACACACGACGAGCCGCTATTCACCCCCCCTCTAGCCAACATAAAGGTTCCAACAATTGGTATCAGAGCGAGGTCACTTTTCTACAGACTAACCGCCAAGAGAGCAAGAAGCTAGAGGAAGAAGAAGATGGAGAGTGAAGGACCTCTCGGATGGGACATCCAAATTCCACCTCCGTACGACAAAGAAGACTTCAATTTTTGGAGGACAAGGTTGGAGACTTAGTTCCAAATGGATTGGAACCAACGGGTGGTCTTGAAGGACCCATTTGAAGCTCCAATGGATAAGAAAGGGAAGCACCTCTGACCTCAACATTGGACCGAGGAACAACGGGAGCAAGCAGAGGCAAATAAGGAGGTAACAAATATATTGTTAAACTTATTACCCTCTAATATTATTGTGAGTGTAGGTGAATACACAAGTGCAAGTGATCTTTGGAAAAAGATCATTGCATATCATGAAAACCCTACACAATTCCAAGGTGTGGAGGAGTCCAAGGAGAAGGGCTCAGTGGTCCAAGAAGAGAAGGACCAATCCGATGTTGACATAAGGTCAACATTCAAGGAGAAGAAGGAAGAGGAGGAGAAGGAAAAAGATGATAGATCTTCTACATCTTCAAGGAAGGAAGAGGTGGAAGCATCCACATTCTCAAGAGTTGAAGAGGTGGAAGCACCCACACCCACAAGAGGAGAAGAAGAGGAAGATGATGCAACCTTGTTCACTCTCTGCAAGTGTACAGAAATGTTGCAAGTAATATAAAAGATTATCGTATCCACAGGGACTGGAATAAACACTAGAAATATTTCAACACGAGTTAGCTAAACAACTAATTAATTGGTTTCCAAAAGCTAAATGTAACTAATGAAAAGTAAACATAGGAATGAAAGATCAACAAACAAGATTATGGGCTATGATAAAGGAATGTTCAAGGAGTTTTGGTTTCTTTGTAAGATTCCTCAATGTAAATGATCTACCAAATCCTATTTCTCAATTGTCCCACATTTATAGAAGGTTGTCGGTTCTCTCTTGCAATAGACAACCAGCCTAGGACTGAAATCTATATCTAAATGTGATCAAGTTGATATGAACTTATGTTGTCCTTACACGAGCTTGATCCTGTCACGAAGATCCCTCGAATGATCAAAACAAGATCATACTCCTCAACCCATAAGATATAAAGATTAATCCCTATATCTATCCTACCCTCTTGAATTGTCCTCCTTTTCCCTAAATCTTATCCCTCAAGCGTCCTCACACGGGCTTGCACCTTTCGCGTGCTTCCCTCGGAAAATTGAGTGGGGAATAATCTTTATAAGATCCATAGGACATTCAAACAATCAATCAAGAATGTGAATTAGATCCATATCACAACAATACATTCAAGATCAAATTGATACAAACAAGACAATATCATAGAAACAAGGAAATGACAAATCCACAAGAGTTTACATCAATTCATCAAACAAATACTCCCTCATCCTAAAACAAGAGATCTACTCCATGAATCGAAAAGAGAAATCCGAAAATATAGAGATTACAAACATTTCTTGATCCCCCAATCCAAGAAGAGGAGAGAAAGAAAACTTATCTAAGATGACGCTTGGTCTTCGGATCCAATCAACGCTCCTCGGAGTCGATTCCGTTGAAGATCCAACTTTAGATCGCCAAGAAATCCTCCCAAGAATGGAGGCAAAGCCCCAAATCTCGCTCTCTCCCAAGGGGGAGAAGATCCCCTTTCAAATCTTGAAGAAGGGTTTAAATAGAGGTGAGGTTTGGGCGCCACACGACCCCGTGGCATGGCCGTGTGAGGTTCACACGGCCCTGCCCATTCTCCTCTTTGCCAGCCTTGCACGACCGTGTGTGAGATACGGTCGTGGCAAACATCTCCAATATCCCCTTCACACGGCCATGTAGATCTACACGGCCTGAACTACTCCTGCCTCTAGAAACCTGGCACGACCGTGTGGTGCACACGGCCAGAGCTCTCTTGTTTACTGGAAACACTGCACAGCCGTGTAGTGCACACGGCTAGAGCCTTCCTGGTCTCTGGAAACTTCACACGGCCATGTAGATCTACACGGCCATGTAAGGTATAAGCTCTGGATTCTTTCATAACTTGACACAGCCGTGTGAGGTTCACACGGCCGAGCCTACTTCCTTTCCTGTTACTGCCACACGACCTCTGATCTCCACACGGCTTGAGCACCCCTCTGTGGCATGGGCGTGTTTGGTACACAACCAGGTGCTTTCTCCCCTTACTTTACTTATAGGTTTGGCCTTGAACATGAAATCTTCACCAAATTCTACTCCTGTGTACAAAAAATGCACAAAAGCAGATCTCCGAATAAAGAGAGTAAATATGTTAAAAAGGAAAGCTGAAAGTACGAAAATGCATAGATCAAGCATGCTCAAAGTATGTGAATGTGCATCAAAACATGCCAATAAGTATATACAATCTACGCACATCATACCCCCAGACTTAAACCTTTGCTTGTCCTCAAGCAAAATGTTGCAATCTACATTCATATGTTCTACAACACATTCATAAGCCATAATGTACTTTCCTAACTCTATCAAAAAGTTTCACTAACAAGCATGATCATGAAAATAAAGTCAAGTATGGCTCAAGCATAAGTATCTTGTGCTTAGTGCAAAAAGAACTTAAAACCCTTCAAGTTTCAATCTATGTCCTAGTCAAGTTGTTATCAAATTTGAGTTCCTAATGTTTTCAGTGATGGAAAAGTAACCAGTGATAGACACTTACTTGCCAAACACTTGGTTCATATTTCTCAATCAACCCATGGTCTCAAAGGCGTGCTCAATCTCAAGAGAAGCTAAGCAGTCATTTTCCCAGTAACCTAACTCGGTCTCAAAGGGGTAACTTGCTAGATTCCACTCATGACAACTATTTTTTTATATCCCTTATTCATTTTTTTCTTTATTGCTTTTTCTTTCACATTTTTTTTCATAAGCATTTGCATTGTGCAAATCTTATTTCACAAGTGTACCCTTTAGCACAAATGTTGGGATATTTTGATTTTTCCAAATGAGCTTTCATGATTTGAGCCTCATCCAGTAACCAAAATGAAGTTTGAGAAATCACCATGGAAACCAAGTACTAAGCAAACAAGATGAATCATGACTATTTCAATGATATCAACCATTCAAGTATCAAGTCAAAGTGTAGTGAAAGTAAGATTCTTAAGGTCAAGCCAAAACTAAAACTCATCTCCATATGATTCTTAGCTTATTTCATGCTACCCAAGATAGAGAAAAGAAGTACATAAAGCTTACTACTAGCATCATTTACAACATCATGAATCTAGATAATGAACGTGCTAACATTTAATATTGAAGACAAGAAAGCATATAAGTGAAGTTTGATGTTCTCAAGATGTATGCCCTAAGATTTCAAAAGATAATCAAATGACTATCAAAACAAACACTCAAGAAAGACAATCAAAATAGAATGCAAAACAAAAACTACACATGCAGAAAACAAGAAAACAAGCAAAAATTGAAACAAAAAGAAATCAGGTTTGACACCCCTCCAGACTCAAACTTTTGATCGTCCCGATGAAATCAATATGGTGGAGGTGGAGGTAGATCAGGAAATTCAGGCAGAATAAAAGGGAAGTAATCAATAAACCACCTTACTTCATTTCTAACAAACATATGATACTCAAACAGTTTGTCAACATCATCTTGGAAAAACCTCATATACCCTCGAAAATCTTCATTAAACTCAAAATGGGTTCTATAAGAATTCATAAACCGAGAAATTTTTTCACACAATTCCCTCTCACTTTTGAAACAATCTTGCAATTTTTTAAATTGTTCCTCCTCCGTGGGATTATCATTAGAAAGAAAATTTTCGGTCGCATTCAAATCATTATGAATCTTATCTAGAGCAGAGTGGAGTTCCTGAAAATTAAAGCTATGAACATCACGGTTAACCAAAGGAACTCTTTTTGAAAATGAAATTGACAATGTTTTCGAATGTTGAATTGCTAATTTCAAGCACCAATTTTCTCTAACATGGATAGTAGTGAGGTCATGATTGGGCAGTTTTAAAGGGAAATTATTCTTAATAAGAAGACTATATCCATGCTCTTCACGTCTTATCATTTTTATTGCTAAACATGAATTCAAATCTAATCTACAAGAATTGTTAATCATTTCCAATTCATTTAAATCACACCCTAACACCAAAGTAATCTGGGTTAATAATCCACCCAAAATAATAGGTGTGGTAAAGTCAGATTTTCCAAGTTTCACTAAATGTTTAAGAATGAAATAACCTAAATTAATATCAACATTCTCAACCATTGCCCATAAAAGTACAAATCTACAAGTCTTACTAACCCCTCTTTGTCTTCTCTCCCAAATATGGTATTCTTCATCACTAGATAAGCATATATAAAAATCGGGTTAATAATGTGAAGAGCTCTGGAATTATGAGGGTTAAAATGTGATTGTTAAGAAATGTGTTGCCAAAAACGTGAATTTTCGAACTGAGGTAAAATTCTACACAAATCATTCTTAGGCAATTCATAACAAGTATTAAAATCACTCAACGTCCATTCATAATCCTCATTAAATAGTCAAAATTTTAGCTTACCCCCACCTTGAACATTATCAACCGTTATAGAACTCAAAAATTCAAAAACGATTCTAGGATAGGTAGGATATTTCATTGTCATTAAACCACTCCAGCCTATTCTTTCAAACAACCAATTTAAATCATCCTTAAACCCTAATGTTGCCAAAGTGTCATCATCAATAAATTTGGTAATTACAAGAGGATGTTTACATAAAGAAGAATACCTAAAACGTTGTTGCTCACTAGAGAAGACAATGCCAAAATCATTAGAAATACCTTTAAGACAAGAGTTTTTCTCCTTTGTTGCAACCACCTTCTCCTTCCCTTTCCTTGTAGAAGAGGATTCTTCCATTACATTTTCCATGGAGCAAGAGATTCGAGCCTTCAAAAGGAGAATGAGAGGAAGAGATTAGAAATGGTGGTTGAAATCTTAGAGAAAAGAAAAATGAGAGAGAGGGAAGAAGAGGGAGGGGGTGTGTGGCCGTGTGCCGCCCACACCCCGTGCCCTAACTCCCTTTAAGGGTGTGGACTGGGTCGTGTATCATTACACGACCTAGTTCCTCTTTTTCTGCACGACCGTGTCTTAGACACGGCCATACTCATCTCCTTCTCGGCTTTCCCAGCACGGTCATGTCTGGAACACGACCTCTGTAACACCCACGAAATTATAAGATAGGTATATGAATATTATTTTCCTTGGAGCATAGAAATGAAAAGAATAAGAGAAAAAGGAAAATGAAAAACAAAAGAAAATCTAGAACAAGAAAAGGTGAGGTCAAGGATTGAACCTTGAACCTCCCACAATTTATGGAGAGATAAATTGATGAATGATAACCATTAGGATAAGGAGAAATGATTGGATAGAAAGGAATGAAAAATTTAGTTAAAGGAGAAAAGAAAACTAAGCAAAAAGAACAAGAGAAAACCAAGTTGCTTACCTTCTTTTCCCTCTTGGTTAAGAAAAGGGAGCAAGCAAAAGAGGGATTGTCTACTCCCCTCCCTCTCTCTATTTTCGTGGGAATTAAAGGAGTGAGGGAAAAGAGGAGTTGAGGGAATGAATGGGGACATGTTTCATTTGGCAAAGGGATAAAAAGGGTTAGAGAAGAAAAACAAAGGATTTAATTCATTTTCTTCTTCCTCCTTCTCCCTTCTTCATTCTCACTGAACCAAGGAACCCCTTTCCTCTCCTCATACCAATTTCTAAGTTAAGTTCTTCTCCAAGAAAGCTAATTTCCGAGAAGAAAACTTCAAGTTCTAGCCCTTACAAGCAAAGGAAACAAAAGGAGGTACAAGAAGAAGAAGCTTCCACCTTCCTTATCACCTAGAATACTTTTCTCTCTAAGGAAAACCACAAGCGAAAGGATGTAAGTTCCCCTCACCTGTGGTACAATAGCTCTTATTTTTCTATGAAGATTCGGTCACATGAAAAAGTTAAGAAAACATCAAGAAGAAATTCTAAACAAGATAAGACCAAAGGAAGGACCTAGAGAATGAAAGGATCTAAAATTAATATGCTTGATATTTCTCTTGTAGCATGTATTTTATGGTAAGGATTTATCAATGTTAAAATGTTTGGTAGAACTTAGATTCATGAGTATTCGGCCATGGTAGAACTAAGGGCCTAGGAGGGCTTTAATTTAAAACTAAGTATGCCAAGATCTCCTTAAGATAAGACATGAAACTATTATGATATGCCCATGATTATATGTTAAGTTAAACTCTATTTCATATCCATGAAGTTTCGGTTAGGTTTGGATTTTTTTTAAAGCCTAGGAGAATTTAAAGAAAATCTAAGATGCTCATGATCTCCTTGATGAAATGTTATGTAGCTAATCCAATGTGCTTATGTTTATTGATGTATGGAAATTAAATTCATGCTCTATATCATTCGGCCACTTCATGATTTAGGGCTTAGGGAACTTAGAACCTAACTCAGTCATGCTCATGTTATTCCTTGATATTTTGCTATGAAAGTGTTTAAGGTTCTCATGCTTTTAGGGCACTTAAACCCTAATTCTAAGCCCTACAAGTTTCGGCCACTTCATGATTTAGGGCTTAGGAAACTTAGAACCTAACTCAACTATGCTCATGTTATTCCTTGATATTTTTGCTATGAAAGTTGTTTAAGGTTCTCATGCTTTTAGGACACTTGAACCTAAATTTTAAGTCCTATAACATTCGGCCATTACATGATGAAGGACTTAGGAAACTTAGAACCTAACTCAACCATGCTCATGTTATTCCTTGATATATTGGCTATGAAATTTGTTTAAGGTTCTCATGCTTTTAGGGCACTTAAACCCTAATTTTAAGCCCTACAAGTTTCGGCCACTTCATGATTTAGGGCTTAGGAAACTTAGAACCTAACTCAACTATGCTCATGTTATTCCTTGATATTTTTGCTATGAAAGTTGTTTAGGGTTCACAAGCTTGAATGATAGTTTTTAACCCAATGTATGCTTGATAAGTTTCGGCCATGATAAGTTGTAAGTTTAAGTAAACTAGAACTCTACCTAAACTTTCTCATGATAGTTCTTATGGTATAAGAAATGGTGCTTACTTAGGGTTCACATGTTGGGATGAAGTTTTACCAAAAACCCAGCCTATATGATTCGACCACTAAAAGACATTAGGGTTAGAGATCGAATTATGTGTTCCATGTATCTTATATGCCATGATTTTGAGATTTCTATGCTTCTATGTTTAATTATGCACACTTGTGATCTAAACATGATGGAAACCCTTATGCTATGGTGTGTATTATTTATGATGAAGCTATGTGCAAATTTATCCATGATATATGTGATGAGCTGTGTGCCCAATTTATGCATGAAATATATGATGTGCTGTGTGCCCAATTTTATGCATAAAATATATGATGTGCTGTGTGCCCAAATCTTTACATACCATCATGATGAGATGTGTGCCCAAAAGTCTATATGGTATGATATGGTAAGTGACACGATGTACAAGAAAAGATAAGAACCATGATATGTAAAAAAACATGCTATTTTACTTTATGTATGGCTTGTACCAAGGGTGGGCTCCATAAGCGCCCCGGGGTCGATGGACTAAGAAACGGACCTCGTTAGGGATAGGCTCCTAAGTGCCCCTAGGTCGATGGACTAAGAAACGGGCCTAGTATGTAAGCCTTGTAGGGTTCAAGACTTGCTACCTTGGACCAACATAGGGCGCGCGCATTTATGTATGTGGTACAAGCCGGGGCCCTAATCATGTTAAGATTATGTTTAAGTATGTATATTATAAGTTTTCAAAGGACATATTGCATATGTTTTCATGATACATGTTTATGAATTCACCTTGCATGTACCTTATGATTATGCCATGATATTTATGATGATGTTATTGTTGGATCGAGACCACGCTAGAGGGGGGGTGAATAGCGTTCGTGGCTATTTCTTTCAATTCGTAAAACAAACGAGTAAAAGCGCAGCGGAATAAAGAAATAACAAACACAGAGAGACAGGAAGATTTACTTCGTTCGGAGCCTAAAGCGACTCCTACTCGAAGGCCCGCGATCCTTGATCGCTTTCCGTGGGCAACAACTATAAGCACGATAAAACTATTACAGATTAACTACAATTTAAAGCAGTAAACAGATTATACCGACAACAAAAGACTAAATCGAAGCTCCGGGTTGTCGGGGTGTCGTTGCAGCACTTTCTGGATCGAGTCGTTAGCAGCTTGTCGCAGGGAGATTACTTAGATTGTCGTTGTTCTTGGTGCTGCACCTCGACCCTTCTTTTATATGAGGTTCCGGGCGCCTGGATCCCTTCCGGGCGCCTGGAGTGTGACGTGGCCAACCAACCAGGATGCTCCACGTGTCAACTTCGCGCAGGGGATAAACTTTGGTCCCGGGCGCCCGGACAGCCTTTTTCCAGCAGGTTCCTCACCTGCAAACAAAGGTTAGTCCGAGCAAAATCCCCTGCAAGACAGTGTTAGAATAAGACAAAACATCGTAAAGAAGAATTGACAGTCTTCGGACTGCCCGAGTCTGACTTCGGATTTCTAACTGGAAATCCTAGGTCGACCAGACGCCTACTGTTCCCTCTACGGGGAACGCGTCCTCACCTACTCCACTCAGGAGATTTACCTGTTGCCAGTCGATCCTCCAGATCGACTGAACTTTTGCTCAGCACTCGATGCTTCCGGACTTTCTGCTGGACATCCGCTTCCCGGCTAGTCCAGACTTTCACCTGGTTCGCGACACCAGGACTTTCCACCTAAGGTTACCACCCCTAGGACTTTTGCCTGAAGCCATCGACCTGCCAAGACTTTCCGCATAGGGTTACCACCCCCTATGACCTAGGGTTACCACCCCCTAGGGTTTTCCGTTTGCCTAACTGCAGCTAGGACTTTTCTCCACCTAGGGTTACCACCCCATAGGACCTAGGGTTACCACCCCCTAGGGTTTTCACCTGCCTAACCGCAGTTAGGACTTTCCTGAAATACTCATTCAACATGTTAGATAACAAGGAATCTTATCTTTGAATCCCTTTGCCATTATCAAAACTTAGGTTCGATCGTCGGATGCTTCCTGCACCAACAATCTCCCCCTTTTTGATTATGGCAACAAAAATTCAAAGTTAAGAAAATAATGCCATTAAAAGATAAGCATGAAAATACAAGCATAATGATAGTTAAGTGCAGAACTAAATTAAGTGCAGAGCTCCCCCTTAATATAAAGACTCCCCCTTAATAAAAGCTCACTTTTTAAAATTTGAATTTCTTTCAATTTTCTTTAATTCTTTGAATTTTCTTCTACTCTCCCCCTTTGCCATATATCAAAAATCAATTGAAAGCAAGTTTTAAGATTTTAAGAAAACAATCTTTTTTTGAGAGAAGGTAGAAGAAGGCTTGTGAAACTTAGTTAAACGAAATATTTTTCACCTAAGTTTAAAAGTCTAATATATGGATTATTTCGAATGATGTCTTTAGAAAAGTATTTTAGCATTTAGAGTTAAAATTTATAAGGTGGCTAAGTTTGAGAAAGTTTGAAGGTTGCTATATGAGTCACTTTAGCTAAGCCTTTTGCAAACAATGAATTTTGAGAATGTAGGTTCAGTTTAAAAGGTACTTAGCGTTAAAACTTAATGTTGAAAAGATAGGAGTAAGACTTTGTTAATACAAAGAGGGAGTGAGTAAATGTTTAATTTAGGTTATTTATTTTAGCTGGTCTTTAAGTCCAAGCATGAGGTTAAATAGATTTTAAGTTATCCAGATTGTTTTGTTCAGGTATCAGAGCCCTAAAGTATGAGCATGCTCAAACTTCAAATCTCCATTTCCTTCAGGGCTAATTCCATGTTTTTGTAAGTCTAGTAAATTTAGGGGAGCAAAGGATTTTGAAATTAGTTTTCCAAATATTTTTCAAAGGATTTTGAAATTAGTTTTCCAAATATTTTTCAAAGGATTTTGAAATTAATTTTTCAAATATTTTTCAACGGATTTTGAAATAAGTTTTTCAAGTATTTTTCAAAGGATTTTGAAAAGATTTTTCAAAGGATTTTGAAATAAGTTTTTCAAAGATTTTTCAAAGGATTTTGAAATAAGTTTTCCAAATATTTTTCAAAGGATTTTGAAATAAGTTTTTCAAAGATTTTTCAAATGATTTTGAAATAAGTTTTCCAAAGATTTTTCAAAGGATTTTGAAATAAGTTTTTCAAAGATTTTTCAAAGGATTTTGAAATAAGTTTTCCAAATATTTTTCAAAGGATTTTGAAATAAGTTTTTCAAGTATTTTTCAAAGGATTTTGAAATAAGTTTTTTTTTTCAAATATTTTTCAAAGGATTTTGAAATAAGTTTTTCAAAGACTTTTCAAAGGATTTTGAAATAAGTTTTCCAAAGATTTTTCAAATGATTTTGAATAAGTTTTCCAAATATTTTTCAAAGGATTTTGATTTTCAAGTATTTTTCAAAGGATTTTGAAACTAGTTTTTCAAGTATTTTTCAAAGGATTTTGAAATTAGTTTTCCAAAGATTTTTCAAAGGTTTTTGAATAAGTTTTTCAAATATTTTGAAATGATTTTGAAATGATTTTTCAAAGATTTTGAAATTAAGTTTAAAATGATTTTGAAATGATTTTTAAAAGATTTAGAAATGATTTTGAAATGATTTTTCAAAGATTTTGAAATTAAGTTTAAAATGATTTTGAAATGATTTTTCAAAGATTTTGAAATTAAGTTAAAAATGATTTTTTAAAAGATTTTGAAATGATTTTGAAATTAAGTTTAAAATGATTTTGAAATTAAGTTTTGAAAGGATTTTGAAATGATTTTTGAAATGATTAAGTTTTGAAAAGATTTAAAAATGATTTTTGAAATTAAGTTTAAAATGATTTAAAAATAATTTTTGAAAAGAATTTTTTAAAGATTTAAAAATGATTTTTGAAATTAAGTTTAAAATGATTTAAAAATGATTTTTGAAAAGAATTTTTAAAAGATTTAAAAATGATTTTTGAAATTAAGTTTTGAAAAGATTTTAAAATGATTTCGAAATTAAGTTTAAAATGATTTTGAATTGATTTTTAAAATGATTAAGTTTTGAAAAGATTTAAAAAAGATTTTGAAATGATTTTGAAATTAAGTTTTGAAAAGATTTTTAAAAGATTTTGAAATGATTAAGTTTTGAAAAGATTTAAAAAAGATTTAGAAATGATTTTGAAATGATTAAGTTTAAAATGATTTTGAAATTAAGTTTTGAAAAGATTTTAAAATGATTTTTGAAAAGAATTTTTAAAAGATTTTGAAATGATTTTGAAATTAAGTTTAAAATGATTTTGAAATTAAGTATTGAAAAGATTTTAAAATGATTTTTGAAAAGAATTTTTAAAAGATTTTGAAATGATTTTGAAATGAAGTTTAAAATGATTTTTAAAAGATTTTGAAATGATTTTGAAATGATTAAGTTTTGAAAAGATTTTAAAATGATTTCGAAATTAAGTTTAAAATGATTTTTAAAAGATTTTGAAATGATTTTGAAATTAAAATGATTTTTAAAAGATTTTGAAATGATTTTGAAATTAAGTTTAAAATGATTTTGAAATGATTTTTCAAAAATTTTGAAATTAAGTTTTGAAATAACTTTGAAATTTAAGTTTTTAAAATAACTTTGACCTTACTTTCAATTTGAATTAATTATCAGTTTGATTTTAATTACTTAGTCATCTCACCCGATCTAAATTCTCAATCAGGGAATCCTATAATTTTTGTGAGATGAATTGAGGTTCAATTTAAGGATTTGGTTTAGTCTTGTGTTAGATTCAGGTTTAGCTTTGGGTTCAACAAGTAAGCATTCTTCGGATAAACTTCTGGGCTATGGTGAGTCACAAGGAGCTCATTAAAGTAACCAAGCCTTCGAGGTTTTCCAAATAGTCCTACCCATTGAACTTAATACTAAGACTTGGTCTAACTAGTTAGGATCCATTTAAGGGTAGCTTCGGTCAGTTCCACTTGGCCAAATGCACCAGGTTGAAGTCATATCTTCCTAGACATGCGATGCCCAAGCTTCCCTAACGTACTATCATCCAAAAACTTCACCAGTACTGTGGTTCAAGTTAAACTTATCCCGTTTTAATCTAACCTTAATTACCCTGCCGGGTAATCTATTCTTATTTTACCCATTCCAGGTAAATTAGGTTCAGTTACCCTGTCGGGTAGTTTAGTTGGAGGTGCCAGCTAGTTTGGATCCTCCATCTATTTTTCAATTTTATAATTTCGACTTATGAATTTATAATTTGAATTTTGAATTTTTGAATTTTAATTTAATTTCGAATTTAGAATTTGTAATTTCATTTTTGAATTTTTGAATTTTATTTTAATTTCGAATTTTGAATTTATAATTTGAATTTTGAATTTTTGAACTTTAATTTAATTTCGAATTTAGAATTTGTATTTTGAATTAAGTTGGTTTGATTAATATCGTTTTTCTTTTTGCTCCCCCTGGATCATGGCCTCGATATGGTCTATCGAGGTAGTGTATTTGATCCTTCGGAACCCAGTATTGGCTAAGTCCAACTTGATTGACCAAGTTGGACTTAGGTACCCATGCTTGGACTACCTTTATATTATTTCTATTAACTAATGATAAATATGGTTTGTATTTCGTTTTGGTCT
Organism: Zingiber officinale; assembly: GCF_018446385.1. NCBI lineage: Eukaryota > Viridiplantae > Streptophyta > Magnoliopsida > Zingiberales > Zingiberaceae > Zingiber > Zingiber officinale. Next base: position 69,376,980 of record NC_055987.1, on the reverse strand, counting down.
TAAATCCAAGTCCGGCTTTGTTGTAAACGGCTCGCTGTTTTCCAAGAATCAGATCCAGATTCTTGGAACCCAAGGTGAACCGTTCCAACGTGTTCTTGAGTTCTTTAATTTGAGCTTTCAGATTGGAATTTTCTTCCTCAAGTTGTTGGACTTGAGTTGAACTTCCAATTTGAACTGACTCAGTTAAAGAACTCGAGTCAGTCGCTTCCTTAAGGGTTGTTACCTCCTTTTGGAGCGACTTAACCCGGACGTTGGATTTAGCCAATTTTTTAAGCAAGTATGGAATTAAATTTTGCGAGTCATCTAAGTTAATACTAGACATTAAAGCACTTACTGTGGGTTTTGGTCCTTCGGAAACGGATGCGGATCCGTGGCTTCGCTTGGACTCGGTGTCTGATTCGCTCTCGGTCTCTGAATCAGACTCGAACTCGGACTCTGTTTCAACAACATGTGCTAGTACTGGTAGAGCGATGAGGCTTGCTTGTTCTTCTTCATCGGATTCAGATTCGTCTGATGACTCGGACCATGTTGCCTTTAACACTTTCTTCGTCTTTTTCTTTCTAGCTTCCTCTGTCTTGCTTGTACCTGCAACTAATGTAATACCTTCCTCGACCGAAGTAGTATCATACTGTTCATCTAATTCAAATAAATCGTCTATTAAATTATGCTTACTTACTTCGGTACCTTCGTGTAACTGAATCAGATTCTCCCACAGCTCCCTGGCGCTTGAGAATGGGCCGGCGCGATTCAGCTCCTTATTCGTTAAGCCGCATTGAAGTGTATACATTGCTTTTGTGTTTGCTTCTACCTTTTTGATAAGGCTCGCGTCTCAGTTCTCGAACGGTAGTGGCATGCCGGCGCCGTCAGTTGGTATTTCGAGCCCGGTCTTGGTGATCATCCAGACATCGAACTCGGTTTGTAGATACGACTCCATTCGGCCTTTCCAGTAGTCGAAGTCTTCGCCGGAGAAGAGCGGTGGTCGAGTGGTGCTATAGCCTTCTTGGAGAGCCATTGAATCTTGCACGAAAAAATGAGCAAAAAAACTTGTCCCAGGACTTAATCCTGGATTAGTAGTGTGGTAGAAGGATAGAAAAAGAAATTTACGAGTTTCAAGAAAAAATAATAAAATAATAATAAAATATTATTAAAAAAAATATTTAAAAATATTATTTCAAATTTTGTCAAATTCAATATTTTATCAATACTAATAAATCGTGAAAGGATGAAAATGTATTTTTTGAAAATAATTTTGGAGGGAAAAAACGAAAGGCGTAGCGGAATAAAGAAAATAATTTTGGAGGGTAAAATAATTTTTACCCTATAAACACGACAAAGCCACAAAAAAAAAAAGCTTGAATGGTGGTTGCACCAGTTCAAAGCGACCCCGCTCTGATACCAATTGTTGGATCGAGACCACGCTAGAGGGGGGGTGAATAGCGTTCGTGGCTATTTCTTTCAATTCGTAAAACAAATGAGTAAAAGCGCAGCGGAATAAAGAAATAACAAACACAGAGAGACAGGAAGATTTACTTCGTTCGGAGCCTAAAGCGACTCCTACTCGAAGGCCCGCGATCCTTGATCGCTTTCCGTGGGCAACAACTATAAGCACGATAAAACTATTACAGATTAACTACAATTTAAAGCAGTAAACAGATTATACCGACAACAAAAGACTAAATCGAAGCTCCGGGTTGTCGGGGTGTCGTTGCAGCACTTTCTGGATCGAGTCGTTAGCAGCTTGTCGCAGGGAGATTACTTAGATTGTCGTTGTGCTTGGTGCTGCACCTCGACCCTTCTTTTATATGAGGTTCCGGGCGCCTGGATCCCTTCCGGGCGCCTGGAGTGTGACGTGGCCAACCAACCAGGATGCTCCACGTGTCAACTTCGCGCAGGGGATAAACTTTGGTCCCGGGCGCCCGGACCTGTTCCGGGCGCCCGGACCTCCGGGCGCCCGGATCCATCCCGGGCGCCCGGACAGCCTTTTTCCAGCAGGTTCCTCACCTGCAAACAAAGGTTAGTCCGAGCAAAATCCCCTGCAAGACAGTGTTAGAATAAGACAAAACAGTCTTCGGACTGTCCGAGTCTGACTTCGGATTTCCAACCGGAAATCCTAGGTCGACCCGACGCCTACTGTTCCCTCTACGGGGAACGCGTCCTCACCTACTCCACTCAGGAGATTTACCTGTTGCCAGTCGATCCTCCAGATCGACTGGACTTTTGCTCAGCACTCGATGCTTCCGGACTTTCTGCTGGACATCCGCTTCCCGGCTAGTCCAGACTTTCACCTGGTTCGCGACACCAGGACTTTCCACCTAGGGTTACCACCCCCTAGGACTTTTGCCTGAAGCCATCGACCTGCCAAGACTTTCCGCATAGGGTTACCACCCCCTATGACCTAGGGTTACCACCCCCTAGGGTTTTCCCTTTGCCTAACCGCAGCTAGGACTTTTCTCCACCTAGGGTTACCACCCCCTAGGACCTAGGGTTACCACCCCCTAGGACCTAGGGTTACCACCCCCTAGGGTTTTCACCTGCCTAACCGCTGTTAGGACTTTCCTGAAATACTCATTCAACATGTTAGATAACAAGGAATCTTAACTTTGAATCCCTTTGCCATTATCAAAACTTAGGTTCGATCGTCGGATGCTTCCTGCACCAACAGTTATGATATGTCAAGGTGCAATTGATGATTATGTTATGTTATGCCATGATACCTTACGCTTATGTTATGATATGCCATGATATGTTGCATGATATAATGAATTTCCTCCATGTGTTATGTCTTGTGATTTTTGATATGTTATACGGTTTTGTGAGTAGGAAAGGAACTTACTGAGCCATGAGTGCTCACAGCTTACTTTCTTGTACCACAGATAAAGGCAAGGAATGGATGAACTAGGGGAGCAGCAGGAGGGGTTAGAAGGATGTGTGTGTGGTAGTGCCTTGGCTAAAGGAGAAAGACCTGCTTTTGTTTAATAAGAACTATGCCTAGTTATGTTACTGCTTTATGACTCCATGACATTTAATTTTGTGTTTGGACATTTTGAATTAAAAATCATATTAAGTACACTATGTGGTGTTATATGTCCAGGTGATTAGTCATGTTGATTTTAAAGAAAAGAAAAGTAGTTTTTAACTTCTATAAATAAGACTTCCGCTGTAATAAGTATGTATATGTATGTGTAAGTAACCCCCGTCGCCTTAGCAGGAGGGGCGGGGCGTTACAGCCTCAACAACCTCCTTTTCTGGAATCAGTACACGGCCGTGTCAAATGACATGGCCAGTGCAAGCTTCTGCACTTGTTCCTTCACACGACCGTGTGTGAGGCACGGCCGAGAAGCCTTCCTCCTCTGGATTTTTCACACGGCCATGTCGGGAACACGACCGCATACCTTCTCTTCTCTGGAGACTCCACACGGCCGTGTCATGTAGACACGGCCCAAGCATCTCCACTTTCTGCACCGTAAGCCTGGCCGTGTGCAGCACACGACCATGCTCTATTTTGCTCCAATTGAAACTTCCTCCTTTAAAATTTTTCCGGAGAATATGTTGATCATGCTACTTCTTTATTCTTTCCTTATAAGATCTAGCATGTTCATAAGCATCCAATCTCAATTCATCAAGCTCATTCAACTGAACTTCCTTTTCTCCCCTGCTTCCTTGAGAATCATGTTATATTCGTAATTGCCCAATAGGCTTTATGTTCTAATTCTACTCGAAGATGACAAGGTTTCCCATAAACTAACTAAAATGGAGTCATCCCAATAGGAGTCTTGTAGGCAGTACGATACGCCCATAAGGCATCATCCAGCTTCAATGACCAATCCTTTCGTGAAGTAGATACTGTTTTCTCTAGTATGACTTTAATCTCACGATTGGAGATCTCAGCTTTCCCATTAGTTTGTGGATGATATGGCGTTGCTACTTTGTGGTTCACTCCATATTTTCTAAGCAAATTCTCAAACTATCTTTCTATAAAATGTGATCCCCCATCACTAATGACTGCCTTAGGTACGCCAAACCTCAGAAAAATTATGCTTTTAAACAATTTGATAACCGTTCTCGCATCACTTGTAGGAGAGCCTATAGCTTCTACCCATTTGGACACATAATCCACCGCTACAAGGATAAACCTAATCCTATATGAAAAGGGAAATGGCCCCATGAAGTCTATTCCCCATACATCAAATAATTCTACTTCAAGTATGTAATTCAATGGCGTTTCATTCCTCCTAGTAATATTTCCAGTCCTCTGACATTGATCACATGATTGTACAAAATTCTTGCCATCTTGAATAGAGTGGGCCAATAAAAGCCTGCTTGAAGGATTTCTGCTACCATCTTAGAGCTCCCCAAATATCCTCCATAAGAAGAAGAATGACAAAGAAATAGAATATCCTTGACTTCTTCCTTAGGTATACATCTTCGATAAATCACATCATTGCATTTCCTATAAAGGAGGGGTTCATCCCAAATATAATTCTTCACATCTGAAAAAAACTTTTTCTTTTGCTGATTGGAGAAATTTGGGGGTAGGACTCCGCTTGACAGGAAATTCACAAAATCCGCATACCAAGGTATTTTTGATGGGTTTTTCAAGCCGCGAAAATCGCATTTTCATGTTGCAGAAACCCCGAAACCCCCATGCCACTGGATTCGTACGAAGCAAAACTTTCGAAAAACATTACGAGTACGAGTTTTATGCTAGTTCTAAACTAGTAGAAGGAATTACCCTTGATACGAAGCCCTTCGCGTATCCCGCTCTTCCAAGTGATGCCGGATCTCGAGGTTGTCAAGTGTACAACCCTCTAGAAGTATCCACACAAACAAATAGGTGGAGAAAACCTAACACAAAGGTGTGCTAGCACCTTGGTAAGGTTTGTCCAAGAGAGGAGAGGGAGAGCTTGAGGAGAGAGCTTGAGGAAGAAGATGGAATAATTGGCTTGAATGAAAAATGAATTCCATTCACTCACAAAAGTGGCCGGCCACATTAAGGAGTGTAACTCCTTTTCATTAAATGTGGAGGCCATTAAAGAGGGGACTTGTAACCTCCATGAGGTGGCACACACATGTGCCAACTATGATGATGTGACACATCATCATTAGTCCTCCTAATTCCAACTCACAAATGAGGTGGCAAATAGTCAAGTCAAACTTGACTCTTCCTCTTCCTCTCAAGTCAAGTCAAACTTGACCAAATCTCTCCCATGGTTGATCTAATCTAACCATTTGATTCAAACCAATTTAATATAATAAATCTAATTCATTTAATTAAATTGATTTAATGAGTCATAATCTAAATTAGACCATTGAACACATGAATCAACTTGAGTCCAACTCAATTAGCCCAATTAGGATTACTCTTAATCCAATTTGATTCATCACATGAATCTAATCCTCTTGGTTCATCATATGAACCTAATCTCCATCTAATTGTTCTTAGTGTGTGACCCTATAGGTTTCTATAAAGTTGGCAATGCCCCTAAACCCATTTAGGAGCATAAGTAATGAGCGGTATCTAGCAACACATCATTACTACCCAAGTTACAAGAATGTTGAGATCCAACATCATCTTGTGACCACTAATTGTGACTCCTCACAAAATATAACAAGTGTCCTTCTATTCTGGACATCAAGATTGATCAACGTGAGGCATAGACCGTGTCATCCTCTAATCAATCTAAATCTTGAACTCCAAGTAGACTCACTAAATCAAATGAGCTCAATATCTCATATTGACTCATTTGGGCATGGCCATGCACTTCGTGGTCTCACTCTATCAAGAATATCGATGTCACTCCCGTCATATAGGAGGGATAGATCCTATCTACATCACGCACATCCCTCTACTTAATTCGTTACATACCTAGTAATCGCCTTTATAGTCCACCCAGTTACGGGTGACGTTTGACGAAACCAAAGTACATAACTCCTTATGTAGGGATCCATGGTGACTTCAGGTCCAAGGACTAGTAGTCATACTAATAGTCACATGAGAAAGTATATGACACTCATATAATGATCCATGATACTTTCTCATGGCGGGTCATTCAGTGTACATTCTCCAATGCATACCCATGTGTCAACTTGATATCTCTATATCCATGACTTGTGAGATCAAGTCATCGAGTTGACCTACATGCTAGTATCGTCGCATTAACATTGTCCCTGAATGTTAATACTCGACTAGGAATGATTAAGAGTAGTGTTCCTTATATCATCTCACTATCGGTTCAACTAACCGATTGATATAGGTAAGAACCCTCTACTCAAGGACGCTATTATACTTAGTTATTTGGCACCAATACAAGTAAGTATAATAACCAAAACAAATGCCTTTATTTATATAAGAATATGATACAACAAGTCCATAATATAATCGTCAAATGATTGGCTCTAGGGCTCTAACTAACGATCTCCCACTAGCACTAGTGCCAATCAGTGTAGGCAGTAAGCCCCTATGACCTAGTGTGACCATCATGCTTCCTCTGTTCTAAAGCCTTGGTCAAGGGATCTGCGATGTTAGCCTCTGTAGGTACTCTGCAAATCTTCACATCTCCTCACTCGATAATCTCTCGAATGAGATGTAAGCACCGTAGTATGTGTTTGGTCCGTTGGTGTGAGCGAGGTTCCTTCGCCTGTGCTATAGCTCCATTGTTGTCACAATAGAGCTCAATAGGGTCAACAATGCTAGGAACCACCCCAAGTTCAGTGATGAACTTGCGGATCCAAACTTCCTCCTTTGCTCCTTCTGATGCAGTAATATACTCGGCCTCTGTCGTAGAATCAACTACTGTGTCCTGCTTTGAACTCTTCCAGCTCACAACACCACCATTTATGCAAAACATGATCCCTGACTGCGATCGATAATCATCCTGATCAGTCTGGAAGCTGGCATCACTGTAACCCTTTACAGCTAGCTCATCATTGCCTCCATATATCAAGAAATATTCTTTAGTCTTTCTTAAGTACTTAAGAATATTCATGACCGCTATCCTGTGACTTTCACCTGGATCTGACTGGTATCTGCTCGTCATGCTCAAAGTAGACGAGACATCAGGACGAGTACATAGCATGGCATACATGATAGATCCTATGGTTGAGGCAAAAGGGATCTGATCCATGCGGTCTCTCTCCTCTCTAGAAGAGGGACCTTGAGTCTTCGAAAGACTCACGCCATACGACATCGGCAGAAATCCCTTCTTGGAGTTCTACATGGCAAACCGAAGGAGTACCTTGTTAATATATTTACTCTGACTTAGGCTAAGTATCCTTTTAGATCTATCTCTATAGATCTGTATGCCTATAATGCGAGATGTTTCACCTAAGTCCTTCATTGAGAAGAAACTCCCTAGCCAGGTCTTGACAGACTGAAGCAAAGGGATGTCTTTCCCAATGAGTAGTATGTCATCCACATACAATATGAGGAAGACAACTATATCCCCTACAACCTTCTTGTAGACACAAGGTTTATCTTCATTCTTGATGAAACCAAATTATTTGATTGCATCATCGAATCGAAGATTCTAGCTCTGAGAAGCTTGCTTTAGTCCATAAATGGACCTATGCAGCTTGCATACTTTGCCAGTATGCTGTGGATCTACAAAACCCTCAGGTTGTGTCATGTACACATCCTCGAGCAAGTTTCCATTCAGAAATGCGGTTTTGACATCCATCATCCATATCTCATAGTCATGGTATGCTGCAATAGCAAGCATGATCCGAATGGACTTAAACATCGCTACTGGAGAAAAGGTTTCATCATAGTCAATCCCATGAATTTGCTTGAAACCTTTAGCTACCAAGCGACCCTTATAAATAAGTCCATCCATGTCAGTCTTTCTCTTAAAGACCCACTTACACCCAATGGGTTTTACCCCTTTAGGTGGATCAACCAAAGTCCATACTTGGTTGGTGTACATGGATTCCATTTCGGATCTCATGGCCTCTAGCCATTTCTCAGAATCTGGTCTCATCACAGCTTCCTGATAGGTGGTAGGCTCATCCTCTATAAGCACAACGGCATCATGGTCAGACAAGAGAAATGAGTATCTCTCAGGCTGATGATGTACCCTATTAGACCTGTGAAGAGGTATGTCTACTTGAACTAGTTGTTGTTCCTCAACTCCTTGTGGAACAACATCATCCACAACACTTTATGGTTCCAGTTCAACTTCCATCGAGTCTTCAGTGCTATGGTCCACATCTTGAACTTCTTCAAGATCCAACGTACTCCCACTAGTCTTTCTAGAAACAAAATCCCTTTCTAGAAATACCCTAGTCTTTGCCACAACTACCTTGTACTGACTAGGAATGTAGAAGTAATATCCCTTAGTTTCCTTGGGATAACCAATAAAGTAGCACTTGTCGGATTTGGGTCCTAACTTGTCTGAGACTTGACGTCGAACGTAAGCCTCACAACCCCAAATCCTCATGAAAGACACCTGGGCATCTCTCCCAGTCCATATCCTATATGGTCTTTATCACGACCTTGGATGGAACTCGGTTGAGTATAAAAGCTGTTGTGTCTAGAGCATAGCCCCAAAGAAATGTAGGAAGATCTGTGTGACTCATCATAGATCGTACCATATCTAATAGAGTACGATTCCTCCTTTTGGATACACCATTCCACTGTGGTATCCCAGAAGGAGTGAGTTGGGATAGAATCCCACACTCAGCTAGATAGTCACGAAATCATGGCTAAGGTATTCTCCACCTTGATCTGATTGAAGTATCTTAATACTCTTGCCAAGCTGGTTCTGTACTTCATTTTTGAATTCTTTGAACTTTTCAAAGGATTCTGACTTATGTGTCATCAAGTACACATAACCATATCTACTGAAGTCATCAGTAAATGTGATGAAGTACCTATAACTGCCTCTAGCAGCGACATAGAATAGGCCACATACATCACTATGTATAAGACCTAACAAGTCAGTCGCTCTCTCACTGTGCCCACTAAAGGTAGTCTTGGTCATCTTTCCTAGTAGGCATGACTCGCACGTCTCATAAGATTCAAAATCGAATGAGTCCAGCAAACCATCCTTATGGAGCTAGAATAAGCGCTTGTCATTTATATGACCTAAGCGACTGTGCCAGAGATAGGTTTGGTTCATGTCATTTGACTTGAACCTCTTGGTATTTATGTTATAGATAGAGCTTTCAAGGTCTAGAATGTAGAGTTCGTTCATCAGAGGTGCACTACAATAGAACATATCTTTTAAATAAACTAAATAACATTTGTCCTTTATTATAAAAGAGAAACCTTTCTTGTCCAAACAAGAAACTGAAATTATGTTCTTAGTTAAAGCAGGCATATATCAACAATCATCCAACTCTAGTACAAGCCCAGAGGGCAGAGATAGAAAATAAGTCCCTACAGCAACAGTAATAACCCGTGCTCCATTGCCTACGCGTAGGTCCACCTCGCCCTTTGCCAATGCCCTGCTATTTCTCAACGCTTGCATATTAGTACAAATGTGAGAAGCACATCCGGTATCTAATACCCATGATGAAGAAATAGATAGATTGACTTCTATAACATATATACCTGAAGTGGAAGTCTCACTTCGCTTCTTCTTAAGATCTTCCAGGTACACCTTGCAGTTCCTCTTCCAGTGCCCGTTCTGACCGCAGTGGAAGCATGTAGCATCCTTGGCGACCCCTCCTTTAGGCTTCAGTGTCTTTCCTTTGCCCTTGGCTTGGGACTTTCCTTTGCCTTTGGGCTTGCCCTTGCCCTTGTGTTTTTGAACCATCAGAACAGAGTGGGGCTTAACCTTCTTAAGGTTCAGCTCAGCAGTTCTTAACATGCTAAGCATCTCGAGCAGTGGCTTGTCGATTTCGTTCATATTGTAGTTTAGAATGAATTAACTATAGCTATCCGACAAGGATTGCAAGATCAGGTCAGTGGCCAGCTCTTGGCCAAGCGGGAATCCCAACCTCTGTAGGTTTTCTATGTACCCAATCATTTTGAGTACATATGAGCCTACGGGAGCCCCATCTGACATCTTGCACTGAAACAGTGCCTTTGAGATCTCGAATCTCTCATGCCTAGCTTGTCCCTGATTTAGTTGACGAAGATGTTCAACCATATTGTAAGCTCCCATCAACTCATGTTGCTTCTGAAGCTCAGAGTTCATGGTAGCGAGCATCAGATAGGACACATATAATGCATCATCTTGATGCTTCTTGTAAGCATCTCGGTTAGCTCGCGTGGCAGTGGCAGGAGGAGCCTCCGGAATGGGCTGCTCCAGAACGTACAGTTTACGTTATTGGGTGAGAACTATTCTCAAGTTCCTGTACAAGTCTAGGAAATTTGCTCCGTTGAGCTTGTCCTTCTCAAGGACATAACGTAGGGAGAAAGAGTTCGTATTCGACGTCATGGTAATCTACAACAGAAAAATGCAGAAAATAAATATCATATTCTTTTAAATCATTTAATTAGGCCTTTAACTAAATGATGCTCCCACTGAATTCTATAATTCATGTGGGACAAGATCCACATCATACTAACCCTTGAGTTAGCTTTGGCTAATACACCCAAGATTTAGTATGATCGGTACGTAACGATTTACCAATTACATCTCTATGCAACTCTTGTTTATAGGTTCATTATCCACAGTTATATTAAAACATGAGTTAGCTTTGGCTAATACGCCCAAGAATTAATATAAATGTGATTATGTCCTATATTCCAACCTTTGAAAATATGCCTATAGTTAAACTCGATCCAATTGAGTTAACTAGTTACTCAATCTAATTGAGTTGTACTCACCCATGCATTGATAAGCGGGACAAAGATTGTCCCTCCGTACCCTACCAAGATAATATTGTTGGAACCCCAAGGTTGTTTTGGTGTGATCAACAAGTTAAGTTAGGTCCTGTGAGTTTCTAACCTTGTGTCTAAGTGTGCAAGAGCTTAGGAGCACAGGTAGTCGAGCGGAAGACGCAGCTAGCGAGAAGGACAGTAATCCGAGGGACGAGGAGCTGCGGAAGAGTACCCCGGCAGACGAGAAGGAAGCGTTCGGTGGTTCCGAGGGTCGAAAGTCGGAGTGGAAGATTGCTCGGGGAGCAAGAGACGCAGCTAGCGAGAAGGTCGGCACGCGGTACGACCGAGGGACGAAGACTGCGGATGAGTACGCTGGTGGATGAGAAGGAAACACACAGCGATTCTGAGGGACGAGAAGCCGGAGCGGAAGGCTGCTCGAGAAGACCGGAAGTTGGGTTCGGGTGAGCCCTTTTCCGAATGGCAGAGATCACCCATGCAAGCGGATCCGGAGGAGAAGAACCGGACCGAGGCGGGACTGAACCAGAGAAGAAGTCCCGGACGAAAAAGTCAACAACTGTTGACTTTGGGCTCCGGGGCGCCCGGAGCAGTCCGGGGCGCCCGGTACCCTCCGGGGCGCCCTGAGTAGTAAAATTGACCAGATCGAGTTTTAACTCGATCTGAACGTTGGGGGATAAGTTTTATCCCCCCAGGGCGCCCGGAACCTTTCCAGGCGCCCCGACCAAGGCTATAAATATAGCCTCGGTCCAGAAGCTTTTGATCAACTCAGTAATTAGCATTCCAAACACTTGTGCGCTCACTATTCTAGTTTAGCTTCTGTTTTTGTGCTTTCACCGATGTAAGAGGCTTCTCCGCCAGAAGGAGTTTTTAGTGCGATCACTTTCCTTGGATTAACAACCTCCCCGGTTGTAACCAAGTCAAACACGGTGCCTCGTTTCTTTCTTGTATTTCTGCTTAGCTAATTTTATACAAGTGTTAGTTTAAGAGTTCGAGAAGGGTTGCTTTTGTTTTTGATTTTACTGGGCTATTCAACCCCCCTTCTAGCCGGCCCAACGGTCCTACAAGTGGTATCAGAGCCAAGGCGCTTCAGGAGGACTAACCGTCGAACGAAGCAACGAGATGGCTGGACCAAGCATTCACCCGCCAAAATTCGAAGGGGATTTTGCCACTTGGAAAAACATATGCAGGTATTTCTTACAACAGATATTGAATTATTTTTAACAATGAAACTTGGCTTTCAAGCTCCAAAGGACAAGGAAATAGATAAATGGACAAAAAAGGAGCAAGTCGACTTCGTGGCGAACGGCAAAGCAGAGTACCATCTGCTAAGCGTTCTTCCGCCTCAAGAAGTCAACAGGATCGGTAAATACAACTCTGCAAAGGAACTTTGGGAGAAGTTCCTCAAGCTGCACGAAGGAACGTCCGAAGCCAAGCTCGCTAGAAGAGATCTGCTTCGCAATCAGCTCACCAGCCTGCGACTTGGGGAAGACGAGTCAGTTGCGCATCTCCACTCGAGAATAAAAGAAATTATCATCGGACTTTCGAATCTCGGAGAAAAGGTAAGTAACCGAGATTTGCTCAGGTACGCTTTAAATTCCTTTCCTAGAAATACCAAATGGGCATCATTGGTAGATGCATTTTACATTTCTAAAGATTTAGAAAAGATTTCATTAGAAGAATTCTTTTCAACATTTGAAGTGCATGAATCAAGATATGCAGGAATGAAGGAGCCTAAAAGCAACGTCACCTTCAAAGCCTTGAGAGACGAACCAGGATCGGAATCCTCTCTCGACGATGAGGAAATGGTAATGATGGTAAGAAGATTCAAGAAATTTTGTAAATCCAGATCTACTAACCATCCGCAGGGAAAGAGGAGAAGAACGATCCGCTGCTACAACTGCGACGAAGAAGGGCACGTCAAGGACAACTGCCCCAAGCTGAAGAACAAGGACAAGGAGAAGGGTAAGAAGCCTATCCAAAAGCGAAAGGCCCTAAAGGCGACGTGGGACGATACATCGTCCGAATCGGAAGTCGAAGCTTTCTCCGGACTCGCACTGATGGCGAGTCATCAAGACGACGACTGCGATTCAATCTCTTCTGAAATGAGCATCGAGAGCATCGATGAAGGGGGAGAAACGTCGGAAGAAAGCAGCAGCTCAGGGGGAGAAACGGAGAACGAGATCGACAAGGTAAGTCAGGTACGATCTCTTTCTCCCGATAAAATGTTTAAGTTTGTTAAACTTTTAACAAAATATTGCTGCAAATTAGAAAGTGAAAAGAAAAATTTAAAAGTAATTCTAGCTAAGTCTTGTCCCTTAGAAGAGTTAGATTAATTAAAACTAGCAAATGAAAAATTGAAACTTGAAAATGATGATTTGAAAATTCAAGTAGATAACTTGAGAAACCATGCATGTTCATCTAAAACCAATGTTAGAAGATTTAATAATTTAAATTGGTACTTTAAATATCACCCTAGACAAATTAGGTACATTTCAAGAAAATATGTTCCTAAAAACTTTTTAGTTAGTCCAGTAGGTTGGAACCTATATTGGGTTCCTAATTCATGCTTAAACTAAATTTTAAAATTAAAATTAGTGCTTTAAGTGAGAAAATTAAACAATGAATTTCTTTATGAGGCTTTGTCTAAGGAAGTGGTTGTTGCTCTAATAACCAAAAAGGCCTAGTGCCTCGCCACGACCTGGAAGCCAAAATATTGAAATAAATGTTTAATTAACTTTCTGTCAAAGCATTAAATTTAGAATTAATTAATGCTGTCAAAATTTTTTCAAACATTTTATTTCAATTTAGAAATTTACTTACTTAGAAATTTTTAATTGACTAAGTCGTTTATGTGCTTAAAAATTCACAAAAATCATTCTTTCTTAAGTTAAAAGATTTTCTGAAATTAGAAATTTATGCTCAAATTACTTAGAAATTTTTTCCTAAGTCAGATTTTTTTTTAAAAAAAACATTACTTAGAAAGTTTTTTAAGATAGAAATATTTCTCAAAATAATTCTTGCAAAAACTTAAAATTATTTTTATGAATTTCTTTTAAATATTTTTTCAAATTTACTAAATCTTTAACCCTTAGATTGTTCTCTTGGAACCCCATTTTTTTGTGATCAAAGGGGGAGAAGGGAAAGTATAAGTCTAGGGGGAGGTAGATTAAATTTTTGTCTATCATTTTGTACTGAGGTAGATAGAGTTAATTTTTTTTCTATCTTTTTGTACTTAAATTGCAAATTAAGTTAAGTTACTTAATTTTATTTAAAGTCTATTTTACCCTAGCTTAACTTGGGTTGATCACACCAAAAAGGGGGAGATTGTTGGAACCCCAAGGTTATTTTGGTGTGATCAACAAGTTAAGTTAGGTCCTGTGTGTTTCTAACCTTGTGTCTAAGTGTGCAGGAGCTTAGGAGCACAGGTAGTCGAGCGGAAGATGTAGCTAGCGAGAAGGACGGCAGTCCGAGGGACGAGGTGCTGCGGAAGAGTACCCCGGCGGACGAGAAGGAAGCGTTCGGTGGTTCCGAGGGTCGAAAGTCGGAGCGGAAGATTGCTCGGGGAGCAAGAGAAGCAGCTAGCGAGAAGGTCGGCACGCGGTGCGACCGAGGGACGAAGACTGTGGATGAGTACGCTGGTGGACGAGAAGGAAACACGCAGCGATTCTGAGGGACGAGAAGCCGGAGCGGAAGGCTGCTCGAGAAGACCGGAAGTTGGGTTCGGGTGAGCCCTTTTCCGAATGGCAGAGATCACCCATGCAAGCGGATCCGGAGGAGAAGAACCGGACCGAGGCGGGACTGAACCAGAGAAGAAGTCCCGGATGAAAAAGTCAACAACTGTTGACTTTGGGCTCCGGGGCGCCCGGAGTAGTCCGGGGCGCACGGAGCCCTTCGGGGCGCCCGGAACCCTCCGGGGCGCCCTGAGCAGTAAAATTGACCAGATCGAGTTTTGACTCGATCTGAACGTTGGGGGATAAGTTTTATCCCCCCAGGGCGCTCGGAACCTTTCCAGGCGCCCCGACCAAGGCTATAAATATAGCCTTGGTCCAGAAGCTTTTGATTAACTCAGTAATTAGCATTCCAAACACTTGTGCGCTCACTATTCTAGTTTAGCTTCTGTTTTTATGCTTTCACCGGTGTAAGAGGCTTCTCCGTCCGAAGGAGTTTTTAGTGCAATCACTTTCCTTGGATTAACAACCTCCCTGGTTGTAACCAAGTCAAACACGGTGCCTCGTTTCTTTCTTGTATTTCTGCTTAGCTAATTTTATACAAGTGTTAGTTTAAGAGTTCGAGAAGGGTTGCTTTTGTTTTTGATTTTACAAGGCTATTCAAACCCCCTTCTAGCCGGCCCAACGGTCCTACAAATATGTGTTGCTCTGCTTTGGCAGATTCAACAACACATGTGATCGAGGTAGTGATAGATATCACGTCACGATAGACATTTGAGTTGACGCGATTGAGATCTAATCTAATCGAGAGGGTGCATCTTGTACACGATTTAGATATAATCTAATCGTTAGACACTAATTAATTACTAATTATGCATCACATACACTTAAGCAATTAATTAAATTATTTGTGATTAATCATGGCCCTACTACGATCTTCTCAAGCTAATGAGAAGATCGGATGGTCAACCTAAGGTCAACTGCTTCTCAAGCTCCCCCTTTGACCACCTTGTGTTGCTCGCGCCCTCCTTGTAACTTCGTCTCGAGTGGACCTTCCACCGCTCCAATTTTGTACATTACAATTTTTGAAACTCGAGTTACATTCGAGTCTAAACTAATTTACAACAAGAATATAAAATAGAGAAAGGCATGCCGTGTAGGTCGCGAATCAAATATACAACACGCACATCACATGACGGCACGCAGGCCGTATTATGAATTACAACACATTTCCAATCAGATTGGGTCTTTTGGGCCATGACTATCACAAAATGATACATAATTCTAAATTATGTATTTTCTATAATTTTCTATAATTTTTACTATAATTTTTACAATTTCTATGAGTAAAATTCCCGGCGGTTCCATTTAGCCGGTTTTCGGTCGCAATCGCGGAACGAATCCCCTTACGGGGCCAGGGGTTGTGCCCCTACCCGCGATCTAACCATCGCGAGTGTTCCTTAGCGATCCTACAGTGCCTTATCCCGCTGTCCCAAAAAAATTTAGGGCAAAACCTTGCCGTTTCGGAAAAATCTTCTCGATAGTCGAAGCCTACAAGTGTCGAAACACTTGTGCTTCGCTTCTACGAGAAAAATATGTTGGGTTTTTCAGGCCGCGAAAACAGCGTTTTCGCTTCGCGGAAACCCCGAAAGCCCCAAAGCCAACGGATCCGTGCAAAGAAAAATTTCTAAAACTACGAATACGAGTTTCTACCGAGATCTACTCCTAGATCTACATGAAAAAGGGTTATACCTTTGAAGCGAAGTCCTTCGCGTTCCCGCTCGTCCAAACGGTGCCGGATCTCAAGAGTATCAAAATAGATACTCCTCTAGAAGTATCCACACGAACTAATTAGGTGGAGAAAGATCTAAATGAAGGTGTGCTAGCACTTTGATAGGTCACAGCAAGAGAGGAGAAGAGGGAGAGGGAGAGCTTGAGAGGAAGAAGATGGAGTGAATGCACACACGAATGAAAAATTCATTCCACACCACACCATAGTGGCCGGCCACATTCAAAAGAATGTAACTCCCATTTTACATTAAGTGCAATTAATGTGTAGCCATTA
Organism: Zingiber officinale; assembly: GCF_018446385.1. NCBI lineage: Eukaryota > Viridiplantae > Streptophyta > Magnoliopsida > Zingiberales > Zingiberaceae > Zingiber > Zingiber officinale. Next base: position 69,360,461 of record NC_055987.1, on the reverse strand, counting down.
AAGTGAAGAATTGTAACCTCCATGATGTGGCATCTCACTAAATTAATCATGATGATGTGGAGCATCATCATTGGTTCACATCTTGCCAACTCACTAATGATGTGGCAAAAAGTCAAGTCAAACTTGACTCTTTTTCTTCCTCTCAAGTCAAGTCAAACTTGACTTAATCTCTCTCATGGTTGATCTAATCCAATCATTTAATTCAAGCCAATTTAATATAATGAATCTAATTCATTTAATTAAATTAATTCAATGAGTCATAATCTAAATTAGACTCATTGAACACATGAATCAACTTGAGTCCAACTCAAGTTAGCCCAATTAGGATTACTCTTAATCCAATTTGATTCATCAAATGAATCTAATCCTCTTGGTTCATCATATGAACCTAATCTCCATCTAATTGTCCTTAGTGTGTGACCCTATAGGTTCTTGTAACGTTGGCAATACCCCTAATCCCATTTAGGAGCATAAGTAATGAGCGGTATCTAGCAATATATCATTACTACCCAATGTTACAAGAATGTTGAGATCCAACATCACCTTGTGACTATTAATTGTGACTCCTCACAAAATATGACAAGTGTCCTTCTATCCTAGACATCTAGATTGATCAATATGAGACATAGACCATGTCATCCTCTAATCAATATAATTCTTGAAGTCCAAGTAGACTCACTAAATAAAATGAGCTCAATATCCTATATTGACTCATTTGGGCATGGCCATGCACTTCGTGGTCTCACTCTATCAAGAATATCGATGTCACTCCCGTCATATAGGAGGGATAGATCCCATCTACATCACTCACATCCCTCTGCATAATTCGTTACATACCTAGTAATCACCTTTATAGTCCACCCAGTTACGGGTGACGTTTGACGAAACCAAAGTACATAACGCCTTATGTAGGGATCCATAGTGACTTCAGGTCTAAGGACTAGTAGTCATACTAATAGCCACATGAGAAAGTATATGACACTCATATAACGATCCATGATACTTTCTCATGGCGGGTCATTCAGTATACATTCTCTAATGTATACCCAAGTGTCAACTTGATATCTCTATATCCATGACTTGTGAGATCAAGTCATCGAGTTGACCTACTTGCTAGTCTTATTGCATTAACATTGTCCCTGAATGTTAATACTCGACTAGGAATGATTAAGAGTAGTGTTCCCTATATCATCTCACTATCGATTCAACCAATCGATTGATATAGGTAAGAACCTTCTACTCAAGGACGTTATTATACTTAGTTTATTTGGCACCAATGCAAGTAAGTATAATAACCAAAAAACCAAATGCCTTTATTTATATAGAATATGATACAATAAGTCCAAAATACAATCATCAAATGATTGTCTCTAGAGCTGTAGCTAACAATCTCCCACTAGCACTAGTGCCAATCAGTGTAGGCTCTAAGCCCCAATGACCTAGTGTGACCATCATGCTTCCTCTGTGCCAAAGCCTTGGTCAAGGGATCTGCGATGTTAGCCTCTGTTGGTACTCTACAAATCTTCACATCTCCTCTCTTGATGATCTCTCGAATGAGATGGAAGCGCCGTAGTATATGTTTGGTCCGCCGGTGTGAGCGAGGTTCCTTCGCCTGTGCTTTAGTTCCATTGTTGTCACAATAGTGCTCAATGGGGTCAGCAATGCTAGGAACCACCCCAAGTTCAGTGATGAACTTGTGAATCCAAACTGCCTCCTTTGCTGCCTCTGATGCAGCAATGTACTCGGCTTCTGTTGTAGAATCAGCTACTGTGTCCTGCTTCGAACTCTTCCAGATGACAGTACCACCATTAATGCAAAATATGAACCCCGACTGCGATCTATAGTCATCCTGGTCAGTCTGGAAGCTAGCATCACTGTAACCCTTTACAGCTAGCTCATCATCGCCTCCATATATCAAAAAATATTCTTTAGTCTTTCTTAAGTACTTAAGAATATTCTTGACCGCTATCCAGTGACTTTCACCTGGATCTGACTGGTATTTGCTCGTCATGCTCAAAGCATACGAGACATCAGGTCGAGTACATAGCATGGCGTACATGATCAAACCTATGGCTGAGGCATAAGGGATCTGATCCATGCGGTCTCTCTCCTCTCTAGAAGAGGGACCTTGAGTCTTCGAAAGACTCACGCCATGTGACATCGGTAGAAATCCCTTCTTGGAGTTCTGCATGGCAAACCATAGGAGTACCTTGTCAATGTATGTACTCTGACTTGGGCCAAGCAATCTCTTAGATCTATCTCTATAGATCTGTATCCATAGAATGCAGGATGCCTCACCTAAACCCTTCATTGAGAAGCAACTCCCTAGCTAGGTCTTAACAGACCGAAGCATACGGATGTCCTTCCCAATGAGTAGTATGTCATCCACATACAATATGAGGAAGACAACTATATCCCCTACAACCTTCTTGTAGACACAAGACTCATCTTCGTTCTTGATGAAACCAAACTGTTTGATTGCATCTTCGAATCGAAGATTCCAGCTCCGAGAAGCTTGCTTTAGTCCATAAATAGACCTATGCAGCTTGCATACTCTGCTAGTATGCTGTGGATCTACAAAACCCTCAGGTTGTGTCATGTACACATCCTCGAGTAGGTTTCCATTCAGAAACGCGGTTTTGACATTCATCTGCCATATCTCATAGTCATGGTAGGCTGCAATAGCAAGCATGATCCGAATGGACTTAAACATCGCTACTGGAGAAAATGTTTCATCATAGTCAATACCATGAATCTGCTTGAAACCTTTAGCTACCAAGCGACCCTTATAGATAAGTCCATCCATGTCAGTCTTTCTCTTAAAGACCCACTTACACCCAATGGGTTTTACCCCTTCAGGTGGATCAACCAAAGTCCATACTTGGTTGGTGTACATGGATTCCATCTCGGATCTCATGGCTTCTAGCCATTTCTCGGAATCTGGTCTCATCACAGCTTCCTGATAGGTGGTAGGCTCATCCTCTATGAGCACAACGTCATCATGGTCAGACAAGAGAAATGAATATCTCTCAGGCTGACGACATACCCTATCAGACCTGCGAAGAGGTATGTCTACTTGAACTGGTTGTTGTTCCTCAACTCTTTGTGGAACAACATCATCCACAACATTTTGTGGTTCCAGTTCAACTTCCATCGAGGCTTCAGTGCTATTGTTTGCATCTTGAACTTCTTTAAGATCGAACGCGCTCCCACTAGTCTTTCTAGAAACAAAGTCCCTTTCTAGAAAGACCCCAGTCTTTGCCACAACTACCTTGTGCTGACTGGGAATGTAGAAGTAATATCCCTTAGTTTCCTTGGGATATCCAATAAAGTAGCACTTGTTGGATTTGGGTCCTAACTTGTCTGAGACTTGACATCGAACGTATGCCTCACAACCCCAAATCCTCATGAAAGACACCTGGGTATCTCTCCCAGTCCATATCCTATATGGTGTCTTTATCACGGCCTTGGATGGAACTCGGTTGAGTATAAAAGCTACCGTGTCTAGAGCATAGCCCCAAAGGTATGTCGAAAGATCTGTGTGACTAATCATAGATCATACCATATCTATTAGGGTACGATTTCTCCTTTCGGATACATCATTCTACTGTGGTGTTCCAGGAGGAGTGAGTTGGGATAGAATCCCACACTCAGCTAGATAGTCACGAAACTCATGGCTAAGGTATTCTCCACCTCGATCTGATCGAAGTATCTTAATACTCTTGCCAAGCTGGTTCTGTTCTTCATTCTTGAATTCTTTGAACTTTTCAAAGGATTCAGACTTATGTGTCATCAAGTACACATAACCATATCTACTGAAATCATCAGTAAATGTGATGAAGTACCTATAACCGCCTCTAGCAGCGACATTGAAAGGGCCACATACATCACTATGTATGAGTCCTAACAAATCAGTCGCTCTTTCGCTGTGCCCACTAAAGGGAGTCTTGGTCATCTTGCCTCGTAGGCATGACTCGCATATCTCATATGATTCAAAATCAAATGAGTCCAGCAAACCATCCTTATGGAGCTGGGATAAGCGCTTGTCATTTATATGACCTAAGCGACAGTGCCAGAGGTAGGTTTGGTTCATGTCATTTGACTTGAACCTCTTGGTATTTATGTTATAGATAGGGCTCTCAAGGTCTGGAATATAGAGTCCGTTTATTAGAGGTGCACTACAATAGAACATATCGTTTAAATAGACGGAACAACATTTGTTCTTTATTGTAAACGAGAAACCTTTCTTGTCCAAACAAGAAACTGATATAATGTTCTTAGTTAATGTAGGCACATAACAACAATCGACTAACTCTAGTACAAGCCCAGAGGGCAGAGATAGAAAGTAAGTCCCTACAGCAACAGCAGCAACCCATGCTCCATTGCCTACTCGTAGGTCCACCTCGCCCTTTGTCAATGCCCAGCTATTTCTCAACGCCTGCACATCAGTACAAATGTGAGAAGCACATCCAGTATCTAATACCCATGATGTAGAAATAGATAGATTGACTTCTATAACATATATACCTGAAGTGGAAGTCTTACTTCGCTTCTTCTTAAGATCCTCCAAGTATACCTTGCAGTTCCTCTTCCAGTGCCCGGTCTGACCGCAGTGGAAGCAGGTAGCATCCTTGGTGACCCCTCCTTTAGGCTTCAGTGCCTTGCCTTTGCCCTTGGCTTAGGACTTTCCCTTGCCCTTATGTTTCTAAACCATCAGAACAGTGTTGGGCTTAGCCTTCTTAAGGTTCAGCTCAGCAGTTCGTAACATACTAAGCAGGTCGGGCAGTGGCTTGTCAATCTCGTTCATATTGTAGTTTAGAACGAATTGACTATAGCTATCCGGCAAGGATTGCAAGATCAGGTCAGTGGCCAGCTCTTGGCCAAGTGGGATCCCCAACCTTTGTAGGTTCTCTATGTACCCAATCATTTTGAGTACATATGGGCCTACAGGAGCCCCGTCTGACATCTTGCATTGAAACAGTGCCCTTGAGATCTCAAATCTCTCATGCCTCGCTTGACCTTGATACAGTTGACGAAGATGTTCAACCATATCGTAAGCACCCATTAACTCGTGTTGCTTTTGAAGCTTAGAGTTCATGGTCGCGAGCATTAGACAAGACACATCTAATGCGTCATCTTGATGCTTCTTGAAAGCATCTCGGTCAGCTCGCGGGGCAGTGGCAGGAGGAGCCTCCGGAATGGGCTGCTCCAGAACGTACAGTTTACGTTCTTGGGTGAGAACTATTCTCAGGTTCCTGTACCAGTCCAGGAAGTATGCACTGTTGAGCTTGTCCTTCTCAAGAACAGATCACAGAGAGAAAGTGTTCGTATTTGACGTCATGGTTATCTACAATAGAAAAAAAATGCAGAAAATAAATATCATATTCTTTTAATCATTTAATTAGGCCTTTAAGTAAATGATGCTCCCACTGAATTCTATAATTCATGTGGGACAAGATCCACATCATACTAACCCTTGAGTTAGCTTTGGCTAATACGCCCAAGACTTAGTATGATCGGTAGGTAACGATTACCAATTACATCTCTATGCAACTCTTGTTTATAGGATCAAAATCCGCATTTATATTAAAACTCGAGTTAGCTTTGTCTAATACACACAAGAGTTAATATAAACGTGATTTTGACCTATCTTACAACCATTGGATAATGCCTATAGTTAAACTCGATCCAATTGAGTTCACTAGTTACTCAATCTAATTGAGTTGTACTCACCCATGCGTTGATAGGCAGGACCAAAATTGTCCCTCCGTACCCTACCAAGATAGTATGTGTTGCTCTGCTTTGGCAGATTCAACAACAACATGCGATCGAGGTAGTGGTAGGTATCACGGCATGATAGGCATTACGAGTTGACGCGATTTAGATCTAATCTAAACAATGATGCGTATCATATACTCGATAGATCTAATCTAATCGAAGGGTGCATCATGTCCACGACTTAGATCTAATCTAATCGTTAGGCACTAATTAATTACTTAATTAACTAGCATGCATCACATACACACAAAAGCAATTAATTAAATAATTTTGTGATTATGTCATGGCCCTACTACGATCTTCTCAAGCCAATGAGAAGATCGGATGGTCAACCTAAGGTCAACAGCTTCTCAAGCTCCTTCCTTTGACCACCTCGTGTTGCTCGTGACCTCCTCGTAACTCCGTCTCGAGTGGACCTTCCATCGCCTCAAAATTTACATTACATTTTGAAACTCGAGTTACATTCGAGTCTAAATCTAATTTACAACAAGAATAAAAGAGAAAGGCATGACGCGCAGGTCACGAAAAAAAATAAAATACAACACGCACATCACATCACGCCACGCAGGCCGTATTATGAATTACAACACGAATTATCCAATCGAATTGGGTCTTTGGACCATGACTATCACAAAAATAATATATAATTCAAAATTATATATTTCTATAATTTTCTGTAATTTTTCCATAATTTTTACAATTTGTACGAGTACAATTTCCCGGCGATTCCGTTTAGCGGTTTTCGGGCACAATCGCCGAACGAATCCCTTTGCGGGACCAGGGGCAGCGCCCCTACCCGCGATCTAACCATCGCGAGGGTTCCATTGCGATCAAACAGCGCCTTAGCCCGCTGTCCCAAAACATTTTTGGGCGAAACTTGGTCGTTTTTGGAAAATTTTTCTTGGTAGTCGAAGCCTACAAGTATCGAAACACTTGTGCTTCGCTTCTACGAGAAAAATACCCATAAAAACTATAAAAATCATAAATTTACAGAATATTACAGAACTGAAAAGTTTTAATAAAACATAAAATAAACTCGTATTCATCTTCGCACGTGGCTCTGATACCACTTTTGGGTTTTTCGGGCCACGAAAACCCCGAAAGCCCCAAAGCCAACGGATCCGTGCAAAGAAAAATTTCTAAAACTACAAATACGAGTTTCTACCGAGATCTACTCCTAGATCTACATGAAAAAGGGTTGTACCTTTGAAGCGAAGCCCTTCGCATTCCTGCTCGTCCAAACGGTGCCGGATCTCAAGAGTATCAAAATAGATACTCCTCTAGAAGTATCCACACGAACTAATTAGGTGGAGAAAGACCTAAATGAAGATGTGCCAGCACCTTGATAGGTCACGACAAGAGAGGAGAAGAGGGAGAGGGAGAGCTTGAGAGGAAGAAGATGGAGTGAATGCACACACGAATGAAAAATTCATTCCACACCACACCATAGTGGCCGGCCACATTCAAAAGAATGTAACACCCATTTTGGATTAAGTGCAATTAATGTGTAGCCATTAAAGTGAAGAATTGTAACCTCCATGAGGTGGCATCTCACTTAATTAATCATGATGATGTGGAGCATCATCATTGGTTCACATCTTGCCAACCCACTAATGATGTGGCAAAAAGTCAAGTCAAACTTGACTCTTTCTCTTCCTCTCAAGTCAAGTCAAACTTGACTTAATCTCTCTCATGGTTGATCTAATCCAACCATTTAATTCTAGCCAATTTAATATAATGAATCTAATTCATTTAATTAAATTGATTCAATGACTCATAATCTAAATTTGACTCATTGAACACATGAATCAACTTGAGTCCAACTCAAGTTAGCCCAATTAGGATTACTCTTAATCCAATTTGATTCATCAAATGAATCTAATCCTCTTGGTTCATCATATGAACCTAATCTCCATCTAATTGTCCTTAGTGTGTGACCCTATAGGTTCTTGTAACGTTGGCAATGCCCCTAAACCCATTTAGGAGCATAAGTAATTAGCGGTATCTAGCAACACATCATTACTACCCAATGTTACAAGAATGTTGAGATCCAACATCACCTTGTGACTACTAATTGTGACTCCTCACAAAATATGACAAGTGTCCTTCTATCCTAGACATCTGGATTGATCAATATGAGGCATAGACCATATCATCCTCTAATCAATCTAAATCTTGAACTCCAAGTAGACTCACTAAATAAAATGAGCTCAATATCCTATATTGACTCATTTGGGCATGGCCATGCACTTCGTGGTCTCACACTATCAAGAATATCGATGTCACTCCCGTCATATAGGAGGGATAGATCCCATCTACATCACTCACATCCCTCTACTTAATTCGTTACATACCTAGTAATCGCCTTTATAGTCCACCCAGTTACGGGTGACGTTTGACGAAACCAAAGTACATAACTCCTTATGTAGGGATCCATGGTGACTTCAGGTCTAAGGACTAGTAGTCATACTAATAGCCACATGAGAAAGTATATGACACTCATATAACGATCCATGATACTTTCTCATGGCGGGTCATTCAGTATACATTCTCTAATGTATACCCATGTGTCAACTTGATATCTCTATATCCATGACTTGTGAGATCAAGTCATTGAGTTGACCTACATGCTAGTCTTATTGCATTAACATTGTCCCTGAATGTTAATACTCGACTAGGAATGATTAAGAGTAGTGTTCCCTATATCATCTCACTATCGATTCAACCAATTGATTGATATAGGTAAGAACCTTCTACTCAAGGACGTTATTATACTTAGTTTATTTGGCACTAATACAAGTAAGTATAATGACCAAAAAACCAAATGCCTTTATTTATATAGAATATGATACAACAAGTCCAAAATACAATCATCAAATTGTTGGTGCGGTTAGCATTAACGATTTAACCTAGGTTTTGATGAATGACAAATCAGGTTAAGTTAGCTTGTTGTTGTCTTACACTTTGATCAAGTGTGTAGGAGAAGTCCAGACAGGTCGACGGGCTGACCGGATGTCTGGCAAGAAGCCCAGCTAGGTCGACGGGCTGACCGGATAGCTGGCGAGAAGACCAAGCGGGTCGACGGGCTGACCAGACGCTTGGCGAGAAGTCCAGCTAAGTCGACGGGCTGACTGGATAGCTGGCACGAAGTCCAGACGGGTCGACGGGCTGACCGGACGTCTGGCAGGTAAGTGAGGTAAGTCACTAGAGGGGAGTGACTGCGAGGACGCGTTCCTGGGAAGGGAACATTAGGCGTCGATCCGGCTTAGATCCATTTCGGATATCTAAGTCGAGATCGTGACTAGATTCCGGTCTCGGAAAGACGGAATCTAAGTCATACTCTTTTTCAATTACTCTGTTGAACTTTAACTGTGCTAACAATCTGTTTTATAGGATATATATTTGCCTCGGACTAACTCTATTTTGCAGGAGAAGGAGTTCCTGGAAATAGGAGGTTCGGGCGCCCGGAGGTAAGTTTTATCCAAACTCGCGCGTCGCCACGTGGAGCTTGCTGGTTAGACCTGCGACGTCCCACCAGGGCGCCCGGAAGGGATTCGGGGCGCCCCGAGCCTTATATAAAAGAAGGGTCAGAGGGGAGCTTCACAACAACAACGAAAAGAAAGTCTTCTACTGCCTGCTCTACTGCTCTGCGCTTCTGCGATGCTAACAAAGCTCCGACAATACGCTCCTTTCCTTTTTTATTAAATTCTTGTCAGTATTTGTTTTAACTCTCATTAGCATTCATTGTACTATTTTTGTAATCATTATTTCGAATTGCTAGTGAATTGCCCAACGAAAGTACTCACGGAGTACGGGCGTTCGAGTAAGAGTCGTCACAGGCTCCGAACGAAGTAAAAATTACTGTGTCTATTGTTTTTTAAATTCCGCTGCATTTAACTCTCTTAACACTATTTTTTTAATCGATATTCACTCCCCCCCTCTATCGATGTTTCACGATCCAACAAGTGGTATCAGAGCTAGGTTCCGCTCTGATTTGGTGCAACCACCAATCAGACAGGGGGTGAAAAGATTTTTTTTTTCTTCACTGTTAATTCTAAGTTGATATTATTATTAATTTAGAAATTTTTTTCTTTGTTACAATTAAATCTAAATTGGTGCAACACCAACTTTGACACAACTATTATTTTTTCCCGCACTACTAATCCAAGACAAAGTCTTGGAATATTTTTTTTTCGTTGTTTACTAGTGTGCAGAATGTCTCAACTAGAAGGCTTCAGCACAGTACGTCCTCCCCTATTCAACGGGGATGACTTCTCGTACTGGAAGAAAAGAATGGAGGTGTATCTAAAGACGGATTACGATCAATGGTTCAGCGTTATAAAGGCCTACCGAGCTCCAACCGACAACTCCGGAAATCCACTAGACACGGAACAGTGGACTCCGGACATGAGGAAAAAGGCGTCCACGGAAAACAAAGCAATCAATACGCTACACTGCAGTCTAACACGAGAAGAGCTGAACCGGGTCGGACCGCATCAGAATGCTAAAGAATTATGGGACAAATTGATCGAGCTGCACAAAGGAACAAGCGACGCAAAGGTAACGAAAAGAGATTTACTTTTGAATAAAATATTTAATATTAAAATGCAGGAAGGGGAAACGGCAAGTCAACTGCACTCGAGAATCAAGGACATCCTCAACGGACTCCACGCGATAGGCCATCAGATGGAAAACAGAGATTTAATAAGGTACGCACTAAATGCCTTTCCTCGTAATAGCTTGTGGGCATCAATCGTAGATGCCTACAAAATTTTGAAAAATTTATCTAAGTTAAAATTAGACGAGCTTTTCTGTGAGTTAGAATTACATGAACAAACTTGTGAGATATCGGAAAAAAAAATAAATAATAAGGTTATTTGGGAAATAGCCTTATAGAATTTTTTCGGAATTTTTAGAAATTTTCTGGGAATTTTTCGGAGCTCGTACGGAAGGTTTTGAGGGGATCGATCGGCGGGTTCGGATAAAGCCTGTTTGGGATACCCGTTTAGGTGAGGAAATATTTTTAATTATAAATCCTTTTCTTTTCCTTTTATTCCCTTCCCAAACCACCGTTTCCCCCAAACCCAACACCGATCACCCGAGCCTTCTTCCTCGATCTCCCCGACTCCTCTCGCTGTCTCTCTCTCGCGGACGGATCTGTAGTGATCGTCGACATCACCGGAGGAGCTCGTCGCCGGAGCTTGCTGGAGCACGACGGAACCGGTGGACTCCGGGTCTTCTTCGACCGAGGGGTCTCGGATTCGGGAGTTTCTTGTACCGATTGTCGCCGGCACAGATCGGTCTTGGAGTGAGGAGGAGGGAACTTATGGAGCCTCCGGTCTCCTTCATTCTCCGATTTCTTTCTTCCTCAGCCGATTCTGTCGACTTTTCTTCTCCGATCAATGCCATTGGATCGGGCCGATCCACCGATCGCCGGCGTGAAGGGGCAATTAGGGCTTCAAGGGTAAGTAATCCGAACCTTATTCCTTCTATTTCTCGGATTTGTGCCTTAGCTTCGAGTTTCTTCCTTGATTCGGCTCTCTTTGTAAGATACCGCAAAATTTAATAATAAATATTATTGGACGAAAAATCTTATTGGATTTTTCGAAAATTTTTAGAAATTTTTTGGGATTTAAACGGAGTCCGTATGACTCGTTTTGAGGGGATAAATTCTGGGTCCAGTGGAGGCCTAATTAGAATACCCAATTAATGTGAGATTTGATTGAGGAATTAACTTAGGTTTTAATTACCTAAACCTAAGTTATATATGCTAATTAAACCTAATTTGCTTAATTCTACCGATTCTTCCCCCAACGTCTTCCCCGATTCCTTTCGTCCCGAGACTCACCAGCGATCGGTGATCTCCCTCTTCCCCTCTCGGCGTCGCCGGCGCGAGCAACCACCGGGGCTTTGAGGGGGAAGCAACTGGCCGATCTTTCTTCCCCTCTCATTTTCCCCTCATCTGCTTCCTCTCATGTGCACGGACGACCCGACGCCGACGGCTTCCCCGACGATCTCATCCTCGCCGCGTGATTGGAGGAACGCCGCTGGATCTTGGAGATAAGGAGGTTATTCGGATCATATCTGGTGGAGCGCTCGTCTTCTTTGCTGGCCCTTGCGCGTGGTCGACAGCGATCGGAGGGATCCGATCTAGGGCACAACAAGATTTGGGATCGCAACGCCCTCCTAGCCGATTGACCACCTTCAATCCTCCTCCTGGATCCGATCACTGGGGTATGCTCTGTATCTTCTCACTAGACGGATCGAATAGGGTGATCAACCTTAGTAAGCTTCATCCGAATTCATATGGAATCAAGGTCTTGCCTTAATTGTTTCCAATTTTTGTTCTTCTTTCAGTCCTGGAATAGAGGAAGCATTGGATCAATATGTGGTGGACCTTCCTTGTTGCCGACCATTGCCAATTCTACTTCTTCAAGCTGTGCAGGCCTCGGGTGAAGAGGTAAGAGTTCAATTGAGGTACATGTTGTCTTATTTGTTAGAGTTCTAGCAAATTCATTGTTGTGCAATTGTTTTCGGGATTGATCTTGGAAAGAATTAGTGTAAGAGTTCTTGGTGGCAGTGGGCAGAGGATAGCAGGAGATGTGAGCTCTTGATTTGGTGGCTGTGGGCAGAGGTTAGTAGGAGATGTGAGCTCTTGATTGTGGTCATACCTCAAGGTAAGTGTTTTACAGTGAGGTATTTCGGTTCTTATCAGTAGTGTGTTACGTAATTAGGTTTTCTATGGGTTGTGTGGGGTTTTGTATTGCTTAGATTTATGAGTATTGTGATGTGGATTGGATGAATTATTGTGGATTAAGGATTAAGGTTTCGGTTGATATAGATTAGTTTGTGATCATTTTTAGTATCATTGGATTGATTGTTGATTGGATTATCAGATGAGGTAGGTTGATGATGTGGTTGTTTGGGTTGATGTGGATTTATGATGGAGATTTGAGCTTATGATAGGTTTTGTGGTTGATATCATTATGTGGTGGGTTGGTAATTAAGAGAATAGATTTATTATTGGATTAAATGAGGTGTTGATTTAGAGGAGTTTTGGAGATGTATCATGTATAACCTAATCTAATTAGGTTGTATTATGGTTCAGGTTAGTTGGGGGATTAATCCATAATCATGTTTGATTAGGATTATTCTAATTAGGTTGGGGGAAGTTGTTTAGTTAATTACTTCGTATGTAATTAGCTAAATATATTATGTGATCGCAGGACTTGGATTCGAGGCGAGCGTCTCGTCGTGGATTGGTTTATCTGATACGATCGACAGATTTAAGGCAGGTATTTCTTCCTTTGCCTCTATGTAGATTTCCTTTGAGCTTAGTGCATGGTTGTTATTTGACGGATTATGTTACTTTACCCTATATCGTGTTCAGTTGCTGTTTTTTCCTGCTTGTTTCTTTTGCTTGAGCTTAGAGATGGTCTATTTAATTCATATACAGTCTCTACTCTTGATATCTACTCTGTTGTGATTACACGTGTAGAGTATGCCTTGTAGGGATTGTCGGGTTGTTGGTATTACCATGCTGATTGGGTGTATGATGTGGACTGTGCATAGATGGGTATGTGTCATAGGAGTTATCTTGTTGACCGTACATTTACATGTGGTGTGTACATATGTATTTGTCATGTGCTTTTGGAGGAGTTGTGTTGATTGTATGTTCGGCGTATATACACATGTCCGTGGTGTTTTTATTGGAGGATACATGTTGATTGTACTTATATTTTTGTGTACATGTGTCTGGTGGGATTATTGGAGGTTTGGTTGATTATACATGTGTAGTGGGTATATATGTTTGGTGGGATACGTGGGGGTATCATGACGATTATACTCTTGTTGGAGGTATTTATGAGGTTTGGGGTTGTTGCATGGATGATGATTATATATATATATCATGTTCATCATTCATTGCATCTGATGACCATTATCTCCCTTGTGGTGAGAGAGTCATCAGTTGGTTTGGTTTAACGCCGCACACTCTGCCACTCATGGGTAGTGGTTGCTAGAGCAGTTGACGCTCGTCCTGTCGTGCCACCCGGTCACGAGGTTTAGTGAGATCCGGCGTTGTGAGCAGTCAGGGACCCTGATGCTATTTAGCTAGATAGCTATTAGCGGACTGTCCGCCTCGACCACTATATAGTGGGTTGGAGGAGGGTAGTACAGTCGTCACAGACCCAAGCCTCTCGGCCATACAGGGGTCGTGGTGTTCGGAGAGGTGGCGGGGGTGACCATGGAGCATGCATGCACTTTTGCATATGATGCACGGTGCATCTGGGGGTTATATCTGCATACATGCCTACTAGATACTAGTTGCATGTGTTTGTGGTATGTTGCATTTGTTTGCGATATGATTGTTGCATTTGGTTGCCATGCTGCATACATGTCATTTATTTTACATGTATATGCAGTCGTATCTATATTGCACAGGTGTCACGGGTATATCTGTTGCAGATCCGGTGAGTTTACTGATCATTGTACCATGTGTCGATTCCAGATTGGGTATATATCTGTCATTATGTTAGTTGGGGTTTATACAGTTTATGTCAGATTATTATGTCAGGTATGTTCAGATGCATTGATTATGATAGTATGATCATGTTCTTTATCCCCTACTGAGACTGTATACTTGTGATCTCCATGTTTATGGACCATGCACTATCTTTTCTATTACCCGCTGAGTTACCTATACTCACCACCGCATGTATACATTTATGTTTTCAGGTAACCTGTAGATGGTTGGTGTCGCTCGGAGAATCCTGTCTGCCGGGTCCTACGTCACATCCAAAGATTGTGTTGGTTTTCTTTGTATATTCTTTTCTTATTTTTGACATTGTATTTGTGTATAGCCGTGTGGCTATCTTATGGTTTTGGCATTGTATTTGTGTTTAAGCCGTGCCGGCATGCATTGTATTTATTTGTGTTGTGTGGGCTTTCCTTCGTTTTTCCGCTGTGTTTTGGTACAACCGTGTGGGCTGTTATATATATAACTGCGTGGTTGTGATTGTTTCATTCCAGCCGTGTGGGCTGTTATTATAACTGCGTGGTTGTGTATATAAATATTCCAGCCGCATGTGGCTAATGTATTTTGCTTGTAGTGATGCTTCAGATTGTCACCGGTACAGGGGAGATGCTGCCGGATTTTTGTCTGACAGAGACTCCTTTGGGGGTGTGACACTCTTTCTCTCTATTGGTCGGCGATCCTAGGTCAGATCTGTGATCCCTTCTTCGTGGTTGCTAATTAAGGCCTCAGTCGAGTGGGATGAATTTCCAACAGAGGGGTCTTGTTGTGGTGTTCTGCAATCCAGCAACGTCTCCTTCCAGCAGCCACCAGCTATGGTTGAGGAGGAACAGAGAGTGAATTGTTGATCTCCTCTCTTGATCCGATCCGTGAGGTGAGTTTTGTTTACTGTAAGGTTTTGGTTGTGAATTAGGGTTCCGATCTCTTCTCTGTTCGTTAGCAAGAACAAGATCAAGCCCTAATCGGGATATTGGAGGTAAGGGGTAGGTTTCTGTCTTAAATTTGGGTTCCGATCCTTCTTCTGGTATTGATTCGAGTGGTTTTGTTTCTGAGAACAGAGGTTGTGTGGTGATTCCGGCCACTATAGCTTGATTGGATTTATTCCTCCACTAGAGTTGTGATCATCTCCGGTGATAGAAGAAGCAGAGGTAAGGAGATCGGTTGGTTATTGTGTTGTTCACAGATTTTAGTGAATTCTCACTGTTCTGTTCTCTTGATCGGTCTATGGTTGCAGTGGGTGTTATCTAGTGGGTTTTTGTGTATTCCATGATTTAGATCAATATTGGAATCAACAAAGGTTGTGAGTTGTTTGGTTCAGTTGTTGAAGATGTTGAGCATACTATTTTGCTAGGAATGCTGTGGGTTGTTGATCGGGATTGGTTAACAGTGGTAAGTGTTACTATGTTGGGAAATTAAAGGTGGTAAATCTAGATTAACCTAAATCCGAAGTCAGGATCATGATGTTGAGGTTAGTTTCTTATTGGAAGATAATGGGAAGGAGTAGTAATCATGGTTAGCTATTACTCTAGAATTGGCTATTTATTTATAGGTGATTCATTTATGTGTAGTATATGTAAATGTATATTACATAAACTGTATATGTGACATAGGACCTTGATCTGGACGAGTTGCATGACGTGGTGGTTCTGTTGATACGGGATATATCGAGGTGGGTATTTCTTCCTTATCTCCTATTTAGTTCTTTGAACTATAAAGCATGGTTATTTTCGGATGCTTAGGTTGCATTACCTTAAATCTGTATATTTGTTTTATTCCTTCTTGTCTCTTTCTTTTTGAGCTTTAATATGATCTTGTTACCTCGATACAGTCTCACCCCTGATATCGGAACTCTGTGTATGGGCATATGTTGAGTTTGTGTCATAGAGTTATCTGGTTGGTATGATTAGCGTGTTTATCATGCATTATGATGTAGAGTGTACCTGTGATGGGTATGTGGTGTTGGGGTTGTATAGTTGGTTGATCATGTTGTGTGTTGGAGTATGTCTATGCGTTTGTGGTGGTTATTAGGGTTGTTGGGGTACACGATGGATGATGGTATTTATATTGTGACTATTCACATCATGTCATCATTCATTGCATACCGACGACTAACGTCTCCCTTGTGGTGAGAGGGTCGTCAGTTGTTTATAGCTGTCCATTCAACCACTTTTGGAGAGTGGTAGATAGGAGTGGAGCTAGTCCTGTCGCGCTTGCTAAGCCGTTCAGTGATTATACTCTGTCAGCCTCGACCACTCTAGAGTAGTGGGTCTTGAGGGTACAGTAGTCATAGGGCTTGAGTTGTGAGTGGTCAGGGACCCTTAGCTGTGTAGTTATATAACTACTTAGCTGACCGTCCGCTTCGGCCGCCTATAGCGGTGCTTGTACTGGAGGCTGGTATGGTTTGTCACAGACCCAAGGCTCTCGGCCATACAGGGGTCGTGGTGTCTAGAGAGGTGGCGGGGGTGACCATGGAGCATGCATGCACTTTTGCATATGATGTGCGGTTCGTCTGGGGAGATATTTTTACATACATGCCTAGTAGATATTAGTTGCATGTGATTGTGTGCTGTTGCATTTGTTTGCGCTATGTATGTTGCATTTGGGTGTCATACTGCATACATGTCATCTATTTTACATGTATATGCAGTCGTATCTATATTTGCACAGGTGTCTCGAGTTGATCTGTTGCTAGTCTGGTGAGTTTCCCTGATTTTGGTATCATGGTATTGATTGTAACGACCCGACCCATTTGGCAGCCTATTTGGCGACCCTTGGGTCGTCGACCGTCGACCGTCGACCGTCGACCGTCGGCCGTGCCGTTACTCACTAGGACTTTCCGCCCCTGGCCAGTGGATTTTTGCCTCCCCCAGGATTCGAACTCTAAACCTCCAGGCTTAAGTATTGGAGTTTATGAATCCTGGTAACCAAGTGAGGCCCTTATGTCGTCGGCCCATTTGGATCTCACTTGGTTACCAGGATTCATAAACTCTAATACTTAAGCCTGGAGGTTTAGAGTTCGAATCCTAGGGGAGGCAAAAATCCACTGCCAGGGGTGGAAAGACCTAGTGAGTAACGGCACGGCCAAGGGTCGTCGGTCGACGACATGAGAGGTCGCCAAATGGGCCGACGACATAAGGGCCGACGGTCGACGACCCGAGGGTCGCCAAATGGGCCAAGAGGGCCGGGTCGTTATATTGATTCTAGTCGAGCATGTGCATCTACTGTGTCAGGTATGTTTATGTATAGTCATTGTATTAGATATAGCTAGTTGTGTTATGTTTCGATAGCATGATTCTATTTTTATTATGGAGATTGTATCTCTTGTTTCCTATGTTGTTGTACCTACCATGCTTTATTCTGTTCTTACCCGCTGAGTTCTTTGTACTCACCACCTCGTCTATACCGTTATGTTTTCAGGTAGTAGGTAGATGACATGGAGTTACTTGGAGTATGCTGCCAGCCGGTCCCACTTCTCACGTTACATCCGAGGATTCATATCGGGTTTTAGTCTTTTACTATTAGCATTTTATGTTTCATGGATTTGGTGTTGTTATATCATACTATGTCTTGATACGTGTATTGTGGACTTATACCTGTGGTGTGTTTTTGTGGACTTTCGATTTTGTGGGTTTCATATTCGTTTTCCGCTGTGCTTTTGATATAGCCGGGTGGGCTACATATTCTACTGCGTGGATGTGGTTATTTTTATGCATATATATCCCAGCCGCATGTGGCTGACGTATTTTGTATGTATGAGAGTTTTAGATTGTCACCGGTACAGGGGAGGTGCTGCCGAAATTTTTCGGGAGGTACTTTCCCGGGGCGTGACAACTAAATTGGTGCAACACCAACTTAGACACAGCTATTATTTTTTCCCGCACTACTAATCCAAGACCAAGTCTCGGAATATTTTTTTTCGTTGTTTACTAGTGTGCAGAATGTCTCAACTAGAAGGCTTCAGCACAGTACGTCCTCCCCTATTCAACGGGGGTGACTTCTCGTACTGGAAGAAAAGAATGGAGGTGTACCTAAAGACGGATTACGATCAATGGTTCAGCGTTATAAAGGCCTACCGAGCTCCAACCGACAACTCCGGAAATCCGCTAGACACAGAACAGTGGACTCCGGACATGAGGAAAAAGGCATCCACGGAAAACAAAGCAATCAATACGCTACACTGTGGCCTAACACGAGAAGAGCTGAACCGGGCCGGACCGCATCAGAATGCTAAAGAATTATGGGACAAATTGATCGAGCTGCACGAAGGAACAAGCGACACAAAGGTAACGAAAAGAGATTTACTTTTGAATAAAATATTTAATATAAAAATGCAGGAAGGGGAAACGGCAAGTCAACTGCACGCGAGAATCAAGGACATCCTCAACGGACTCCACGCGATAGGCCATCAGATGGAAAACAGAGATTTAATAAGGTATGCACTAAATGTCTTTCCTCGTAATAGCTTGTGGGCATCAATCGTAGATGTCTACAAAATTTCGAAAAATTTATCTATGTTAAAATTAGACGAGCTTTTCTGTGAGTTAGAATTACATGAACAAACTAATGCTGGAGCCGAGAAAAGTATTGCTTTATTTACAGGTTCATCCAAAGAAAAGAAGAGCAAGTCTGAATTTGAAGAAGATTCCGGTCAAGATTCCGAAGACGAAGAATACCTGGTGAACTTGGTAAGAAAAATGTTCACCAGGAGAAAAAGGAGCTTCAGCAAAAAGGACCTTCAAAAGATCAGTTCTCCCACTGAACAGAAGAATGTGACTTGCTTCAGATGCAACAAAAAGGAACACTACAAGAACGAATGTGCAAGACTGAAATTCGACAAACCGAAGACAACTAAAAAGAAGGCCCTCAAAGCAACATGGGACGACTCCTCCTCGGACGAATCGGAGGTAGAAGAGCAGAAGCACTAGAGTCACCTCGCGCTGATGGCCCGCGAAGTTGAAACGGAAGACAAATCGGGAGATGAATCGGAAGACGGGTCGGAACCCGAATCAAGCCACGAGTCCGTACTCGTTTCCGAAGGTCCGGATGAGGTATATTTTAATTTAAACAATTTTTTTTTCAAAATTATTTCCTGCTTAAATAGTAAGTTAGTTAAAATAGAAAATGAAAACAAATCACTCCTTGAGGAAAATCAAGACCTCAAGGAACAAATAAAAAATTCAAATCCGACTCAAGATCTAATACTTGAAGAGAATTCATCATTAAAATCAGAAATCAATAAGTTAAAAGAAATGCTAGAAAAATTCACTACAAGATCAAAAAATCTAGACTTAATCCTGAATAATCAAAAGGCGTGTTATAATAAAACCGGACTCAGATACAAGTCGAACTCAAATAAAACTTTTAAATCATTAATAACTCAATACAAATCAACTAATCAAGCTTGGGTTCCGAAAGCGTGTTTGACCACGCAAGTAGGACTTAATCAATACTATATACCCAAAGGAAAAATATATTATATAAACTCGAATAAACCAAATCAAAAACAAAAATACAAAACTAAATCAAAATTTAAACATTTTAAAACTCAACAAAATATAAATTATTGTTGGTGCGGGTAGCACTAACGGTCTAACCTAGGTTTTGATGAATGACAAATAGGTTAAGTTAGTTTTGTTGTTGTCTGACACTTTGATCGAGTGTGCAGGAGAAGTCCAGACAGGTCGACGGGCTGACCGGATGTCTGGCACGAAGTCCAGCTAGGTCGACGGGCTGACCGGATAGCTGGCAAGAAGACCAAGCGGGTCGACGGGCTGACCGGACGCATGGCGAGAAGTCCAAGCGGGTCGACGGGCTGACCGGACGCTTGGCGAGAAGTCCAGACGGGTCGACGGGCTGACCGGACGTCTGGCAGGTAAGTGAGGTAAGTCACTGGAGGGGAGTGACTGCGAGGACGCGTTCCCGGGAAGGGAACATTAGGCGTCGATCCGGCTTAGATCCATTTCGGATATCTAAGTCGAGATGGTGACTAGATTCCGGTCTCGGAAAGACGGAATCTAAGTCATACTATTTGTGCTAATTCATACTATTATAAAATGTGCTAACAATCTATGTTGCAGGTTATATATTGCTTCGGACTAACTTTGTTTTGCAGGAAAAGGGAGGTTTCTGGAACAAGGTGGTCCGGGCGCCCGGAGGGGATCCGGGCGCCCGGAGGTCCGGGCGCCCGGAAGGGATCTGGGCGCCCGGAAGGCAAATTATATCCAGCCAAGTCGTCGCCACGTGGAGCATCACAGTTTGAGCAGTTACGTCACATTCCAGGCGCCCGGAAGGAATCCAGGCGTCCGGAGCAACATATAAAAGAAGCCCCAGGCAGGAGCTTCAGAGAATCAATCATCAATCTGAGAACTCTTCTACTGCTGGTCCTACTGCTCTGCTGCGACGCCAACAAAGCTCCGACAAAGTGCTCCTTCAGTTTTTAGTTAATTTCCTTGTCGGTATTACTTTGTTTCATTAGCGTTTCCTGTACTCATCTTGTAAATATATTCGAATTGCTAGTGATTGCCCAACGAAAGTGGTCAAGGACCACGGGCCTTGGAGTAGGAGTCATCACAGGCTCCGAACGAAGTAAAAACAACTGTGTTCATTTATTTTTCCGCTGCGTATTCTTACTCGACTTTTCGAATCGATATTCACGCCCCCTCTATTGAATCTAACGGTCCTACAAGTGGTATCAGAGCAGGTACCGCTCTGATTTGGTGCAACCACCAATCAGACTGGGGTGAAATTTTTTTCTCTTTTTTGTTTTCAGTTCGACGCTTAATTCTAAAACTGGTGTATCATTACTTTAATATTTTTTTTAATTAATCTAAATTGGTGCAACACGAATCTAGATTTTTTTTCTACTACTTATCCCTCTCTTCCCGCACTACTAATCCAAGACCAAGTATTGGGATTTTTTTTCTTTTCGTCTGTGCGCAGGACTAAAATGTCTCAGACAGAAGGATTCAGCACAGTACGACCTCCACTCTTCAATGGGAACGATTTTCCGTAATGAAAAAAGCGGATGGAGGTCTACCTCAAAACCGACTTCGACCAGTGGATGAGCATTACGAGACCCTACAAAATTCCAGTGGACAACTCCGGGAATCTACTGGATCCTGAAGACTGGACAGCAGACCTGAAGAAAAAGGCATCAACAGAAAATAAAGTGATCAATACTCTACAGTGCGGATTGACAAGAGAAGAACTGAACAGAGTCGGTCCACACAAAAACGCTAAAGAGCTATGGGACAAATTGATCGAGCTGCACGAGGGAACGAGCGACGCCAAGGTAACCAAACGAGACTTGCTCTTAAATAAAATTTTTAATATAAAAATGCAGGAAGGTGAAACGGCGAATCAGCTCCACGCGAGGATCAAGGGCATCCTCAACGGGCTTCATGCGATAGGCCACCAGATGGAAAATAGAGACTTAATAAGGTACGCATTAAATGCTTTTCCACGTAATAGTTTGTGGGCATCAATAGTGGATGCCTACAAAATCTCAAAAAATCTTTCTAAGTTAAAGTTAGATGAGCTTTTCTGTGAATTAGAATTACATGAACAAACTAATGCTGGAGCCGAGAAAGGTATAGCTTTATTTGCAGGTTCCACCAAAGAAAAGAAAAGCAAGCCTGAATTTGAAGAAGATTGCGACCAAGATTCTGAAGACGAAGAACACCTGGTGAACTTGGTAAGAAAAATGTTCACCAGGAGAAAAAGGATCTTCAGCAAAAAGGACCTTCAGCAAAAAGGACCTTCAAAAGATCAGTTCTCCCTCAGAACAAAAGAACGTGACTGCAATAAAAAGGGACACTAGTAGAACGAATGCCCAAAACTGAAGTTCGACAAACCAAAGCCAACCAAAAAGAAGGCACTCAAAGGAACGTGGACGACTCCTCGGACGAATCGGAGGAAGAAGAGCAGAAACATCAGAGCCACCTCGCACTGATGGCCCGCGAAGATGAAACAGAAGACGAATCGGAAGATGAAGACGGGTCTGAACCCGAAACAAGCCACGAGTCCGTACTTGTTTCCGAAGGCCCGAATGAGGTATATTTTAATTTGAACAAAATTTTTTTAAAAATTATTTCCTGTTTAAATAGTAAATTAATTAAAATAGAAAATGAAAACAAGTCACTTATTGAGGAAAATCAAAACCTCAAAGAACAAATCAAAAATTCAAATCCAACTCAAGATCTAACACTTGAGGAGGAGAATTTATCACTAAAAAATGAGATTAACAATTTAAAAGAAATGTTAGAAAAATTCACAACAAGATCAAAATATCTTGACTTAATCCTGAACAATCAAAAAGCATGTTATAATAAAACCGGACTCGGATACAAGTCAAACTCAAATAAAACTTTTAATTCATTAATAACTCAATACAAATCAACTAATCAAGCTTGGGTTCCAAAAGCGTGTCTGACCACCCAAGTAGGACTTAATCAATATTATATACCTAAAGAAAAAATACATTATATAAAATCGAATAAACCAAACCAAAATCCAAGATACAAACCTAAATCAAATTTAAAATCTAAACACTTTAAAAATCAACAAAATTATCACCAAGTTAACCATAACTATAAAAAGAATCGACACAAACCTAAAACCAAAATTTAAATTAATGGCCAATAATTCAGGGGGATGCTCCAGAATTAACTTACCCGACAGGGTAACCCAAAACAAACTAACCCGGCAGGGTAATTAGGATTAGAGACCAAGTTTAACTTGAATCATGGTACTGGTGAAATTTTTTGATGATAGTACGTTAGGGAAGCTTGGGCATCGCATGTCTAGAAAGATATGGCTTCGATCTGGTGCATTTGGACAAGTGGAACTGACCGAAGCTACCCTTAAATGGATCCTAATCAGTTAGACCAAGATTTAGTACTAAGCTCCGTGGATAGGACTATTCGGAAAATCTCGAAAGGTTAGTTACTTCTAATGACGTCCATGTGACTCACCAAGCTTAGAAATTATCCGAAGAATGCCTATTTGTGGAGACCAAAGCTAAATCTGAATCTAACACAAGTTAAACCAAAACTCCATAAGTAAAAAATCTAATTTCATCTCACAAAATCATAGTATTCCCTGATTAATAATATAGATCGGGTGAGATGAATATGGTTTAAAATTTTAATTTTAAACTTAAAAATTAATTTCAAAATTTTAATTTTAAATTTAAAAATTTTAATTTTAAACTTAAAAATTAATTTCAAAATTTTAATTTTAAACTTAAAAATTAATTTCAAAATTTTATTTTAAACTTAATTTCAAAATTTTAATTTTAAACTTAAAAATTAATTTCAAAATTTTAATTTTAAAACTTAAAAAGTAATTTCAAAATTTTAATTTTAAACTTAAAAATTAATTTCAAAATTTTAATTTTAAACTTAAAAATTTTAATTTTAAACTTAAAAATTTTAATTTTAAACTTAAAAATTAATTTCAAAATTTTAATTTTAAACTTAATTTTTTTTTTAAACTTAAAAATTAAATTAAAAATTTTAATTTTAAACTTAAAAATTAATTTCAAAATTTTAATTTTAAACTTAAAAATTAATTTCAAAATTTTAATTTTAAACTTAAAAATTAATTTCAAAATTTTAAAAATTTTAATTTTAAACTTAAAAATTAATTTCAAAATTTTAATTTTAAACTTAAAAATTAATTTCAAAATTTTAATTTTAAACTTAAAAATTAATTTCAAAAATTTAATTTTAAACTTAAAAATTTTAATTTTAAACGTAAAAAATAATTTCAAAATTTTAATTTTAAACATAAAAAAAAATTAATTTCAAAATTTTAAACTTAAAAATTAATTTCAAAATTTTAATTTTAAACTTAAAAATTAATTTCAAAATTTTAACCTTAAAAACTATTTCAAAATTTTAAAACTTAACTTCAAACCTAATCTCAAAAAAAAAAAAAAAAGGGTCAAAAACCAGGGGCGGGCGCCCCTGGTATTCCCCTCCGGGGCGCCCGGAAGGGGATCCGGGCGCCCCGCCCTAAATCAACCCCGGGCGCTCGGAAGGGATCCGGGCGCCCGGAGTCCCCTATAAATAAGGGGCAGCAGGCGCCCCCAACCTTTGCCCCACCAATTCTCACTTTTGCCAAGGTTCACTCCGAACCTCAGTGCGAAAGTACTTTAAATCAAAATTTTCTTGCGGTGAACGCTGCTGCGATTCAACCGAGGTCGTCAGATCTATATTTGTCGATGGCTCCTCGGTAAAACCTCTTCCCCTCTTTAAAAGTTTTTAGAATTTGACTTCTCAAATTTTTCTTAGAATATTTCTTATATATATACAGTAGGAAACGAACAAATACTGGTGCTAGACCCTCTAATGCTAGCACTGACCCTAGGTTTCCCACAGAAGAACTAAGGATTAAGTTTGAGTCAACCATTTATAAGGCCATTAGAACTAGCTGCATAGATAGATCGTTCTTTCTAGGGTCATGTCCCTCCGTTTTAGAGGTTATAGACCACTATAACTTAAAGAACCTTGTCGAATGTACCAGTTCAATAAACATAAGTCTGTGTGCCGAATTTTGCAATAACCTAGTGAAAGTAGACGATCTCACCTATACCACTAGGGCAGCGGGCACTGATATCATATTTTCCCATACGACTATTCGAGAGTTTTTAGGATTGCGTCCATCTACTTGTTCCTTTTTGTGCTATCCTCCCAGGGATCTACCATTCGGAGAGCCCTACTCACATATTACTCTCGATACGATTTATTCATATTTTTTTGGAGGAGAGCGAGATCCCACTGTGACACAGTTTAGATCGGTAGAACTTCGGGTCCAGGACTACGCTCTTTATAGGGTTTTAGTCCTTTGCATTTTACCACTGACTACTCGGGACATCGCTGTGATGCGCCCATTCCATTCGTTCTTACTCTATGCCCTGAGTCATAGGTTAGATATTGACATCAGCCTACATATCTTCTCCACCATTATCTACTCGGCTGGATTCGTGACTGATAGACGAGTCCATATGCCATTTGGTCACATTCTGACAGCCTATATGTCCTCATTGCACATTGATGTCACTAGAGGAGACATTGCCCATATGACCGAGTTCGATGTTATAGCAGCTCGGAACTTCTCCCTAGCTGGTGTCCAGATAGATAGAAATGACGGGACTATGTCTTGGCGGAGGGGGGCACAGCACTAGCCCGATCCATACGCACAGGTGGACGAGTTCATGCTCGCACTATTTCCAGAGGAAGCCGCACCGGCTCCACCACCGCCCCGAGCTCGAGCACCACGTCACGCTCCCCGCACTCTAGCCGACCGTATGACCGGACTAGAAAGAGCTATGGCGAGTCTCCAGCAGGAGAAATCTGATTTTCATCGGGACATTCGGCGAGAGGTTGCCGAGTTACGAGCTGCCGGGGATACCCGACACACTGAGCTGATGACCCTTCTCCGATCCTTGGGATCTGGACCACCCCCTTCATCATCTCAGTAGATCTAGTTATGACTCACTTCTGTAGCTACACTACCTGTAAAATATTTTGGATCTATCTAGTGATATTTCAGACTTACATTGATTATGTTCTATCTTGATAGACTAGGAATTTTAAATTTCAAAATTATTTTCAAAAATACTTTCAAATTATAAGTTAAACTTGTTTGTTTTCAAAATTTTCCATTTTTAGATTTTCAAAAATAGTTTTGACCTTAGACTAGTTTTGAATCCTTAGAAAGCATGTACCCATAGGCCTAGTTTTTGAGCATCTCACCAACACCTTAGGTTTACCTTGCTTGTGTTTGACAAACATAGAAAGGGGTGAGATGCATAGACCAACTGTCTGGACTTAAGATGCTTATTTCAGTGCATCAGCATAAGTCTGGACGTTAAATACAAATCAGACAATAATCAGATTAAGATCATCAGTCAAGTCAAACACTGACTGTTTATAATCACCTTAATCTGACTAACCAAGTGAAAGCTACTATCTTCTGATAGTTAGTTAGTACCTAATTGGTTAGACAGCTGGTTAAATTTAAGTATCAAGTTCAGGGGGAGAAATTAATTTTGTGTATTTGAAAAATGTTTTTTTAAAAATAACTTATGTTTGAACATTTGTTTACAAAAAGTTAAATTTAACTAAGTGTTTGAAAAACTAAAAATTGACTATTGAAAATTAAACCTTCCAAATTTTTATCAAATTAGCCTTAAAATTTATTTTGGCAAATTTAATCTTACTTGTTTAATTTTTGCTTTGTTTTAAAAAATTGAGGTTGAAAATTTACCTTTTGAAAAGTTAAAAACCTGGAAAAAAATTTTACACGCTTGAAAAGTTAAAACTTGATTAACTTTAAATTTATACTTCTCAAGATTCAACTTGTCTCCCCCAAGTCAACTTGTTTTTTTTGGATTTAAAAATTGTTCTTTTTTCTTTGAATTTTGAACCAAACCCAGATATTTTTCAAGATTAACTGTTATTATTTTACAGTAACTCTACACTATGATTGTTTACCCTTGTTTTTTTGATGAATGCCAAAGCGGGAGGGTTAGGCGGTTAAGTTAGATAAACCAAATTGAAAACACTAAAATCAACTTTAAAACCGATGTACCTGTTTTTTGCGTTCTTTCACTAACTTAACCAGGTTGTCATTCCATCAAAAAGGGGGAGATTGTTGGTGCGGGTAGCACTAACGGTCTAACCTAGGTTTTGATGAATGGCAAATAGGTTAAGTTAGTTTTGTTGTTGTCTGACACTTTGATCGAGTGTGCAGGAGAAGTCCAGACAGGTCGACGGGCTGACCGGATGTCTGGCACGAAGTCCAGCTAGGTCGACGGGCTGACCGGATAGCTGGCAAGAAGTCCAAGCGGGTCGACGGGCTGATCGGACGCTTGGCGAGAAGTCCAAGCGGGTCGACGGGCTGACCGGACGCTTGGCGAGAAGTCCAGACAGGTCGACGGGCTGACCGGACGTCTGGCAGGTAAGTGAGGTAAGTCACTGGAGGGGAGTGACTGCGAGGACGCGTTCCCGGGAAGGGAACATTAGGCGTCGATTCGGCTTAGATCCATTTCGGATATCTAAGTCGAGATCGTGACTAGATTCCGGTCTCGGAAAGACGGAATCTAAGTCATACTATTTGTGCTAATTCATATTATTATAAAATGTGCTAACAATCTATGTTGCAGGTTATATATTGCCTCGGACTAACTTTGTTTTGCAGGAAAAGGGAGGTTTCTGGAACAAGGTGGTCCGGGCGCCCGGAGGTCCGGGCGCCCGGAGGTCCGGGCGCCCGGAAGGCAAATTATATCCAGCCAAGTCGTCGCCACATGGAGCATCACGGTTTGAGCAGATACGTCACATTCCAGGCGCCCGGAAGGAATCCAGGCGCCCGGAGCAACATATAAAAGAAGCCCCAGGCAGGAGCTTCAGAGAATCAATCATCAATCTGAGAACTCTTCTACTGCTGGTCCTGCTGCTCTGCTGCGACGCCAACAAAGCTCCGATAAAGTGCTCCTTCGGTTTTTAGTTAATTTCCTTGTCGGTATTACTTTGTTTCATTAGCGTTTCCTGTACTCATCTTGTAATTATATTTGAATTGCTAGTGATTGCCCAACGAAAGTGGTCAAGGACCATGGGCCTTCGAGTAGGAGTCGTCACAGGCTCCGAACGAAGTAAAAACAACTGTGTTCATTTAGTTTTCCGCTGTGTATTCTTACTTGACTTTTCGAATCGATATTCGCCCCCCCCCCCCTTCTATCGAATCTAACGGTCCTACAATTATCACCAAGTTAATCATAACTATAAAAGAAATAGACACAAACCTAAAACAAAAATTTAAATTAAGGGTTAATAATTCAGGGGGAGGCTCCAGAATAGCTGGCACCTCCAAAACTAACTTACCCGACAGGGTAACCCAACTAAACGAACCCGACAGGGTAATTAAGATTAGTTAAAAAGGGACCCAGTTTAACTTGAAACATGGTATTGGTGAAGTTTTTGGATGATAGTACATTAGGGAAGCTTGGGCATCGCATGTCTAGAAAGATATGGTTTCGATCTGGTGCATTTGGCCAAGTGGAATTGACCGAAGCTACCCTTAAATGGATCCTAACTAGTTAGACTAAGATTTAGTATTAAGCTCCATGGATAGGCCTATTCGGAAAACCTCGAAAGGTTGGTTACGTCTAATGACGTCTATGTGACTCACCAAGCTTAGAAGTTTATCCGAAGAATGTCTATTTGTAGAGACCAAAGCTAAACCTGAATCTAACACAAGTTAAAACAAACTCTATAATTAAATCTAATTCATCTTACAAAATTATAGGATACCCTGATTGATAATCTAGATCGGATGAGATGAATAAGGATTAAATTAATTAATTTTCAAATTAAATTAAATTTAATTAAAATTAAATTTCGAATTTCAAATTAAAATTAAATTTCGAATTTCAAATTAAAATTAAATTAAGTTAAATTAAAATTAAATTTTGAATTATTTAAAAATTAAATTAACTTTAAAAATTATTTTAACTTTAAAAATTATTTTAACTTAAAAAAAAATTATTTTTATTTTAACTTTAACTTTAAAAATTATTTTAAAAATTATTTTAACTTTAAAAAATTATTTTAACTTTAAAAATTATTTTAAAAATTATTCTAACTTTAAAAAATTATTTTAACTTTAAAAATTATTTTAAAAATTATTTTAACTTAAAAAAATTATTTTAACTTTAACTTTAAAAAAAAAATTTTACTCATTGTAGGAAACCAAATGGATTTTGGACAGTGGTTGCTCCAAACACATGACTGGAGAGTACACCAAGTTCACTCAACTCACTTACAAAAGCTTAGGAACAGTTGCCTTTGGAAACAACGACAAACTCAAGGTAATTGGGATAGGTAATATTGAATTAAAAATAGATTTCATAATTACAAATGTTTTACTTGTCGAGAATTTTAAATACAATCTTCTGAGTATAAGTCAATTGTGTGATACTAGGTATAAGGTTAAATTTCTATCCACAGAGTGTTTAATCAAACATCAAGTTAATCCTACTATAAGCCTAAAAGGTTTTAGAAAAGACAACATCTATGCTATCAACTTAACCACCTCTTCAATTAAGTGTTATTTAACACAAAAAGAAGAAACTTGGTTATGACATAGGAGAATGTCTCACACCAACTTTAGAAATATAAGCAAATTAAATGGACTAGTGAGAGGCTTACCAAAATTACCTAACCTAGATTCAACCATATGTAATGCTTGTCAACAAGGTAAACAAACAAAATCCACTCACAAACCAACCAATCAGCCACAAACCGACTCAATATTAGAACTTCTACATTTAGACCTTTTTGACTCCCATGGAGTCAAATCCATAAATGGAAACTTATACTGTTTAGTAATAATAGATGATTATTCTAGGTTTACTTGGGTAAACTTTATAAAACATAAAGATGAAACTTTTGAAATCTTTACAAACTTTTACAAACAAATTGAAAACGAAAAAGATCTTAAAATTAAAAGAATTAGGAGTGACAACGGGGGAGAATTTAAAAATCATAATTTTAACAAGTTCTGTCTTGAGAATGACTACCATCATGAATTTTCGTGTCCTAAAACCCCCCAACAAAACGGAATTGTATTTAGAAAAAATAGAACTTTACTGGAAGCCTCTAGAACTATGTTAAATGAATATAACTTACCTAAATATTTTTGGGCAGAAGCTGTTAGTACAGCTTGCTATGTGCAAAATAGAATGACATTAAATAAAATACATAATAAAACCTTCTTTGAAATATTTTATAACAAACAACCCAACATAAAATATTTTAAAGTATTTGGGTGTCCAGGCTACATCTTGAATACCAGAGAACAATTAGGAAAATTTACCTCAAAAGTAGAAAATGGAATTTTTGTAGGATATTCTCTAAACAGTAGGGGTTACAGAATATATAATAAAATTACGTTAAAAATTGAGGAAACCACAAATGTAAAGTTTGAAGAAACCCAAGGACAAACTCAACTTCAACCTATTGAAAATAATAATCCTGAAAAAACCAATCAATCCCTAGATCATGAAGAAGATGAACACACTCAAGTAAATCATCCCCCTAGAACTATAAGAATCAACCCTAACCATCCAACTGATCAAATAATTGGTGACCCAGACCTAAGGGTTCAGACTAGATCATCCTTTAGGAATTTAAGTCAAATTTCCCTGATTTCAAAAATTGAACCCAAAACTGTAGCTGAATCCCTACTTGATCCAGATTGGATCATCGCTATGCAAGAGGAACTAGCTCAATTTGAGCGTAATGAAGTTTGGGATCTAGTACCACCACCTAAAGATAAGAAAATAATTGAAACAAAATGGGTATTCAGAAACAAATTAAGTGAAAACTGGGGAAATTACTAGGAATAAAGCTAGGCTAGTTGCCAAAGGGTTCAGTCAAGTTGAAGGACTTGACTACGATGAAACCTATGCCCCAGTAGCCAGATTAGAATCCATTAGAATGTTACTAAGTTATGCAACCCATAAGGGATTCAAACTATATCAAATGGATGTTAAGTCAGCTTTTCTCAATGGACTGATAAAAGAAGAAGCTTATGCAACCCATAAGCTTGTTTGTTAAATTACTAAATAATGACATATTTATAGCACAAATATATGTAGATGATATAATCTTCGGTTCAACGAACTCAGATTTTTTAAAATAATTTATTAACCTAATGGAACAAGAATTTGAAATGAGTTTAGTAGGAAAATTGACCTATTTCCTAGGATTACAAATCAAACAAACAAATGAAGGAAATTACATTTATCAACATAAATACACTAAAGAATTACTTAAAAAATTCAGAATGGAAAATACAAAAGAAATAAAAACACCCATGGCAGTAAACACAATCTTAGACAATGACCCAAATGGAAAACCAGTGGATCTAAAGTATTATAGAAGTGCAATAGGTAGTCTACTTTGCTTAACTGCAAGCCGACCTGATATCTTAATTGCAGTTAGTATGTGTGCTAGATACCAAACCTGTGCTAAAGAATCCCATTTAACTCAAGTCAAAAGGATTTTTAGATATCTTAAGGGAACAACAAACGTAGGAATTTGGTATCCTAGGACCAATGACTTTGAATTAATAGGATATTCTGATTCAGATTATGTTGGATGCAAATTAGACTGCAAAAGCATAAGTGGTGGATGCCAACTACTAGGCCCATCACTTGTTAGCTGGTTTAGTAGAAAGTAACATTG
Organism: Zingiber officinale; assembly: GCF_018446385.1. Classification (NCBI taxonomy): domain Eukaryota; kingdom Viridiplantae; phylum Streptophyta; class Magnoliopsida; order Zingiberales; family Zingiberaceae; genus Zingiber; species Zingiber officinale. Next base: position 69,328,898 of record NC_055987.1, on the reverse strand, counting down.
TGTTGCACTAACTACAACTGAGTCAGAATACATAGCCATAGGAGAATGTGTAGCCCAATTATTATGGATGATGCACACTTTAAAAGATTTCAACTTAAAAATCACAAATGTCAAAGTTTTAATTGACAATATTAGCTCAATAAATTTAACAAAAAATCCAGTGCATCATTCAAGAACCAAACACATTGAAATCAGGCACCACTTTATCAGGGATCATGTTACTAAGGGTGACATTGAACTCAAATACGTTGAGTCCAAGTCAAACTTAGCTGACATATTCACTAAACCACTCTCTGAAAGTGAATTTAGCAATTTGCGTAGAAAACTAGGAATGTGCTTAATAGACCAGGAGTTTCAAACTTCAAAAAATATCTTTCAAAAATGGTTATTCTAAAATTATAGGTTAAAACATATTTCATTTTCAAAACTTTCCTATTTTTAGATTTTTAAATATATTTTTAGCCTTAGACTAGTTCAAAATCCTTAGAAAGCATGTACCCATAGGACTAGTTTTGGGCATCTCACCAAAACTCTAGGCTTACCTTGCTTGTGATTGACGAGCATAGAAAGGGGTGAGATGTATAGGCCACTTGCCTAAGACTTAAGATGCTTATTTCAGTGCATCGATATAAGTCTGGGCATTAAATACAAAATATACATTAATCAAGTTAAGATTAAACTTAACTTGACTAACCAAGTGAAAGCTGCTATCTTCTGATAAGTCAGTCAGTAACAAACTGGTTAGACATTTGAGTTAATGTCAGGTTCAGGGGGAGAAATAAAACTACTTCAGTATTTCAAATTGAATTGTTAAACTTATCTTTGAAAATCAAAGTCTAAACTCAACTTGCTTAAAAATGTGCAATTTTTTTATTTTTGAAAATTTGATTCTGAGAAAAGAATTTTACAAAATTATTTTGAAAAGTCCTTTGTTTTAAAAAAAAATATTCTGTTTTGAATATTTTTAGCAAATACTTTCAACATTAGTGATTGAAAAATGTTTTCTTAAATATTTCTTAAACTTATTTTTGAAAACTAACTCTTATAAAACTAAGTTGTTTTGGGTTTTACTTTTTGTTAGAAAATTGATTTTGAAAATTATATCTAACTTAGTTTTGAAAATTGAATTTTTTTTCACTTAATTTTGACAATTTGATTTGAAAGTTAAAATTTTACAAAAATTAGTTTTAAAAATTGCTTTGTTATTGAAAATTGTGGAAATTAGATTTTTCAAAACTTAAGTTTACAAACTAAGCTTCTCAAAATCATTTTCCTTAATTTTGAAAATTGAATCTTTTACAAACTTAGTGTTGAAAAATAAATTTCAATCGATTTTGAAAAATAGATTTTTTCAAACTTAGTTTTGGAAGTTTGATTTTGAAAACATATGTTTGAAACCTTGAATTTTTAACTTTGACCTTAAAAACTATACTTAAAAAAATTAGCTCTCTTTCAAGACTTGGTGTTTTAAAAAAGATTTAAAAGCAAAATAATCTATGTTTTAAACTCACCCAGATTAACTTGACATTATTTCTTACTCTGTCTGAAGTCTATGTTTATGCTTACTTAATCCATGCTTATTTTTGATGAATGCCAAAGAGGGAGGGTTAGGTGGTTAAGTTAGCTAAACCAATTTGAAAATACAAACTAACCTTTAAAACCAAATAAATGCATGTTGTTTCTTGCATATGTTTTCACTAACTTAACCAGGTTGTCATTCCATCAAAAAGGGGGAGATTGTTGGTGCGGTTAGCATTAACGATTTAACCTAAGTTTTGATGAATGACAAATCAGGTTAAGTTAGTTTGTTGTTGTCTGACACTTTGATCAAGTGTGTAGGAGAAGTCCAGACAGGTCGACGGGCTGACCGGATGTCTGGCACGAAGCCCAGCTAGGTCGACGGGCTGACCGGATAGCTGGCGAGAAGACCAAGCGGGTCGACGGGCTGACCGGATGCTTGGCGAGAAGTCTAGCTAGGTCGACGGGCTGACCGGATAGCTGGCACGAAGTCCAGACGGATCAACGGGCTGACCGGACGTCTGGCAGGTAAGTGAGGTAAGTCACTGGAGGGGAGTGACTGCGAGGATGCGTTCCCGGGAAGGGAACATTAGGCGTCGATCCGGCTTAGATCCATTTTGGATATCTAAGTCGAGATCGTGACTAGATTCCGGTCTCGGGAAGACGGAATCTAAGTCATACTCTTTTTCTATTACTCTGTTGAACTTTAACTGTGTTAACACTCTCTTTTACAGGATATATATTTGCCTCGGACTAACTCTATTTTGCAGGAGAAGGAGTTCCTGGAAATAGGAGGTCAGGGCGCCCGGAGGTCCAGGTGCCCGGAGGTAAGTTTTATCCAAACTCGCGCGTCGTCACGTGGAGCTTGTTGGTTGGACCTGCCACGTCCCACCAGGGCGCCCGGAAGGGATCCGGGGCGCCCCGAGCCTCAAATAAAAGAAGGGTCAGAGGGGAGCTTCACAACAACAACGAAAAGAAAGTCTTCTACTGCCTGCTCTACTGCTCTGCGCTTCTGCGACGCTAACAAAGCTCCGACAATACGCTCCTTTCCTTTTTTATTAAATTCTTGTCGGTATTTGTTTTAACTTTCATTAGCATTCATTGTACTGTTTTTGTAATCATTATTTCGAATTGCTAGTGAATTGCCCAACGAAAGTACTCACGGAGTACGGGCCTTCGAGTAGGAGTCGTTACAGGCTCCGAACGAATTAAAAATTACTGTGTCTATTGTTTTTTAAATTCCGCTGCGTTTAACTCTCTTAACACTATTTTTCGAATCGATATTCACCCCCCCTCTATCGATGTTTCACGATCCAACACAAATGATTGGCTCTAGGACTCTAGCTAACAAAATACCCCTAAAAACTATAAAAATAGGAAATTTACAGAATATTATAGAACTATTATTTTTCATAAAAATATAAAATAAACTCGTACAAGACTTCGCACGTGGCTCTGATACCACTGTTGGGTTTTTCGGGCCACGAAAACCCCGAAACCCCCATGCCACCAGATCTGTATGAAGTTAAACTTTCGAAAAACATTACGAGTACGAGTACGAGTTTTATGCTAGTTCTAAACTAGGAGAAGGAATTACCCTTGATGCGAAGCCTTTCGCGTATCCCGCTCTTCCAAGTGATGCCGGATCTCGAGGTTGTCAAGTGTACAACCATCTAGAAGTATCCACATGAACAAATAGGTGGAGAAAACCTAACACAAAGTTATGCTAGCACCTTGGTAAGGTTCGGCGAAGAGAGGAGAGGGAGAGCTTGAGGAAGAAGATGGAATAATTGGCTTGAATGAAAAATGATTTCCATTCACTCACAAAAGTGGTCGGCCACATTAAGGAGTGTAACTCCTTTTCATTAAATGTGGAGGCCATTAAAGAGGGGACTTGTAACCTCCATGAGGTGGCACACACATGTGCCAACTATGATGATGTGGCACATCATCATTAGTCCTCCTAATGCCAACTCACAAATGAGGTGGCAAATAGTCAAGTCAAACTTGACTCTTCCTCTTCCTCTCAAGTCAAGTCAAACTTGACCAAATCTCTCCCATGGTTGATCTAATCTAACCATTTGATTCAAACCAATTTAATATAATGAATCTAATTCATTTAATTAAATTGATTCAATGAGTCATAATCTCAATTAGACTCATTGAACACATGAATAAACTTGAGTCCAACTCAATTAGCCCAATTAGGATTACTCTTAATCCAATTTAATTCCTCACATGAATCTAATCCTCTTGGTTAATCATATGAACCTAATCTCCATCTAATTATTCTTAGTATGTGACCCTATAGGTTCTTGTAACATTGGCAATGCCCCTAAACCCATTTAGGAGCATAAGTAATGAGCGGTATCTAGCAACACATCATTACTACCCAAGTTACAAGAATGCTGAGATCCAACATCACCTTGTGACCACTAATTGTGACTCCTCACAAAATATGAAAAGTGTCCTTCTATCTTAGATATCTAGATTGATCAATGTGAGGCATAGACCGTGTCATCCACTAATCAATCTAAATCTTGAACTCCAAGTAGACTCACTAAATCAAATGAGCTCAATATCTCATATTGACTCATTTGGGCATGGTCATGCACTTCGTGGTCTCACTCTATCAAGAATATCGATGTCTCTCCCGTCATATAGGAGGGATAGATCCCATCTACATCACTCACATCCCTCTGCATAATTCGTTACATACCCAGTAATCGCCTTTATAATCCACCTAGTTACGGGTGATGTTTGACGAAACCAAAGTACATAACTCCTTATGTAGGGATCCATGGTGATTCAGGTCCAAGGACTAGTAGTCATACTAATAGTCACATGAGAAAGTATATGACACTCTATAACGACCCGACTCCTGGGTACTAAGCTGTGAGCCGGATCGCTACCTTAACTACTGAAACTACTGTGTACTGTGCGGAAGCTGGGTAAAATAAAATTTTACTAAACTATTGTAGTTGCCTCTGTTAACTCTGTGAGAGTGAGATTTCATATCCAACTACCTTATAGATATTCATAGCTATACTGGGGAGGTGAAACTGGAGCTTTGGATCGGTCCGTGGAACGATCCACTGGCGCCCACGCGAACACTGGCTGGATCGGTCTGTCGACCGATCCAGCTGCTCACTGATCGGTCGGCCGACCGATCAGTGACTGCTGAATGCGTCCCGAACTCTCTGTTCGCGGAGGGATCGATCGGCTGACCGATCCTGGGGGATACAGTAAGCTACTGTATCCATCTGGATCGGTCGGCTGACCGATCCAGGAGAAGGAATGGCACTGGATCGGTCTGCTGACCGATCCAGGTTCTGATAATCTGAAACGAAATCAGAATTCCTGATTTCCAGCACTGATTTGTGCCAAAACCTCACACTACCACTATCTAATGCATAATAAACATTCTAGCAACATGTAGTAACAATTCTAAACTTAAGCTAAAGCAAGGTTTACTGGTTCACGACATTTTAACAACTTAAAGTGCATGAAGGTATGAATTTCTAAAAGTTCTAATTGCTTAAAACATGAAACTAAACCAAATACTGAAAAGTGCTAAGGTAAATGCTAAATCCCCAGAGGGTCTTTTATTCCAGTTCCTTCCACACACATCCTCATCTGCATTGACCTCCAGCCTCCATTGCTAATCCATTTTCCTTTTTCCTATATCTGCAATATAAGGAAAATAGTATCTGTAAGCTTTAAGCTTAGTAAGAAACCATCTACCTCACAAAAACATGCAACGATGCATTTCATGACTTTTAAAACATGCTATTTGAAAACTGAACTGAGCATGGCAACATGGCATGGCATACAAAAGCATAAACTGGAACTGAAACATGGCATAGCATATAGATTGAACATGCTTTAAATTGAACATTGCATACTTATAAACTAAGCATGAAACTGAACTAGTCATGCATATATCTAAATCTGTACATGAACTCAAATCATATAAACGGAACCTGAACTGAACTAAAAGCTAAATTAGTGTTCTCATCACTGGTTTCAAATTTGAAAACTATACATATAATAGATGAAAATACTAAACATGCTGTTGGGGCCCTGGCAACTGTACTTACTGTGCGCGCATCCCTACGAGACCCGGGATCGAATCTAGCAGGGTTACTAGGTTATCTGAACCTAGGGACGACTGTGGGAGTCCAGCCCATGGATATCTGATCCAAATACAGTGCCAACTGACTAAAAGTAAAATACTGAATACTGATTTATTTTACTTTGCTGTTCTAGGTTATCTGAACCTAGAGGCTACTGTGGGAGCCCACCCAATGGATATCTGATCCATATAGCTGTAATAACTGATAATAAACTGAGAAAAACATTTCTAATACGTTTTACATGCTGTTAGGACGCCTACTGGTGCATCCTTCTGAACTAGGCATTCTACCGAATGCTTGGTGTGCACTGAGAGCACACCCTATAACTAAAAACTGTAAAACTACTAAACTAACGCCAAAACTAACAAGCGAGAGCAATTATACTGCAGGTGAGGGGTTTCTTACCTCCTGTTCGTAATTTCTTACGATTCTATTCGCTCGGATTCCGGTGGAGATGATCTTCTCGATGATCCGCTCGCGTCTTCGCGTTCCTCTCGCGGAGAAGAACCTTTTTCGTGTTGGAGTCATCGCCAGAAGATGTTCCCTTGACCCTTGGCTTGGTGTGCCGTGCGTGAGGAAGAGGGGAAGAAGGAAGAAGCGGCGGTGGTGTTGGGAGGGTTTCGGTGGAGAAGGATGTGCCGAACCAAAATAATATAACCCAACCCCAACTTAAGTTTATATTTATATTAAGTGGGTAACTAGGCCCAACTCAAATATAAATATAAATGTTTCCCTTCTTTTTCAGCACGGCCCTGCTGGGTTCAACTGGTTACTAGCATTATCCCTTAAACCATAGGTCTCGGGTTCGATTCCTGCCTAAGCTATTTTGCGACTTATTTGTTTTTGCTACTTCTGGTACTCCAAAAATTATGTAAAAATATGCTAAAAATCTAGAGAAATCATAGGATATTTCTAAAATAAATTCAGGAATTTTTCGGGCTTTACACACTCATATAATGATCCATGATACTTTCTCATGGCGGGTCATTCTGTATACATTCTCCAATGCATACCCATGTTTCAACTTGATATCTCTATATCCATGACTTGTGAGATCAAGTCATCGAGTTGACCTACATGCTAGTTTCGTCGCATTAACATTGTCCCTGAATGTTAATACTCAACTAGAAATGATTAAGAGTAGTGTTCCCTATATCATCTCACTATCGGTTCAACTAATCGATTGATATAGGTAAGAACCCTCTACTCAAGGACGCTATTATACTTAGTTATTTGGCACCAATATAAGTAAGTATAATAACCAAAACAAATGCCTTTATTTATATAAGAATATGATACAACAAGTCCATAATACAATCATTAAATGATTGGGTCTAGGGCTCTAACTAACAATTTTTGCACTCAGTAAGGCTTGAAGGTGCTCATCGGGAAAAATATCATCAATAGGTAGGTCAAAATCTGCATCTTTTTCCTTATTTTGCCAAACTCTGGATAAATGGTTAGCCACTTTGTTCTCTGCTCCCTTCTTATCTCTAATCTTGAGGTTAAATTCTTGAAGTAGTAAAATCTATCTGATAAGCCATGGTTTAGCATCTTTCTTGCTTAGTAAATATCGGATAGCTGCATGATTAGTATAAACTATTACCTTTGAACCTACCAGATATGATCTAAACTTATCAAATGCAAATACTACTGCTAGAAGTTCTTTTTCAGTAGTGGAGTAATTCACTTGAGCTACATCAAGCGTTTTACTTGCATAATGTATAGCGTGTAGAATCTTATTTTTTCTTTGTCCTAACACTGCCCCAACTGCGAAGTCACTTGCATCACACATTATCTCAAATGGAAGATTCCAATCTGGAGCTTGAATTATCAGGGTTGAAATAAGGGCACTTTTAATTTTACTAAAGGTCTCCATGCATTCTTTATCAAAACAAAATTCAACATCCTTGATTAGCAAATTTGTTAAAGGCTTAGTAATTTTTGAAAAGTCCTTGATAAAACGCCTATAGAATTCGGCATGCCTTAGGAAACTTCTCACTCCTTTTACATTAATTGGCGGGGGCAGTTTTTCTATCACTTCAACTTTTACTTGATCCACTTCAATCCCACGTTCTGATATTTTATGTCCCAAAACGATTCCTTCTCTAACCATGAAATGACATTTCTCCCAATTTAACACTAAATTCACCTTCTCACATCTTTGAAGAACTGTAGAGAGATTAGATAAACAAGTGTCAAAGTCATTCCCGTATACTGAGAAATCATCCATGAATACTTCCATAATCTTCTCTATTAAATCTGAAAAAATTACCATCATACATCTCTGGAAAGTGGCTGGAGCATTACAAAGCCCAAATGACATACGACGATAAGCAAAAGTTCCATAGGGGCATGTAAAAGTAGTCTTCTCTTGATCTTGGGGATGAATTGGAATTTAAAAAAATCCTAAATATCCATCCAAGTAGCAAAAATACGAGTGCTTAGCCAATCTCTCAAGCATTTCATCAATAAAAAGTAAGGGAAAATGATCCTTCCTCGTTTCCTTGTTCAACTTTCGATAATTAATACACATTCCCCACCCCGTTATTGTCCGTGTTGGAATCAATTTATTATCCTCATTTTTGATAACATTCATTCCCCGTTTCTTTGGGACTACGTGTACTGGACTCACCCATTCACTATCTGAAATTGGATAAATGATACCAGCATCAAGAAGTTTGAGCACCTCTTTTTTTACTACCTCTTTTAGATTTGGATTCAACCTCCTCTGATGCTCAATTGAATTTTTATACCCCTCCTCAAGTAGAATCCTATGCATGCAAAGGGAAGGACTAATCCCTTTTATATCATCAATAGTGTATCCAATTGCTTTTCTATGTAGCTTCAACTCTACGACCAACCTCTGTGTTTCAGACTCAGTTAGACTAGCATTGATTATAACTGGAAAAGTGGAATTTTGTCCGAGGAATTCATATTTTAAAGTCGATGGCAATGGCTTAAGCTCAGGTTGGGGTGATACTATTTCCGGCACAGTTGGCTCTTGCTCTATCAACTTAATCTCTTCATCTTGGGATCCTTCCTCCAAATCTTCTTCATCTTCTAGAAAAATATCATCCCCTTTCTTTTCCTCCATTGAAGCTGCTTCTTCATTGAATATTTTTAAAAAAGACTCATAACACCAAGGCAATAATACACGAAGATCATTCTGATTTAGAGTAATTCTTTTCTCCCCATTCTCCTTTTCTTCCACTATATTAACCATAAGAATTGCATCGTTTTGTCCCGACTAGTCATTAAAATTTGATGCGATCCTGCAGATTATCCCATTGGCTTCCTCTAAATTTTTCTTTAGAAAAGATCCTCTAGAGGCTACATCTAGTTGACTCTTATTAGAGAGAGAAAGCCCTTCATAGAATAAGTGCATAATTAACCATCCTTCAATACCATGATGTGAACATGACCGCAAAAGAGATGAATATCTTTCCTAGGCTTGATGTAGCTCTTCCCTAGCAAGTTGGTTAAAATTCAGAATTTGACTCCTCAAATAAGTAGTCTTCTAGGAGGGAAAATATCTACCCAAGAATCTTTGTTCTAACTCATCCCATGTTTCGATACTCTGAGATTTCAGGGAATTATACCATCTCTTTGCAACACCCTACAGACTAAAAGGAAAGGCCAACAGCTATATAGTATTAGATGGAACATCCTCATACTTCAAAGTATAACAATATCTATAAAATTCCATGAGATGTGAGTAAGGGTCCTCAATCTCTAGGCCCCCAAACTGGACTTTCTGAAACATTGAAATGAAGGAGGGTTTAAGCATAAAATTTCTTGCTTGAATTTCAGGGTAAACAACTAGTCCTAATCCCTTGGCAGACCTTGGGGCTCCATAATCTCCTAATGACTTGAAAACCATTTTTGGTGTACAAAAGAGGTACAAGAGATACAAATTATAGCTACCAAATTCAGAAAGAATTAGGAAGGTCATGAAGAAATTTCAAGACAAAACATTAGAATCAAAATTGCAGAATTAGAATCATAACAGACAGAAATTGTCAAGAGTGTTATTTAGGAAAAGAAAAGCTTATAGAAAACAGAATTCTAAAAGTTAGATTACAACTATGCAAATGAAAAGAAAGAAAGAAAAGTTATGTTTAGTCTAACTCAATTTCTAAATTCTAATCTTATAGCGCAGTCCCCGGCAACGACGCCAAAAACTTGTTCGCTCTCCGCAAGTGTATGGAAATGTCGCAAGTAATATAAAAGATTATCGTATCCACAGGGACTGGAATAAGCACTAGAAATATTTCAACATGAGTTAACTAAACAATGAATTAATTGGTTTCCAAAAGCTAAATGTAACTAATGAAAAGTAACCATGGGAAAGAAAGATCAACAAACAAGATTATGGGTTATGATAAAGGAATGTTCTAGGAGTTTTTGTTTCTTTATAAGATTCTTCAATGTAAATGATCTACCAAATCCTATTTCTCAATTGTCCCACATTTATAGAAGGTTGTCGATTCTCTCTTGCAATAGACAACCGACCTAGGACTGAAATCTATACCTAAATGTGATCAAGTTGATATGAACTTATGTTGTCCTTACACGGGCTTGTTCCTGTCACGAAGATTCCTCGGATGATAAACACAAGATCATACTCCTCAACCCATAAGATATAAAGATTAATCCCTAAATCTATCCTACCCTCTTGAATTGTCCTCCTTTTCCCTAAATCTTATCCCTCAAGCACCCTTACACGGGCTTGCACCTTTCGCGTGCTTCCCTCGGAAAATCAAGTGGGGGATAATCTTTATAAGATCCATAGGACATTCAAACAATCAATCAAGAATGTGAATTAGATCCATATCACAACAATACATTCAAGATCAAATTGATACAAACAAGACAACATCATAGAAACAAGGAAATGGCAAATCCACAAGAGTTTACATTAATTCATCATAAAAATACTCCCTCATCCTAAAACAAGAGATCTACTCCATGAATCGAAGAGATAAATCCGAAAATATAGAGATTACAAGCATTTCTTGATCCCCCAATTCAAGAAGAGGAGAGAAAGAAAACTTATCTAAGATGACGCTTGGTCTTCGGATCCAATCCACGCTCCTCGGAGTCGATTCCATTGAATATCCACCTTTAGATCGCCAAGAAATCCTCCCAAGAATGGAGGGAAAGCCCCAAATCTCGCTCTCTCCTAAGGGGGAGAAGATCCCCTTTCAAATCTTGAAGAAGGGTTTAAATAGAGGTGAGGTTTGGGCGCCACACGACCCCGTGGCACGGTCGTGTGAGGTTCACACAGCTGTAACGACCCAACTCCTGGGTACTAAACTGTGAGCCGGATCGCTACATTAACTACTGAAACTATACTGTGCGGAAAGCTGGGCCAATTAAAAATTTTGCTAATTATCTGATTAATGTTAACTCTGATACTAACATTTGCTAAGCTGTTAACTCTGACACTAACATTTGCTAAGCTGTTACTTTTCTTGATTCTATACATGCTAAAGGGTGTAACTCGGAGTCGTACACATGCTAGGGGAGGGATTTACAACTGGTAACACCCTCCGGATCGATCCACAGACCGATCTGCTGATGCATCGCTACTGTCCCCAGCTGGATCGGTCGGCAGACCGATCTAGGTGTGGCTGGATCGGTCGACAGACCGATCCAGGTAGGTCTGGATCGGTCGTCAGACCGATCCAGGCACCCGAAATCTCCTGGGACGCTACTGTCTCATGCTGGATCGGTTGGCTGACCGATCCAGGAGGATACAGTAGCGTACTGTATCCGTCTGGATCGGTCGGCTGAGGCTCTGATCGGTCTGGAGACCGATCAGAGTTCTGATTTCGGCCGGGAACTCTGATTTCAGCACTCTGGTGTGCCAAAATACAATCTAACAACTACCTACTGCATAATAAACTATTCTAATAACATGTAATAACATTCTAACATGATTACTGACATTTTAAAACATTCTTTCATAGTTTAATGCGTCCCAAATCTAAATTGCATGAAAGTGAAAGTATCAAAACTAATAAGCTGAAAGTAAATGCTAACGAGTTCTAATGCATAACTAAAACTTGTTAGATCCCTGAGATCTTTCATTCCAGTTCCACACACACACACCCTCATCTGCATTGACCTCCAGCCTCCACTGCTAATCCACTTTTCTTTTACCTGTATCTGCAATATAAGAAAAGTAGTATCTGTAAGCTAACGCTTAGTAAGAAACCATCTACCTCACAAAATCATGCATACGATGCAGTTATGATTTGAAAACATGCTATTCGAAAACATACTGGACAGGCTAGCATGGCATGGCATACAATCATATAAACATGGCATACTGAACTAGTCATGGCATAGCATACAACCAATTATAAAGCTAACATAGAGAACTGAACTGAAATATAATACTGAGCTAAACTAACTAAACTGAAGCTGCAATCAAACTCAACTAGCATAACTGTTTTTGAGTTTTGAAAACTAATACATAATAAGTGAAAATAATAAACATGCTGTTGGGCCCGGCAACTGTACTTGCTGTGCGCGCATCCCTACTAGACCCGGGGTTGCAAGTCCCGAATTTAGCAGGGTTTACTAGGTTGTCTAAACCTAGGGACGACTGTGGGAGTCCAACCCAATGGATATCTAATCCAGTACAGTGCCACTGAAAATAAAATACTAATATCTATAGCTAACTGATATAACATGCTGTTTCTAGGTTATCTGAACCTAGAGCTAGGTTATCTGAACCTAGAGGCGACTGTGGGAGCCTACCCATTGGACCATAGTCCCATATAAGCTGTAGTGAGCAAAGTTACTAATTTAAATGCTACTAATGCATTTAACTGGGCTAATAAACATAACTGAAGGGTAATTAGCTAAACTAACCCCTTTTTCGAACACTTGGTGTGCTTCAACCCCTCTCTGCATCAGGAAAGACACCTCTAGGCACCCAACCGCGTCTATGATCTCCAACTGAAGGAGAATAAACGTGTCCGACCCTTCTAAAGGTGCTAACTAAATTCCTAATCTTCGAGAAGGGTTAAAACACATCCTAGGTGCCGGAAACTACACATATAGCTAATAACTAATGCATATAAACAAATGGAGCTATTATACCGCAGGTGAGGGGTTTCTTACCTTCTATTCGTAATTTCTTACGATTCTTATCGCTAGGAATTCCGGTGGAGACGACTTCTCGACGATTCGCTCGCGTCTTCGCGTTCCCCTCGCGGAGATGAACCTTTTTCGTGTTGGAGTCGTCGCCGGAAGGTGATCCGAGAGCCCTTGGGCTTGGGCGCCGAGAGAGAAAGAGGAAGAGGAGGGTGGCGTCGGCGTTGAGGGTTTGGAGAGGGAGGAGAGGTGCCAAACCAATTCTAAAATAAACCAACCCAACTTAAGTTCCTCTATTTATATTAAGTGGTTTATTTAACCAACTCGAATATAAATTTAACTAATTCTCTTTTCTTTCAGCACAGCCCTGCTGGGTTCAACCGGTTACTAACATTATCCTTTACACCATAGGTCCCGGGTTCGATTCCCGCCTAAGCTATCCTATGGTTCTAATTATTTTTTGCTACTTCCGATACTCGAAGAATTCCGGAAAAATATCTAAAAATTCTAGAAAAATCATAGAATAATTCTAAAATAAATTCGGGAATTTTTTTTGGGCTTTACACAGCCCTGCCCATTCTCCTCTCTGCTAGCCTTGCACGACCGTGTGTGAGACACGGTCGTGGCAAACATCTCCAATATCCCCTTCACACGACCATGTAGATCTACACGGCCTGAATTGCTCCTGCCTCTGGAAACCTGGCACGACCGTGTGGTGCACACGACCAGAGCTCTCTTGTTTACTGGAAACCCTGCACAGCCATGTAGTGCACACGGCTAGAGCCTTCCTGGTCTTTGGAAACTTCACACGACCATGTAGATCTACACGGCCATGTAAGGTTTAAGCTCTGGGTTGCTTCATAACTTGACACGGCCATGTGAGGTTCACACGGCCGAGCCTACTTCCTTTCCTGTTGTTGCCACACGACCTCTGATCTCCACACGGCTTGAGCACCCCTCTGTGGCATGGCCATGTCTGGTACACAGCCAGGTGCTTTCTCCCCTTACTTTACTTATAGGTTTGGCCTTGAACATAAAATCTTCACCAAATTCGACTCTTGTGTACAAAAAATGCACAAAAGCAGATTTCCGAACAAAGAAAGTAAATATGCTAAAAAGGAAAGCTGAAAGTATGAAAATGCATAGATCAAGCATGCTCAAAGTATGTGAATGTGCGTCAAAACATGCCAATAAGTGTATACAATCTACGCACATCAAACCTCCACAATGCTAGTTACATCAAATGAAGAATCAAGCATCACCCCTACACATGAAGGTATAATTAGCTCAATTAAGAATAAAAATCATATCATTTTCTTTGAGTGTAGGGAACATGGCTACTATAATAGCAAGTGTCCCAAGTTGGCCAAGAAGAAGAGCCAAGTTGTACCCAAGGGCAAGGAGAAGCCCAAAGAGACAATCCCCACAACAAAGAGGAGCAAGGAACACATTGTGTGTTTCTTGTGCAACCAAAATGGACATTATCGAAGTCAATGTCAAAAGGGGAAGAAGTTGATCAAGGTTAAAGGAGGAAGCACAAGTCTAGGGGGAGCTTATAAGGTAAAAACCAAGGTATCATTTAATAAACTTATTCCTTTGACACATGATAAAAAGCATGCTAGAAATAACTTTTATCATTTTGATGCAGATTATCATGAAAGTAGGAAGCATGATGGCACTAAGGATAAATATATTCCTCCTCATGCTATATTTACCACACCTAAGGTTAGGAAGGTAGATAACTACTTAGGCAATAACTCTAAGGACTTTAGATATATGCCTAAACATAGAAATGCCATAGGGGTCAAGAAAAATCCAAATCTATGGATTTAATGACGGAAAACCAAGTCTTGAGGTCAAGACTTGATAACTTAGAAAGTACCCTAGAAAGAAAGGAAAATCTTCTTAAGGGTTAAAATGAGCAAACTCCAGGGAGAATTAGACAAGAGTCATCCAATGGTTATAGAGGTTTGGAATACAAACCTAAAGTCAAGAAGGATGTGACTTCGTTTCATAGGGTTCCATATAGCTATGGGACCAACCCTAGGTATAGAGGTCAAGTCAAAGATACTAGGGAAAGAATCCCTAAAGGTTGTTTTGGCAAGACCAATGTGACTAAGACTTCTAAGAAGTCTAACAAATTCACAAAGAAGGTTACAATGGAAGTTATCCCTAGGAGTGGCCTACTAGAAGTGACCAAGGCTTCTAAGAAGCCTAGAAAGGTCCTTAGGAAGGTATCTAGGGAAGTTATCCCTAGTGAGTACCTAGAGAATCCAAGGAGCGCCAATAGGTATTGGGTTCCTAGGAGCATATTCTCTACACCCTAGATGGGTTTAGAGAGTGTTAACTCCAATTGGAAAGGTAGTTAACCCATCCTTGGGAAAGTTGACAATTGAGAGCATTTTCAAGATTATTGTTAACCTTTGAAAATGAAAAGAATTATAAGTGTTACTCTTTGAAAGAGTAAAATGTGTCAAAGTTTGAGGAGTTGAATCTAATTTAAATTGACACACTTGAGAGAAGCAAAAGTAATGCCAAATTTGGAATTCGGAATTTTCTTATAGAATTAAGGGAAATGTAAACCTTAATCCAAATTCTCACTCTTAGAAAGAGTAAAATGTGCCAAGTCTTGAGGAATTGGACTTAAATTTAAATTGGCACAAATGCAAAAAAAAAATATACCAAGTTGGAAATTTGGTATTCTATTGAGGGGTTAAGGGAAAATTTAAATCTTAATCAAATTAATTACTCTTTGGAAGAGTAAGTTATGCCAAACCTTGAGGAATCACATCAAAGGTAAGTTGGCACACTTGGAGAAAGGATAAGAAATGTCTAATTGAGATATTAGTATGTTCTTAAGGGATTAAGAGCAAAATTAAGTCTCAATCTAAATGTTTTATCCTTAAAGAGAGTAATATGTGCCAAACAAATATTTGAGGATTGAATTCTTAATTTCAATTGGCACAAATAGAAAAGGGGTAAAAGAAATGCCAAGTTGGGTTTTGGCATTCCTTCAAGAGATAAGCAATCTAGTCTTAATTTTAAGGTTTTAGCTAAGGTTTAATGATACTTAGATAGATTATCTAGGTATATTTTATTTATGCTAAAATTCCATGATTGATTGCATATTATATGTCATGACATCATGTGTTGCATTCATTCTTATTATGAAAAACACAAAAATACCATGTCATGTCATACATACATCATGTAGCTATAGCATGTTTTTCTTTTGAAAATTGCTTATTTTGATGTATGTCATATAACATCATGCATTATGTTAATTTCCTTGTAATTAAGGACAAAAGGCATTTATTAAGAATGGTAAATATTCCAACAAGTGGGATTATACCAAGTGACATCCTAGGTGGATGATCATAAGTCTCTTAATGGCTAGATAGATATGCATGATCCCTTAGTTTAGGGCAAAACCAAATATACATCTCACAAAGAATCATAAGGTGACTTGTATGTGTTTTTAGTACACATTAGATACAAGTGAGATGTTAGGATGGTGAACAAAACTCAAGATGTTGATTTAGTGCATCTTGTTGAGTTTTAGGTTTATCAAAGCACATAGTCATGTGACTTCCAATCATTGGGAAAGCTAATGTATAAATCATGTGCATTGAGGCCAAAGAACATGATTGGATATTGGTTTTGAAAATCATTTTAAAAGATTTTTGGAAAACCTTGGTGAAAACTATTTTTGATAGTAATCATCATTGAATAGTTAGACACAAACTTGAAGAAAACACTAAAGTTTTTACAAGTTTTCAAATTTGTGTCAATGTTTGAAAATAAGAAGTATTTTTATTGAAAACTATTTTTTCTTGAAAAAGTATACCCTAAATAATGTCTACATGAATTTTCATGATTTTTAGAATTTTACAGAATTTTTGGGGAGTTTCTAAATTTCGCTGAAATTGAATTTCAGGTAATCAAAAACCCAATCGATCAGCCGATCAATTAGGATGGGTTCGATCGATCAATTGATCGATTGGGAAGTCAATTCCCTTGAACAGAAGGTCAGTGAATTGATCAACCAATCGATTGACCCAGGATGGATCGATTAGTGGATCGATTCAGAGGATATTTCTGCGAGCAGTAGCTTGCGAAATCGATCAATGTTGGTTAGTCCTATGAAAACATACCGGTTCCACTGTATAAAAATTTTTGTACAAGTGTCGAACCTTTCCTTAAATAACCTATTGTGTTCTTTAGAAATTAAATTAGGAATCACAGACAGAACTTAACATCATTGATTCCAAATTTAACTTATCTGTTCTTAATGGTTTAGATTTGAATCGCAAGCGGAACTTAACACTATTGATTCAAATCTACCTAAGTTATTAATTCCATAAATATTAATTTCCAAAATTGGCTTCTAGGACTGCATGGCGAGGCACATGGCCTTCTTGGATATGGGAGCAACCACCACCGCCCAGGCAAAGCCTTTTAAGGAAAGCTAATATTTATTTCCTTAAATAATTCTAGGTTAACCAAAAAGAACAATCGAATCACAAATTCAAAAAAAAGAAAACACAAACTCGAAAAACTATTTCGAAAAACTGGATCTAATTGCCTCGTGTATTTAGAATTCTTACAAAGAAAATAACTAGTATGATGCGGAATTAAACTACTAGTTATACCTTCTCTTTGTAAGCTAATGACCTCGAGATCTTCTGCAGTATTCCTCGCCTCGCCATGGACGTCGTGTGGGCGACGATCCTCCAAGATGAACACCACCCAAAAGAGTCCTTCCTCTTCCTCTAGAATTCGACCACCACCACCACCATGGAGAAGAGAGCAAAGGGAAAGGGAGAAGGGAGAGGGCCGGCCACCAAGAGATCTCCAAGCAAGAGAATAAGAGTTGTATCTCATTAAGCCCCTCACCCCTTCTTTTATATTACTTGCCCAAGGCAAATAAGGAAAAACCTTTTACAAAAAATAAAATCATCCAAGAGTTTTTCCTTTTCGATTTTTATTTTTCCTTTTCTTTTCTTTTGATTGAATCAATCACCAATCAATGGTTGTGATCAATCCTATATGGTTTAGGATTAATTTTGGTCGGCCCCTTGCTTGGGCACCAAGCAAGATGGTCGGCCACCATATTTAGGAAAGGAATAATAATTTTTTTATAAAATTTTACAAGAGAAAAAACTCTTATAAAATTTTACAAGCTCTCTTTTCTAGAGTTAAAAAAGGAAAGTTTTTAAAAATTCAAACCATATTTTAAAATTTAAAACTTCTCTTATAAAATTTCCTTTTTTAACATGATGAATAAAATTATAATTTTAAAACTTATCTCCCTTTTTTCTTAAACCATGAGAATCGTTAAAAAAGAAAAGTTTTAAAACTTTTAAAACTCTCTATTAAAACATGTGACCTAATTCAAATAAGGAAAGTTTTAAAATTAAAATCTCTCTTTTAAAACTTATAGTTTTCTACAAAGAGAAGATTTTAAAAATTCAAAACACCCCTCCTATTTGAATTAATCTTGGCCGACCCCTACAAGCTTGGTCACCAAGCAATGGAGCCGACCCCTATAAGTGTAACGCCCCGCCCCTTCCTGCTTAAGCTGACGGGGGTTACTTATCTTTTCTTCTTAAAAACAGCGGAAGTCTTATCTATAATATATTTTTTTTCTTTAAACTTTTCCTTTACTTTTAAAATCATCATCACTAACTACCTATCATATGGGTCACATAACATGCTTAACTTAAATTTAAACCATAATACTAAAGAGCATGATGAAGTGTCATAGAGTCATAAAAGAACAACATGAACATAATTCTTATTAACTAGAAGCAGGTCTTTCTCTTTAGCCAAGTCACTACTACACACGTCCTTCTTGCCCCCTCCTGCTGCTCCCTTAGTACATCCAATCCTTGACCTTATCTGTGAAACAAGGAAAGTAAGCTGTGAGCACTCAAGGCTCAGTAAGATCCTTTCCTACTCACAAAAACCATATAGCATAAATAAAACTCCAAGGCATAAAGCATAAAGACAACTCATCATATCATGTATAGAGGCATCATATCATAACATAATCGTAAGGTATCATGGCATATCGTAATAAAGTCATAAAGTGCATTCTAGCATAACATAATCATAATCATAACATATCATAACATAATCATAAAGTTCATCCTAACATAACATAACATAATCATAAGCATTATGACTTATCATGATAAAATCATAAGGTGCATTCTAACATAACATAATCATAAGCATTATGACATATCATGATAAAATCATAAGGTGCATTCTAACATAACATAATCATGATCATAACCTATCATAACATAATCATAAAGTTCATCTTAACATAACATGTCATAATCATAAGCATCATAGTATATCGTAACATAATCATAAAGTGTTATGCGAGATGACTTTCAAAAACATGATTCATGCAATAGTATATGCAACATGTCCTTTGAAAACTTATTACTTACATACTTAAACATAATCATAACATGATTGGGGGCCCCGGCTTGTACCACATACTTAAATGCGCGCGTCCTATGTAGGTCCAAGGTAGCAAGTCTTGAACCCTATAAGGCATACATACTAGGCCCGTTTCTTAGTCCATCGACCTAGGGGCACTTAGGAGACCATCCCTAACGAGGCCTGTTTCTTAGTCCATCGACCCCGGGGCGCTTATGGAGCCCACCCTTGGTTCAAGCCATATAAAGTAAAGTAGCATGTCTTTCATATCATGGTTCTTATTATTTCATTCACATCATATTTCTTATCATATCATACCATATAGAATTTGGGCACACAACTCATCATAATGGTATGTAAAATTTGGGCACACAGCACATCATAAATACATGCATAGTTTGGGCACACAGCTCATCATAAATCGCATGCATAATTTGGGCACACAGCTCATCATAAATATCATGCATAAATTGGACACACAGCTCATCATAAATAGCATGCATAACTTGGGCACATAGCATAGCATAAGGGTTACCATCATACATAGATCATAATTGCACATAATTAAACATAAAAACATAGCAAGTTCTTACCACATCGTAAAACATTGCATGTGAGATACATGGAAATCATATTTAGATTTCTAACCCTAATGTCATATAGTGGCCGAAACATATAGTTGTGATTTAGGTAAAAACCCACATACAAGCATGTGAACCCTAAGCCAATATCATATCATATACCATAAGGAAACATCATGAGCATGTTTAGGTAGGGTTCTAGGTTTCCTAAGCTTATATACTCATCCTGGCCGAAACTTAACAAGCATTACATTGGGTTAAAAATTATCATTCAGCATGTGAACCCTAAACCAATTTCCTAGCAAATATTACAAGAAACATCATGAGCATATTTAGGTTAGGTTCTAAGTTTCCAAAGCCCTTAAACATGTTGTGGCCGAGACTTATAGGGCTTGAATCTAGGGTTCAAGTGTCATAAAATCATGAGAACCCTAAACAAATTTCATAGCAATTATTTCAAGGAACAACATAAGCATAATTAGGTTAGGTTCTAAGTTTCCTAAGCCCTTAAACATGATTGTGGCCGAAACTTGTAAGGCTTGAATCTAGGGTTCAAGTGTCATACAAGAATGAGAACCCTAAACAAATTTCATAGCAATTATTTCAAGGAACAACATAAGCATAATTAGGTTAGGTTCTAAGTTTCCTAAGCCCTTAAACATGATTGTGGCCGAAACTTGTAAGGCTTGAATCTAGGGTTCAAGTGTAATACAAGCATGAGAACCCTAAACAAATTTCATAGCAATTATTTCAAGGAACAACATAAGCATAATTAGGTTAGGTTCTAAGTTTCCTAAGCCCTTAAACATGATTGTGGCCAAAACTTGTAAGCCTTGGATCTAGGGTTCAAGTGTCATAAAAGCATGAGAACCCTAAACAAATTTCTTAGCAATTATTTCAAGGAACAACATAAGCATAATTAGGTAAGATTCTAAGTTTTCTAGGCCCTTAAACACGTTGTGGCCGAAAGTTCATGGAGCATGAAACCAAGTTCTAACCTCACTACAACATGAGTATGTCATATTAATTTCATAACTTGTCTTAAGGAAGATCATGGCATGGTTAGTTTAGGTTTAACAATTTTTCTAGGCCCCTAATCTTATCATGGACGAATACTTAGGAGCATGGAATAAAATTTATTCGTCATATAGGCATGAGCATATCATGTTAACAACTTTCTCATCATGAAGTACTTATCATAAAACAAAAAGGAGCATGCTTGGTTTGAGTCTCAATTTACCTATCTCCTTTGTTCATGTTTGGCCGAGAGTCTAAAGGTACGACTCTAAGTTCCAATCAAACATTCTAGCATATGAACATTAAATAAATCCCTACCTTAATATACATGTTACAAGAAGCATATTGAGCATGTTAAAATTTTGGTCTTTATATTCCTAGGTCCTTCTTTTTGGTCTTGTCTTGGCCGACATTTTTCATGAAGTTAACTTGGGTTTCTATGTAACCAAATTTCATAGAAAACACACAAGCTATTGTACCACAGGTGAGGGAAACTTACATCCTTTCGCTTGTGGTTTTTCTTAAGAAGAAAAGTATCCTAAGTGTCAAAGAAGGAGAGAGCTTCTTCTTCTTGTACCTCCTTTTGCTTATCTTGCTTGGAAGGGATAGATCTTGAAGGTTTCCTCTCTAAATTTAGTTTTCTTGAAGAGGAACTTAGCTTAGATTTTGGAATGAGGAGAGGGAAGGGGTCCTTGGTTCGGTGAAGAATGAAGAAGAAGAAGGAAGGAGGAAGAAAAGAAATTTAATCTCTTGTTTTTTTCTTCTCCCAATCTATTTATTCCTTTGCCATTGAAACATGTCTTCATTCATTCCCTCAACTCCTCTTTTCCCCCACTCCTTTAATTCCCACAAAAAATAGAGATAGGGAGGGAAGTAGGCAATTTACCTTTTGCTTGCTTCTTCTCTTAACCAAGAGGAAGAGGAGGTAAGCCACTTGGTTTTCTCTTGCTCTTTTGCTTAGTTTTCTTTTATTTCCTTCTCACCTTTAACTAAATTTTTCATTCCTTTCTTTCCAAATATTATTCATTATCCTAGTGGTTATCATACATCAATTTATCTCCATTATTTGTGGGAGGTTCAAGGTTCAATCCTTGACCTCACCTCTTCTTATTCTATTTTTTTGGTTTCTATTTTCCCTTTTTTCTCTTATCCTTTTTATTTCTATGCTCTAAAGAAAATAATATCCATATACCTATCTTAATATTTCGTGGGTGTTACAGTACCCCGTACCTCATAGAAAGTTCGTCCTCGAACTTAGAATAGCGATGTCAGGTGGTACCGGACTTCCGACTGAGTGCATCGACTACCTTGTTCGCTTTTTCGGGATGATAAAAGATTTCGCAATCGTAATCCTTGACTAGCTCAAGCCATTTGCGTTGTCTCATATTTAGGTCTTTTTGTGTGAAGAAATATTTCAGACTCTGGTGGTCTGTATAAATCCTGCACTGGGCTCCATATAAGTAATGCCTCTATGTTTTTAGAGAGAAGACCACCGCTGCTAGTTCTAAGTCATGAATGGGGTAATTTCTTTCATGCTCTTTGAGTTGTCTAGAGGCATAGGTAATGACTTTGCCGTCTTGCATCAGTACAGCTCCAAGTCCCAGTAAGGAAGCATCGCTATACATATCAAAGCCTTTGTTACTTTTCGGAAGAGTAAGGATCGGAGCACTGGTCAGTCTCCGTTTCAGTTCCGTAAAACTCTTCTCGCAGTCGTCCGTCCATTCATACTTTTTGTTTTTCTTGGTGAGATTCTTTATAGGGGCCGCAATTTTGGAGAAATCCTCTACGAACTTCCTGTAGTAGCCCGCTAATCCCAGAAAACTTCTGATTTCGCTGGCATTCTTTGGCCTGTTCCAGTTACTTACGGCTTCAATCTTGCTTTGATCTACCATGACTCCATCCTTGGAGATGACATGACCCAAGAATATTACTCGGTCTAGCCAGAACTCGCATTTGGAGAACTTTGCATATAGTTATTTTTCTCGGAGGATCTGCAGTACAATATTCAGATGTTCGGCATGTTCTTCCTGGGTTCTTGAATAGATGAGAATGTCGTCAATGAAGACGATCACACATTTATCGAGATATGTCGTGAATACCCGATTCATCAAATCCATGAACACAGCAGGGGCATTTGTCACTCCGAAGGACATAACTATGAACTCATAGTGTCCATATCTTGTTCGAAAGGCTGTCTTTGGTATATCATCTTGTTTCACTTTCACTTGATGATAGCCGGACCTTAGGTCAATCTTCGAGAATAAAGTTGCTCCCTTCTATTGGTCGAACAGATCGTCGATCCGTGGAAGGGGGTATCTGTTCTTGATTGTCGCGTTGTTCAGTGCTCGATAATCTATACACATTCGCATAGATCCATCCTTCTTTTTCACAAATAGTACCGGAGCTCCCCATGGAGTGTGACTAGGGTGAATAAGTCCCTTGTCGAGTAACTCCCGTAGTTGTTCTTGAAGTTCCTTCAACTCAGTCGGCGCCATCCGGTAAGGTGCTTTAGAGATTGGTTTAGTACCCGGAACTAATTCAATCGTAAATTCTATTTCTCTATCGGGTGCTAATCCCGGTAGTTCATCAGGAAATACTTCCGGATAGTTGCATACTACCCTGACCTCTTCTAGCTTCAGGCTCCCAGTTTGTCTTATATCAACCACGTGCGCTAGAAATCCAGTACATCCTTTGTCTAACATACTCTGTGCCTTTACAGCTGATAAGAATCTTTCAGTTTCTTTCCCAGATGCCCCAATAAATTTAAACATCAGTTCAGCTTCAGGTCGGAAGACTACCTTCCTATTACGACACTCGATTGAGGCGCCGTACTTGCTCAGAAAGTCCATGCCCAGTATAATGTCATAATCCCACATGTCAAGTACTATCAGATTGCAGTAGAGTTCTCTGTCTGTGATTCGGATAGGTACGGCCCGCAGCATATGATCCGATGGCATAACTTCCCCGGATGGTAGGGTTGTTAAGAACGTGCCATTTAGTGTTTGGGGTGGTATGTCTAATTTCTTTGTAAATGGTGTTGAGACGAACGAGTGTGTCGCCCCAGTATCAAATAATACTAAAGCATACTGATTGAAAATAGGTAGCTGACCTGTAACGATAGTAGAGGCGCTTGCCACATCTTCTTTAGTAAGCGAGAAAACCCTGGCGTTCGTTGTAGTTGGCGGGGCTTCTAATCTCCCTTGGCTAATCGGTGTTCCTTCAATAGTAGCTTGCATCTGGTGTAGTTGTGAGGGGGTACTCTTGTTCTGGTTGTTCTGCTGGGGTGGTACCTGGAACCAGTTAGTGCAGTCTCTGGCCAGATGTCTTCCCCTCCACAATTATAACACCTTCTTGTACCCTGGTGACATACTCCGGGATGCAGCTTTCCACAAATAGTGCACTGGGGGTATTTCGGTTGCTTATTCACTGAGCCACCTTTTACATTGTCCCATTGTTTCCTTTTTCCGGTAGAGGTCCCTTTCCAGCTTGTTTTGCTACCTGAGGGTCTCTGTCCTTCTGTTCGGGCCTGACTCTTATTCTCGTTCATCGCTTTCTGATAATGTTCTATGATCAGGGCACTGCTGACCAATTCCTCTGTAGTCTGCGGTCTATTAATTCCGCCGGCCACATACAGTGCTATCTCGGGTCGAAGCATCTTCAGCATCAGTCTGACCCTTTCTCTTTCTATGCGAACCAACTCTGGACATAGGCGTGCCAAACGGTTGAAGCGTTTTACTACTTCGTTCACTGATAGGTCACCTTGCCGAAACTCGGTGAACTCGTCGTAGTGCCGGTTCGTCACTTGCATATGGAAGAACTCCTCGAAGAACTCTGTCTCGAAGTCCGTTCAGTTCATCAGATTAATCTGTCTCTTTGCTTTTACTCTTTCCCACCACATCCTTGCGTCTCCGGAAAAGCAGAATGATACGCACTTGATCTTTTCCGATATGGGCCAGTCTAGTAATTCCACTATGCTTTCCACTGTCTTAAACCAGGCCTGGGCGTCCCATGGCTCGCAAGTACCTGAGAAGTTTTCCGGCTTCAGCCTTAGCCACTGTATCAAGTAAGTCTCCTGTCGGACCACTGGGACAGGGGCTATCGGTTGTACTGGTGCAACTACTGGGATGACGGGCGCTGCATTCTGATTTACTGGCGGGGCGGCAGGATTTCCTTGCTGACCCATCAAAGTCGTGATCAGCTGTTGTTGTTTCGTGATCTGACGCTGGAGGTCGGTAACTACCTGAGTCAGATCTGGTGGAGTTGCTGCCTCGTCTGCTCGGGTAGTACGTCTCCTAGCCATGCTTATCTTCATTAAATAACAATAAATTATCATTATTTCTATCCAGGCTAAAATAAGATTGTTATTATTCCTATCCTACCATCATGTATACCTAAACTAGAACTATGACTTAACATCATAAAAACAAAATAAGAAATCATGCATAATATTAAAGCATCATAGAAGAATTAATTTCAGTATATAGATTCTTACTTGGAGCGACAGGATGGAGGCTTGACATGTGTGTAGTGAAAAGGCTAACTTGACGCTGATACCAAACTGTAACACACCGCCCCTTCCTGCTTAATCTGACGGGGGTTACTTATCTTTTCTTCTTAAAAACAGCGGAAGTCTTAACTATAGTATATTTTTTTTTCTTTAAACTTTTCCGTTACTTTTCAAATCATCATCACTAACTACCTATCATATGGGTCACATAACATGCTTATCTTAAATTTAAACCATAATACTAAAGAGCATGATGAAGTGTCATAGAGTCATAAAAGAACAACATGAACATAATTCTTATTAACTAGAAGCAGGTCTTTCTCTTTAGCCAAGTCACTACTACACACGTCCTTCTTGCCCCCTCATGCTACTCCCTTAGTACATCCAATCCTTGCCTTAATCTGTGGTACAAGGAAAGTAAGCTGTGAGCACTCAAGGCTCAGTAAGATCCTTTCCTACTCACAAAAACCATATAGCATAAATAAAACTCCAAGGCATAAAGCATAAAGACAACTCATCATATCATGTATAGAGGCATCATATCATAACATAATCGTAAGGTATCATGGCATATCGTAATAAAGTCATAAAGTGCATTCTAGCATAACATAATCATAATCATAACATATCATAACATAATCATAAAGTTCATCCTAACATAACATAACATAATCATAAGCATTATGACTTATCATGATAAAATCATAAGGTGCATTCTAACATAACATAATCATTATCATAACATATCATAACATAATCATAAAGTTCATCCGAACATAATATAACATAATCATAAGCATTATGACATATCATGATAAAATCATAAGGTGCATTCTAACATAACATAATCATGATCATAACCTATCATAACATAATCATAAAGTTCATCTTAACGTAACATGTCATAATCATAAGCATCATGGTATATCGTAACAAAATCATAAAGTGTTATGCGAGATGACTTTCAAAAACATGATTCATGCAATAGTATATGAAACATGTCCTTTGAAAACTTATTACTTACATACTTAAACATAATCATAACATGATTGGGGGCCCCGGCTTGTACAACATAAATAAATACGCGCGTCCAATGTAGGTCCAAGGTAGCAAGTCTTGAACCCTACAAGGCATACATATTAGGCCCGTTTCTTAGTCCATCGACCTAGGGGCACTTAGGAGCCCATCCCTAACGAGGCCCGTTTCTTAGTCCAACGACCCCGGGGCGCTTATGGAGCCCACCCTTGGTACAAGCCATATAATGTAAAGTAGCTTGTCTTTCATATCATGGTTCTTATTATTTCATGCACATCATATTTCTTATCATATCATACCATATAGAATTTGGGCACACAGCTCATCATAATGGTATGTAAAATTTGGGCACACAGCACATCATAAATACGTGCATAGTTTGGGCACACAGCTCATCATAAATCGCATGCATAATTTGGGCACACAGCTCATCATAAATATCATGCATAAATTGGGCACACAGCTCATCATAAATAGCATGCATAACTTGGGAACATAGCACAACATAAGGGTTACCATCATACATAGATCATAAGTGAACATAATTAAACATAGAAACATAGCAAGTTCTTACCACATCTTAAAACATTGCATGTGAGATACATGGAAATCATATTTAGATTTCTAACCCTAATGTCATATAGTGGCCGAAACATATAGTTGTGATTTAGGTAAAAACCCACATACAAGCATGTGAACCCTAAGCCAATATCATATCATATACCATAAGGAAACATCATGAGCATGTTTAGGTAGGGTTCTAGGTTTCCTAAGCTTATATACTCATCCTGGCCGAAACTTAACAAGCATTGCATTGGGTTAAAAATTATCATTCAGCATGTGAACCCTAAACCAATTCCGTAGCAAATATTACAAGAAACATCATGAGCATATTTAGGTTAGGTTCTAGGTTTCCTAAGCCCTTAAACATGATTGTGGACGAAACTTGTAAGGCTTGAATCTAGGGTTCAAGTGTCAAACAAGCATGAGAACCCAAAACAAATTTCATAGCAATTATTTCAAGGAACAACATAAGCATAATTAGGTTAGGTTCTAAGTTTCCTAAGCCCTTAAACATGATTGTGGCCGAAACTTGTAATCCTTGAATCTAGGATTCAAGTGTTATACAAGCACGAGAACCCTATATAAATTTCATAGCAATTATTTCAAGGAACAACATAAGCATAATTAGGTTAGGTTCTAAGTTTCCTAAGCCCTTAAACATGATTGTGGCCGAAACTTGTAAGGCTTGAATCTAGGGTTCAAGTGTCATAAAAGCATGAGAACCCTAAACAAATTTCATAGCAATTATTTCAAGGAACAACATAAGCATAATTAGGTAAGATTCTAAGTTTTCTAGGCCCTTAAACATGTTGTGGCCGAAAGTTCATGGAGCATGAAACCAAGTTCTAACCTCACTACAACATGAGTATGTCATATTCATTTCATAACTTGTCTTAAGGAGGATCATGGCATGGTTAGTTTAGGTTTAACAATTTTTCTAGGCCCCTAATCTTATCATGGCCGAATACTTAGGAGCATGGAATAAAATTTATTCGTCATATTGGCATGAGCATATCATGTTAACAACTTTCTCATCATGAAGTACTTATCATAAAACAAAAAGGAGCATGCTTGGTTTGAGTCTCAATTTACCTATCTCCTTTGTTCATGTTTGGCCGAGAGTCTAAAGGTACGACTCTAAGTTCCAATCAAACATTCTAGCATATGAACATTAAATAAATCCCTACCTTAAGATACATGTTACAAGAAGCATATTGACATGTTAAAATTTTGGTCATTATATTCCTAGGTCCTTCTTTTTGGTCTTGTCTTGGCCGAAATTTTTCATGAAGTTAACTTGGGTTTTTATGTAACCAAATCTCATAGAAAACACACAAGCTATTGTACCACAGGTGAGGGAAACTTACATCCTTTCGCTTGTGGTTTTTCTTAAGAAGAAAAGTATCCTAAGTGTCAAAGAAGGAGAGAGCTTCTTCTTCTTGTATCTCCTTTTGCTTCTCTTGCTTGGAAGGCATAAATCTTGAAGGTTTACTCTCTAAATTTAGTTTTCTTGAAGAGGAACTTAGCTTAGCTTTTGGAATGAGGAGAGGGAAGGGGTCCTTGGTTCGGTGAAGAATGAAGAAGAAGAAGGAAGGAGGAAGAAAAGAAATTTAATCTCTTGTTTTTTTCTTCTCCCAATCTATTTATTCCTTTGCCATTGAAACATGTCTTCATTCATTCCCTCAACTGCTCTTATCCCCCACTCCTTTAATTCCCATGAAAAATAGAGAGCGGGAGGGAAGTAGGTAATTTACCTTTTGCTAGCTTCTTCTCTTAACCAAGAGGAAGAGGAGGTAAGCTACTTGGTTTTCTCTTGCTCTTTTGCTTAGTTTTCTTTTATTTCCTTCTCACCTTTAACTAAATTTTTCATTCCTTTCTATCCAAATATTATTCATTATCCTAGTGGTTATCATACATCAATTTATCTCCATTATTTGTGGGATGTTCAAGGTTCAATCCTTGACCTCATCACTTCTTATTCTATTTTTTTGGTTTCTATTTTCCCCTTTTTCTCTTATCCTTTTTATTTCTATGCTCTAAATAAAATAATATCCATATACCTATCTTAATATTTCGTGGGTGTTACAATAAGAGGATGTGGCCGGCCATTGCTTGGTCACCAAGCAATGGTCCGACCCCCTTCTTGGACACCAAGAAGAGCATTTCATTTGGATGGACTTGAGGCTATAATGAGGCTACGACAGGGACCTAGAGGAGAAATTGGTTTTGGCCTTCCGGTGAGCTTGAGTATCCCGTGCTCGCCCCGAACACCCAACTCAAGTTCATCGATAACAACTCATTCCACTAGAGAGTTATTACCGTACTACCGCACCAATCCCAAATTACATTATGGGCTCCTTCTTATCATGAGTGTGTTAGTCTCCCTGTGTTTAAGATTACGAATGCCCACTAATTAAGTAAGTTACTAACAACTCAATTAATATCTAGCTCCAAGAGTAGTACCACTCAACTTTATTGTCATGTCGGACTAGGTCCACCTGCAGGGTTTAACATGGTAATCCTTATGAGCTCCTCTTGGGGACATTCTCAACCTAGATAACTAGGACACAAATTCCTTCTATAATCAACAACACACACTATAAGTAATATCATTTCTCAACTTATCGGGCATATTGATTTATCGAGCTAAACCTCACTCTTTGATAAATCAAAGAAATAAATATTAAATATATGTGCTTGTTATTATATTAGGATTAAGAGCACACACTTCCATAATAACTAAGGTCCAATTCTTTTACTAAGTCAGTATAAAAAGAACTTACCTAAATGATCCTACTCAATACACTTAAAGTGTATCAGTGTAATTTATTAGTCAAGATAAACTAATACTTAATTACACTACGACTATTCAGATGGTTTGTTCCTTTCCATCTTAGTCATGAGCAACTTGTTTATAATTTATAGAGAACCGATAACATGATCTTCTGAGTGTGACACCACACTCCATGTTATCTACTATATAAATTAATTGAACAATTACATTTAACAAATAAATGCAGATATTGATCAATGTGATTCTTTATTTCTAAATAAATGTTTATACAAAAGCTAGGCTTTTAGTATACACTCCAACAATCAATGGATCGATTGAAGTGATGTCAATCGATTGTGTCCCAACTTCAATCGATTGGGAAGTCTGAGTTTGGCCTGAAAAGCCTGATTTTAGCACCTTAAGTCACTTCGACTCCCAATAACCATTCCAAACCCCTTGGAATACATTTGTAGATATTTAGGGGGAGTTTGCTTGGTGAAAACAAGTATGGATTGGTTAAGATAAATCAAGGTGAAGTTTAGGATGGGGTTTAGGTTCAAGTTCAAATTTTGGAACCTCTAAACTTTGAGTTTTAGTTTTCAAGGGTTATTAACCATTCCTAACCCTTTGGCATATACTTGTATCCATTTAGGGGGAGTTTTCATGTTAAAATCAAGTATGGATTGGTTAAGGTAGACTTAGGTGAAGTTTAGGTTGGGGTTTAGTTTCATTAGTGAATTTTGAACCTCAAAACTTCAAGTTTTGATTTTCCTAACTGTTTAGGAACTCCAAGTCATTGTTGGTGTAATGATAGAAGTTTGACCATGTTTTTAGGGTAGTTACTCTTTGAAAACATAAAAATATTTTCAAAGACCTTGGAAGGTGGGTTAAACCTTCGTGATGAATAATACTCAGGGACGAGTATTGGGGAACAATGAAGATTGGATATCTTCATTGATTAGGATGATAAATACTCTCGGATGAGCATTGTGAAGAAGAATTACTGTTCAAGGGGGAGCATTGGGTTAATGAAGGGGATCCGTCCTTCATTGGTAAAGTGAAAAATGCTCTTGGATGAGCATTGAGACAACGATTACTATTGACCTCCGCAAGTGTACAGAAATATCGCAAGTAATATAAAAGATTATCGTATCCACAGGGACTGGAATAAGTACTAAGAATGTCTCAAAGTGAATTAGCTAGACAACAAATCAATGGATTAACAAAGTCTAAGTGTAAGTATGAAAAGTAAACAAATGAATGAAAGAATAGGCAACAAGAATAAAGGCAATGATAAGTTATATTCTAGGAGTTTTGGTTTCTTTGTAAGGTTGTTCAATGTAAATGATCTACCAAATCCTTTTTCTCAATTGTCCATCATTTGTAGAAGGTTGTCGGATCTCTCTTGCAATAGAGAACCGACCTAGGACTGAAATCCATACCTAGATTGATCTATTAGAAATGAATCTATGTTGTCCTTACACGGGCTTGCCTGTCACGTGCGCCCCTCAAAAAATCAACATAAGAATCCATCACTCATTAACCCATCAAGATATAAAGATTAATGTATAAATCTATCCTACACTCTTGAAATACCTAATTTCCCCTTCAAGATAATCCCTCAAACATCCTTACACGGGCATGTTCCTGTCACGAAGATCCCTCAGAAAATCGAATGAATAATTACCTCTACAAGATCCACAAGATATCCAAACTCTCAATCAAGCATGGTAGTTAGGCACAATCACAACATTCCACACAAGATCAAATAGATACAAAACATGACAAAATCATAGAAATCAGAAATTGGCAAATCCACAAGAGTTTACATCAATTCATCTTACATATACTCCCTCCATCCTAGAACAAAGATGATCTACTCCATCAATCGAAGAAAGAAATCCAAAAACATAAAGATTACAAGCATTCTTGATCCCAATCCAAGAAGAGGAAAGAAAGAAAACTTATCTATGATGGAGACGGTCTTCAGATCCAATCCATGCTCCCGGAGTCGAATTGGTGAAGATCTCCCCTTAGATCGCCCAGAAATCCACCCAAGAATGGAAGGAATCACCCAAATCTTCCTTTCTCCCAAAGGGGAGAAGATCCCCTTTCAAATCTTGAAGCAAGCCTTATATAGAAGAGGGGTTTGGGTGCCACACGACCCCTAAGCATGACCATGTGAGGTTTACACGACCTGCACCATTCTCTTCTCTGCTAACCTCACACGGTCGTTTGAGGTACACGGCCATGGCTTGCCTCTACCAATGCCCCCTTGCACTGCCGTGTATATCTACACGACCTGTACTGCCTTCGCCTTTGGAAACCTGGCACGGTCGTGTGGTGCACACGGCCAACACTCTCTTGCTCACTGGAAACCTCACACGGCAGTGTAGCACACACGGGCGAGGCTTCTCTGGTCTCTAGAAAACTAACATGGTTGTGTGGTGTACATGACCTAGGCTTCATTGGGCTTCAAATCTTGGCACGGTCGTGTGAGGTTCACACGGCCAAGCCATCTTCCTTCTCTGCTACAGCTACAGGACCACTCATCTCCACATGGCCTGGGCAAACCCCCATGGTAGGGCCGTGTGGGGTTCAGGTATCATGGCTTCCTCCATCGCTTTGCTTGTAGATTTGGCCTCGAACACGCATCCTTCACCACATTCGACTCCTGCGTACAGAAAATGCACAAAAGCAGATCTCCGAACAAAAAGAGTAGATATGATAAAAAGGAAAGCTGGAAGTACGAAAATGCATAGATCAAGCATGCTCAAAGTATGTGAATGTGCTTCAAAATATGCTAACAAGTGTATACAATCTACGTACGTCACACCCCCAGACTTAAACCTTTGCTTGTCCTCAAGAAAAATGCTGCAATCTAAATTCATATGTTCTACAATGATCTCATATCCCTAATGCATTCTCCTATCTATCAAAAGGTTTCATTAGTAAGCATGATCATGAAAACAAGTGGCTCAAGCATAAGTACCCTGTGCATAGTGCAAAAACAACTCAAAACTCTTCAAGTTTCAATCCATGCCCTAGTCAAGTCATCATCAAATTTGAATTCCTAGTATTTCTAGTGATAGACAAGTAACCAGTGATAGACACTTACTTGCCACACACTTGGTTCATATTTCTCAATCAACCCATGGTCTCAAAGGCATGCTCAATCTCAAGAGAAGCTAAGCAGTCATTTCCCCAGTAACCTAACTCGGTCTTAAAGGGGTGACTAGCTAGATTCCACTCATGACAACTATTTTTTATATCCCTTATTCACTTTTTTTTTCCTTTTCTTTTTTCCATCTTTTTTATAAGTATTTACATTGTGCAAATCTTATTTCACAAATGTACCTTTAACACAAATCTTGGGATATTTTGATTTTTTCAAATGAGCTTACATGATTTGAGCCTCATCTAGTAACCAAAATGAAGTTTGA
Source organism: Zingiber officinale (assembly GCF_018446385.1). Lineage (NCBI taxonomy): Eukaryota > Viridiplantae > Streptophyta > Magnoliopsida > Zingiberales > Zingiberaceae > Zingiber > Zingiber officinale. Next base: position 69,295,758 of record NC_055987.1, on the reverse strand, counting down.
GAAATCACCATGGAAACCAAGTACTAAATAAACAAGATGAATCATGACTATTTCAATGATATCAACCATTCAAGCATTAAGTATAGGTGTAGTAAAGATAAGATCCTTAAGGTTAAGCCAAAACTAAAACTCATCTCCATAAGATACTGAGCTTATGTCATGCTACACAAGATAGAGAAAAGTGGTTCATTGAGCATACTACTAGCATCACTTAAAACATCATGAATCTAGATAATGAACGTGCTAACATTTAATCTTGAAGACAAGAAAGCATATAAGTGAAGTTTTGATGTTCTCAAGATGTATGCCACAAGATTTCAAAAGATAGTCAAGTGACTATCAAAACAAGCAATCAAAGCAAGACAATCGAAATAAAGTGCAAAACAAAAACTTAACATGCAAAAAAAAAAAAAGCAAAAACTGAAAACTAGAATGTAAAAAGAAAGTAAAATCAGGTTCGTCACCCCCCCAGCCTTAAACTTTTCATCGTCCCGATGAAATCAATATGGTGAAGGAGGTGGAGGAGGAGGAGGACGAGGAAAAGGATGCCTACGATGTGGTTGGCCAATGGGAAAACTAGGGAAACCTTGAGTTTCGCTCAAGATTATATGATACTCAAACAAAGCATCTACTTGTTGGCTAGTGGCACTCATGCTTTGCATAGAATCTCTCATTCTAGCTTGATCCGTATCATAATCCTGGACAAATTCAACCACTTGACCTTGAAAATTCCTCGTGGATTTAAAGTGCTCTTGTACTTCTCTAAACTGATTATCTGATAAAGAGAAGTGACCTTCCAACATTCTTCATTGGGCATCATGCTTCTCATGAAGCGATTCTAGAGAAGTACGAAAATCAGAAAAATCAAATCTGTAGGGACCCATACCATAGGCAAAAGAATGCCTAGCAAGATCCGGGTGTCTGGAGGGTTGCAGGTATCCAGATGTAGAGGGCTCAATGTGTGGCTCTGTGTCTCCGGATATGGAGGGGACATTCTCGGGGTCTACATCAGTGATTACCCAATTAGCTGGGTTACGAATGGAAGTTTGTTCAAGACAAGGAAGAGGTAGAGGAAAACCATTCCTCCTAGGAAATGCGAAACTGTTCTCATCCCGAATAATCATCTTCATGGTAAGACATGTGTCCATGTCGATCATATCATTACCATGAATGACTTCCAACCCATCTAAATCAAGTTCCAAGTTAATTGCTACTTGAGTAATCAACCCACCAAGAACTATTGATCCCAAAGACGCCCTCGTAGTTCTCACTAAGGTTTGCAAGAAATGAAAACCGGAATCAAAATCAACCTTATGTAGCATAGCCCATAGAGAATAAAGTTCTACTTTTTTGACGACTCCATCACTTTCCCCCCCTACCAAAAATAGTTTTGCTCATGATTCTATGTAGATATCTAAAAATAGGGTTTTGCATGTGAGAAGCCTTGGATCTAGAGGGCTCATAAGGGTGATCTAATCTAGTGATTGAATTCCAAAAATGATTCCAATTAAACCTAGAATCAAACCTTCGAGAGCTACCGGAAGACAATCCAAAACAAGTGTTAAAGTCACTAAATGTCCATTGAAAGTCTTGATTCATCAACCTAAAAGTTATCTTGCCAACAAAATCATCTTCATTGGCAAAATGGACATCTAGAGAACTTAGAAACTCCAAAACCAGTCGAGGATAAGTTGGTATTTGTGAGTACAACATATCACTCCAATCTAGGAACTCTATCATCCAATCTACATCATCCCTAATTCCTACCATGTCAAGGACAGTTGGGTTCATATATCTTGTACACACAATCTTTCTATTGACAAGAATTGCAAATCTAGTTATTTGATCATCATTACTAAATATAATATTGAATTCATTGTCGTTACCTTGGTAGCGTGATGTCCTTTTTCCCTTGCCTTTGACAGGTTGTTTCCCCTTATCCTTACTTGGCTCCTTCCCCTTGTCTCCACTTGATCCTCTACCTCCCTTGCGTAGTTTCTTCAAAAGGTTGGACATAATGTCAAGTTTGAGTGGGGAGAGGTATTGTTTAAGGTTGGAGGAACTAGATCTTGAAGAAATAGGTCTAGAAGAACAAGGTCTTTGGTTAGGGAAATGAAGTGTTGGTTAGTCCTAGGAAAATCGTACCGGTTCCACTGTACAAAAATTTTGTACAAGTGTCGAACTTTTCCTTAAATAACCTATTGTGTTCTTTAGAAGTTAAATTAGGAATCGCAGATGGAACTTAACATCATTGATTCCAAATATAACTTATCTGTTCTTAATGGTTTAGATTTGAATCACAAGCAGAACTTAACACTATTGATTCAAATCCACCTATGTTATTAATTCCATTAAATATTAATTTTCAAAATTGGCTTCCAGGACTGCATGGCGAGGCACATGACTTTCTTGGATATGGGAGCAACCACCACCGCCTAGACAAAGCCTTTTAAGGAAAGCTAATATTTAATTTCCTTAAATAACTCTAGGTTAACCAAAAAGAACAATCGAATCACAAATTCAAAAAAGAAGAAAACACAAACTCAAAAAACTAATTCGAAAAACTAGATCTAATGCCTCTTGTGTTTGGAATTCATACAAAAGAAATACAACTAGTATGATGCGAAAATTAATTACTAATTATACCTTCCTTTGTAAACTTTAATGTCCTCTTGATCTTCTACCGTAGTCCTCTTCTTATCTCGGACGTTGTGTGGGCAACGATCTTCCTAGACAAGAACCACCAAGCTCCTTCTTCTCCAAGCTAGATTCGGCCACCATTAATTCTCCATGAGAAGTAAAGGTCCGGCCACCACCACCAAGCTCCAAGGGATGCTAGAAACGAAGCCTTCTTTCTCTCCTTCTTCTCCTAGCTAGAACCGACCACCATGGACTTCCCTTAAGTTGATGCCGCCAGTCATAAAAGAGGAAGAGAAAAGAAGAAGAAGAGGAGACCCTAGGGTCGGCCACACCAAGGAGGAAAAGAGAGGAAGAAAAGAATAGAGTCGTTAGCCATTAAGGCACCTCTACCCCCTCTTTTATAATCCTTGGTCTTGGAAAATATGGAAATTTTAATAAAAACTTCCTTAATTCTTTTGCCATGAAAAAGAAAAATTAATTAATTAAAAATCAATTTTCTTTTTCCAATTTTCTTGGCCGACCACTTTCTCACCAAAACAAGGAAAGTTTTAATTAAAACAAGAATTAAAACTTCCTAATTTGTTTCCGAAAATTTATAAAAAATTTCTCCAATAATTTTAATCCCTTCATGATTGGTTAGTAAAAAGGAAATTTTATAAATTAAAATCTTTCTTTTAAACATGTGGATAATTTCTAAAAAGGAAAGTTATCTCTAAAAATTAAAATTTCTTTTCAATCAACAAATAAGGAAAGATATCAAATCTTTTCTTAATCTTTTGTAGAAACTAATAAAAGAGAATATTTAATTTTTAAACTTTCTTTTAAATCATGAACATGGTTAAAAAGGAAAGTTTTCTCAAAATTAAAATCTCCTTTCAATCTACAAATAAAGAAAGATTTCAAATCTTTTCTTAATCTTTTGTAGAAAGCTATAAAAGGAAATATTTAAATTTTAAACTCTCTTTTAAAACCATGATATCCACATAAGAAATAATTTTAATAAAAATTACTTTTAATTTTCTAGTGGCCGACCACCTAAGCTTGGGACCCAAGCTTTGGCTGGCCACCAACTTGGCTCATCCACTTGGTCTTGGCCGGCCCTAGCTTGGGTTCCAAGCTAGCTTGGCCAGCCCCATTAGGATGGGTAAGAAGGTGGGTATGTGGTGGGTATAAATCTCTATATACAAGAGGCTACGATAGGGACCGAGAGGAGGAATTGGTTTTGGTCTCCCGATGAAATTAAGCTTCCCGTGTTCACCCCGAACACATAACTTAATTTCATCAATGATAATTCATACCACTAAAGAATTATTATTGAACTACCGCACCAATCCCAAATTATATTTTTGGGCTCCTTCTTATTATGAGTATGTTAGTCTCCCTGTGTTTAAGATGTCGAATGCCCACTAATTAAATGAGTTACTGACAACTCATTTAATTAATATCTTAGTCCAAGAGTAGTACCACTCAACCTTATCATCATGTCAGACTAAGTCCACCTGCAGGGTTTAACATAACAATCTTTATGAGCTCCTCTTGGGGACATTATCAACCTAGATTACTAGGACACAGTTTCCTTCTATAATCAACAAGTCACACTATAAGTAACATCATTTCCCAACTTATCGGGCATTTTGATTTATCGAGCTAAATCTCACCCTTTGATAAGTCAAAGAAATAAATATTAAATATATGTTCTTGTTATTATATTAGGATTAAGAGCACACACTTCCATGACAACTAAGGTATAGTTCTTTTATTAAATCAGTATAAAAAGAACTTTCCTTAAATGGTCCTGCTCAATACACTTAGAGTGTACTAGTGTAATCTATTAGTCAAGATAAACTAATACCTAATTACACTATGATTATTCCAATGGTTTGTTCCTTTCCATCTTAGTCGTGAGCTACTGTTTATAATTTATAAAGAATCGATAACACTATCTTCTGTATTTGACACCACACACTATGTTATCTACAATATAAATTAATTGAACATCTACATTTGGTATATATAAATGTAGACATTTGACCAATTTGATTCTTATAAATGTTTATACAAAAGCTAGGCTTTTAGTATATACTCCAACATGAAGATCTTAGATCTAGGAGAAGAGAAGAATCTAGATCTGGATGAAGTTTGTGGAGAAGAAAGAGTTATAGGTCAAGATCTGAAAAGGTTTGGAAGAAAGGTGGAAGAGGAGAGAAATTTTGGAGAGAAGAGGTTGTTGAGATGAGGAGGGTGTGTGGGGGACATGGCCTGGATCTGGCCGTGTATAGGTGATACGACCTGAATAGGTTTCTTCACACGGGCCGTGTAGATCTACATAGCCCCTGCCTTCTCCTTCTCGGGTATCTTTACACGGCCGTGTCTGGGACATGGCCTCACCATCCTCCTTCTCTGGAATCAGCACACGACCGTTCCTGATGACATGGCCAGTGCATGCTTCCGCACTGGTTCCTTCACACAACCGTGTGTGAGACACGGCCAAGAAGTTCTCCTCCCCTGGATTTTTCGCATGGTCGTGCGTGAGATACGGCCAAAAAATTTTCCTCCTATGGATTCTTCACACGACCATGTCTGGGACACGACCATGCACCTTTTCTTCTCTGGAGACTCCACACGGCCGTGTCAAGTAGACATGGCCCAAGCATCTCCCTTCTCTGCACCATAAGCCTGGCCGTGTTGTAACACCCACGAAATGATAAGCTATACCTATGAGTATTTTTCCTTAGAATAAAAGAAAAAGAGAAATAGAAATAGAAACCAAAATAAAATAAAAAGGAAGTGAGGTTAAGGTTTGAACCTTGAACCTCCCACAAATAATAGAGTTAAATTGGTGTATGGCAACCACTAGGGTAATGAATAATAGATGAATAGAAAAGAATGGAAATTGTAGTTAAAAGTAAGAAGATAGTTAAGTAAAGGAACAAGAGAAAACCAAGTAGCTTACCTCCTCTTCCTCTTGGTTAAGGAAAGAAGCAAGCAAAAGCCAAGTTACCTTCCTTCCTTTCTTTTCCTCTAATTTCGTGGGAATTAAGAGAGGGTAGAGATAGAGGGGTTAAGGGGATGAATGAAGACATGTTTCATTTACTTGAGAAATAAATAGGATTGAGAGAAGAAAGTTGTTAATTCTTCCTCCTTCTTCTTCCTCCTCCTTCTTTCCCCTTCTTCCTTCTCCACCGAGACATAGAGCCCTCTCTCCCTCATTTCTAAAAACCAAGCTAAGGTTTTCTCCCCAAGGAAACTAATTCCTAAGAAGGAGTCTCAAGGTTTACTCCTTACAAGAAAGAGAAAACAAAAGGGAGAACTAGGAAGAGAAGCTCCTTCTTCCTCCTCACAAGGGTACCACTTTCTTTAAGATCAACAAGCGAAAGGAAGTAAGTATCCCCTCACCTGTGGTACAAGTTGTTTATGTTTTCCATAAGGTTAGAATGCTTAAAACCTAGGGTCACATGGTTGAACTTTCGGCCAAGTGTAGATGAAAGAACTAGGAAAGCTTAAGATCTAAACTGACCATGCTCGCTATATCCTTATAATATGTATGCTATGATAAGGGATTAGTTTGGTGTTCTTATGCTTGTATGTTGCTTAAAACTTAATTTCATGCTCCTATGGTATTCGGCCAAGTCATGAATAAAAGGATTAGGGAAGTTCAAGACCTAAATAAGCATGTTCATTATGTCCTTACAATAAGCACCCTAGTAAAAGAAGCTAGTTAATGTTCTTATGTTGTATGTTTACTTAAAACCTAGATCTATAATTATGAACTTTCGGCCAAGTATAGATGAAGGACCTAGGAAAGCTTAAGACCTAAACTAACCATGTTCACTATGTCCTTATGATATGTATGCTATGATAAGAGATTGGTTTGGTGTCCTTATGCTTGTATGTTGCTTAAAACTTAATGCCATACTCATAGAGTGTTCGGCCAAGACTTGAAATAATAGATTAGGAGAGGTTAAAAATTTAGGTTATCATGCTCATGAATCTCCTTATGATATGATATGAATTTAGCTAGATATTTATGTTTGCATGTTGCTTAGAACTTGGTTTCCTCTTCATGAAAGTTTCAGCCATTATCCAATTTAGGGTTCAAGGAAGCTAAAATTTTAACCTAGCATACTCATGAATCTCCTTATGATATGATATGGATTTAGCTAAATAATTATGCTTGCATGTTGCTTAGAGCTTGGTTTCCTCTTCATGAAGGCTTCGGCCATGAACAAATTTTAGGGTTAAAGGAAGCTAAAAAATTTAACCTAGCATGCTCATGAATCTCCTTATGATATGATATGAATTTAGCTAGATATTTATGCTTGCATGTTGCTTAGAACTTGGTTTCCTCTTCATGAAAGTTTTGGCCATTATCCAATTTAGGGTTCAAGGAAGCTAAAATTTTAACCTAGCATGCTTATGAATCTCCTTATGATATGATATGAATTTAGCTAAATAATTATGCTTGCATGTTGCTTAGAGCTTGGTTTCCTCTTCATGAAGGCTTCGGCCATGAACAAATTTTAGGGTTCAAGGAAGCTAAAAATTTAACCTTGCATGCTCATGAATCTCCTTATGATATAATATGAAGTTAGCTTGATATTCATGCTTGTAAGTTATTTGGAATTTATTTTCCTTCTTCATTAACCTTCAGCCATGATAAGGATAAAAACCTAGGAAAGCTTAGAAATTTGATTAATATGCTTATGACTTTCCTTGTGATATGATATGAAGATAACATGAGATTCTTATGCTTGTATGTTGTTTAGAGTTTAAGTTCATACTCTTGAACTTTTGGCCATTATGGGTTTAGGAGCCTAGATGTGCCTCACATGCTACGTTATGAATTAAGAGATGTTATTTAATGATTCCATGCATGATCATGTCTTTTCTATGATAGGTGATGTGTTCATTTACGTATACCTATGAATCATGCATGATTATGTCTCTTATGATGTGCTATGTGCTCAAGTATGCATGCTTTATGATATGACAAATAACATGCTCATTATGTATGCTTATGATCCATGCATAATAATGTTTCTTAAGATGTGCTATGTGCCCAAATATGCATGCTTTATGATATGATAAGCAAAGGCCAAAGAGTTGCTTCCCTTCTTGTTGGGATTAAGAGCACTCTTTATGACATGATAAGTGAAGGCCTAAGAGTTGCTTCCCTTTGGGGATTAAGAGCACTCTTCATGATATGATAAGATATGATATGCTATGTTATGACATGAACCATGATATGCTATTTTACTTTGTATGGCTTGTACCAAGGGTGGGCTCCATAAGCGCCCCTAGGCCGATGGACTATGAACGGGTCTATTAAAGGGATGGGCTCCTTAGTACGCCCTTAGGTCGACGGTCGTAGTACGGACCTAGATCCCTAGTAGGTTCGGGGCTAGCTATCCTGTCCTAGGAATTACGCGCATTTATGTATGTATGTGGTACAAGCCGGGCCCTCATGATGATATTATGTTCAAGTACTATATGATATGTTTTAAGACATCTTGCATGATATGATTTATGATATGACTTGCTATGCTCTTATGATTTATGTGACATGATGATTTATGATATGATATAGCACGATGTTCTATATGATTTATGATATGACTTGCTATGCTCTTATGATTTATGTGACATGATGATTTATGATATGATATAGCATGATGTTCTATATGATTTATGATATGACTTGCTATGCTCTTATGATTTATGTAACATGATGATTTATGATATGATATAGCATGATGTTTTATATGATTTATGATATGACTTGCTATGCTCTTATGATTTATATGACATGATGATTTATAATATGTTATAGCATGATGTTCTCTATGATTTATGATATGACATGCTATGCTCTTATGATTTATATGACATGATGATTTATGATAGGACATAGCATGATGATTTTTCTTAGATAATATGTTATGATGCAACGTATTCACCATATGATGTTAGATGATCATATTTCCATGCTTATATGTTTATATGTTTATGCTTGATATGTGGATTTTGTGAGTAGAAAAGGATCTTACTAAGCCTTTGTGCTTATAGTTTACTTTCCTTGTACCTCAAATAAAGGCAAAGAATGGATGACCTAAGGGAGCTGCAGGAGAGGCAAGGAGATGTGTGTGGTGGTGGCTCGGCTAAGATAAATAAAAGACCTGCTTATGTTATTTTGTTATGTTAACATGAAGTAAGTGCATGAACTATGTGTATTATGTTATTGTCCCGCATGACTTCAGGATATTTCTACTGTTTTACTTTCGAAAGAAATTTTAATATGCATGTATGTTTCCGCAATAGTAATGGTTAAGTAAAGAAACCCCGCCCTACTAGCAGGAGGGGCGGGCGTTACACGTGTACAGCACACGACCATGCTCTGTTTTGCTCCAATTGATACTTCTCCTCCTTCCTAGCTCCCCCGACACTTTCATGCCCATGAAGAAGTCATGGCCAGCTCATGGAAGTGAAATTTCAAGCTGAAAACAAAACAAAAAGCAAAGTAAAAACACTACTAATGAACAACAAAATCATGGAATGAATCTAATTAAAAGGAACCCTTGGGTTGCCTCCCAAGAAGTGCTTGTTTAAGGTCTTTAGCTCGACCAATCTTGATTACTCCTCTCTTTTCCTTGCCCTTGGAGGGCAGACATATTTGTCACTTTTGTTGGGAGGTCTTCTCCCAACATCTTCCACCACATTATTTTCTTCATTTGGTGGCCTCCCATGAGGATGGAAATTCCATTCCTCTAGTTTGTAAATGCTTGCCCTGCTACAAGCATTTAAGAGAGAAGAGACATGGTTAGAGGCTTTTGATAAATCATATTCCATCCATTCCTTACCAATCACCAAAGAAAGTTTATGATTTTTAATATTTATAATAGCTCCTGCTGTAGCAAGGAATGGTCTTCCCAATATGATAGGGATTTTTGGATCGTCCTCCATGTCTAACACAACAAAATCGATGGGGATTATACTCCCACCTACTTCTACCGGCACATCCTCAACAATACCCATAGGGTACCTGCAGGAGTGATAAGCAAGTTGTAGTGCCATGGTAGTAAGTTTAAAATTTTTGAGACCTAATTTATTACAAATAGAATAAGGAATGAGGCTAACACTTGCCCCTAAATCACAAAAAGCTTTCTCAATAAATTCAGTTCCTATTTTGCAAGGAATATAAAAGCTTCTGGGGTGTTTCAACTTTGGGGAAGTGTTCTTTTCAAATAGAGCGTTGTATTCCTCTGTAAGTGCAATGGTCTTTATGTCTCCCTTCCTTCTCTAGTTTGACATGATGCCCTTCAGGAATTTGGAAAACATGGGCATTTGAAGGATTGCATCGATGAGTGGTACTTCAACACATATTTCTTTTACCTTCTCCAAGAATTTGACAAACTCTTCATCCTTCTTTAACATAATAAGTCTTTGAGGAAAAGGGACTGCTATACTTTGATGGTGGAGTGGAAGAGTCTCTTCAACCTTAGTGGTACTCTCCTCATCAACTTGAGTCTGATTTGGTGCTGGAGGAGAGAGCTCTTCTTCAGTGTGAATCCCTTTTGGAGCAGTCACTTGGGGATCTCCCAAGTTTCATCTGCTCCTAAGCTCAATTCTATTGCAGCGCTCTATGGAATTGACATCAGGCTTGCCAAGTAATTGTCCTGGTGCTCTAGAAGATGAGGAAGCTAGTTGGGCAATCTGACTTTCGAAGATCTTTTGATGTCTATTAGAATTATTCATTCTCTGAGTGAGCTTTAAAATGTCTTGTTTCATCTCATTCCGAGTGGGCATAATATCTTCAAACATCTTTTCAATTTTAGACATAGGAAAGCCTTGAGAAGATTGTTGTTGAAAGTTTTGTTGCCCAGATAGAAAATTAGGCCTTGCCCTCATAGATGGTCCTTGGTCTTGATTATTTCTATAGGAAAAATTTGGATGACTTTTCTATCCTGGGTTGTAAGTATTTTAGTACGGGTTGTTCTGCCTTTGATTGAAACTCATGATTGCATCACATTGCTCTAATTGATTGATTTGTGCAGTGATAGCTCCTAATGGACATGAGTCATTTGAATGTTCATAACTTCCACATACTTCATAAGAAGAAACAATAGCATTGGCCATACTTGAGCTAGCTCCCATATTCTTAAACTTTTTTGTAAGAGCATCCAGTTTTGCAGCCAATAAAGTCACTGCATCGACATCAAATTTTCTTGATGCTTTTGCTATTGGGTTCATACAAGAATAGCCACCACTTCTTTCATTAGCCCATTGATGGTGGTTTTGTGCTACGCTCTCAATTATCTCCTCGGCTTCATCCAAATTCTTGTTCATAAGTGCCCCTCCAGCAGCTGAATTAAGGGACACTTTTGTATGATAGTTGATGCCATTATAAAACGTATGTAGTACAAACCACCTTTCTAAACCATGGTGTGGGCATTGTCTGAGCATACTATTATATCTATCCCAAGCTTCAAATAAGGATTCAGAGTTCGCTTGCTTGAAACTTGCAATAAGATTCCTCATATGAGCCGTTTTACTTGGAGGATAGAATTTATCAAGGAATTGTTGCTCATATTGTTCCCATGCGATGATGCTATTTGGAGCCAAAGAGTTTAACCATTGCTTGGCTCTATCTCTCAATGAAAACCCAAATAATAGTAGGCGCACTGCCTCTAAAGGAACACCATTCATTTTCATTGTGTCGCATATCTCATAGAAGACTTCTAAATGTTGTTTGAGTCTTCATGCGATCCTCCACCAAATTGATTTTGTTGTACCATGGATATAATTGCAAGTTTGATCTCAAAATTATTTGCTTCAATTGAAGGCCTTGAAATACTTGATCGAAAACCCCTAGCATAAGGTGTTGCATAATCTTTTAGTGGTCTATTCACCATAATAGAATGTTCTTGTTCTTCTTGTTGTCTTTGCAAAATTTTTCTTCTATGAAATGTTCTGTCTATCTCAGGGTCTAGAGGAAGAAGTTCTCCTACAAAGTTAGATCTTCGCATACACAAGAACAAGATACCAAGATATGTTTACAAAAGAAAATGAAAGAAAGAGACTAAATCAAAAGAAAAGAGAGAAAAGTTAGACAAAAATGTTAGAATAAAAAATGCAGAATTAGAATTACAACAAAAAGAATTGACAAGAAAGTTATACAAGAAAGGAAGAACTTATGAAAACAGAATTCTAACAATTAGTTACAACTATGCAAATGAAAAGAAAAGTTATGTCTAGTCTAACTCAATTGATAATTCCTAATGTTTTAGCAGTCCTCGGCAACGGTGCCAAAAACTTGTTGACCTCCGCAAGTGTACAGAAATATCGCAAGTAATATAAAAGATTATCATATCCACAGGGACTGGAATAAGCACTAAGAATGTCTCAAAGCGAATTAGCTAGACAACAAATCAATGGATTAACAAAGTCTAAGTGTAACTATGAAAAGTAAACAAAAGAATGAAAGAATAGGCAACAAGAATAAAGAAAATGATAAGGGATATTCTAGGAGTTTTGGTTTCTTTGTAAGATTGTTCAATGTAAATGATCTACTAAATCCTTTTTCTCAATTGTCCATCATTTGTAGAAGGTTGTCGGTTATCTCTTGCAATAGAGAACCGACCTAGGACTGAAATCCATACCTAGATTGATCAATTAGAAATGAATCTATGTTGTCCTTACATGGGCTTGCCTGTCACGTGCGTCCCTCAAAAAATCAACATAAGAATCCATCACTCATTAATCCATCAAGATATAAAGATTAATGTATAAATCTATCCTACCCTCTTGAAATACCTAATTTCTCCTTCAAGATAATCCCTCAAACGTCCTTACATGGGCATGTTCCTGTCATGAAGATCCCTCAGAAAATCGAATGAAGAATTACCTCTACAAGATCCACAAGATATCCAAACTCTCAATCAAGCATGGTAGTTAGGCACAATCACAACATTCCACACAAGATCAAATAGATACCAAACAAGACAAAATCATAGAAATGGGAAATTGGCAAATCCACAAGAGTTTACATGAATTCATCTTACAAATACTCCCTCCATCCTAGAACAAAGATGATCTACTCCATCAATCGAAGAAAGAAATCCGAAAACATAAAGATTACAAGCATTCTTGATCCCAATCCAAGAAGAGGAAAGAAAGAAAACTTATCTATGATGAAGACGGTCTTCGGATCCAATCCACGCTCCTGGAGTCGAATCAATGAAGATCTCCCCTTAGATCGCCCAGAAATCCACCCAAGAATGGAAGGAATCACCCAAATCTTCCTTTCTCCCAAAGGGGAGAAGATCCCCTTTCAAATCTTGAAGGAAGCCTTATATAGAAGAGGGGTTTGGGCGCAACACGATCCCGAAGCACGACCGTGTGAGGTTCACACGGCCTGTACCATTCTCTTCTATGCTAACCTCACACGACCGTGTGAGGTACACGGTCGTGGCTTGCCTCTACTAATGCCCCCTTGCACGACCGTGTAGATCTACACGGACTGTATTACCTTCGCATCTAGAAACCTGGCATGGCCGTGTGGTGCACACGACCAACACTCTCTTGCTCACTGGAAACCTCACACGACCATGTAGCATACACGGCCGAGGCTTCTCTGGTCTTTGGAAAACTGACATGGTCGTGTGGTGTACACGACCTAGGCTTCATTGGGCTTCAAATCTTGGCACGGTCGTGTGAGGTTCACACGACCAAGCCATCTTCCTCATCTGCTGTAGCTACACGACCTCTCATCTCCACACGGCCTGGGCAAACCCCCATCCAGGGTCGTGTGGGGTTCAGGTATCTTGGCTTCCTCCATTGCTTTCCTTGCAGATTTGGCCTCAAACACTCATCCTTCACCACATCCGACTCCTGCATACAGAAAATGCACAAAAGTAGATCTCTGAACAAAGAGAGTAGATATGTTAAAAAGGAAAGCTGGAAGTACGAAAATGCATAGATCAAACATGCTCAAAGTATGTGAATGTGCGTCAAAATATGCTAACAAGTGTATACAATCTATACACATCAATTACTGCTCAAGGGGGAGCATTGAATACAATGAATGAGAGTTTCATTGAGAAGTTGATGCATGCTCTTGGATGAGCAATGTGAAGTGAAATAGTGCTCAAGGGGGAGTTTTGGCAACAATGAAGAATATGAGATCTTCATTGTGGGGTTGTTAACAACATATGAGGTTGTAAACAACGTAGAGTTAACTCTTATGGAGAAGTGTTTGTTTTAAGTTTTTGATGTGTGACAAAGGGGGAGAATGGAAGGTTAAGTTAGGCCTTCATCCCAAGTAGGGGGAGTTTATCCTCTAGGAAATGGAGAGAATGAAGGAAACCTTCATTCATGCCTTGTCATGAAGGGGTTAAGGCTATGGGTGTAACGCCCACCCTTCTTACCCAACCAAAGGTGGCGCTACGTTCTTATACTACTTACGTACATGCTTTAGTTATAACAGCGGAAGAATAAAAACTTTAAAGAATTTAATTTATTAAGCATAATATCACATATTCTGATTTGTTCAAATGTGCATATATTGAACTTATAACTAAAAATATTAATTTGTCCGAATCGTTCTTGCCGAGCCACCACCACACACATCACTATCTGCTCCTCCTGCTGCTCCGTTGTACATCCAGCTTTCTCTTTTATCTGCGGTACAAGGAAAGTAAGCTATGAGCACTCATGGCTCAGTAAGTTCCTTTCCTACTCACTAAAACCGAGAATTATCGTATATCAAGAATGGATCAACATATCATCGTCTCAACTAATCATAACATAACATATCATTCTATTCAAACATATCATGCATATTTTTTATTCACATATCATTTCATAGAAGCATGAATATCATATCATAAAACAAATAAATCACAAGCATGAGACATACAAGGGCATCATATTCATATCATAATATCACATGACATTATATCATATCATCATATAATTCAAGCACATATGAATGTAGGCAATGCATCGTGAATTTGAAAACTTATACTTAATAGTACTTGAAATTAATATCATCATCATTTGGGATCCCGGTTTGTACCACATACATAATGCGTAGGTCCAAGGTAGCAAGTCTTGAGCCCTACCATACATACATACTAGGCCCGAGTCTTACTCCATCGACCTAGGGCACTCAAAGGCCCATTACTGACGAGGCCCGAGTCTTACTCCATCGACCCTGGGGCGTTTACGGAGTCCACCCTTGGTACAAACCATAAAAATAACTTATCATACATAACTATCATATCATGTCCTTAACAATCTTTCATGCATTTATTCTTTTTCATTTCTTTTCATTATGTATAGCATTTTCTATGCTATCACATATCATAACATAACTTCATTTCTTTTCATTATGTATAGCATTTTCTATGCTATAACACATAATGGCATATTTCATAATATAACTTCATTATGCATATCATTTCGTAACTAAAGCAATCATGCATTCCAACTTATTATCATATCATTTTCATACAGCATGGCATAGACATATTTAATTTTTGTTCTAGGGTTTCTAGGGCATCTATCCCTTCATGGCCGAACACATAATGATTCATTTAGGTCATACAAACATGTATCACATTCACACATTATCAAGTTTTCATAAGAAGTACTTTTAACCCCTTAGGTTTCATTTCCAAGGCCTCTAGGTCCTTTAAACCTTACTTGGCCGAAATTCATAGAATATAAACTTCCTTTAAGTGGCCTAAAGCATGGGAAACCTAAGTAAATTTCATAGCAAGATTTACTAAGAACATCATACACAAGGTTGGATCATAAACAAGCTAGGACCCTTGTGATCTTACATGTCATAAATCATGTAACTAATTTTCTGCATTCCAATTAAACATGAGAGCATTAATCGTCTTTCATAACATAATATGACAGAGGTCATTGAGCATATTAGAATTTTGTTTAAGCTTCTCTAAACTATCACCTTACCATGGCCGAAATATTAAGAGTAAGGTTCATGAGTTTCTTTCAACATACAAGTATACAACTCTTAAGAACTTTATATCATGTCATATAAGCATAGTTATTTTAAATTCAAGGTCCTCCTAACCCTAAATTCTTTCTTGGCCGAAACATGAGAGTGGGGTTCTTTTGGTTCCAATCAACTTCCAAGCAAGAAAACCATAGGAAGGTCCTTAGCATTTCATAGAGGGAAACTTGCACTAGTTTGGTTAGACAATAATTTTCCTAACCTATTTACAATATTTTTGATTGAAATTCTAGGGTTACATACACCTCTGATCATGCATCATATATGTATACAAACATAGGGGAAAACTTTCTTTCAAGGCATAGAAAAAGAATCCGAAAATCACATGAAAGCCTTGTACCGCAGGTGAGGGGAAGCTTACCTTCTTTGCTTAAGTTTCCTAGAGTTGAGAACTTGCTTGTGGACCTTTCTTCCTTGCTTGCTTTTCTCGGCACCAATGGAGGAAGAAGTCGCTAGGTCTTTTGGTGGAGAGGAGGAGGAAGAAGAGGAGGATTCTTCCTCTTGTGTTGCTCGGCAACAAAAAGAAAGAAAGAAGGGGGAGAGTTGTTGCTCTCGGCAACAAGAGGAAAGAGGGAGGAAGAGTGCTCGGCACAAATGGAGGAGAGGAGGAGAGTGAGTTGAGGATGAAGCCCCCCCCTCCATGCCTATTTATACTAAAGTGAGGGGAGGAAAACTTGACTTGATTCATTCTCCTCATTTACTTCTCCTCTTAATGAGAAAGAATATGCTAGAGAAATGCTTCTTGAGTTTCTCTCTTTTCTTTCTCTTAATTTCTCTCCTTTCTTTCCTTTAATTATAATTCCCATCTCTCCTTTTACAATATTCACTGCTATCACACTTGGTTAACACATGCATGCATCCACAAGAGAACCAAGGATCAAATCCTTCTCCTAACATATTTTTGTACAAAATAATTCATGTATATGCATTATGCATGAATATTTCATACATGCATATATAATATCTCATATCTCTTTTGTTTACATTAATTCCTTGCATTATAAATCATGTATAGAACTTTATATTCTCAACTTTATTTTCTTTCATAAAGTTTTTAATCATCTAAATCCTTCCCATCTTAATATTCAACTTAGAATATTTACACCTTTTTTTCACTACCTTCAAACTCTCATTATCCTTACTTTCTTATCTAGGCTTTTTAGGGGTGTTACAAACTCCCCTACTTATTGAAAGTTCGTCCCCGAACTTAGAATGACAATTTCTGCTCAGATTCCTTCTTATGTTATAGCCTAAGGTTCTTGTATCTAGGCTACCATTCATGCATCCTAGAATATCACCTACTTATCATCTTGCACCATTTTCTAGGGTATAACTTAAGGTATCCTTCCTATGCTACCATTCATGCATCCTAGAGTATCATACTATTTTTAACACATACTTGTCATCATGCACCCTTCTCTAGGGTATAGCTTAAGGTATCCTTCCTAGGCTATTATTCATGTATCCTAGAGTATCATACTAATTTTTGCATATAAATAAATTAAGCAACTGTACTTACTTGGAGCGACAGGAAGGAGCTTGATTTGTGTGTAGTGAGCTGGCAAAACCTCGCTCTGATACCACCAGTAAAGCGCCCACCCTTCTTACCCAACCAAAGGTGGCGCTACGTTCTTATACTACTTACGTACATGCTTTAGTTATAACAGCGGAAGAATAAAAACTTTAAAGAATTAATTTATTAAGCATAATATCACATATTCTGATTTGTTCAAATGTGCATATATTGAACTTATAACTAAAAATATTAATTTGTCCGAATCGTTCTTGCCGAGCCACCACCACACACATCACTATCTGCTCCTCCTGCTGCTCCGTTGTACATCCAGCTTTCTCTTTTATCTGCGGTACAAGGAAAGTAAGCTATGAGCACTCATGGCTTAGTAAGTTCCTTTCCTACTCACTAAAACCGAGAATCATCGTATATCAAGAATGGATCAACATATCATCGTCTCAACTAATCATAACATAACATATCATTCTATTCAAACATATCATGCATATTTCTTATTCACATATCATTTCATAGAAGCATGAATATCATATCATAAAACAAATAAATCACAAGCATGAGACATACAAGGGCATCATATTCATATCATAATATCACATGACATTATATCATATCATCATATAATTCAAGCACATATGAATGTAGGCAATGCATCGTGAATTTGAAAACTTATACTTAATAGTACTTAAAATTAATATCATCATCATTTGGGATCCCGGTTTGTACCACATACATAATGCGTAGGTCCAAGGTAGCAAGTCTTGAGCCCTACCATACATACATACTAGGCCCGAGTCTTACTCCATCGACCTAGGGCACTCAAAGGCCCATTACTGACGAGGCCCGAGTCTTACTCCATCGACCCCGGGGCGTTTACGGAGCCCACCCTTGGTACAAACCATAAAAATAACTTATCATGCATAACTATCATATCATGTCCTTAACAATCTTTCATGCATTTATTCTTTTTCATTTCTTTTCATTATGTATAGCATTTTCTATGCTATCACATATCATAACATAACTTCATTTCTTTTCATTATGTATAGCATTTTCTATGCTATAACACATCATGGCATATTTCATAATATAACTTCATTATGCATATCATTTCGTAACTAAAGCAATCATGCATTCCAACTTATTATCATATCATTTTCATACAGCATGGCATAGACATATTTAATTTTTGTTCTAGGGTTTCTAGGGCATCTATCCCTTCATGGTCGAAAACATAATGATTCATTTAGGTCATACAAACATGTATCACATTCACACATTATCAAGTTTTCATAAGAAGTACTTTTAACCCCTTAGGTTTCATTTCCAAGGCCTCTAGGTCCTTTAAACCTTACTTGGCCGAAATTCATAGAATATAAACTTCCTTTAAGTGGCCTAAAGCATGGGAAACCTAAGTAAATTTCATAGCAAGATTTACTAAGAACATCATACACAAGGTTGGATCATAAACAAGCTAGGACCCTTGTGATCTTACATGTCATAAATCATGTAACTAATTTTCTACATTCCAATTAAACATGAGAGCATTAATCGTCTTTCATAACATAATATCACAGAGGTCATTGAGCATATTAGAATTTTGTTTAAGCTTCTCTAAACTATCACCTTACCATGGCCGAAATATTAAGAGTAAGGTTCATGAGTTTCTTTCAACATACAAGTATACAACTCTTAAGAACTTTATATCATGTCATATAAGCATAGTTATTTTAAATTCAAGGTCCTCCTAACCCTAAATTCTTTCTTGGCTGAAACATGAGAGTGGGGTTCTTTTGGTTCCAATCAACTTCCAAGCAAGAAAACCATAGGAAGGTCCTTAGCATTTCATAGAGGGAAACTTGCACTAGTTTGGTTAGACAATAATTTTCCTAACCTATTTACAATATTTTTGATTGAAATTCTAGGGTTACATACACCTCTGATCATGCATCATATATGTATGCAAACATAGGGGAAAACTTTCTTTCAAGGCATAGAAAAAGAATCCGAAAATCACATGAAAGCCTTGTACCGCAGGTGAGGGGAAGCTTACCTTCTTTGCTTAAGTTTCCTAGAGTTGAGAACTTGCTTGTGGACCTTTCTTCCTTGCTTGCTTTGCTCGACACCAATGGAGGAAGAAGTGGCTAGGTCTTTTGGTGGAGAGGAGGAGGAAGAAGAGGAGGATTCTTCCTCTTGTGTTGCTCGGCAACAAAAAGAAGGAAAGAAGGGGGAGAGTTGTTGCTCTCGACAACAAGAGGAAAGAGGGAGGAAGAGTGCTCGGCACAAATGGAGGAGAGGAGGAGAGTGAGTTGAGGATGAAGCCCCCCCCCCCCCCCCCTCCATGCCTATTTATACTAAAGTGAGGGGAGGAAAACTTGACTTGATTCATCCTCCTCATTTACTTCTCCTCTTAATGAGAAAGAATATGCTAGAGAAATGCTTCTTGAGTTTCTCTCTTTTCTTTCTATTAATTTCTCTCCTTTCTTTCCTTTAATTATAATTCCCATCTCTCCTTTTACAATATTCACTCCTATCACACTTGGTTAACACATGCATGCATCCACAAGAGAACCAAGGATCAAATCCTTCTCCTAACATATTTTTGTACAAAATAATTCATGTATATGCATTATGCATGAATATTTCATACATGCATATATAATATCTCATATTTCTTTCGTTTACATTAATTCCTTGCATTATAAATCATGTATAGAACTTTATATTCTCAACTTTATTTTCTTTCATAAAGTTTTTAATCATCTAAATCCTTCCCATCTTAATATTCAACTTAGAATATTTACACCTTCTTTTCACTACCTTCAAACTCTCATTATCCTTACTTTCTTATCTAGGCTTTATAGGGGTGTTACAAACTCCCCTACTTATTGAAAGTTCGTCCCCGAATTTAGAATGACAATTTCTGCTCAGATTCCTTCTTATGTTATAGCCTAAGGTTCTTGTATCTAGGCTACCATTCATGCATCCTAGAATATCACCTACTTATCATCTTGCACCATTTTCTAGGGTATAACTTAAGGTATCCTTCCTAGGCTACCATTCATGCATCCTAGAGTATCATACTATTTTTAACACATACTTGTCATCATGCACCCTTCTCTAGGGTATAACTTAAGGTATCCTTCCTAGGCTATTATTCATGTATCATAGAGTATCATACTATTTTTTGCATATAAATAAATTAAGCAACTGTACTTACTTGAAACGACAGGAAGGAGCTTGATGTGTGTGTAGTGAGCTGGCAAAACCTCGCTCTGATACCACCAGTAAAACGCCCACCCTTCTTACCCAACCAAAGGTGGCGCTACGTTCTTATACTACTTACGTACATGCTTTAGTTATAACAGCGGAAGAATAAAAACTTTAAAGAATTTAATTTATTAAGCATAATATCACATATTCTGATTTGTTCAAATGTGCATATATTGAACTTATAACTAAAAATATTAATTTGTCCGAATCGTTCTTGCCGAGCCACCACCACACACATCACTATCTGCTCCTCCTACTGCTCCGTTGTACATCCAGCTTTCTCTTTTATCTGCGGTACAAGGAAAGTAAGCTATGAGCACTCATGGCTCAGTAAGTTCCTTTCCTACTCACTAAAACCGAGAATCATCGTATATCAAGAATGGATCAACATATCATCGTCTCAACTAATCATAACATAACATATCATTCTATTCAAACATATCATGCATATTTCTTATTCACATATCATTTCATAGAAGCATGAATATCATATCATAAAACAAATAAATCACAAGCATGAGACATACAAGGGCATCATATTCATATCATAATATCACATGACATTATATCATATCATCATATAATTCAAGCACATATGAATATAGGCAATGCATCGTGAATTTGAAAACTTATACTTAATAGTACTTGAAATTAATATCATCATCATTTGGGATCCCGGTTTGTACCACATACATAATGCGAGGTCCAAGGTAGCAAGTCTTGAGCCCTACCATACATACATACTAGGCCCGAGTCTTACTCCATCGACCTAGGGCACTCAAAGGCCCATTATTGACGAGGCCCGAGTCTTACTCCATCGACCCCGGGGCGTTTACGGAGCCTTGGTAAAACCATAACAATAACTTATCATGCATAACTATCATATCATGTCCTTAACAATCTTTCATGCATTTATTCTTTTCATTTCTTTTCATTATGTATAGCATTTTCTATGCTATCACATATCATAACATAACTTCATTTCTTTTCATTATGTATAGCATTTTCTATGCTATAACACATCATGGCATATTTCATAATATAACTTCATTATGCATATCATTTCGTAACTAAAGCAATCATGCATTCCAACTTATTATCATATCATTTTCATACAGCATGACATAGACATATTTAATTTTTGTTCTAGGGTTTCTAGGGCATCTATCCCTTCATGGCCGAACACATAATGATTCATTTAGGTCATACAAACATGTATCACATTCACACATTATCAAGTTTTCATAAGAAGTACTTTTAACCCCTTAGGTTTCATTTCCAAGGCCTCTAGGTCCTTTAAACCTTACTTGGCCGAAATTCATAGAATATAAACTTCCTTTAAGTGGCCTAAAGCATGGGAAACCTAAGTAAATTTCATAGCAAGATTTACTAAGAACATCATACACAAGGTTGGATCATAAACAAGCTAGGACCCTTGTGATCTTACATGTCATAAATCATGTAACTAATTTTCTACATTCCAATTAAACATGAGAGCATTAATCGTCTTTCATAACATAATATCACAGAGGTCATTGAGCATATTAGAATTTTGTTTAAGCTTCTCTAAACTATCACCTTACCATGGCCGAAATATTAAGAGTAAGGTTCATGAGTTTCTTTCAACATACAAGTATACAACTCTTAAGAACTTTATATCATGTCATATAAGCATAGTTATTTTAAATTCAAGGTCCTCCTAACCCTAAATTCTTTCTTGGACGAAAAATGAGAGTGGGGTTCTTTTGGTTCCAATCAACTTCCAAGCAAGAAAATCATAGGAAGGTCCTTAGCATTTCATAGAGGGAAACTTGCACTAGTTTGGTTAGACAATAATTTTCCTAACCTATTTACAATATTTTTGATTGAAATTCTAGGGTTACATACACCTCTGATCATGCATCATATATGTATACAAACATAGGGGAAAACTTTCTTTCAAGGCATAGAAAAAGAATCCGAAAATCACATGAAAGCCTTGTACCGCAGGTGAGGGGAAGCTTACCTTCTTTGCTTAAGTTTCCTAGAGTTGAGAACTTGCTTGTGGACCTTTCTTCCTTGCTTGCTTTGCTCGGCACCAATGGAGGAAGAAGTGGCTAGGTCTTTTGGTGGAGAGGAGGAGGAAGAAGAGGAGGCTTCTTCCTCTTGTGTTGCTCGGCAACAAAAAGAAGGAAAGAAGGGGGAGAGTTGTTGCTCTCGACAACAAGAGGAAAGAGGGAGGAAGAGTGCTCGGCACAAATGGAGGAGAGGAGGAGAGTGAGTTGAGGATGAAGGCCCCCTCCATGCCTATTTATACTAAAGTGAGGGGAGGAAAACTTGACTTGATTCATCCTCCTCATTTACTTCTCCTCTTAATGAGAAAGAATATGCTAGAGAAATGCTTCTTGAGTTTCTCTCTTTTCTTTCTCTTAATTTCTCTCCTTTCTTTCCTTTAATTATAATTCCCATCTCTCCTTTTACAATATTCACTCCTATCACACTTGGTTAACACATGCATGCATCCACAAGAGAACCAAGGATCAAATCCTTCTCCTAACATATTTTTGAACAAAATAATTCATGTATATGCATTATGCATGAATATTTCATACATGCATATATAATATCTCATATCTCTTTTGTTTACATTAATTCCTTGCATTATAAATCATGTATAGAACTTTATATTCTCAACTTTATTTTCTTTCATAAAGTTTTTAATCATCTAAATCCTTCCCATCTTAATATTCAACTTAGAATATTTACACCTTCTTTTCACTACCTTCAAACTCTCATTATCCTTACTTTCTTATCTAGGCTTTCTAGGGGTGTTACAATGGGATTTAGCCTTATGATAAAGAAGAGGTTAAGGCTATGGGATTTAGCCTTGGTATAAAGAAGAGGTTAAGGGTATGGGATTTGGCCTTAGTATAAAGAAGAGGTTAAGGCTATGAGATTTAGCCTTGGTATAAAGAAGAGGTTAAGGCTATGAGATTTAGTCTAACTTAGAGGTATTGTTAAACATCAAAAAGGGGGAGATTCTTAGGCCAATTTTCCTAAGTCAAGGTTGACCAGTTTGACCAAGCTGCAGTTGAGTCTAGCTTGAGTCAGGATTTGAGTTTTGATATTTGACAATATAAGGAGATTGCTGAAGCAATCGCCCGATTATGGAGATGGTCAAAGGGTTGACCAGGATAATGAGAATACAAGTCAAGTAGGTCAAGGTTGATAGGAGACTTGATTGGGAAAGTCCTAATTGGAGGTTAGGCATATGGAAGTCCTAACTGGAGGTTGGCGTATGGAAGTCCTAACTGGAGGTTAGGCGTATGGAAGTCCTAACTGGAGGTTAGGCGTATGGAAGTCCTAACTGGAGTTTAGGCAGTGGTGGAAGTCCTAACTGGAGGTTAGGCAAATTGGAAAGTCCAAGTGTGATCTTGGCAAAGGAGAAAGTCCTGGTTGTTAGGATGTATACTAAAAACCTAGCTTTTGGTATAAACATTTATCTTGAAATAAGAATCATATTGATCAAATGTCTACATTTATGATAAATGTAGTTGTTCAATTAATTTATATTGTAGATAACATGATGTGTGGAGTTACACACAGAGGATCATATTATCAGTACCTTATAAATTATAAACAGTAGCTCACGACCAAGATGGAAAGGAACAAACCATTGGAAGGTCGTAGTGTAATTAGGGATTAGTTTATCTTAACTATATAATTACACTAGTACACTTAGAGTCTATTGAGTAGGACCATTAGAGGTCATTTCTTTTTATACTGACTTTATAAACGAACAAAGACCTTAGTTATTATGGAAGTGTGTGCTCTTAATCATAATATAATAACAACCACATATATTTGATATTTATTCTTTAATTTATCAATGGGTGAGATTTAGTTCGATAAATCAATAAGCCCGATAAGTTGGGAAATGATATTACTTATAGTGTTTGTTGTTGAATATAGAAGGAAACTATGTCCTAGTAATCTAGGTTGAGAATGACCCTAAGAGGAGCTCATAAGGATTTTCATGTTAAACCCTGCAGGTGGACTTAGTCTGACATGACGATAAGGTTGAGTGGTACTACTCTTGGACTAAGATATTAATTAAGTGAGTTGTCAGTAACTCATTTAATTCGAGGTCATTTGACATCTTAAACATAGGGAGACTAACAAACTCATAATAAAAAGGAGCCCAAAATGTAATTTGGGATTGGTGCGGTAGTTTAATAATAATTCTTTAGTGGAATGAATTATTATTGATGAAATTAAGTTTGGTGTTCGGGGCAAGCCAAGCTTGAAGCTCAAGCTTAGGGCCAGCCAAGCCTAAAGGTTGAGCCTTAAGGTGGGCGGCCAATTGCTTGGAGCCCAAGCTTAGGTGGCCGGCCACATCATATTTAAAAGAGATTTTTATTAAAAATATTTCTTATGTGGATATCATGGTTTTAAAAGAGAGTTTGAAATTTAAATCTTTCCTTTCATAGCTTTCTACAAAAGATTAAGAAAAAATTTGAAATCTTTCCTTATTTGTAGATTGAAAGGTAGATTTTATGTTTGAGAAAACTTTCCTTTTTAACCATGTTCATGATTTAAAAAAGCATTTAAACATTAAATATTTCTTTTATAAAGCTTCTACAAAAGATTAAGAAAAGATTTGATACATTTCCTTATTTGTAGATTAAAAGAGATTTTAATTTTTAGAGATAACTTTCTTTTTATCCACATGTTTAAAAGAAAGTTTTAATTTATAATTTTTTTTATAATCCACCATGAAGGGAAAAAATTATTGGAGAAATTTTTTATAAATTTTCGGAGACAAATTAGGAAGTTTTAATTAATTAAAACTCTCCTTGTTTATAGCTTTAATGTGGCCAACCATGTAATGTGAGAAGAGAAAATTATTTTTAATTAACTAAATTTTCCTTTTCATGGCAAAAGAATTAAGGAAGTTTTTTATTTAAATTTCCTTATTTGCCAAGACCAAGGATTATAAAAGAGGAGGTAGAGGTGCCTTCATGGCTAACGACTCTATTCTATTCTTCCTCTCTTTTCCTCCTTGGTGGTCGGCTCTAGCTTCTCCCTCTTCTCTTCTTCTTGTGGCCGGCGATAACTTCTCTAGGAGCTTGGTTGCTGGCCGAATTTTACTTGAAGAAGAAGAAGAAGGAGGAGACTTTGTTTCCTAGCATCCCTTGGAGTTTGGTAGTGGCCGAACCTCATCCTTTCATGGAGCTATTGTGGTGGCCGAATATTGCGTGGAGAAGAAGGTGTCTTAGGTTGATTCTCATCTCAGTAGATCGTTGCCTACACAACGTCTGGGATAAGAAGAGGAATACGTTAGAAGATCAAGATGTTATTTGCATACAAAGAAAGGTATAACTAGTAATTGTTTTCCGCATCATACTTGTTTTCTTTGTATAGTTATTTTTGGAAATACCAAACACAAGAGACATATGATTCTAGAGTTTTCAGATTTGTTTCGAAGTTGTGTTTCTTTTCTTTTATTTTTTGAATTTGTGATTCGATTGTTCTTTTTGGTTAAACCTAGAGTTATTTAAGGAAATTAAATATTAGCTTTCCTTAAAAGGCTTTGTCTAGGTGGTGGTGGTTGCTCCCATATCCAAGAAGGCCATGTGCCTCGCCATGCAGTCCTGAAAGCTAATTTTAGAAATTAATATTGAATGGAATTAATAACATAGGTGGATTTGGATCAATGGTGTTAAGTTCTGCTTGCGATCCAAATCTAAACCATCAAGAACAGATAAGTTAAATTTGGAATCAATGATGTTAAGTTCCATCTGCGATTCCTAATTTAACTTCTAAAGAACACAATAGGTTTTTTAAGGAAAGGTTCGACACTTGTACAAAAAATTTTTGTACAATGGAACCGGTACATTTTCCTAGGACTAACCAACAATTGGTATCAGAGCTAGGGTTTGCCTCTGTGTGTTTGGTTTTCAAATTATGTTATGCACATGCCATACATAATTTAGGCAGGATAATAGTAGGATGTGATAACTTTGTGGTTGCAGGCTCCAACTATTATGGCTTATAGATGCTGTGTGTGATTGGACCCTTGGACATGTCAAGGGCATTATTTTGTGTGTGCATGATTGTATGTAACTAATACAGCAGGAGTTGTATTAGCCCTAGGATTTTAAAATTTTATTTTCGATCTAGATTAGAGGTACATTCCCTCATGGAATATAGGATCGATATATATAAAATTCTATTTTTGTCGCGGATCGGATTCTTGCGAGGCGTGGTACTTTTGGAGCACCAGAGGCGCAGCGGAATAAGAAGCAAAATGGATGCGACAACTTGACCCGATGGCGGTGGCTAAAGATGGCAGCAGCTAGGGTTGGAGCACATGGAGGACAGTAATAGGAAAAGGCCATAATAGTTGGAAAATAATTTCCATATTTATTTCTTTTATTTACTGTGATGTGTGTGTATGAATGTGATGTATGGTAGGATAATTTAAAATTCCTCAATTTAAATAACTAAGTGGGAGAGGGATTTATTTTAATAAATTCCACGGTCTCCAATACTGGTTTGTAAGTGATGCAAACAAACTTGCGCGTTGGCTCTGAGTGCCTTCCTCCATATCGGATGAGTTTGTTTGTGGATCACTAGATCAAACTTCCATTTAGGATGACTATAGGAAATTAATTAAGAGCGTGTGATCTTCCCCATCGGAAGGGGCACAATCTTACTAATGGACTTAGTGTCAAGTAATGGTATACACTTAGGCACGTCAAATAGTATCCTCCCCATCGGAGTCACTGCTATTATTTGTGTGACCAAAGGAAAACCAACTATTAATTTGTCAAAAAGATAAGTTGACAAGATAATAAAATTAAAACCCCCTCTTACAAATGTCGAGTTTTTGTAAACGACCACACTATCGTGGCATACAAAATTCACGGTGTATGAGGTAATTTTATTTGTCAGGATGACAAGAAAATAAAATTAATGGGAAAATCTCCTCTTACAAATGTTTGGTTTTATATACGTCCACACTATCGTGGCATACAAAATTCATGGTGTTTGAGGTAATTTTATTTGTCATAAAGACTTATTGTGTAACGACCACCCTTCTTAATACTCTACTACTCTCAAAGAGTGACCGTTACTTAACTACTAACTCTACTTAACCGGTATAATTAAAAAACCATGAGGAATCCCTACCAAAAAATTTTGGCAGAGTCTCCCCTGTACTGGTGACCATAATCATTAATACATAACATAATATACACAGCCACAGGCGGCTGGAACATTTATCAATCAACCACGCAGTTTATAAGACACAACAACTAAAAAAAAAAAACTATTCTAGCAATAACAAATGAATAAAACTCCAATAGTGGAAAATAACCAAACTAACAATGCGGAATGAAAATACAATCTAAAAAGACATAAACCATAAGGTACAACTCAACTATTTCTATCCACTAAACATGAAACTAAAAACTTCCTAGGTCTCTCCATAGTCCTAGCATCACACATCCATCCGCACCTCCTTGTCACCTTCCTTTGCTAACACTTTTCTTTTCCTGTATCTGCAGTAAGAGGAAATGCAAACTATAAGCAAAAATGCTTAGTAAGCGCTATCTAACTCACAAAATCTTGATATGCATGTACATTTATCTATAACATGATCTAACTGATTACTTACTGAAGACTACTCATGCTCATCTACTAATAAAAGAACAAGACATGCTGAAATGCTAAACATGTAAAGCTACTCATGCTCAGAAAATAGCAAAGAACAGTAAACTAATCTAAATAACATGCTAGCATAAAAGAAACTCAACTTGCTGATTTTAAAACAAAGTGAAACTTAATTCATCTATTCTAAACTTATTCTTTAATCCACTTGTTTAAAACTTATTATTTAATACTTTATACTTATGTAAAACTTGCTTTACTTGTTCAAAAACTTAACTTATAATACTTCAAAATAGTAATCAACTTCTCTTGGGCCCGACAACTGTGCTTGCTTTTACTTTTGTAACGACCCGACCCATTTGGCGGCCCATTTGGCGACCCTCGGGTCGTCGGCCGTCGACCATCGGCCGTGCCGTTACTACTAGGTTATCTAAACCTAGGGACAACTATGGGAGCCAACCCAAGGACAACTGAGAGTCCAGCACAGTGCCACTGATAAAAGTAAAATACTTGTTATCTTTTAATACTTCTAAATAATGCCACGGTATTTTCTTTAGCACCTTGTGTGCCAAAATCTCTAAAGTCATGACTTTGGGATCTACTTAAGGTCTTGGCCTTTTTCTTTCTTTTCTTTATCTTTCTTATATTTTTCTTAAACTCTTAAAAAGAATATAAGCATGCTACAACAAAATTAAATCAAAGGAAAGAAAATCTTACTTCTATAAGCATGCTATATCAGAAACAAATCAAAAGAAAGCAAATCTAACTTCTTCAAACATGCTACAACAGATTTAAAACAAAGGAAAACAATTCTGAAATCTTTAAGCATGCTAGAACAAAAGCTGTTCAGCAGCAAAGGAAAATTGAAACTGCAATGTGGACTTATATAGCTGTTCCTACTCAATGAAGGAACATAAATTTGAAATCTACCTTCATAAAAACAAATAAGGAAGGATCTATATCGAAAACTAAACAACTGAAATGCTAACAGCATAAAATAGCTCTACTGCATGCTTATTTAGAAGCCTATTCCTACACATGGCAGCAAAGAAAAGAACAACCAAAACTGAGATGCTACATGTATATAAGCATTTCTATTCATTGCAATGACCACAACATGAAACTACATGCTCAAAGAAAGATCTAAACCGTTCCATGTTCATTGCCATAAATTCTTCAACAGAAACTAATAAAACCAACACCGCATTCATCCTATAACCCTCTAAATATGTTTAGAGAATTAGCCATCATGAGGAAACAGATACAACATTGGAATGAAGTTAAAGCACACAAATCTGTCCAAATTATAATTCATTAAACATGCTACTGCCGAATTAAAATGGAGAAAGCAAATCTCTTAAACCTCTAGCAACATTTCTTTAAACATACTACTGCCGAACGCAAGGAAGGGAGAAGAAATCGAAGCTCGAAACTCATCAATTCACAAATCCTACAGCATATTCTGAAATATGAAGAAATCCAAACCATATGCCTAACTCAACAATTCATTTCTTTCTTCTAAACTAAGATGCTACCCAATGCCATTAAACTGCATGCTCCGAATTAAACCATTTCATGTTCTTCCTTGAACCTCACGACAGCAAGCAAAATCCCAAACATGCTTCACAGAAAAACTCGAACAAACAAGAAAACACCAAGCGAATCGGAACTACTCTTACCACAGGTGAGTAGCAACTTACATTTGTTTCCTTGACTCACAGCCGAAGGACAAACCTTCTAATGCTACTAGGGTTCGGTTAACTTGAAATCTTTGGCGACTCCTTGCGTCCACAGCTTCCCTTCGACGAGAGGATCCCGAAATGGTGAAGAACTCTCAACGTTAGCCCCCTCGCCGGCTGCCGGAGGTGAAAACCCTAGCTCCAGCTTGTCGCTGCAGTTTCACCCGAGAAAAGCACCGCGCACGTGAGAGAAAAAAGGAAAAAGGAGAAGGGAAAAGCTAGGTCACGAGTAATCAATCAAACCCTAAGTTCTCCTCTTTTATAACTTCAATATTCGGTTAACTTCTTTAAATAATTTTGCTATCAATTCTAAACAGAACCGACGGCCCGAACACTTGGTCAGCAGTGGTTTAGCGCGAGTTGGAGGTCGCGCGTTCGAACTCTGCTCGGCTCCCTTTATTTTGGTATTTCTGTTCCCAAAAATGGCTTAATACTAATTTGGTTCATATATGATCACCAATTACCCACAGCACACTTGGTTAACCCGGTTTACTTAAGGTTTAACTTAACACGAGGTCCACGGTTCGAATCTCGACTTGGATATTTTTTTGTCAAAACTCCTTCGTTTAATAAAAATACCAAACGACCTCCAAAAATTGCATAAAAATACTCTAAAAATTTCTAAAAATCCCTAAAATATTTCTATAGCATTTTAAAATTACTTTTAGGACTCTAATTGAGGAAATTGGGGTGTTTCAATTCTCTATACCTTATAAAAAGTTCGTCCTCGAACTTAGAATAATTCTGAATATCTCTGTCTCATACTGTCCTCACGCTCCTAAATAACTTCCTTGGGCTTCTGGTTCTTAATAACTTACACTACAGGTAATCTTTGTTCCTTAGTCTTTTAACTTCTTGGTCTTCTATTATTCATATTGCATCATACCCATTAGTGGTCCTTGGAAGGCTTGATATCTTCTCTATCCTTTCTAAACATACTTATGTATATGAATAAAGAAAATAGAAAAAACTCTTATCTGACTTAAGCACTTCTAAGTAATCACTCTATGCTGCAAATAATAAAGAAAGCCTAAAAGGAAACTTAAATACTTTCTTACTTGAAGACGGCAAGGTTGGTGCTGATGTGTGATGCTGGAGAATGGGAACTGCTCTGATACCAACTGTAAAGACCACCGTTCTTAATACTTTACTACTCTCTAAGAGTGACCGTTACTTAACTACTAACTCTAATTAACCGGTATAATTAAAAAACCACGAGGAATCCCTACCGAAAAATTTCGACAGAGTCTCCCCTGTACTGGTGACCATAATCATTAATACATAACATAATATACACAGCCACAGGCGGCTGGAACATTTATCAATCAACCACGCAGTTTATAAGACACAACAACTAAAAAAAAATAAACTATTCTAGCAATAACAAATGAATAAAACTCCAACAGTGGAAAATAACCAAACTAACAATGCAGAATGAAAATACAATCTAAAAAGACATAAACCATAAGGTACAACTCAACTATTTCTATCCACTAAACATGAAACTCAATACTTCCCAGGTCTCTCCATAATCCTGGCATCACACATCCATCTGCACCTCCTTGTCGCCTTCCTTTGCCAACACTTTTCTCTTCCTGTATTTGCAGTAAGAGGAAATGCAAACTATAAGCAAAATGCTTAGTAAGCGCTATCTAACTCATAAAATCTCGATATGCATGTACATTTATCTATAACATGATCTAACTGATTACTTACTGAAGATTACTCATGCTCATCTACAAATAAAAGAACAAGACATGCTGAAATGCTAAACATGTAAAGCTACTCATGCTCATAAAATTGCAAAGAACAGTAAGCTAATTTAAATAACATGCTAGCATAAAAGAAACTCAACGTGCTGATTTTAAAACAAAGTGAAACTTAATTAATCTTTTCTAAACTTATTCTTTAATCCACTTGTTTAAAACTTATTCTTTAATACTTTATACTTAAGTAAAACTTGCTTTACTTCTCTTGGGCCCGACAACTGTGCTTGCTTTTACTTTTGTAATGACCCGACCCATTTGCCGGCCCATTTGGAACCCTCGGATCGTCGACCGTCGACCGTGCAGTTACTACTTGGTTATCTAGACCTAGGGACGACTATGGGAGCTCAACCCAAGGACAACTGAGAGTCCAGCACAGTGCCACTGATAAAAGTAAAATAGTTGTTATCTTTTAATACTTCTATATAATGCCTCGGCATTTTCTTTAGCACCTTGTGTGCCAAAATCCCTAAAGTCTTGACTTTGGGATCTACTTAAGGCCTTGGCCTTTTTCTTTCTTTTCTTTATCTTTCTTATATTTTTCTTAAACTCTTAAAAAGAATATAGGAATGCTACAACAAAATTAAATCAAAGGAAAGAAAATCTGACTTCGATAAGGATGCTATATCAGAAACAAATCAAAAGAAAGCAAATCTAACTTCTTCAAACATGCTACAACAGATTTAAAACAAAGGAAAACAATTCTGAAATCTTTAAGCATGCTAGAACAAAAGTTGTTCAGCCTGGTTAAAATGTAAAGGAAAATCGAAACTGTAATGTGGACTTATATAGCTGTTCCTACTCATTGAAGCTACATAAATTTGAAATCTGCCTTCATAAAAACTAATAAGGAAGGATCTATATCGAAAACTAAACAACTGAAATGCTAACAGCATAAAACTTCTCTACTGCATGCTTATTTAGAAGCCTATTCCTACACATGGCAGCAAAGAAGAGAACAACCAAAATTGAGATGCTACATGTATATAAGCATTTCTATTCATTGCAATGACCACAACATGAAACTACATGCTCAAATAAAGATCTAAACCGTTCCATGTTCATTGCCATACATTCTTCAACAGAAACTAATAAAACCAACACCGCATTCAACCTATAACCCTCTAAATCTTTTTAGAGAATTAGCCATCATGACGAAACAGATACAACGTTGGAATCAAGTGAAAGCACACAAATCTGTCCAAATCATAATTCATTAAACATGCTACTGCCGAATTAAAAAGGAGAAAGCAAATCTCTTAAACCTCTAGCAACATTTCTTTAATCATACTACTGCCGAACACAAGGAAGGGAGAAGAAACCGAAACTCGAAACTCATCAATTCACAATTCCTACAGGATATTCCAAAATATGAAGAAATCCAAACCATATGCCTAACTCAACAATTAATTTCTTTCTTCTAAACTAAGATGCTACCCAATGCCATTAAACTGCATGCTCCGAATTAAACCATTTCATGTTCTTCCTTGAACCTCACAGCAGCAAGCAAAATCCCTAACATGCTTCATAGAAAAACTCGAACAAACAAGAAAACACCAAGCGAATCGGAACTACTCTTACCACAGGTGAGTAGTAACTTACCTTTGTTTCCTTGACTCACAGCCGAAGGTGAAACCTTCTAATGCTTCTAGGGTTCAGTTAACTTGAAATCTTTGGCAACTCCTTGCATCCACAGCTTCCCTTCGACGAGAGGATCCCGAAATGGTGAAGAACTCTCGACGTTAGCCCCCTCGCCGACTGCCGGAGGTGAAAACCCTAGCTCCGGCTTGCCGCTGCGGTTTCGCCCGAGAAGAAGCACCATGCACGCGAGAGAAAAAAGGAAAAAGGAGAAGGGAAAAGCTAGGTCACGGGTAATCAATCAAGCCCTAAGTTCTCCTCTTTTATAACTTCAATATTCGGTTAACTTCTTTAAATAATTTTGCTATCAATTCTAAACAGAACCTATGACCCGAACACTTGCTCAGTAGCGATTTAGCGCGAGTTGGAGGTTGCGCGTTCGAACTCTGCTCGACTCCCTTTATTTTGGTATTTCTCTTCCCAAAAACGGCTTAATACTAATTTGGTTCATATATGATCACAAAATATCCGCAGAACACTTGGTTAACCCAGTTTACTTAAGGTTTGACTTAACCCGAGGTCCACGGTTCGAATCTCGACTTGAATATTTTTTTGTCAAAACTTCCTTTGTTTAATAAAAATACCAAATGACCTCCAAAAATTACATAAAAATACTCTAAAAATTTCTAAAAATCCCTAGAATATTTCTATAGCATTTTTAAATTACTTTTAGGACTCTAATTGACGAAATAGGGGTGTTACAATTCTCCCTACCTTATAAAAAGTTCATCCTCGAACTTAGAATAATTCTGAATATCTCCGTCTCATACTATCCTCACACTCCTAAGTAACTTCCTCGAGCTTCTGGTTCTAAATAACTTACACTACTGGTACTCTTTGTTCCTTAGTCTCTTAACTTCTCGGTCTTCTATTATTCATATTGCATCTTACCCATTAGTGGTCCTTGGAAGACTTGATATCTTCTCTATCCTTTCTAAACATACTTATGTATATGAATAAAGAAAACAACAAAAACTCTTATCTGACTTAAGCACTTATAAGTAATCACTCTATGCTGCAAATAATAAAGAAAGCATAAAAGGAAACTTAAATACTTCTTACTTGAAGACGGCAAGGTTGGTGCTGATGTGTGATGCTGGAGAATGGGAACTGCTCTGATACCAACTGTAAAGACCACCCTTCTTAATACTCTACTACTCTCTAAGAGTGACCGTTACTTAACTACTAACTCTACTTAACCGGTATAATTAAAAAACCATGAGGAATCACTACCGAAAAATTTCGGTAGAGTCTCCCCTGTACTGGTGACCATAATCATTAATACATAACATAATATACACAGGCAAAGGCGGCTGGAACATTTATCAATCAACCACGCAGTTTATAAGACACAACAACTAAAAAAAAATAAAATATTCAAGCAATAACAAATGAATAAAACTCCAACAGTGGAAAATAATCAAACTAACAATACGGAATGAAAATACAATCTAAAAAGACATAAACCATAAGGAACAACTCAACTATTTCTATCCACTAAACATGAAACTCAAAACTTCCAAGGTCTCTCCATAGTCCTGGTATCACAGATCCATCCGCACCTCCTTGTCGCCTTCCTTTGCTAACAATTTTCTTTTCCTGTATCTGCAGTAAGAGGGAATGCAAACTATAAGAAAAATGCTTAGTAAGCGCTATCGAACTCACAAAATCTCGATATGCATGTACATTTATCTATAACATGATCTTACTGATTACTTACTGAAGACTACTCATGCTCATCTACTAATAAAAGAACAAGACATGCTGAAATGCTAAACATGTAAAGCTACTCATGCTCAGAAAATTGCAAAGAACAGTAAACTAATCTAAATAACATGCTAGCATAAAGGAAACTCAACTTGCTGATTTTAAAACAAAGTGAAATTTAATTCATCTACTCTAAACTTATTCTTTAATCCACTTGTTTAAAACTTATTATTTAATACTTTATACTTATGTAAAACTTGCTTTACTTGTTCAAAAACTTATACTTATAATACTTCAAAATAGTAATCAACTTCTCTTTGGCCCGACAACTGTGTTTGCTTTTACTTTTGTAACGACCCGACCCATTTGTAGGCCCATTTGGCGACCCTCGGATTGTCGACCGTCGACCGTCGACCGTCGACCGTCGGCCGTGTCGTTACTACTAGGTTATCTAAACCTAGGGACGACTGTGAGAGCCCAACCCAAGGACAACTGAGAGACCAGCACAGTGCCACTGATAAAAGTAAAATACTTGTTATCTTTTAATACTTCTATATAATGCCTCGGCATTTTCTTTAGCACCTTGTGTGCCAAAATCCCTATAGTCTTGACTTTGGGATCTAATTAAGGTCTTGGCCTTTTTCTTTCTTTTCTTTATCTTTCTTATATTTTTCTTAAACTCTTAAAAAGAATATACGCATGCTACAACAGAATTAAACAAAGGAAAGAAAATCTGACTTCTATAAGCATGCTATATCAGAAACAAATCAAAAGAAAGCAAATCTAACTTCTTCAAACATGCTACAATAGATTTAAAACAAAGGAAAACAATTCTGAAATCTTTAAGCATGCTAGAACAAAAGTTGTTCAGCCTGGTTAAAATGCAAAGGAAAATCGAAACTGCAATGTGGACTTATATAGCTGTTCCTACTCATTGAAGCTATATAAATTTGAAATCTGCCTTCATAAAAACTAATAAGGAAGGATCTATATCGAAAACGAAACAACTGAAATGCTAACAGCATAAAACAGCTCTACTGCATGCTTATTTAGAAGCCTATTCCTACACATGGCAGAAAAGAAGAGAACAACCAAAACTGAGATGCTACATGTATATAAGCATTTCTATTCATTGCAATGACCACAACATGAAACTGCTTGCTCAAAGAAAGATATAAACCTTTCCATGTTCATTGCCATAAATTCTTCAACAGAAACTAATAAAACCAACACCGCATTCATCCTATAACCCTCTAAATATGTTTAGAGAATTAGCCATCATGAGGAAACAGATACAACATTGGAATCAAGTGAAAGCACACAAATCTGTCCAAATCCTAATTCATTAAACATGCTACTGCCGAATTAAAAAGGAGAAAACAAATCTCTTAAACCTCTAGCAACATTTCTTTAAACATACTACAGCCGAACGCAAGGAAGGGAGAAGAAACCGAAGCTCGAAACTCATCAATTCACAATTCCTACAGCATATTCCGAAATATGAAGAAATCCAAACCATAAGCCTAACTCAACAAGTCATTTATTTCTTCTAATCTAAGATGCTACCCAAAGCCATTAAACTGCATGCTCCGAATTAAACCATTTCATGTTCTTCCTTGAACCTCATGGCAGCAAGCAAAATCCCTAATATGCTTCACAGAAAAACTCGAACAAACAAGAAAACACCAAGCGAATCGGAACTACTCTTACCACAGGTGAGTAGCAACTTACCTTTGTTTCCTTGACTCACAGCCGAAGGAGAAACCTTCTAATGCTTCTAGGGTTCGGTTAACTTGAAATCTTTGACGACTCCTTGCGTCCACAGCTTCCCTTCGACGAGAGGATCCCGAAATGGTGAAGAACTCTCGACGTTAGCGCCCTCGCCGGCCGTTGGAGGTGAAAACCCTAGCTCTGGCTAGTTGCTGCGGTTTCGCCCGAGAAGAAGCACCGCGCACGTGAGAGAAAAAAGGAAAAAGGAGAAGGGAAAAGCTAGGTCACGGGTAATCAATCAAGCCCTAAGTTCTCCTCTTTTATAACTTCAATATTCGGTTAACTTCTTTAAATAATTTTGCTATCAATTCTAAACAAAACAGATGGCCCGAACACTTGGTCAGCAGCGGTTTAGTGCGAGTTGGAGGTCGCGCGTTCGAACTCTGCTCGACTCCCTTTATTTTGGTATTTCTATTCCCAAAAACGGCTTAATACTAATTTGGTTCATATATGATCACAAAATATCCGCAGCACACTTGGTTAACCCAGTTTACTTAAGGTTTGACTTAACCTGAGGTCCACGGTTCGAATTGCGACTTGGATATTTTTTTGTCAAAACTTCCTTCATTTAATAAAAATACCAAACGACCTCTAAAAATTGCATAAAAATACTCTAAAAATTTCTAAAAATCCCTAGAATATTTCTATAGAATTTTTAAATTACTTTTAGGTCTCTAATTGAGGAAATTGGGGTGTTACATATTGACAAGATAATTAATGGGTGAAACCCTCCTCTTATAAATGTTTGAATTTGTATACGTCCACACTATCGTGGCATACAAAATTCACGATGTTTGAGGTGTTGGTGAATTTAAATGATATTGTTTTGATGAATCAATATTATTTCAAATTCAAAGTTTTTGACTAAATATTTGATAGACCAACTATTAATTTTATTTGTCATAAAGTTAGGATAACGAGATAATAAAATTAATGAATAAAATTTCTTTTTTGATTTTGTATATGTCCACACTATCGTGGTATATAAAATTCATGGGGATTTTAAGGTGTTAGTCTTGATCAAATATTTTTGTGATTCTTAGGATTTAAAATGTTTGTCAATCCCCTAGTTGTTATACTATAGAATAGACTTATTAGTCCCAATTGTAAGGATTGGAAATAGGACTTGGACATTTAGGTAGACTGTCCTCTTAAAACTAAGAACAAAATAGGTGTATTTCATTCATTAGTTAATACATGATTAGTGGTGTTATCTACCAGTACCTGGAGTGTAGATACTGGAGCCACTGATCATGTCTGCAATTCATTGCAGAGGTTCCAGGGAACCCGATAACTATATGAAGGGGAAGTCACCGTCTACATGGGTACCGCTGCAAAAGTGGTAGCTGTTGCAGTGGGAGATGCTTATCCTCTGATAGGAATATAATATGGATTTTCAGAAATTATCTTTACGTACCAAGTTTAGAAAGAATTTGATTTCAGTTTCTAAACTATCGAAGAATAGATATTTTATCTATTTTGATAACAAACTTGTTATCAAGAAAATATGAAAGATATCTATTCAGGTACATTGGTTGACAATTAATAAATCCAATAACTTCCACAATGCAATAAATGGAAATTAGTAACACATCTTCTAACTTTAATAAGAGAAGGGAACCTTCGGAAATGAACCAATTACATCCTTGGTAGTCTAAGGCTAGGTTATATTAACTTGAGTAGGATTCAAAGGATAAAAACCAATGAACTCTTAGGTTCATTGGTAGTGGAAATCTTTCCAATCCTGTGGGTCTTACTTGGAAGGAAAAATAACCAAGAAGCTTTTAAAGTCTAAGGGGTATAGAGCCGAGGATGTGTTGGAATTGGTTCATTCTGATTTGTGTGGTCCTATGACTATCCAGAAAAGAGGTAGGTTCGAAAATTTTATCTATTTTATAGACAACTATTTGAGATATAGATACATTTACTTGATGCACCGCAAGATTAAGTGCTTTAATTAGTTCAAAGAGTACAAGGCTGATGCGGAGAAACGACAAATTAAAAGTATCAAGTCACTATGGTAATATCGTAGTGGCGAGTACCTCTTGGGAGAATTTAGGAGTCACTTATCAGAAGAAGGGATTCAATCCCAACTAACTGCACCTGGTACACCCCAATAGAATGGTGTAGTGGAAAGAAGGTATGAGGCTCTTATGGAATAATTAGATCGATGATAAGTTATTCAGAAAACTACCAAATTCGTTTTAAGGATATACACTGGAAACGGAAGTGAACATAGTACCTTCAAAGTCAGAACTCTCTACTCCCATAGAATTACAGAATGGGCGTAAGCCTAGTCTAAAGCATATTCGGATTTGGGTGGTCTAGCACATGAGAGACACTGATAAGTTGGGCAGAAGTTCACTTGTTTGTAAGTTATCCTAGAGAAACAAAAGGAGATTTATAGTCCTCAAAATCGGAAGGTCATTGTTAGCATCAATGACCGATTTCAGAAAAGGACTATACAATGAACCACAAGCCCATAAGTAAAATTGTTCTTAAAGAAATGACACGTCTAATCTAGTACCAACTGTATAAGATGAAATATCATAAGAAACTGCAACACGTATCACAAATGATACACAATTACAGATAGTGCCTCATCGTAGTGGGAGGGTTATTAGGCAACCTAAAAGATTCATGTTTTGGGGGAGTCTTTAGACTCGATCCCTGGTGGACATGAACCTGATCTCCGGACATATGACGAAGCACTTCAAGATAAAGATGCAGCATCTTTGCAAAGAATAAAGAATTAGAATATATGTATTCTAATAGAGTCTGGGAGCTTATAAAATCACCAAATAGTGTAAAAGTCATTGGGTGAAAATAAGTCTACAATAGGAAAAGAGGTATAGACAGGAAGGTAGAAACTTTCAAAGCAAGGCTAGTTGAAAAAGGAAACTTTTTTACCGGTAGCCATGCTTAAGTCTATCCTGATTCTTTTATCTATGAGATTTAGCAAGTGGATGTCAAGATAGTTTTTCTTAATGAAAGTCTTAAGGAAAACATCCATATATATCAACCAGAAGGGTTCATTGCAAAGAGCAAAGAGCATCTTGTGTAAGCTCAATCAGTCTATGGACTAAAGTAAAGCTTCAAGGTCTTGGAACATCCGGTTTAATAAAGTTATCCAGATCTATGGATTTATTTAATAACCGAATGAGTCATGTGTATACAAAGAGTGTGATGGAAACGTGGTGGTATTTCTTATACTATACGTAGATAACATGTTTGGTAGTTGGAAGCAATATCAAAGTGTTGTCAGATGTAAGGGTATGATTGTCCAAACAATTTGATATAAAGAACTTGGGAGAATGCATATATTCATGGGATTAAAGGGATCACCAGAAAAGAATATATTTTACTTATCCCAAACTTCATATATCGAAACAATCCTTGCTCATTTTAAGCATGCAAAACTCCAAGAAAGGTTTCTTACTTTTTAAGCATGGAGTAGTTTTATCTAAAGAGATGTCTCCGAAGATATCAAAGGAGATAGAGGAAATAAAGGCAGTTCCTTATGCTTCGGTTGTCGGAAGCCTAATGTATTCTATGCACAAGATCAGAAATCTGCTTTGTCGTGGGCATGGTTAGCAGATATCAAAGTAACCCTGGATAAGGACATTGGACTGCGGTAAAACATATATAGAAGTATCTTAGAGGCACTAGAGATTATATGCTAGCTTACAAGGTAGATAATTTGCTCCCTATAGGTTGCATGGATTTTGACTTCAATCAGATAGGGACAATAGTAAGTCAACCTCGGGGTTTTGTGTTTACTTTAGGAGGTGAAGTCATAACTATGGAGGAGTGTTAAGCATAGGTAATTTTCGGACTCTACCACAGAAGCTGAGTATATGGTTGCCTTTGAGGTAGCTATAGAAGCTGTATGGCTTAGATACTTCAAGATAGACATAGATATGATTTCTGGTTTGCCCAAAATAATTTGGTCCAGTAGCAAACTCGAAGAAACCATAAGTCCATAAGGCAAGTAAACACAATAGAGTGCAAGTACTACCCAATACGAGAAATCGTATAACGAGGAGAAGTTGTTGCCGCTTAGATTGCATCAAGTGATAACTTGGATGATCCTTTCACTAAGGCCCTTAAGGAAAGAGCTTTTTGATGGGCAAGTTGAAGGGTTGGGAATTAGATGTATGGCAGCAGATATGGCAGCTTAGTCTTTTAGTATAAGTGGGAGATTGTTAGGATGTATATTAAAAGCCTAGCTTTCGGTATAAACATTTATCTAGAAATAAGAATCACATTGGTAAATTGTCTACATTTATGATAAATGTAGTTGTTCAATTAATTTATATTGTAGATAACATGGTGTGTGGAGTCACACACAGAGGATTATATTATGAGTACCTTATAAATTATAAACAGTAGCTCACAACCAAGATGGAAAGGAACAAACCATTGGAAGGTCGTAGGGTAATTAGGTATTAGTTTATCTTAACTATATAATTACACTAGTACACTTAGAGTGTATTGGGTAGGACCATTAGAGGTCGTTTCTTTTTATACTAACTTTATAAAAGAACAAAGACCTCAGTTATTATGGAAGTGTGTGCTCTTAATCCTAATATAATAGCAACCACATATATTTGATATTTATTTCTTTAATTTATCAATGTATTTGATTTAGTTCGATAAATCAATAAGCCCGATAAGTTGGGAAATGATATTACTTATAGTGTGTGTTGTTGATTATAGAAGGAAACTGTGTCCTAGTAATCTAGGTTGAGAATGACCCCAAGAGGAGCTCATAAGGATTGTCATGTTAAACCCTACAGGTGGACTTAGTCCAACATGACGATAAGGTTGAGTGGTACTACTCTTGGACTAAGATATTAATTAAGTGAGTTGTCAGTAACTCATTTAATTAGTGGTCATTTGACATCTTAAACATAGGGAGACTAACACACTCATAATAAGAAGGAGCCCAAAATGTAATTTGGGATTGGTGCGGTAGTTCAATAATAATTCTTTAGTGGAATGAATTATTATTGATGAAATTAAGTTTGGTGTTCGGGGCGATCACGGGAAGCTTAATTTCTTCAAGAGACCAAAAATCAATTTCTCCTCTCGGTCCTTATCGTAGCCTCTTGTATATAGAGAATTATACCCACCTATACCCACCTTCTTACCCAACCTATAGGGGTCGGCCAAGCCAAGCTTGAAGCTCAAGCTTAGGGTCGGCCAAGCCTAAAGGTTGAGCCTTAAGGTGGCCGACCAATTGCTTGGAGCCCAAGCTTAGGTGGTCGGCCACATCATATTTTAAAGAGATTTTTATTAAAATTATTTCTTATGTGGATATCATGGTTTTAAAAGAGAGTTTGAAATTTAAATCTTTCCTTTTATAGCTTTCTACAAAAGATTAAGAAAAGATTTGAAATCTTTCCTTATTTGTAGATTGAAAGGTAGATTTTAATTTTGAAAAAACTTTCCTTTTTAACCATGTTCATGATTTAAAAGCGAGTTTAAAAATTAAATATTTCTTTTATAAAGCTTCTACAGAAGATTAAGAAAAGATTTGATATCTTTCTTTATTTGTAGATTAAAAGAGATTTTAATTTTTAGAGATAACTTTCTTTTTATCCACATGTTTAAAAGAAAGTTTTAATTTATAATTTTTTTTATAATACACCATGAAGGGAAAAAATTATTGGATAAATTTTTTATAAATTTTCGGAGACAAATTAGGAAGTTTTAAATAATTAAAACTCTCCTTGTTTATAGCTTTAATGTGGCCGGCCATGTAATGTGAGAAGAGAAAATTATTTTTAATTAAATAAATTTTCCTTTTCATGGCAAAAGAATTAAGGAAGTTTTTTATTTAAATTTCCTTATTTGCCAAGACCAAGGATTATAAAAGAGGGGGTAGAGGTGCCTTCATGGCTAACGACTCTATTCTATTCTTCCTCTCTTTTCCTCCTTGGTGGCCGGCCCTAGCTTCTCCCTCTTCTCTTCTTCTTGTGGCCGGAGGCAACTTCTCTAGGAGCTTGGTTGGTGGTCGGTTTTTACTTGAAGAAGAAGAAGGAGGAGGAGGAGGCTTTGTTTCCTAGCATCCCTTAGAGCTTGGTGGTGGCCGAACCTCATCCTTTCATGGAGCTATTGTGGTGGCCGAATATTGCTTGGAGAAGAAGGTGGCTTAGGTGGATTCTCATCTCGGTAGATCGTTGCCCACACAACATCTGGGATAAGAAGAGGAATACAGTAGAAGATCAAGAGGTTATTTCCTTACAAAGAAAGGTATAACTAGTAATTGTTTTCCTCATCATACTAGTTTTCTTTGTAAAGTTATTTTTGGAAATACCAAACACAAGAGGCATATGATTCTAGAGTTTTCGGATTTGTTTCGAAGTTGTGTTTCTTTTCTTTTATTTTTCGAATTTGTGATTCGATTGTTCTTTTTGGTTAAACCTAGAGTTATTTAAGGAAATTAAATATTAGCTTTCCTTAAAAGGCTTTGTCTAGGCGGTGGTGGTTGTTCCCATATCCAAGAAGGTCATGTGCCTTACCATGCAGTCCTGGAAGCCAATTTTGGAAATTAATATTTAATGGAATTAATAACATAGGTAGATTTGGATCAATAGTGTTAAGTTCCGCTTGCGATCCAAATCTAAACCATCAAGAATAGATAAGTTAAATTTGGAATCAATGATGTTAAGTTCCGTTTGCGATTCCTAATTTAACTTCTAATGAACACAATAGGTTATTTAAGGAATGGTTCGACACTTGTACAAAAAAATTTTGTACAGTGGAACTGATACGTTTTCCTAGGACTAACCAACATGGGTGAGGAGCCAGAAATTTGGGAAGTCCTGGTGAAGAGCCAGGCAATTAAAAGTCCAAGTGTGATCTTAGCAAAGGAGGAAGTCCTGGTGATGAGCCAGGCAATTGGAAAGTCCTGGTGAGGAGCCAGGCAATAGAAAGTCCAAGTGTGATCTTGGCAAGGGTTGTAAGTCCAAGCATGTAGTCTTGGCAAGGTAAATCCTAGTGTGACTTGGTAAGGAGACTCGATAACTAGGATGAGACTGAAGGAAGCTCTTGAAGGCAAGGCATGAAGGATGGGGAGATATCCGAGGGCTGTAAGGCTGATGAAGGAGGCTAGAAGGCAAGTTCGAGGTTGGTGAGTGTGATGGTATAATCCAACAACTAGGATAAGACCGAAGGAAGCTCCTGAAGGCAAGGCGTGAAGGATGTGAGATATCTGAGGGACGCAAGGCTGATGGAGGAGGCTAGAAGGCTAGTTCGAGGTTCGTCGGTGATCCTGTCTAAGAAGCCTGACAAAACGGAAAGCTGGGAAAAAACCTACTACTGATGAAGAATAATACCTGTAGAATACCGATCTGAGAAACCTAAAGCAGATATGGGAGAATGAAGTCAAAGAATGCCCTCCTCGTGCGAACATCCAAAGACGAAGGGATGGATTCAATGAAGAAAACCAAGATCTGGAGCTTCCAAAGCTTCCTGCGCACAAAAGACCAACCAACACTATTGTCAGTGACCTAAGACTGGCGTGAGAATCCCTGGCTAGGCCCTCCGACTCTCAAGTCAGTGATCTCTCTTAGTGTGGAAGAAGGAAGAAGAAGAAGATGAACAGTAACTGAAAAACTAGGGTTGTGAGTGTGAGCCTCTACGTGAACAAACCTGGCCAATGGAGAGGATTCCCCTTTTTATACCACTTCATATAACCTCCGTAGTCATGAAGTGGACCTTGGTTTGTTTGAGTTTGTTACGAGATGACGTAAGCCATATACTTGCAAAAAATAGCTTTTAAGGAATCTTTTTTGTACCCCAGATGTACCTTCTTTGTCATCTAGTACCTGCAGAAGAGTCTAGAAACATTCTTCCCGCCAAATTAGTCTAC
Source organism: Zingiber officinale (assembly GCF_018446385.1). Classification (NCBI taxonomy): domain Eukaryota; kingdom Viridiplantae; phylum Streptophyta; class Magnoliopsida; order Zingiberales; family Zingiberaceae; genus Zingiber; species Zingiber officinale. The sequence goes on along the minus strand of NC_055987.1, from coordinate 69,251,123 downwards.
TTGTTATGCAATCACATGAAGCAGATATTTTCATAAGCTATTCATAAATATGATTAAAATGCTTGTTCTCGTCCTGTCCTATAAGTTATATTTTATCACCCCTGCCTGGATATCCCGGCCGATATTAGTCTATATGTTCTTAAGCATGCTATCTCGGATGATATTGCTCTATATTTTCTTAAGCATGTTATCCCGGCCAATATTGGCCTATATTTCATCAACCCTGTTATCCCGGCCAATATTGGCCTATATTTCCTCAACCCTGTTATCCCGACCGATATTGGCCTATATTTCCTTAAGCATGTTATCTCAGACGAGATTGCTCTATAATTTCTTAAGCATGTTCTCCCGGCTGATATTGGCCTATATTTCCTCAACCCTGTTATCCCGACCGATATTAGTCTATATGTTCTTAAGCATGTTATCTTGGACGATATTGCTCTATATTTTCTTAAGCATATTATCCCGGCCGATATTGGCCTATATTTCCTCAACCCTATTATCCCGGCCAGTATTTCCTTGTATTTTCTTAAGCATGTTATCCCGGCCGAGACTAGCCTACATTTTCTTAATTGTGTTGTCCCGGCCGATATTTACATTGCTTAATTTTGCTATCTCTATTTCCCCCTTTTCACCGGGGACCCACAAAACCTAACCCATATCACTAGCCTTTCCCTCAAGTCTAGTCGAAGGAGCTGTAGTCGACTGACTCGACATAAGTCTAATTTTGTTTCTTTGTCTATCTTTAATCGTGACTCTGTCATGGCCACTGCAACAGACCCGTGACCTTTTCTGTAGTAGTTCTCATGACTTCTGGTACAGCAGTCTCATGAACCCAAGTATAGTGATCCCATGAGTCTTTTAACCCTTTAAATAGGGCTATGATCCTTCCTTTATTTTTCACCTACCTTAGTTCTTTTCTACCTTGTTTGCCTCCCCTTACAGATAATATGGCTTTAGACCTCCCTTTCTGGAGGCAATTCTCTTTGGACAAGGTGACATCTAAATATGAAGTTGTCCAAGCTTTGGATTTAGCTAACTCTATGGCGCGAGAGCTGGAGATATTTCTGTCGGTCATCCGATTTCAAGTGCAGTCGGGAACCATCTTAAAGAGGAAAGTTTGTCAGGATTTGGAGCATAAGTCCCTAGAGTGGAACGACTTGATGGCCCGATGTGCTGTTAGTGATCACTTAATGTCACCATCACAACCCTGGTTGCTTCGGTCTCAGGATAAGGTGGATGTTCTGGGAGCAGATTTCCAAAGTCTCAAGCAGGAGGTGGACATTTCAGTCACATGTAGGAGAGAGTATGAACAAGTTTGTGCCTGCTTGTCATGAGACCACTCTGTTTCATAGTTTCCTTCGTCCGGGTAAAATATTTCCACTTCTTCAACCCAGGCAAGCTTCCTTCGTGCTAGGCAAAATATTTCCACTTCTGTGCCTTGGCCAAATTTATCCTTAGCGGGGTTGAAGTTTTCTAAGGAGTTTGAGAGCTCCTATTTGTAACTTTTGTTGACCTTCCGAGGTTTAATGTTTTGAGAGGGAAATGTAATGTTATGTATCTGATCATGTTCTAAGTATAAAATCGAATGATCTTTTGTATCAAACTGGGTGACTTTCTAGAATCCTTCTGGTTCATAAGAATAGACGAGCTTCTCAATTTATAATGCTTGTATATCTTCAACCTTGTTATGCCTAAAGACTTTTTTAAACCCAAATTATGTCACTATTAACCTCCTCTTTAAGTGTAATCTAAAGAGGTGGTGTCAGACTTTATTTTATTTTATCATTCTTCTTCCGTCTCTCTTCATTGTACACAGTAAACTACGCCTCTTTTTCCAAAACTTCCTTGATCATGATTGGCCATTCAACGATAAGAGAATTTTGGAGGCGTGCAACACGACACCACCAAACCCTATATGACTCAATTTGTCGCGTCCATCATAAATGCCCATTTATGGTCATATGACGCGTGTCTTTTCTCCTTTTTGTAACATCAGCTTTTGCATTCTTCTAAAATCAATGGTGTCTGTTAATAAAATGTATTCTGATCTAACGGTGACCTTATGCTCTCTCAACCCTAAATCCTTCATCTTCTTGTCGACTTTGTCTCTTCTTCCCTGCCTTAGTGCTTCTTCCCTACTGTGATCTTCTCGCTCAATCTTCGTGCTCGCTTCCAGTGATTTCCTTCCTTGACTCCAGTAAGTAACTTGTTGTTCTGTTAACCTTTACTTCTATATATGGCTGAAGAAACGATCGCTCCCTGGTATACTCAAATTTCGTCTTCTTTCAACGAGGATGCTCGGCTTGCTATCCGTGTGCAATATGAAATTCCTAGTGAATATGACATCATAATCCCTAATCCAGATGAGCATCCTCACCATCCTCCTGCTAACTGTGTAACTTTCTTTAAGGATCAGTTGATAGGAGGTTTGAGGTTTCCCATTCCTCCTTTTCTAATCGACGTGAGTTAATATTTTGGCATTCCTCTTCAACAATTTGTGCCTAATGCCTTTCGTTATTTGTGTGACCTGTATATGTTGTTTCATACACTTGACATCCCTCCTTCTCCTCAAAATGTTTTTATATTTTCCTATCCAAAGGTAGTGGAACCAAGTGTTTTTCTTTTTCAATCTCGGACTAAGATGGTCCTTTTTGATGACATGCCTTCTTCTCTCAAAGCCTGGAAATCTCACTTCTTCTTCATAAAGTTTCTGAGACCTGTTCCGTGGTCTCACGCTTGGAGATCTTCTTTACCTCCTTTACCCGACGTCATGGAGTTTCACCTTCACCCCTCTTTCCCCCTTTTTTGTGAGAAGTTGCTATGTCGTTGTCTTTCTATCACTGAATGGCTGCAAAACGATCTATTGTATCTATTTGGTTTGAACCCAGTCAAGCATAAGACAGACGGCTCCTTAGGTAAAGTTCTATTTCTTCTTCTATCAATTTTTACTAACTAAAGCGTTTTCTTCCCTTTGTATAGTGGCTGGTTTTTATGCTGCTCTAATTGATGAAGAACTACGTCTGGAAGAGGTCACACTTCACGCAAAAGAAAAAGAGCTTCTTGCTGCCATTAATCCTCCACCTCCAATTGAAGCCTCGGTTCCCCTAGTTGAAGCCTCTAGTTCTCAAGTTCCTGAGGTTCTTCCTACACCTCCTAAAGTTCCTGAGGTTCTTCCAGCAGGAACTTCTCCTGCCTCTTTGCTAATTGTTTCATCAGTAGTGGCTGTTGCTTCTCCCCCAACCGCTTCCCTTCCTGTTATCGAGCTTACATCCCCTGTGGGCTCAGAAAAATCCCTGGCTAAAGCTGCTCCCTGCAAACGCCCAGGGCGCAAGCTCACCAGAGTTCCTCCTCCCAAAAGGAGACTCATTCTTCCTGCTGACGAATTACCTTCAGCGGGTTTTGCTTCTGCTGATCTTCCTCCTACTGAGCCTACTTTGGTTAACCTTTATCCCTATCTTGTTTTCTCTTCCTCGCCTTCTTCCAGTACTACTGCTCCTGGTGGCACTTCTTTTACTTTTCCCTTATCTCTTCCGGAGTCTGGTTCTTTATCTTCTTCCTTTTCTTCTTACTTGATTTTTGCTCCCCCTTCTATCCCAACCTCGTCCTTTTCTACTAGTTCTTCTACCATTCCTGTCCTCCCGGTGTTATTGGGAGGTTCTTTTGTCACTGCTCGGGAGGAAATTCACCCTCTCTTCGGAGAGCCTACCCCTCCTAAAACAATCAATCAGTTCTCTCATGAGGAGACCAAGGTATGTTTAGTTTTACTTATTCATTATTTATCCTTGACTATTTTATGACCTCTTGTTTTGTTCTTAGCAATGGATGGCCAATATGGGCCTGGCTCGACTAATACATAACTTATATTCTGAGAATGAGAAGCTGAAGCTACAAGTTGCTAAGCTATCTTCTGCCACGCTCTCAGATGAGTCCAAAAAACTGTATGAAGCTCAGGTTGAGAGCCTTCAGACTCAATTTATATCGGCTACAGATCTTAATACTGAGTTATCCTCCAAATTAGAGAAGCAGGTTGTTGAAACTAACACATTGAAGTCTGACTATGAGTCTGCATAAGCTGATAAACTAAAGGCTCTACGTCTGAAAGATGATGAAATAGCTTCTCTAAACACCTCCTTGAACACAATTAAAGTAGAGGCCTCCACAAAAGATGCTGAGTTAGTCTTCCCAGACGGCTTCAGTGGTTTACAAAGCTGGTGAAGACGGTCGCTTCAAGGAGCGGGCCACCACCCTGATCAACTCTCTTGAATTCAACCGACCGATCGTAAAATCTATTTTGACCACCTATACCGCTGGAGCCGAAGGAGCAGTAAAGCAATTGCGAGAAGAAAACTTCTTGCCTCGTGATCCTCCTCCTAATTTCTTGAACCGACGCAAGCTTCTTGATAACTGGCCTGCCGATTTGTTTCCTCAGCTATCCTTAGAGTAATATTTTCGCTTGAATCTGGATCATTGTGTAAAGTTAAACTTTTCTTTCTACCACTATATTTGCTACTTTTCATTCATGATGGTTGTTTATTTTATCCAAGCATGTCTAATGTTGCCCGGCTTGCTGCTATAAAGCCTTAATTCATATATTATAATATCGTCCATCTAGACCGGTCTATTATAACCGGTCGATTTATACTTATGCACACAAATATCGTCCGATACTTTGTATTTAGCCAAGTCCCGTCCGATATAGTATGGTACGTTATAATACTATTAATATCGTTCGATTTATTATAACCGGTCGATTTATACTTATGCAAACAAATATCGTCCGGTACTTTGTATTTAGCCAAGTCCCGTCCGATATAGTATGGTACTGTTGGTTGCTACTCGGAAAGCCTAGAGGTTCCATTGTACAAAAATTTTGTACAAAGGTCTGAACCTTTTCCTAGCTACCATGTGTTCTTTTAAATTAAATTTTGGATCGCCTGCGGAACTTAACACGTTTGATCCAAAACTTAATCTATTTGTTATTTTAGGTTTTGACTTGGATCTCCTGCGGAACTTAACACGTTCGACCCAAGTCACCTTAAGTTATTAATTCCATTAAATATTAATTTCCATAATCGGTTCCCAGTACTGACGTGGCGAGGCACATGGCCTTCTTGGATATGGGAGCAACCACCACCGACTAGACAAAACCTTTTATAGAAAGCTAATATTTAATTTCCTAAAATAACTTTAGGTTAACCGAAAAGAACAATCAAATCACAAGGAAAAGAAAAACAAAAGAACACTATATCGAAAACGAATTCGAAACTCTAGAATCGTATGCCTCTTGTATTTAGTATTATTTCCATAAATAACTAGCATGATGCGGAAAGGAAAAATTACTAGTTATACCTTCTAAAAGACCTCTTGATCTTTTACCGTATTCCTCTTCTAACCTCGGACGTTGTGTGGGCAACGATCTTCCGAGATGAGAACCACCAAGCACCTTCTTCTTCCTTACAAGTTTCGGCCACCACAATTCTCCAAGAGAAGTAGAGGTCCGGCCACCACCACCAAGCTCCAAGGGATGCAAGAAACAAAACCACCTTTCTCTCCTTCTTCTCCTAGATAGAACCGGCCACCATCAAGAGCTCCAAATAGAGGTTGCCGCCGGCCATAAGAAGAAGAGAAGAGGAAGAAGCTAGGGCCGGCCACCAAGGAGGAAAAGAGAGGAGAAGAATAATAGAGTTGATCACCTATGAAGGCACCTCTACCCCCTCTTTTATAATCCTTGGTCTTGGCAAATAAGGAAATTTAATTAAAAACTTCCTTAATTCTTTTGCCATGAAAAGGAAAAATTTATTTAATTAAAACAATTTTCCTTTTCTCAATTTACATGGCCGGCCACCCCAAAGCTACAAACAAGGAGAGTTTTAATTAATTAAAACTTCCTAATTTGTCTCCAGAAATTTATAAAATTTCTTCAATAATTTAAGACCTTCATGATTGGTTTATAAAAAGGAAATTTAATAAATTAAAATCTTTCTTTTAAACATGTGGATAAAAACCAAAAGGAAAGTTATCTCTTAAAAAATTAAAATCTCTTTTCAATCTACAAATAAGGAAAGATATCAAATCTTTTCTTAATCTTTTGTAGAAACTAATAAAAGAGAATATTTAATTTTTAAACTTCTCTTTTAAATTATTATCATGGTTAAAAAGGAATGTTTTTCTTAAAAATAAAATCTCCTTTCAATCTACAAATAAGGAAAGATTTCAAATCTTTTCTTAATCTTTTGTAGAAAGCTTTTAAAAGGAAAGATTTAATTTTTAAACTCTCTTTTAATATGGCCGGCCACTCAAGCTTGGGCTCCAAGCTATGGTCGACCTTAAGGCCAACCTTGGCTTTGGTCGGCCCTAGCTTGAGTTCCAGCTAGCTTGGCCGGCCACTATTGGTTGGGTAAAAGGTGGTATGTGGTGGGTATAAATCTCTATATACAAGAGGCTACGATAGGGACCGAGAGGAGGAATTGGTTTGGTCTCCGATAAAATTAAGCATCCGTGCTCGCGAACACACAACTTAATTTTATTAATAATAATTCATTCCACTAGAGAACTATTATTGAACTACCGCACCAATCCCAAATTACATTTTGGGCTCCTTCTTATCATGAGTGTGTTAGTCTCCTTGTGTTTAAGATATCGAATGTCCACTAATTAAGTGAGTTACTGACAACTCATTTAATTAATATCTTAGTCCAAGAGTAGTACCACTCAACCTTATCATCATGTCGGACTAGGTCCACCTGCAGGGTTTAACATGACAATCCTTATGAGCTCCTCTTGAGGACATTATCAACCTAGTATCTCTAGGACACAGTTTCCTTCTATAATCAACAACACACACTATAAGTGATACCATTTCCCAACTTATCGGACTTATTGATTCATCGAACTAAATCTCACCCATTGATAAATTAAAGAAATAAATATCAAATATATGTGCTTGTTATTATATTAGGATTAAGAGCACACACTTCCATAATAACCGAGGTCTTTGTTTCTTTATAAAATCAGTATAAAAGAAACGACCTCAAATGGTCCTACTCAATACACTCTAAGTGTACTAGTGTAATTATACAGTCAAGATAAACTGATACCTAATTACACTACAACCTTCTAATGGTTTGTTCCTTTCCATTTTGGTCGTGAGCTACTGTTTATAATTTATAAGGTACTGATAACATGATCCTCTGTGTGTGACACCACACACCATGTTATCTACAATATAAATTAATTGAACAACTACATTTATCATAAATGTAGACATTTGACCAATGTGATTCTTATTACTAGATAAATGTTTATACCAAAAGCTAGGCTTTTAGTATACACCCTAACAATCTCCCACTTATACTAAAAGACTATATCTGCTGCCATACATCTGATTCCTAACCCTTCAACATGTCCATCAAAAGCTCTTGCTTTAAGGACCTCGGTGGAAGGATCTATAGGTCATCACCTGATGCAATCTAGGTAGCAACAACTTCTCCTCGTTTATACGATTTCTCGTATTGGGTGGTACTTGCGCTCTATTGTGTTTACTTGCCTTTATAGACTTATGGTTTCTTTGAGTTTGCTACTGCACCAATATTATTACAATAAATTGTAATAATCTTTGGACAAACCAGAAATCATATCTAAGTCTATCTTGAGATTATTGAGTCATTCAGCTTTTATAGCTACCTCAGAGGCTTGCCATATACTAAGCTTCTATGGTGGAGTCCAGAAAAACACCTATGCTTATCACTCTTCCATAGTTATGACTTTACCTCCTAAAGTAAACACAAAACCCCGAGGTTGACTTATTATTGTCCCTATCCGATTGGAAGTCAAAATCCATGCAACCCACAAGGACCAAATTAACTGTCTTGTAAGCTAGCATATAATCTCTAGTGCCTCTAAGGTACTACAATATATGCTTTACTACGATCCATGTCCTTTTGGTTACTTTGATATCTGCTAACTATGCCTTTGGCAAAACAGATTCGATCTCGTACATAGCATACATTAGGCTTCCAATAGCCATAGCATAAAGAACTTCCTTTATTTCCTTTATCTCCTTTGATGTCTGAGACATATCTTTAGATAAAGTTACTCCATCCTAAAAAGTAAGAAACCTTTCGAGGAGTTTTGCATGCTTAAAACGAGCAAGGATTTTCCGATGTATCAAGCTTGGGATAAGTAAAATATATTTTTCTTTCGATCCCTTATTATTTTGATCTCAAAAATATATACATTCTCCCAAGTCCTTTATATCGAATTATTTGGACAACCATACCCTTACTTCTGACAACATTTTGATATTGTTTCCAACTACCAAAAATGTTATCTACGTATAGTACAAGAAATACCACCACGCTTCCATCACACCTTTTGTATACACAAGACTTATCCAGTTACTAAATAAATCCATAGATCTGGATTACTTTGATAAACCGGATGTTCCAAGACCTTGAAGCTTTGCCTCAGTCCATAGACTGATTGAGCTTACACAAGATGCTCTTAGCCCTTTGCAATGAACCCTTCTGGTTGCTTTATATGGATGCTTTCTTCAAAACTTCCATTAAGGAATGTTGTCTTGACATCCTCTTGCCAAATAGATAAAAGAATCCGGATAGACTTAAGCATGACTACCAGTGAAAAAGTTTCCTTTTTCATCAAGCCTTGCTTTGAAAGTTACTACCTTCCTGTCTATCCCTCTTTTCCTATTATAGACCTTTTTATACCCAACGGCTTTTACACCATTTGGTGATTCTACAAGCGTCCAGTTTTTGTTAGAATACATATATTCTAATTCTTTTATTCATTACTCTTTGCCAAGATGCTGCATCTTTATCTTGGAGTGCTTCATCATATGACCGGAGATCAGGTTCATGCCCTCCAGGGATCGAGTCCAAAAACTCTCCCAAAACATGAACCTATTTAGGTTGCATAACAACCCTCCCACTACAATAAGACACTTTCTGTAATTGTGTATCAATTTGTGATACGTGTTGCAGTTTTCTTGTGGTATCTCATCTTGTACAGTTGGTACTAGGTTAGACATGTCCTTTATTATTTCCTTAAGAACAAATTTACTTATGAGCACGTGGTTCATTATATAGTCCTTTTCTAAAAAATCAGTCATTGATGCTAACAATGACCTTCTGATTTTTAAGACTATAAACCTACTTTTGTTTATCTAGGATAACTTACAAACAAGTGAACTCCTATCCAACTTATCATTGTCTCTCTTTAACATATGTGCTGGATTACCCAAATCCGAATATGCTTCAAAATAGGTTTTCACCTATTCAGCAATTCTATATGAGTAGAGAGTTCTAACTTGGAAGGTACTATGTTCACTTTCGTTATCAGAGTTTATCCTTAAAACAAATTTGGTAATTTTCTAAATAACTCATCATCTATCTAATTATTTCATAAGAGTCCTTTACCTTCTTTCTACTACACCATTCTGTTGGGGTGTACCAGGTGCAGTTAGTTGGGATTGAATCCCTACTTTTGATAAGTGACTCCTAAATTCTCCCAAGAGGTACTTGCCACTACGATCTTACCATAGTGACATTTACTTTAACATTTCTCCGCATCAGCCTTGTACTCTTTGAACTAATCAAAGTACTTAGTCTTGCGGTACATTAAGTAAATTTATTTGTATCTTGAATAGTTGTCTATAAAATAGATGAAATATTCAATACTACCTCTTGTCTGGATAGTCATAGGATCACACAAATCAGAATGAACCGATTTCAACATATCTTTGACTCCATACCCCTTGGACTTAAAAACTTCTTGGTTATTTTCCTTCCAAGTAAGACTCGCAGGTTGGAAATATTTCCACTACTAATGAACCCAAAAGTTCATCAGCTACCAATGAATCCTACTTAAGTTAATATAACCTAGCCTTAGATGTCAAAGATATAATTGGTTTATTTTCGAAGGTTGCTTTCTCTTAAGTTAGAAGATGTGTTATTAATTTCCATTTGTTGCATCATGAGAGTTATTGGATTATAAATTGTCAACCAACATACTAGAATAGATAACTTGCCTATTTTTCTTGATAACAACTTTGGTATCAAAATAGTCACAATATCTATTCTATAATAGTTTAGAAACTGAAATCAGGTTCTTTCTAAACTTAGTATGTAAAGACAATTCCTAATAATCCAAATTTTATTCCTATTAGAGAATAAACCTCTCCCACTGCAACAGCTGCTACTTTTGCAGTAGTGCCCATGTGGACGGTGTTTTTTATTTTCATTTAGTTGTCGGGTTTCCTGGAACCCTGCAATGAATTGCAGACATGATCAGTGGCTCCCATATCTACACACCAGGTGCCGGTAGATAACTCCACTAAACATGTATCAACTAATGAATAAAATATACCTATATTGTTCTTAGTTCTAAGAGGACAGTCTACCTTAATGTCCAAATTCTATTTCCAATCAATTATAATTGGGACCACTAAGTCTATCCTAAAGTATATCAGCTAGGGATTGACCATCTTCCTAAGAATCACAAAAATATTTGGTTAAGACCAACTCCTTAAAAATCCCCATGAATTTTGTATGCCACGTTAGTGTGGACGTATACAAATTCAAAGAGGAAATTTTATCATTTAATTTTATTATCTCGTCAACCTTACTTTATGACGAATAAAATTAATAGTTGGTCTATCTTTAATCAAATATTTGGTCAAGACTCTAAATTTAAAATAATATTGATTCCTCTAACAATACTATTTAAATTTACCAACACCTCAAAACACCGTGAATTTTGCATGCCACGTTAGTGTGGACGTATACAAAACCAACATTTGTAAGAGGAGGGTTTTACCCATTAACTATCTTGTCAACGTAACTTTATGACAAATAAAATTATCTCAAACACCGTTAATTTTTTATGCCACGTTAGTGTGGACGTATACAAAATCAATCATTTGTAAGAGGGGTTTTAACCCTTTAATTTTATTATCTTGTCAACCTAGTTTTATGACAAATTAATAGTTGGTTTCATTTGTTCACACAAATAATAGCAGTGACTCCGATGGGGAGGATACTATTAGATGTGTCTAAGTGTATACCATTACTTGACACTAAGTCCATTAATAAGATTATGTCCCTTCCGTTGGGGAAGATCACACGCTCTTAATTAACTTCCTATAGTCATCCAAAAATGGAAGTCTGTTCTAGTGATCCGCAAACAAGGTCATCCGTTATGGAGGAAGGCACTCAGAGCCAACGCGCAAGCTTGTTTGCATCACTTACAAACCAGTAATGGAGACCATGGAATTTACTTAAAAATCCCTCTCCCACTTAGTTATTTATAAATGAGGAATTTTAACTATGCTAGCCTACTAAATATGTAAACCAACATGCACACACAGCACAATATAAAAGCAATAAATAGAAAATCTAATTTTCAACTATTATGGCTTTTATCTCTAGTTGTCCTCCGTGTGTTGTCATCCCAAGCTGCTGCCATATTTGGCCACCGCCACCAGGTCTAGCTGTCGCATCCATCTTGCTCCTAGTTCCGCTGCGCCTCTGGTCCTTAGAAGGTTCCACGCTTTGCAAGATTCGATCCGCGACATAAATAGAATTTTACATTTTTGATCCTATATTCCATAAAAGGAATGTACATGTATCTAGATCAAAAATAAAATCCTAATCAAACTAAATATAGCTCCTGCTGTATTTTATAATACAATCATGCACACACATATAAATGCCCTTGACATGTCCAAGGGTCCAATCACACACATAATAACTATAAGCCATAATAGTTGGATCCTGCATCCACAAAGTTAGCACATCCTACTATTAACCTGCCTAAATTATGTATGACATGTGCATAATTAAACAAATACCAAATACACAGAGGCAAAACCCTAGCTCTGATACCAATTGTTGGTTGCTACTCGGAAAGCCTAGAGGTTCCATTGTACAAAAATTTTGTACAAAGGTCTGAACCTTTTCCTAGCTACCATGTGTTCTTTTAAATTAAATTTTGGATCGCCTGCGGAACTTAACACGTTTGATCCAAAACTTAATCTATTTGTTCTTTTAGGTTTTGACTTGGATCTCCTGCGGAACTTAACACGTTCGACCCAAGTCACCTTAAGTTATTAATTCCATTAAATATTAATTTCCATAATCGGTTCCCAGTACTGACGTGGCGAGGCACATGGCCTTCTTGGATATGGGAGCAACCACCAACGACTAGACAAAACCTTTTATAGAAAGCTAATATTTAATTTCCTAAAATAACTTTAGGTTAACCGAAAAGAACAATCAAATCACAAGGAAAAGAAAAACAAAAGAACACTATATCGAAAACGAATTCGAAACTCTAGAATCGTATGCCTCTTGTATTTAGTATTATTTCCATAAATAACTAGCATGATGCGGAAAGGAAAAATTACTAGTTATACCTTCTAAAAGACCTCTTGATCTTCTACCGTATTCCTCTTCTAACCTCGGACGTTGTGTGGGCAACGATCTTCTGAGATGAGAACCACCAAGCACCTTCTTCTTCCTTACAAGTTTCGGCCACCACAATTCTCCAAGAGAAGTAGAGGTCCGGCCACCACCACCAAGCTCCAAGGGATGCAAGAAACAAAACCACCTTTCTCTCCTTCTTCTCCTAGCTAGAACCGGCCACCATCAAGAGCTCCAAGAGAGGTTGCCACCGGCCATAAGAAGAAGAGAAGAGGAAGAAGCTAGGGCCGGCCACCAAGGAGGAAAAGAGAGGAGAAGAATAATAGAGTTGATCACCTATGAAGGCACCTCCCCCCTCTTTTATACTCCTTGGTCTTGGCAAATAAGGAAATTTAATTAAAAACTTCCTTAATTCTTTTGCCATGAAAAGTAAAAATTTATTTAATTAAAACAATTTTCCTTTTCTCAATTTACATGGCCGGCCACCCCAAAGCTACAAACAAGGAGAGTTTTAATTAATTAAAACTTCCTAATTTGTCTCCAGAAATTTATAAAATTTCTTCAATAATTTAATCCCTTCATGATTGGTTTATAAAAAGGAAATTTAATAAATTAAAATCTTTCTTTTAAACATGTGGATAAAAACCAAAAGGAAAGTTATCTCTTAAAAAATTAAAATCTCTTTTCAATCTACAAATAAGGAAAGATATCAAATCTTTTCTTAATCTTTTGTAGAAACTAATAAAAGAGAATATTTAATTTTTAAACTTCTCTTTTAAATTATTATCATGGTTAAAAGGGAAAGTTTTCTTAAAAATAAAATCTCCTTTCAATCTACAAATAAGGAAAGATTTCAAATCTTTTCTTAATCTTTTGTAGAAAGCTTTTAAAAGGAAAGATTTAATTTTTAAACTCTCTTTTAAAACTATGATATCCACATAAGAAATAATTTTAATAAAAAATCCTTTTTAATATGATGTGGCCGGCCACCTAAGCTTGGGCTCCAAGCTATTGGCCGGCCACCTTAAGGCCAACCTTTAGGCTTGGCCGGCCCTAAGCTTGAGCTTCAAGCTTAGCTTGGCCGGCCCCTATTGGTTGGGTAAGAAGGTGGGTATGTGGTGGGTATAAATCTCTATATACAAGAGGCTACGATAGGGACCGAGAGGAGGAGTTGGTTTTAGTCTCCCGATAAAATTAAGCATCCCGTGCTCGCCCCGAACACACAACTTAATTTTATCAATAATAATTCATTCCACTAGAGAACTATTATTGAACTACCGCACCAATCCCAAATTACATTTTGGGCTCCTTCTTATCATGAGTGTGTTAGTCTCCATGTGTTTAAGATATCGAATGTCCACTAATTAAGTGAGTTATCGACAACTCATTTAATTAATATCTTAGTCCAAGAGTAGTACCACTCAACCTTATCATCATGTCGGACTAGGTCCACTGCAGGGTTTAACATGACAATCTTATGAGCTCCTCTTGAGGACATTATCAACCTAGTATCTCTAGGACACAGTTTCCTTCTATAATCAACAACACACACTATAAGTGATACCATTTCCCAACTTATCGGGCTTATTGATTCATCGAACTAAATCTCACCCATTGATAAATTAAAGAAATAAATATCAAATATATGTGCTTGTTATTATATTAGGATTAAGAGCACACACTTCCATAATAACCGAGGTCTTTGTTTCTTTATAAAATCAGTATAAAGGAAACGACCTCAAATGGTCCTACTCAATACACTCTAAGTGTACTAGTGTAATTATACAGTCAAGATAAACTGATACCTAATTACACTACAACCTTCTAATGGTTTGTTCCTTTCCATTTTGGTCGTGAGCTACTGTTTATAATTTATAAGGTACTGATAACATGATCCTCTGTGTGTGACACCACACACCATGTTATCTACAATATAAATTAATTGAACAACTACATTTATCATAAATGTAGACATTTGACCAATGTGATTCTTATTACTAGATAAATGTTTATACCAAAAGCTAGGCTTTTAGTATACACCCTAACAGGTACGTTATAATACTATTAATATCGCTTGGTTTATTATAACCGGTCGATTTATACTTATACAAACAAATATCGTCCGGTACTTTGTATTTAACCAAGTCCCATCCGATATAGTACGGTATGTTATAATACTATTAATGTCACTCGGTTTATTATAACCGGTCGATTTATACTTATGCAAATAAATATCGTCCGGTACTTTGTATTTAACCAAGTCCCATCCGATATCGTACGGTGCGTTTATAATACTATTAATCTTGGTCCGTCTTATTATAACAGCGAATATCATTCGACCCTTTGTACTTAACTAAATCTCGTCCGATCTATTGTGATCGTCTGAGTTTATTGTTAATCACATAGATGATCTTAAGTCACCCTACTAAGCTTATTCCCGACCGATTTTCCTGATACCTCTTTGATCTCTTAAGAATCAAGTACAGAAAGAGAAAAACCTGATCGCGTTTTCCGAGGAGGATCGTGAAACTTAATACCTTTTCTGTGGGATTCATCTTTCTTTTTAAATTTGATCCCATTTTCGATGACATTACCTCTTTATGGCGGTTATGATTCTGGGTATTCCTCCTTATTGGATTTATACTCTTTGTTTCTATACCCACTTTTATACTTAAGTTCTGCACGAACTGTTATTGATCTTATTATTTTATATATCCCTATGCTTTCGGGTTTCTCCTTTTCTAGTTCTTCTTCCTCCCCTGTTTAAGGGTTTCTGGGTATAAGGCCCTGAGAGAGAAAAGAAGGTTTAAAATGCTATCTTCTTCTTTCTGACTATTCCTTCCTCTTCCTTCATTTGCTTCCCTTCTACTATTCTGCCATGGCCACTTCTTCTACAGCGTGGTTTCTTTCATGCGCTTCTAGCCTTACCGAGCCGGAAGAGTTGGAGTTACAAGTAAACTATGGTTTTCCTTCCTATATGGTTCGCCCTACCCCTCAGGATAGTCCGCATCTTCCTCCTTTAGGAAGTATATCGATCTTCTGGGCTCAAGCTCTACAAGGTTTTCGATTCCCTCTTCATTCTTTTGTTGCTGATGTTAGTATTTATTTTGATATTCCTCTTAATCAGCTTATTCCTCAGTCTTTTTCTATCCTCGTGGGTTTTGTTGGGGTGTCTAAACTACTAGATTTCCCCCTATATCCTCGTCTTTTTCACTACTTCTTCATTCCCCGCCAAGTAGACATTGGTGTCTTTAAATTTCAGTCTCGTCCCAAGGCTATTTTGTTTAGCAAGATTCCTCCTCAAGAGGAATGGCGTCACAAATTTTTCTTTATGCGTCTCCCTTCTTCTCCTCCTTTTCCTACTGCCTGGATACACAATCTCCCTCTAGCTCCTAACATGGATAACTTCCTCAATGATCCTTCCGTCTCTCTTGCCTTATCCAAACTAAAGGGGTTAAATTTTGTTTACTGGCCTTGATTATGGAGGGTTTAATGTTTCGCTTTGGAATAAGTTGCATCGACACTCCCTTGGAGGTCTCTTTTGGTATGTCTAAACATTCTTGGCTATGTTTATCATCTATTTATTAATTATTTTCTATAATGACTCCCAATTTTTGTGTTTCAGCTGATGCTCTTCTACCCACTCTCATGTACAAGAACATAACCATGACCAAGTATTTTTTGAATAAACTTGGAGAGCAATTACTGCAAGCTCATCGAGCCAATCCTACTACTTCTACTTTGGGTTTGTTATCTAAAGAAGAACAAGTGGCGGAAGCTATTGCTTCTATGGAAGAGGAAGAGGAACAACCTTATGTTACCATAATCAAGAAACCTAGGCTGATTGAGAATGTTCCCTTTTGTGACACTTTTGGTACCTTTGTGCAGAATCCTGTTGCTCCATTACCTATTTCTCTTGAGAGAGGTAAGGTGCCAATGCTCCCTACCCACATTATTTCCAATCTTTCTCTTGAGAGAGGTCTACTCATTCCTTCCTCTTCTGCTATCGTTTCAGCTATTTCTACTCCTCTGATGGCTGCTACTACTCCGACCTCCTCTCAACCTCTTCCCCTGGCCTTGCCTCCTCTGGCTCTTGGAACCCAAGCTAAAAGAACGCCTTGCAGGAGATCTTCTCCAAGTCTAGGACCCTCAGTTATTCATGCTTCGACAACTGAATCAACTTTCATTGCTCTGCCATATTCCATCCCCTCTACCTCTTCCTCTGTCATTCCCGGTTCTACTACTCCCCTCCTTTCTCTTCCTTCTTCTTCTACATGACCCTCTTCTCCTTTTGCCTCCACACCTCTTTTTAGGCAGGCTTTAGGTTTGCCCTCTCAATTGGGATAAGATTCGGACCCTCCTAGTTATGGTTTTCTGCAACTACAAGGCCTTTTGGCTGAGTCTTAGCAACATAGCCAAGAACTATTAAGGGGCACGAGTATGTCCCACCGTGTTGACAGTCATAGTCACCAAGCGGTTGCTGTAAGTGTTTTTCATTATATATTGTCATCGTATCATTATTTCCTGCTAACTGCACTATTGTTTCAGTTTCTTGCCTCAAGTGTTCATATAGACCAGTTACTCATTGCTCTGGAAAGGGAAAATAACAAGTTAAGAGCTCAAGTAGAGGCACTGAAAGCCAATCTTCCTCCCTCTCACACTGAGCTTTCTCAACTGCGAGAGAAGATAGCCTCACAGACTCAACAAATAGAGACTATGAAAAAGGAATTGCAGCATGAGCAACAATTGTTGACAAACAAAGAGCTTGAAAGAACCCTAGAGTTGTAAGTGGATTGATTAAATTCCATCCTTCAGGTGGAAACTGCTTTGAAAGACAAAACCCTCTAAGATATTTCTCATAAAAACATTGTCTTAAGGAAAGTGGAGTGACTTCATACTGTCTTTCTTTCTGAGCAGGCTCAAGATTCAGCCTTAAGAGATTTCGTTATTCTACAAGAGCAAGAACAAAGAAAGGCTCAAGATGCTGAGATATCCTCACTCCAGAAGGAGAAAGAACAGCTTAAATTGGAGAGAGAAACTTTCAAAGCCCAAGCTGCCACACTACAAACCAAACTTCAAAGTTATAGGTGTTGGTGTGGGAAGCATTCGACGATCGAACCTGAGTTTTGATAATGGCAAAGGATTCAAAGTTAAGGTGTGTTGTTATCTAACATGTTGAATGAGTGTTTCAGGAAAGTCCTAACTGCGGTTAGGTAGGTGAAAACCCTAGGGGGTGGTAACCCTCGGTCCTTGGGGGTGGTCACCCTTGGTGGAGAAAAGTCCTAGCTGTGGTTAGGCAAAGGGAAAACCCTAGGGGGCGGTAACCCTAGGTCATAGGGGGTGGTAACCCTATGCGGAAAGTCTTGGCAGGTCGATGGCTTCAGGCAAAAGTCCTAGGGGGCGGTAACCCTAGGTGGAAAGTCCTGGTGTCGCGAACCAGGTGAAAGACTGGACTAGCCGGGAAGCGGATGTCCAGCAGAAAGTCCAGAAGCGTCGAGTGCTGAGCAAAAGTCCAGTCGATCTGGAGGATCGCACTGACAACAGGTAAATCTCCTGAGTGGAGTAGGTGAGGGCGCGTTCCCCGTAGAGGGAACAGTAGGCGTCGGGTCGACCTAAGGTTTTCGGTTGGAAACCCGAAGTCAGACTCGAACAGTCCAGAGACTGTCATTATCACTTCTATTATGTTTTATGTGCTAACTTCGTGCTGCAGGGTATATTTGGGATTAATGTATCTTGTAGGGACCAAAGTGCAAAGATTAACCTCGGATGAACAGTGTCTGAGGCGCCTCCATGGAGCTTGGAGGCGCCTCGGGTGCAAAACCTGAGTTGGCTACGAAGCAAGCTTCAAGGCGCCTTGGAGAGGCTGAAGGTGCCTTGAACAAGTTGATGAAGGCGTCTTGGAGAGGTTGAAGGCGCCTTGAACAAGATAAAGTTCGACCAGGTCAGTTATGATCCATGCGGGTGACGCGGCCAGCCTAGAGGCGCCTTGGAGGGGTTTAAGGCGCCTTGAACACCCTTTATAAGAGGGGTTCGAGCAGCAGTTCAAAACAACGAAAGAAAAAGCTTCCTCGTGCTGTGTTCTGCTCAAGTATTGCTTCCGAAAGTGCTGCGACAACCACCCGACTACCCGGAGCTCCGAATCTTCATTTCTTAATTGTCGTTGGTATAATTAATTCTTGTTAATTATTGTACTTCAGTTTGTAATTATTCCGAACTTATAGTTGTTGCCCACCGAAAGCGATCAAGTATCGCGGGCCTTCGAGTAGGAGTCGCCTTAGGCTCCGAACGAAGTAAATTCTTCTGTGTTTGTGTTTCTTTATTTTATTCCGCTGCGTTTTAATTACTCCGATAGTTTTGCGATTCAAAAAATGAATTAGCCCGAGCGCTATTCACCCCCCCTCTAGCGCGTCTCGATCCAATAATAGGTATCAGAGCGGGGTCACTTTGAACTGGAGAAACCACCATTCGAGCATTTCTTTTGAACTGGTGAAACCACCTTTCATTTTTTTTCCCTCCAAAACTGTTTTGGAAAAATTCATTTTCATCCTTTCACGATTTATTAATATTGATAAAATATTGAATTTAGCAAAATTTGAAATAATATTTTTTAAATATTTTTTAATAATATTTTATTATTATTTTATTATTTTTTCTCGAAACTCATAAATTTTTATTTCTATCTTTCTACCACACTACTAATCCAGGATTAAGTCCTGGGACAAGTTTTTTGCTCATTTTTTTCGTGCAAGATTCAATGGCTCTCCAAGAAGGCTATAGCACCACTCGACCACCGCTCTTCTCCGGCGAAGACTTCGGCTATTGGAAAGGCCGAATGGAGTCGTACCTACAAACCGAGTTTGATGTCTGGATGATCACCAAGACCGGGCTTGAAATACCAACGACGACGTTGGCATACCACTACCGTACGAGAACTGGGACGCGAACCTTATCAGAAAGGTAGAAGCAAACACAAAAGCAACGTATACACTTCAGTGCGGCTTAACGAATAAGGAGCTGAATCGCGCCGGCCCATTCTCAAGGGCCAGGGAGCTATGGGAGAATTTGATTCAGTTACACGAAGGTATGTCAGACACAAGTAAGCATGATAAATTATTTGAATTACATGAGCAGACTAATACTACTCCGACCGAGGAAGGTATTGCGTTGGTTGCAGGTACAAGCATAACACAGGAAGTTAGAAAGATGAAGGCAACATGGCCTGAGTCATCAAACGAATTCAAATCCGACGTAGAAGAGCAGACGAATTTCCTCGCTCTACCAATACTTGCATCCGTGGCCGAAACCGAGTCCGAGTTCGAATCTGAAACCGAGAACGAGTCAGACACCGAGTCCGAGCGAAGCCATGGATCCGTATCCATTTCTGAAGGACCCAACTCACTGTAAGCTCTTTAATGTCTAGTATCGACTTAGAAAATACAGAAAACTTAATTCCTTACCTGCTTAAGAAATTGGCTAAATCCAACATCCGGGTTAAGTCGCTCCAAAAGGAGGTAACAACCCTTAAGGAAGCGACTTACTTGAGTGCTTTAACTGAGCTAGTTCAAATTGGAAGTTCGACTCAAGTCCAACAACTTGAGGAAGAAAATTCCAATTTGAAAACTCAAATTAAAGAACTCAAGGACACGTTGGAACGGTTCACCTTGGGTTCCAAGAATTTGGATCTAATTCTTGGAAAACAGCGAGCCAGTTACAACAAATCCGGACTTGGATTTAAGACCAAAACAAAATATAAATCATATCTGACTTTAGTAAATAGAAATAATAGAAAGGTAGTCCAAGCATTGGTACCTAAGTCGAACTTGGTCAATCAAGTTGGACTTGGTGAATATTGGGTCCCGAAGGATCAAGTCTACTACCTCGATAGACCATATCGAGGCTATGATCCAGGGGGAGCAAAAAGAAAAACGATATTAATTAAACAAACTTAAAATTCAAAATTAAATTCAAAATCAAATAAAAATTTAAAATTAAATTATAAATTCAAAATTCAAACTCAAACCAAATAAAATATAGATGGAGGATCCAGAATAGCTGGCACCCCCAACTAAACTACCCGACTGGGTAACCGAACTAAATCTACCCGAAATGGGTAAACAAGAATAGACTACCCGGCAGGGTAATTAAGGTTAGATTAAAACTAGCTAGGTTTAACTTGACCCACAGTACTGGTGAAGTTTTTGGATGATAGTACGTTAGGGAAGCTTGGGCATCGCATGTCTAGGAAGATATGACTTCGACCTGGTGCATTTGGCCAAGTGCAATTGACCGAAGCTACCCTTAAATGTATCCTAACTAGTTAGACCAAGGTTTAGTATTAAGTTTAATGGGTAGGACTATTTGGGAAACCTCGAAGGCATGGTTACTTTAATGAGTTCCTTGTGACTCACCATAACCCAGAAGTTTATCCAAAGAATGCTTACTTGTTGAACCCAAAGCTAAACCTGAATCAAACACAAAGTTAAACCAAACCCTTAAATTGAACCTCAATTCATCTCATTAAAATTATAGGATTCCCTGATTGAAAATTTAGATCGGGTGAGATGACTAAGTAATTAAAATCAAACTGATAATTAATTCAAATTCAAATTCAAAATTAATTTCAAAATTATTTAAAAATCTTTTCAAAATAAATTTCAAAATTATTTTAAAAATCTTTTCTAAATTATTTTATAAATCTTTAAAACTTAATTTCAAAATTCTTTTAAAAAACTTTTCAAAATTATTTTAAAAATCTTTAAAAACTTAATTTCAAAATTCTTTTAAAAATCTTTTCAAAATTATTTTAAAAATTTTTAAAACTTAATTTCAAAATTCTTTTAAAAATCTTTTCAAAATTATTTTAAAAATCTTTAAAACTTCTAAATTCTTTTTAAAATATTTTCAAAATTATTTTAAAAATCTTTAAAAACTTAATTTCAAAATTATTTAAAAATCTTTTCAAACTTATTTTAAAATCTTTAAAACATAATTTCAAAATTCTATTAAAAATATTTAAAACTTCAAAATTCTTTTAAAAATCTTTTTAAAATTATTTTAAAAATCTTTAAAAAACTTAATTTCAAAATTCTTTTAAAAATCTTTTCAAAATTATTTTAAAAATCTTTAAAAACTTAATTTCAAAATTCTTTTAAAAAAACTTTTCAAATTTATTTTAAAAATCTTTAAAAACTTAATTTCAAAATTCTTTTAAAAAATCTTTTCAAAATTATTTTAAAAATCTTTAAAAACTTAATTTCAAAATTCTTTTAAAAATCTTTTCAAAATTATTTTAAAAATCTTTAAAAACTTAATTTCAAAATTCTTTTAAAAAATCTTTTCAATGTCATTTTAAAAATCTTTTAACTTCATTTCAAAATTTATTTGAAAAATCATTTCTAAATCTTAAAACTTCATTTCAAAATTTATTTGAAAAATCATTTCAAAATATTAAAACTTCATTTCAATATTTATTTGAAAAATCTTTTCAAAATCATTTCAAAATCTTAAAACTTTACTTCAAAATTATTTGAAAAATCATTTGAAATATCCTCTGAAAAATTAATTTCAAAACCCTTTTCAGAAGTTATTAAATTCTTTGAAATTCTAAACTCAATTAATTTTTAAATCTTCAAAATAATGGTCACACACTGATAATTTTTAAATCTTCAAAATAATGGTCACACACTCATGATTTTTAAATCTTCCAATCTGATATTTTCAATATTGTAAATTAAAGTAAACTCCATCTCACACTCACTGATAAGCTAAACATGCTTGAAAACCTAGAATGAGTGAGATGAAAAATTAGACAAAATATAAAAGACCTATTATATTTTATACATGCTTGGACTCTAGGACCCTAGGGATTCATGTTTGCATTAATTAAGGGGGAGTGAACGGAGTTAAGCTAATTATCAAGTAACTTTTGAAGAGCTTTTCAAATTTAATTAAATATCTTTCAAAAAACTTTTCAAATGAAGATTATAAGATTGAGCATGCTTTAGGGCTCTGATACCTGATCAAAACAATTTGGATAACTTAACATCTATTTAACCTGACTCATGCTTGGACTTAAGAACCAACTGAATTTGATTAAATAAACTAAATCAAACATTTAGTTTCCCCCTCTTCGTCCTAAAAATTAACAAGTTCTTACTCCTAATTTTTCAACAATAAGTATTGTTAAGCTAAGTGTCTTTTTAACTTAAGCTATATTTTCAAAATTCAATGTTTGCAAAAGACTAAGCTAAGTAGTTCATATAAAAACCTTCAAAATTTTGCAAACTTAGCCAACCTTTCAAATCTAACTTTTTATAAATTCTTACTAAGTTATTTTTTTTACCTTAATGTATTAAAAATCATAGTTTTGCAAAATTCTTACTCATTGCCTTCAAAATAATTTTTGCTAAGTAAAAAGAGACTTCAATATTCTTTAAGATTTTCAAAATTTAGCTAAGTATATTTCAAAAATCAACTAAGTTTCAAAAGTGGCTAAAATCGTTCTTAATAGTCTACTAGATATTAGCCTTTTAAACTTAGTTAAATTTTTTTTTCAAAAGTAATTTACCATTCATAAGCCTAATTTTTTTTCTTAAGAAAAATTAAAAATTGCTTGAACCTGGCTTATTTTTTGATAAATGGCAAAGGGGGAGAGTAGGGAAATTCAAAGTAAAACAAAATAAAAATCTAATTCAAAAGTAAAAGGAAGCTCTGTATTGAGGGGGAGCTTCACAAAAGTTTAAGTGTTAGCTTAAGTTATGCTTTTATTTGAATTTATATACTTAAGCTTGTTCACTTAAAATCTTTTAATATATTCATGCATCTGTTTTACTTAACATTGAATTTGAGTTGTCATAATCAAAAAGGGGGAGATTGTTGGTGCGGGAAGCATCCGACGATCGAACCTGAGTTTTGATAATGGCAAAGGATTCAAAGTTAAGGTGTGTTGTTATCTAACATGTTGAATGAGTGTTTCAGGAAAGTCCTAACTGTGGTTAGGCAGGTAAAAACCCTAGGGGGAGGTAACCCTAGGTCCTAGGGGGTGGTAACCCTAGGTGGAGAAAAGTCCTATCTGCGGTTAGGCAAAGGGAAAACCTTAGGGGGCGGTAACCCTAGGTCATAGGGGGTGGTAACCCTATGCGGAAAGTCTTGGCAGGTCGATGGCTTCAGGCAAAAGTCCTAGGGGGTGGTAACCCAAGGTGGAAAGTCCTGGTGTCACGAACCAGGTGAAAGACTGGACTAGCCGGGAAGCGGATGTCCAGCAGAAAGTCTAGAAGCGTCGAGTGCTGAGCAAAAGTCTAGTCAATTTGGGGGATCGCAATGGCAACAAGTAAATCTCCTGAGTGGAGTAGGTGAGGGCGCGTTCCCCGTAGAGGGAACAGTAGGCGTCGGGTCGACCTAGGGTTTCCGGTTGGAAACCTGAAGTCAGACTCGGATAGTCCGAAGACTGTCATTATCACTTCTATTATGTTTTATGTGCTAACTTTGTGCAGCAGGGTATATTTGGGATTAATGTATCTTGCAGGGACCAAAGTGCAAAGATTAACCTCGGATGAACAGTGTCCGAGGCGCCTCCATGGAGCTTGGAGGTGCCTCGGGTGCAAAACCTGAGCTGGCTGCGAAGCAAGCTTCAAGGCACCTTGGAGAGGCTAAAGGCGCCTTGAACAAGTTGATGAAGGCACCTTGGAGAGGTTGAAGGCGCCTTGAACAAGATAAAGTTCGACCAGGTCAGTTCTGATCCACGCTGGTGATGCGGCCAGCCTGGAGGCGCCTTGGAGGGGTTTAAGGTGCCTTGAACACCCTTTATAAGAGGGGTTCAAGCAGCAGTTCAAAACAACGAAAGAAAAAGCTTCCTCATGCTGTGTTCTGCTCAAGTATTGCTTCCGAAGTGCTGCGACAATCACCCGACGACCCGGAGCTCCGAATCTTCATTTCTTAATTGTCATTGGTATAATTAATTCTTGTTAATTATTGTACTTCAGTTTGTAATTATTCCAAACTTATAGTTGTTGCCCACCAAAAGCGATCAAGGATCGCGGGCCTTCGAGTAGGAGTCACCTTAGGCTCCAAACGAAGTAAATTCCTCTGTGTTTGTGTTTCTTTTTTTTATTCCACTGCGTTTTAATTACTTTGATAGTTTTGCGATTCAAAAAACGAATTAGCCGCGAGCACTATTCACCCCCCCTCTAGCGCATCTCGATCCAACAATAGGGAGCAGGAGGAGGATCGATGGGAGGACAGGCGCTTAGCTTATCTGAGGTCTCCAGTATTCACTAATGAATATGTCCGTCGGGTCATAGGGATTTTAAACCATTCTGTGACTGGAGTTATTCAACAATTGAGGGAAGGTGGTTATCTAACCCGCGAATCTCCCCTTCAGTTCATAAGTTGTCGCAGACTTAATCATGAATGCCCCCCAGACTTGTCAGGCGATTTTAGGTAGGCATGATTATGTACTAAAAATGACTTGTAAATAAAAGATTTGTAATTAAGTACTTGCAATATTTGTAAATAAAAGACTTGTAATTAAGTACTTGCAATATTTGTAAAAATTTGTACTTACTTGCTTTGCTAGCTTTTGTTGGCTTGATATCGCCTCTTATGAGGGACAAGAATAAGTGCTATCATTGTTACTGCTTCCTCTGAAGTGAATATGAGAGCCAAGAATAAGAATTATCTCTTTTGTGATATACTCATGGAGCCTATAGTTCTGAATAATGAGGCTTTCCATAAACTCCTTGATCTCTATTTAGGCCTAACTGTATATAAGGAATTTCAAAGACCTCAGTGCTTCCGAGGGATGTGTAATCTCAAGTAACTTTATCTGAAAAACTCCATAGGACTTATGTATTCTCGGTCGTGCATACAGTCTCGAGCGATTTTGAATAGAGAACTTCATATGATTTTGCCTTCAGATGGGGAATGTAATTTTAAAGGATTATATATATAAAGAATTCCCTCTAAACTTTGAATCCTGGTCAGAAGTGTAATATCGAGTGATCTTTTTAAAGAAATTCAAATAATTTTGAATCTAGGCCAAGTATATAATCCCGGATGATTTAATATGAAGCATTTCATCTACCCCGGGTCGAGCGTATAATCCTGACCGATTTAACATGAAGAATTCCATTAACCTTTGGCCGAGAGTATAATCCCGACTGATTTAATATGAAGAATCGACCTTTGAGTTTTCGGTCGGGCATGTAATCTGATCAATTTGAGTCAATTGAGTCCTGTGCTCTATTTTAATTAGGTACTCAATCCTACATGACTTTGTTAATGATAGTTTAAAGTCCTCGGTTCTTCCCTAGAAGACCCATCTGAGTTACTTCAAGGGATTTCCCGATCGGTTGTACTTTATGATAGTTTAAAGTCTCCGGTTCCTCCCAAGAAGACTCGTCCGGGTTACTTCAAGAGATTTCCCGATCGACTATGTTCTTGATAGTTTTAGAGTCTCCAGTTCCTCCCATGAAGGCCCATCTGGGTTACTTCAAGAGATTTTCCGATCGACTATGTTCTCGATAGTTTAGAGTCTCTGGTTCCTCCAATGAAGACCCGTCCAGGTAACTTCATGAAATTTCCCGATCGACTGTGTTCTTGACAGTTTAGAGTCTCCAGTTCCTCCCATGAAGGCCCGTCCGGGTTACTTCATGAAATTCCCCGATCGACTGTGTTCTTGATAGTTTAGAGTCTCTGGTTCCTCCCATGAACGCCCGTCCGGGTTACTTCAAGAGATTTCCCGATCGACTGTCATTTGAGTAAAATTAAAATGCTTGTACTAACCTTATGATGGTTTTAACGTCTTTGAGATTCTTTAAGGAAGCCTGGTCAGCCATTCCCCAGAGCCCCCAATCGACGAACATTTGAGTGGAATAAGAATGTTTGCCCGATAATCGCCATGTTGTGTAAACCGTGTCTATTTTTCAGGAGATATTTAGCTTGCACTATATTCACAACATTATATGAAGTACATAAATTGCCAGTGTACTTGTCATCTTTTTGCAGAATCGAATGAAGGGAACTTGTTTAAAATAAATTCAATCTGCTCCTTGGGATGTGCTGAGTTTCTAGTGATGGGGTGAACGACACATACTAAGGAGAAATTAATCCGCTCGTTCAAGGATATTTACATTTCTTGGGCGATATAAGCCCGTTAAGTTCAGAAGCGCTGTAAATAATTTGCGCTCCATGGATGCTCGAGAATTCTTCCCTCTATATCTGGGAGATAATATGAGCCCGACGCAAGTTTTTCTACTACCTTGTAAGGTCCTCCCCATTGTGGTGCTAATTTGCTAACATCCCCAGCGGGCTTAACACGTTTCCATACTAGATCTCCCGCTTGAAAAAATCTCAGGATGACTCTTCTGTTATACTTTTCCCTCATTCGTTGTCGGTATGATGTGAGGCGAGTTGCAGCTTTGTCTCTGATTTCTTCTATCATATCCAGCTCCATGAATCGTCGACTAGCATTGTCATTATCAAATAGTTGTCTTCTGTCAGATTCTACTCCCACCTCTATAAGAATCACAACTTCTCCTCCATAAACCAGTTGGAAAGGAGTAATCCCTGTAGCTTCTCGGGGTGTAGTATGACATGCCCAAAGAACACTGGGCAATTCATCTACCCAGTTGCCTCCAACATTATCCAGTTTGGTTTTTAGACCTCTGATAATCTCTCTGTTGGTTACTTCTGCTTGGTCATTGCTCTATGGATATGACACAGAGGTGAATGCTTGAGTGATACCATAGCTTTTACACCAATCTAAGATTCTATCTCCTTGAAACTATCTTCCATTATCAGAGACTAATTTATGGGGAATAGCAAATCTGCATACAATATTTTTTCACAGGAATTTAATAGCTGCATCTTCAGCAATCCGAGCTAAAGGTTCTACTTCTACCCATTTGGAGAAATAATCCACTGCTACCAATAAAAACCTTCTTTGTGCTGTTTCCATAGGAAATGGACCAACTATATCCATGCCCCATTGATCAAAGGGACAGAAAACTATAGGAGTTCTTAATAACTGTGTTGGATGATGTGGAATATTCTGATGTTTCTGACAAGAAATTCAAGTTCTTACAAATTTGGCAGCATCTTCATCTAAAGTAGGCCAAAAGTATCATGCTAGCAGAATTCTACGGGCTAAGGATCTTCCTCCTATATGACTACCACATGAACCCTGATGAACCTTTTGCAAGATAAATTGTACATCTTCTGTTCCAATACATTTTAGCAAAGGTCTAGAGAAAACTCTTTTATATAGCTATTCTCCTATCATAGTGTATTGAGAAACCCTCTTCTTGAATATTCTTGCTTGTTCTGCATCAATCAGAAGAATGCCTTGCTGCAAATATAATATGATTTGTGCTCTCCAATCACCTTGTATTTCTATTTCAGCTTGTCTTTCAACACAAGATACTAGCAATGTCTATTCAACTAGCCGATCCAAACTCCATGCCGTTATAGCAGAGGCCAATTTAGCTAATTCATTCGTTACTTGATTTTTAGCTCGAGGAATTTTTTGTATATTTACTTCTTGAAACTGAGCCTTCAATTTATCAAATGCCTCAGCATATAACTT
Source organism: Zingiber officinale (assembly GCF_018446385.1). Taxonomy (NCBI): domain Eukaryota; kingdom Viridiplantae; phylum Streptophyta; class Magnoliopsida; order Zingiberales; family Zingiberaceae; genus Zingiber; species Zingiber officinale. The sequence continues at coordinate 69,223,100 of NC_055987.1, read as the reverse complement.
GAGTCTATCATTATTAATTTCATAGTTATCTGATAATTGTTAGGCTACTAACTGAGAATCAGAATAAATGTAAACCCGGGCTATTCCCACATGTCGAGCAGCTTATAATCCTACTATCAATGCTTCATATTATGCTTCATTATTAGTGGCCCTATAATTTAGCCTAATAGAAAGTTGAAGCTTATCTTCTCTTGGAGATATAAGGGGAAAACCAATTCCACTACCTTGTCTGGTTGAAGATCCATCTACATAAACTTTCCAAGTATTTTCTTCTTCAGGACCTTGAACTTCTATGATGAAATCTGCTAGAGCTTGTGATTTGATGGCCGAGCGAGGTTGGCATTGTATGTCATACTCACTAAGTTCAGTCGTCCATTTGATCAACTGACCCGATGCCTCTGGGTTAAGCAAAACCCGCCCGAGAGTACTATTGGTCAATACAATAATTGCATGTGCTAGAAAATACGGGCATAACCTTCGGGCAGTTAACACTAATGCATAAGCCAACTTTTCGAGTGTAGTATATCTACACTCGGCTCCTTTTAATAAATGGCTAGAAAAATATACAGATTGTTGCTCTTTCCCTTCCTGTCTAACTAACACCGAGCCTACAACATTTTCATTGGCTGACAAGTATACCCATAGGGTTTCTCCCACTACGGGTTTGGCCAACACAGGAAGTGTGGACAGGTAGTCTTTTAATTCCTGGAAAGCTTTGTCACATTCTTCATCCCATTGAAATTTGTTAGCCTTTCGGAGTATTTTGAAGAAATGGAAGCTACGATCGGCCGACCTTGAGATGAATCTAGACAAGGCGGTAATCCGACCGGTAAGTCTTTGGGCTTCCCTCATGTTGCGTGGTGGCTCCATGTTTTGAAGTGCTTTGACCTTGCTTGGGTTGGCCTCTATACCTCGCTCAGACACCATGTAACCCAGGAACTTTCCACCTTTTGCTCCAAACAAACATTTGATCGAGTTCAGCTTGAGCCCCTACTATCTTAATGTTTTGCAAGTCTCCTCTACATCCCTGCAGAGATCAGTAGCCTAAAGAGACTTAATTAAAATATCATCAACATATACTTCCATATTTCTTCCGATCTATTTCTGGAAGACTTTATTCATAAGCCTTTGATAAGTTTCTCCTACATTTTTTAGTCCGAACGACATAACATTATAACAATAAGTACCTTCAGATGTTATAAAACTGACCTTCTCTTGATCCTCCTTAGCGATAGGGACTTGATGATAGCCTTGATAGGCATCCAACATAGAAATATATTCACATCCGGCCGTAGAATCTACCAATTGATCAATCCGGGGCAAAGGATAATAATCTTTCAGACAAGCCTTGTTGAGGTCACAGAAATCAATACATACTTGCCATTTATTTCCTAGTTTAGAGACCAGGACAACATTAGCTAACTAGCTAGGGAACTGTACCTCCCTGATGTATCCGGCTTCCATGAGTTTATCCACTTCTTCCTTGATGATTTGATTTTGCTTAGTACTAAAATTTCCCTTTCTCTGCATGACAGGCCGAGCATCTGAGAAGACATGTAAAGAATGCTCCATTATTGAAGGAGAAATGCCCGTGACTTCTTTAGGCGTCCAAGCGAAGACCTCATTATTTTGCTTCAAGCACTGAACCCGCTTGATTTTCAGCATAGGATCGAGGTCGGCCACGACATAAGTGGTGGCTACAAGTTGACCAGTCTGTATCTGAACTTCTTCTTTCTCCTCATAAACTAGGGCAGGTGGCCTCTCTTGAATAGCATTAACCTCCATTCTTTGCATTTTCTGGGCGGCATTGGCTTCAGTCCTGACTATCTCCACATAGCATTTTCGAGCCATCTTCTGATCACCCCGTACTTCCCCGACCTGGTCATCAACAGGAAATTTAATTTTTTTGGCAAAAGTTAGAAATGACCGCCCTAGACTCATTCAGGGCCGGTCGACCCAGTATCACATTATAGGAGGAGGGGGCATCCACCACCATAAAGTAAGATTTTCTTGTTCTCATGAGGGGCTCCTCCCCTAGAGATAAGGCCAACTTTATTTGACCTAGAGGTTGTACCTCGTTGCTAGTGAATCCATAAAAAGGAGTCACCATCTGTTGAAGTTTGCTCGGGTCGATCTGCAGTTGATCAAAAGCTTTTTTGAAGATAATATTTACAGAACTACCAGTATATATAAAGGTACGAGAAATAGTGTAATTAGCTATCACAACCTTGATTATTAATACATCATCATGGGGTATTTCCACCCCTTCAAGATCTCTGGGCCCAAAACTAATCTCCGGCCCTGCTGCTCTCTGCATGCTACATCCTACGGCATGGATCTCGAGTCTTCGTGCATGTGCTTTTCTGGCCCTGTTGAAATCTCCATCAGTGGGCCCGCCCGCAATAATAGTAATGTTGCCTCGGGAGGCATTGCTCCTGTTTTCTTCTTGTCGAGCTGTCACGGCTTCAGGCTGAGCTATCTCAGGCGCTTGAGATGTACCGACCGGGGTTGATGATATACCCTACTGATGTTCGACCAGGTGATATTCTGATTTGAGTGGACTTTGCTGCCTGGGATATTGTTGATGAGAGTAATTTTGTCTCTGAAATCGATCCCTATTAGCTCTTTTATTTTTTCAAAACAAAATAGTCTTCTGTGTGATGACTGCTATGTAACACCCATAGGATCCCTAGTAATTTTATGAATTATTTTCCCATGATTAAAATAGGCTTTATGTAGATTTTTCAAAAATAAAAAGGAAATAGAACCAAAAAGAGGCATAATCAAGTTTTGAACCTTCGACCTCTTGTTAGATGCATGTATGTGATAACCAGTAGCCCCAGCAGGGGTGTGCTGTTAGGAAAAGAAGGGAGATTGTAGTTAAGGTTAAGGCCCTTTCACTTAGAAGGAAAAGTTTGAGTTGCCTTCTTCCTCCCTAATGAAAAGATGAATTTGCCTTCTTCCTTCATTTAGCATAAATAAGAGAAAGGGAAAGTGAACTTCATTTTTTTCTTCTCTCTTCTTCTTCCCTCCTCTCCACAGAAAACCTAAGCCCTCACCTTCACCATTTCCAAAACCAAGCCAAAGGATTTCTCCTAGGGAAAACTTAACAAAAGCAAGGGTACTTTTCATTAGAAAACCAAGCGAAAGGATGTAAGTATCTCCCTCAACTGCAGTACAAGTAGTTCCGTGTGTTTCATGTGTTGATAATGTTCAAAAACCTAGGATTATGTTATTATATGTTTCGGCCAAGAAGGGATAAAAGCTTTAGAGGAAGTTTAAGACTTCAACTATGCTTGTTTATTAGTCCTCATGATATGTAGACCATTATATGATGTTAGTATAATTTTTTCATTCTTCATGTTGCTTAGATATTTTATGCCATACTCTTAGGGTTTCGGCCAAAGAAGGATAAAGGGATTAGAGATAATTTAAGACCTCAACTATGCTTGTTTATTAGTCCTCATGATATGTAGACCATTATATGATGTTAGTATAAATGTTTCATGCTTCATGTTGCTTAGAAATTTCATGCCATACCCTTAGGGTTTCAGCCAAAGAAGGATAAATGGATAAGAGACAATTTAAGACCTCAACTATGCTTCTTTATTAGTCCTCATGATATGTAGACCATTATATGATGTTAGTATAAATTTTTCATGCTTCATGTTGCTTAGAAATTTCATGCCATACTCCTAGGGTTTTTTCTAAACAAGGATAAGGGGATTAGAGACAATTTAAGACCCCAACTATGCTTGTTTATTAGTCCTCATGATATGTAGACCATTATATGATGTTAGTATAAATTTTTCATGCTTCATGTTGCTTAGCAATTTCATGCCATACTCCTACGGTTTTGGCCAAAGAAGGATAAAGGGATTAGAGACAATTTAAGACCTCAACTATGCTTGTTTATTAGTCCTCAAGATATGTAGACCATTATATGATGTTAGTATAAATATTTCATGCTTCATGTTGCTTAGAAATTTCATGCCATACTCTTAGGGTTTCGGCCAAAGAAGAATAAAGGGATTAGAGACAATTTAAGACCTCAACTATGCATGTTTATTAGTCGTCATGAATATGTAGACCATTATATGTTGTGAGTTTAAGTTTTCATGCTACATGTTGTATTCAAAAGTTTAGAACCCTATCTTTAGGTTTCGGCCTAGATGAAATATAAGGTTTAGAGCAAAGTTTGAAATCTAACAATGCTTGTTTATGCTTCTTTATGATGTATGATCTCTTATATGTTATAGTTTAAGTTTTCATGCTTCTTGTTCTTTTAAAAGTTTAAGAACCTTACCCTTAGGGTTCGACCAAAATTGAATGAAAGGTTTAGGGAAAAGTTTTAAAACCTAACTATGCTTGTTATGTTTCCTCACGATGTATGATTCTTGATATATGGTTAGTTTAAGTTTCCATGCTTCATGTTGTGTTAAAAACCTAGAATCCTACCTCTAGGTCTCGGCTATGTTGTGATTTAGGTTTTGTAGGATGATCAAAACCCTAATCATGCATGATAATGACTTCTTATGATGTAATATGGATTTTATGTCACTACGTTATATGTTATGTACACTTGTGCCATCATGTTATGTTTTCTCTATGATATGCTAAATGTTATGTGCACTTATGCCATCATGTAGGTTTTCTCTACGAAATGCTATATGTTATGTGCACTTTATGTCATTATGTTATGCAAGGCTTATGTATGATGAAAAGCCTAAGAGATGCTTCCCTTAAGTTGGGACTAAGAGTACTTTTCATGATATGACAAGAATATGATATGCCATGATATGACAAGAACATGATATGCTATGATATGATATGAAACATGATATGTTATTTTACTTTGTATGGCTTGTACCAGGGATGGGCTCCTAAGTTGCCCCTAGGTCGATGGTCAATGAAACGGGCTTAGTAAGGGATGGGCTCCTAAGTGCCCCTAGGTCGATGGTCAAGGAAACGGGCCTAGTTCCTAGTAGGTTCAAGATTAGCTACCTTGGATCTATTTAGGATGCGCGTAAATTCATGTATGTGGTACAAAGCTGGGTCCTCATGATGAGATTATGTTTAAATATTTATATGATATATATTTTTTTAAAGGACATCCTTCATATACTCATTTCATGATACATGTTTTCAAAGGACATCTTGCATATGTTTATTCATGCTAAATGTTTCTTTATGTTTTAGTAAGATGTTTCTTTTTTTGAAAATATGACTTTGATGCCTAGATGATCATGCTACTACTTATGTATGAGTTTCTCACATGGTATGTTATGATTTACTTACATGAGTATGCATCTCTACTTTATGCTAGCATGCAAATTTATATCTAGATGTTGGTTAAATGAACATGTCACCACTTTATGTTTAGATGCGTGATTTATGTTTTGTGAGTTGGAAAGAATCTTACTAAGCCTATGTGCTTATAGTTTTTTGTTTTCCTTGTACTGTAGAAAAGGGTGAGGAATGGCTTCACTAAGAGGAGCAGTAGGAAGGGCGAAAGATGTGTGTGGAAGTGGCATGGTGGAAAGAAGATCTATTTTATATTTCAAGACTTATTCATTCTCTAAGTTTTGCTTATGAACTATTTTTCCTACTAGATACTTTTGGATGGTTTATACTTGATGTGAACTTATGTTTCATGTTTTATGCTTTAGTAAGATGATCATGTTGCAAGTAGTAAATATTGAATCAAGTTATATGCACTAGCATGTTGACACGTTTATTATGTTACATGATGTTATAGCTCACATGCCATGTTTTATTAGTATGATTTTATGATAGCATGATCAGTAGTTAGTTTTCTTATATATATACTTCCGCTGCCATGATTTTCATATGCATATATATGTGTGTATGTATGATTCAAGTAAGTAACCCCGTCCCTCCCTTAGGGTAGTAGAAGGGGCGGGCGTTACAGTTTGGTATCAGAGCAGGTCTGCCTTTCCACTACACACACATCAACCTCCATCCTGCCGCTCCAAGTAAGAATCTCTTTGTCTATCCTACTTCTTTTAATTATGATAAATAATGCTTTAGTATAAGTATGCATGCTTACTCTCTTCTTTAATTATGATAAGAAATACTTTAGTCTAAGTATGCATGGATATTGGTTAGAATGGTAATCTTATGCTAGCCTTGTTGTTGTTGATGAAGATAAGGAATGGCTAGAAGACGTAATACCAAAACGGATGAGACAGTACCCCTACCTGATCTGATGCATATAGTTACCGAGCTCCAGCGTTAGGTTACAGAATAACAACAGTTGATTAATGCTCTGATGAATCAGTAGGGGAACCCTGCTACCCCACCAGGAAATCAGAATACGATGCCAGTCGTACCTACGGCTGTGCCAGTACCACCAGCACCAGTGCCACCCGTGGGCTCTGCTCCAGTGGTTAGACAGGAGGCGTACCTGATTCAGTGACAGAGACTGAAGCCGGAAGCCTTCTCTGGTAATTTTGAACCATGGGACGCTCAAGCCTGCTTCAAGACTGTAGAAAGCATAGTAGAGCTATTGGACTGGCTTGAACACGAGAAAGTCAAGTGTGCATCGTTCTACCTTACGGGAGATGCCAGAATGTGGTGGGACAGAGTTAAAGCTAAATGACAAGTGAATCAAATGCGAAGGACGGACTTTGAAACAGAATTTTTCGAAGAATTCTTCCACATGCGTGTGACAAACAAGCACTACGATGAGTTCACCAAGTTCCGGCAAGGTGACCTATCAGTCAATGAAGCTGTGAAGAGGTTTAATTGATTAGTGTGCCTATGCCCAGAGCTGGTCAGTACAGAAAGAGAAAGGGTCAGACTTATGCTGAAGATGCTCAGACCCGAGATAGCCCTGAATGTGGCCGTCGGAGTTAATAGACCGCAGACCGCCGAAGAGCTGATTAGCAGTGCCCTGATCACCGAGCACTATTTGAAGGCGCTTAACGAGGGCAAGAGTCAAGCCTAGTCGGGAGGACAAAAATCTCAAAGCACCCAAGCCAGCTGGAAAGTAAATAACAGTGTCAAGAGAAAGCAATGGAACGACACCAAGAGTGGGCCAATGAACAAGCAACCGATGTACCCTCAGTGTACTATATGTGGAAAGAAGCATCCTGGAGTATGCCGTATGGGCACAAATAGGTGCTACAATTGTGGACTGGAAGGCCATAGAGCCAGAGATTGCCCTACTCAGGTTCAGACACCTCCCCAATAGTACGTCCAGAACAAGGATGTTCCCCCACAGCTACATCAGATGCATGCTGCGATAGAAGGCCCTTAGATAAGCCAAGGGAGATTGGAAGCCCCACCAGTTACAACGAATGCTAGGATTTTCTCCCTCACCAAGGAAGACGTGGTGAATGCTTCTACGGTTGTCACAGGTTAGATATTTATTTTCAGTCAGCATGCTACTGTATTATTTGATACTGGGGCAACACACTCGTTCGTCTCTACACCTTTCACAAGGAAGATAGACATGCCATCGCAAGTTTTAAATTGCAAGTTCCTAACAACCCTGCCTTCGGGAGAAGTGATGCCTTCTACTCATGTGCTGCGAGCCACACCTATCAGAATTGCATACAGAGAACTCTATTGTGATCTGATAGTGCTCGACATGCAGGATTATGACGTGATATTGGGCATAGATTTCCTGAACAAATACAGTGCTTCGATCGAGTGCCGAAAAAGAAAAGTGATTTTTCAGTCTGAAGCATAATCATCGTTTGAATTTGTTGGAAATCGAATGGAAAGTGTGGGTTATGGGATAAAAATTATGTCCGAGCGACTCTCTACCCTGACAATAGCACCGACGCTATTCGATGATATATTAGGGAAGCATGCCCGAGACTCAAGCCTCCAAAGGATCAAGCAAGTGGTTCTAGAAGGAAAGAATGATGGATTTCGAATCGCTGACAACGGAGTATTTTACCTCAGAGATCAGTTATGTATTCCCGATGATCCAGAGTTACGAAAAAGTATATTAGAGGAAGCTCACGAAACTCCCTATGCGATGCATCCTGGATCCACCAAGATGTACCAAGACCTGAAAAAGAAATTTTGGTGGTTAGGTATGAAAAGAGATGTGACTCAGTATGTCAGCACCTGCTTGACCTGCCAGAAAGTCAAAGTAAAACACCAGAGACCTGGAGGAGTAGTGCAGTCAATTCAGATTCCAGAATAGAAATGGGAGGACATTTCTATGGATTTCATCTCAGGACTACCCAAAACGACGAATGGATACGATGCTATATGGGTGATCGTGGACATATTGACGAAATCCGCCCACTTCCTAGCAATCATAATGACCTACTCAACTGAGCAACTGGCTCAATTATATGCTAAGGAAATTATCTGATTACATGGGATTCCGAAGACCATCATTTCGGATAGAGATGGTCGCTTAGTCTATTATTTTTGGGAATGTGTTCAGAAGGCCCTTGGTACGAAATTCTTATTCAGTACTGCCTTCCATCATCAGACGGATGGACAAACAGAAAGAGTGAATCAAACACTGGAAGATATGCTACGAGCTTGTACCTTAGATTTTAAAGGGAGTTGGTGTCGATATTTATACTTGGCAGAATTCGCCTACAATAATAGCAACCAAGCTACTATTGGAATGGTGCCCAACAAAGCTCTGTATGGGAGGAGATGTAGGTTCCCTATATGCTGGTATGAGAGTGGTGAGAAGAAGGAGATGGGACTCCGAACAGATTTGATTGACGAAACCACCCAGGCTATACATAACATCCACCAAAGAATAGAAACTACTCAAAGTCGGCAAAAGAACTACGCGGATAAGCGGCGTAGATCGTTGGAATTCAGCGTCGGGTACTTAGTATTTCTCAAGGTAGCCCCTATGAAAGGAGTGATGAGATTCGGAAAGAAGGGTAAGCTAAGTCCACGTTACGTGGGACCATATCAGATTCGGAAAAAGAGTCGGCAAGGTAGCTTATGAATTAGAGCTACCCCAGGAGATGTCAACTATTCACAATGTGTTCCATGTTTCAATGCTCAAGAAGTGCATTACCCGAACAGACCAAGTGATCGAGCCACAGACAGTACAAGTTTAAGAGGATCTAAGTTATGAGAGTCGACCTATCCAGTTATTAGATCGAGAAGTTAAAAGACTAAGGAACAAAGAGTTGCCCTTAGTAAAGGTCCTGTGGCAGAAACAACGGTTCGAAGAAGCCACATGGGAACGCGAAGACGATATGAGACAAAAGTACCCGGAGTTATTTTAAGTTCGAGGATGAACTTTTATGAGGTATGGGGGATTGTAACACCCATAGGATCCCTAGCAATTTTATGAATTATTTTCCCATGATTAAAATAGGCTTTATGTAGATTTTTCAAAAATAAATAGGAAATAGAACCAAAAAGAGGCATAATCAAGGTTTGAACCTTGGACCTCTTGTTAGATGTATGTATGTGATAACCAGTAGCCCCAGTAGGTGTGTGCTGTTAGGAAAAGAAGGGAGATTGTAGTTAAGGTGAAGGCCCTTTCACTTAGAAAGAGACTTAGAAGGAAAAGTTTGAGTTGCCTTCTTCCTCCCTAATGAAAAGATGAATTTGCCTTCTTCCTTCATTTAGCATAAATAAGATAAAGGGAAAGAGAACTTCATTTTTTTCTTCTCTCTTCTTCCTCCCTCCTTCTCTCCACCGAAACCTAAGCCCTCACATTCACCATTGCCAAAACCAAGCCAAAGGATTTCTCCTAGGGAAAACTTCACAAAAGCAAGGGTACTTTTCATTAGTAAATCAAGCGAAAGGATGTAAGTATCTCCCTCACCTACAGTACAAGTAGTTCCGTGTGTTTCATATGTTGATAATGTTCAAAACCCTAGGATTAGGTTATTATATGTTTCGGCCAAGAAGGGATAAAAGCTTTAGAGGAAGTTTAAGACCTCAACTATGCTTATTTATTAGTCCTCATGATATGTAGACCATTATATGATCTTAGTATAAATTTTTCATGCTTCATGTTGCTTAGAAATTTCATGCCATACTCTTAGGGTTTCGGCCAAAGAAGGATAAAGGGATTAGAGACAACAACTATGCTTGTTTATTAGGTCTCATGATATGTAGACCATTATATGATGTTAGTATAAATGTTTCATGCTTCATGTTGCTTAGAAATTTCATGCCATACTCTTAGGGTTTCATCCAAAGAAGGATAAAGGGATGAAAGACAATTTAGGACCTCAAGTATGCTTGTTTATTAGTCCTCATGATATGTAGACCATTATATGATGTTAGTATAATTTTTTCATGCTTCATGTTGCTTAGAAATTTCATGCCATACTCCTAGGATTTTGGACAAAGAAGGATAAGGGGATTAGAGACAATTTAAGACCCCAACTATGCTTGTTTATTAGTCCTCATGATATGTAGACCATTATATGATGTTAGTATAAATTTTTCATGCTTCCTGTTGCTTAGCAATTTCATGCCATACTCCTAAGGTTTCAGCCAAAGAAGGATAAAGGAATTAGAGACAATTTTAAGACCTCAACTATGCTTGTTTATTAGTCCTCATGATATGTAGACCATTATATGATGTTAGTATAAATTTTTCATGCTTCATGTTGATTAGAAATTTCATGCCATATTCTTAGGATTTTGACCAAAGAAGGATAAGGGATTCAAGACAATTTAAGACCTCAACTATGCTTGTTTATTAGTCGTCATGAATATGTAGACCATTATATGTTGTGAGTTTAAGTTTTCATGCTACATGTTGTATTCAAAAGTTTAGAACCCTATCTTTAGGTTTCGGCCTAGATGAAATATAAGGTTTAGAGCAAAGTTTGAAATCTAACAATGCTTGTTTATGCTTCTTTATGATGTATGATCTCTTATATGTTATAGTTTAAGTTTTCATGCTTCTTGTTCTTTTAAAAGTTTAAGAACCTTACCCTTAGGGTTCAACCAAAATTGAATGAAAGGTTTAGGGAAAAGTTTTAAAACCTAACTATGCTTGTTATGTTTCCTCACGATGTATGATTCTTGATATATGGTTAGTTTAAGTTTCCATGCTTCATGTTGGGTTAAAAACCTAGAATCCTACCTCTAGGTCTCGGCTAAGTTGTGATTTAGGTTTTGTAGGAAGATCAAAACCCTAACCAAGCATGATAATGACTTCTTATGATGTAATATGGAATTTTTTGTTACCACGTTATATGTTATGTACACTTGTGTCATCATGTTATGTTTTCTCTATGATATGCTAAATGTTATGTGCACTTATTCCATCATGTATGTTTTCTCTAGGAAATGCTATATGTTATGTGCACTTTATGTCATTATGTTATGCAAGGCTTATGTATGATGAAAAGCCTAATAGATGCTTCCCTTAAGTTGGGACTAAGAGCACTCTTCATGATATGACAAGAATATGATATGTCATGATATGCCATGATATGACAAGAACATGATATGCTATGATATGATATGAAACATGATATGTTATTTACTTTGTATGGCTTGTACCAGGGATGAGCTCCTAAGTTGCCCCTATGTTGATGGTCAATGAAATGGGCCGAGTAAGGGATGGACTCCTAAGTGCCCCTAGGTCGATGGTCAAGGAAACGGGCCTAGTTCCTAGTAGGTTCAAGATTAGCTACCTTGGATCTATTTAGGATGCGCGCAAATTAATGTATGTGGTACAAAGCCGGGCCCTCATGATGAGATTATGTTTAAGTATTTATATGATATATATGTTTTCAAAGGACATCTTGCATATACTCATTTCATGATAAATGTTTTCAAAGGGCATCTTGCATATGTTTATTCATGCTAAATGTTTCTTTATGTTTTTGTAAGATGTTTCTTTTTTTGAAAATATGTCTATGATGCCTAGATGATCATGCTACTTCTTATGTATGAGTTTCTCACATGCTATGTTATGATTTACTTACATGAGTATGACTCTACTTTATGCTAGCATGCAAATTTATATCTAGATGTTGGTTAAATGAACATGTAACCACTTTATGTTTAGATGTATGATTTATTTTTTGTGAGTAGGAAAGAATCTTACTAAGCCTATGTGCTTATAGTTTTATGTTTTCCTTGTACTGCAGAAAAGGGTAAGGAATGGCTATACTAAGAGGAGCAGCAGGAAGGGCAAATGATGTGTGTGGAAGTGGCATGGTGGAAAGAAGATCTATTTTATATTTCAAGACTTATTCATTCTCTAAGTTTTGCTTATGAACTATTTTTCCTACTAGATTCTTTTGCAAGTAGTAAATATTGAATCAAGTTATATGCACTAGCATGTTGACACGTTTATTATGTTACATGATGTTATAGCTCACATGCCATGTTTTATTAGTATGCTTTTATGATAGCATGATCAGTAGTTAGTTTTCTTATATATATACTTCCGCTGCCATGATTTTCATATGCATATATATGTGTGTATGTATGATTCAAGTAAGTAACCTCGTCCCTCCCTTAGGGTAGTAGGTGTTGGAAAAAGGAATTATTGGAGAAGAAATAAAAAGATTATAGAAGGAAAAATGTGGAAGTGGTGAAGAATCTCTACATGGAGAGGAGGAGAATAAAACAAAACACACAACTTACTTCATTCATTGAAAAGAGGTATATATTTATAGGCTTATTTGATAAGCACTAATAATCTAGATTTTTTTTAAAAAAAATCTATCTCTACGAAACTCTTATCCTATCTTGACAACTCAACAATCCTATCACAAAGTTTGGTCAAACTTGCCACCTCATCCTTCTATCTTCACAAATTTTATCAACATCAAAATAAAGTTTAATCTCCAACACCCCCTCTTAAACTCTTTTTTGTGACTCCAAGTAGATTCCGCATCTTGATGAAATCTTCAAATTTGAGTGGCTTTGTAAAGATGTCAGCAACTTGATCTTTGGTCTTCACATAGACTAGCTCAACATCTTTGTTTTTCACATGTTCCCAAATAGAATGAAAGCGTATATCAATATGTTTACTTCTTTGTAGATATACTGGATTCTTCCCCAATGCAATTGTCGATTTGTTGTCAATGCAAATTTGAGTTGCTTCACTTTGTTCAAATTTATCTCTTTTAGCAAGCTTCTTAGCCATATAACATGACTAATACATGAGGATGCAGCAATGTACTCTGCTTCACAAGTGGAAAGAGTAACAATAGGTTGTTTCTTTGACATCCAAGAAAATGCTGTATCTCCAACGAAAAATGCAAAGCCGGAAGTGCTTCTCCGGTCATCACAGTCTCCACCCCAATCACTATCTGAATATCCAACAAGCTGAGAATTATTAGAGTGAGAATAAAATAGTCCATGATTCATAGTATCTCGGACATAACGAAGGATTCGCTTGGCTACCTTCCAATGAGTCTCTTTAGGCTCTTCCATGAACCTGCTCACAAGACCGACTCCATATAATATATCCGGTCGAGTGAAAGTTAGGTACCACAAGCTTCCCACCAAACTTTTGAAACGTGTGGGATCAACCGTCTTTCCTTCGTCATTCTTGGATAGCTTTGTTCCGCAGTCCACCGGTGTGTTAACTGGATTACAATCATCCATTCTAAATCTCTTGAGGACCGCCTTTGCATATTGTTCTTGAGTCATAAATATGCCATCAACTCCTTGTTTCACCTCCAAGCCGAGAAAGTAGGACATAAGTCCCATATCGGTCATATCGAATGCTTTTGCCATAGCTTCCTTAAAAAGATTTTATCATTTGAGGCGAACTTCCTGTAACGATTAGATCATCTACATATAATGATACAATAAGATGTTATCATTGTCTGCTCTTACATAAAGAGCATGCTCATATGGGCATTGCATAAAGCCATTTTCTTTAAAGTATGCATCAATTCTTGAATTCCATGCTCTCGGTGCTTGCTTCAAGCCATAGAGAGCTTCTTCAACTTCAACACCTTTCTTTCTTGCCCCCTCTTGATGTAGCCAGCCGGTTGTTCAATATATACTTCTTCTTCTAAGTAGCCATTAAGAAATGCCGATTTAACATCAAGCTGAAATATTTGCCATTTTAGTTGAGCGGCTAAAGAGATTATCAACCTTATAGTCTCCATTCGGGCAACGGGAGCAAACACTTCTTCGTAGTCAATGACAGCCTTTTGTTTGTAACCTTTTGCCACAAGTCGCGCTTTGTACTTTTCTATTTCTCCTTGAGTATTTTTCTTCACTTTATAAACCCACTTCACACCAATGGGTTTATGGCCATCGGGCAAAGTAGTAAGATGCCAAGTTTCATTCTTCTCAATTGCTTTCATCTCTTCATCCATAGCTTTCTTCCATTTGCTATCTTTAATAGCTTCTTCAAAAGATACAATTTCTTCATTAGCATAAAGACAAATGAGATTAAGTGGAGTTTTCACCTCATATATTTCTTGAAGACTTCTTGTCTTTTGTGGTGGAGGAACTTCTTCATCCAAGGGTGATGAAGAAGTAGGCGATGGTGGTGGAGTTGGTTCTTTCTCCTTCACTTGTTCTTCTTCTTGAATCATCACCATATTAGTGTTCCAATTCCAAGCACCATCTTCTTGAAATTCAACATCTCTACTTATGATAATCATTTTGTTCACTGGATTATAGAGTCTGTAAGCCATCGATCTTGCATCGTAGCCAATGAAAATGCAAGGTAAGCTGTTGTCATCAAGATTCGTTCTTCTTTGATCTGGAATGTGTGCATATGCAATACACCCAAAAATCTTCAAATGAGATACAGATGGCTTGTATCCGGTCCATGCTTCTTGAGGTGTAATTCCTTCTAAATTTCTTGTAGGAGATCTATTTAGCAAATACACCGCACAGTTTACAGCTTCAGCCCAAAATTCTTTGGGTACTTCTTTCGTTTTGAGCATACTTCGAACCATGTCGAGAATAGTTTGGTTCTTCCTTTCAGCAACTCCATTTTGTTGGAGGAAGGTGCTGTCAAAGGCCTCCAGATGTCATGATTTTTGCAGAATTTTTCAAATTCTTTTGAGGTGAATTCACCACCACGATCTGACCGCATTGCCTTGATAGTATAGCCAGATTGATTTTCTACCAATCCATTAAATTCCTTGAACTTCTCAAAAGCATCATCTTTATTCATCAAAAGATAGACCCAAGTTTTCTTGCTAAAATCATCAATAAAGGTTAGAAAATATCGATGACCTCTAAAGGAGGTTGGAGTGATTGGCCCACATATATCCGTATGAATGAGTTCAAGAGGCTTCTTAGCTCGATTGTGCGATTCATTCGGAAAACTTGCTGTATGATGTTTGCCAAGAATACACCCTTCACATATATCATCTTGAGCATTAATATGAGGAAGACCATTCACCATTCCTTTGCTTGAGAGAAGCTTTAGAGCTCTGAAGTTTACATGCCCGTACCTCATATGCCATAGCCATGTAATATCCTTTATGCATGCACTTAAGCATTTTGCAGTAACATGCTTAATATCAAGAGAAAACATCCTATTTTTAGACATAGGAATATGAGCAATAAGTTTGCTTTGCTTTCTCAGATGAAGACTACCATCTTTTAGTTGCATATTAAAACCTTTCTCAAGCAATTGTCCAAGACTAATAATATTTGTTTTCATGTCGGGCACATAATAAACATCAGTGATGTATGTGTGAGATCCATCTTTAAGTTTGATAAGAATCTTACCAACGCCTCTTACTTGGATTTTGGATGCGTCTCCAAATGAAACTTGTCCATTCACCATTTCATCGAACTCGACAAACATATCTTTACGCCCGCACATATGATTGCTTGCCCCGGAGTCTAAATACCACAAATTCTTGTTTGTGGAATCTCCATCCTTTCTTGCTAGCAAAACTACATCATTCTCATTGTCTTCTATTGACGCGTAATTAGCATTCCCTTGCACATTGTTAGAGCGGCATTCCGTTGCATAATTACCAAATTTGTTGCAAGTATAACATCTTACATTTTTTTTGTCATACCTTTGGTCTCTACCTTGATTGTTGTCTTTACTTCTTCCTCGGCCTCGAGCAAAGCCCCTGCCACGACCTCTACCTCGGCCATGTCCACGGAAGTTACCATGACCACCGCCATTTTCTTGCGAACCTTCGGTCTTTGACTCTTCTTTCTTGTCAATAATGGTGAGCTTGGTTTGTAGAGCCTGCTCCATAGGCTCTCTCCTTCTTCTTTGCATTCTTGCTTCATGAGCTTGTAGAGAGCTTAATAATTCTTGCACCTTCATTTCTTTCACATCTTTTGATTCTTCTATAGCCGCAACTACATAGTCGTACCTTGGTTCCAACGAGCGTAGAATTTTTTCTACGACGCGACTATCTTCAATGTTATCGTCATTTCTTCTCAATTAGTTGACAATAACCAATACCCTTGTAAAGTAGTCTGATACATTTTTAGACTCTTTCATTTCCAACGATTCAAATTCCCCTCTCAGGATTTGAAGGTGAATACTTTTTGCTCTTTCATCACCTTTGTATGCTACTTGTAGGATCTCCCATGCCATTTTGGAAGTTGTAGCTTCGGCTACTTTCTCAAAAGTAGCTTCATCAAGAGATTTATAAATAAAGAAAAGAGCTTTTTTATCTTTTCTCTTTTGTTCCGCCATTGCCGTCTTTTCTGCCTTCGTTTGGTCGACTCCTTCTTGAGGCACTTTATAGCCTCTTTCAACAATATCCCACAAGCCTTCGCTCTCCAGTAAGGCACTCATTTGGATACTCCAATTGCCATACTTCAAATCAACAAGACGAGGGATAGGAAGCATCGACATGGCTCTGATACCACTTTGTTGGAAAAAGGAATCATTGGAGAAGAAATAAAAAGATTATAGAAGGAAAAATGTGGAAGAGGTGAAGAATCTCTACGTGGAGAGGAGGAGAATAAAACAAAACACACAACTTACTTCATTCATTGAAAAGAGGTACATATTTATAGGTTTATTGGATAAGCACTAATAATCAAGATTTTTTTTTTAAAATTCTATCTCTACGAAACTCTTATCCTATCTTGACAACTCAACAATCCTATCACAAAGTTTGGTCAAACTTGCCACCTCATCCTTCTATCTTCACAAATTTTATCAACATCAAAATAAAGTTTAATCTCCAACAGTAGAAGGGGCGGGCGTTACATGCTAGTCTTGTGATAGGTGCACCATCTCCTTGGTGCTTTGTTACATAACCGCAAGTGTACGGTTTCGTCGTCAATAATAAAAATATCGAATCCACAGGAACTGTTGATTAAGCACTATAGATATCGCAAAGTATGTTATTTAGACAAACCTAAGGTTGGTGAGAAAAGAGAGTAAGAGAGAGAGAAAAGGAAAGTGAGAAGAGAGAACTGGTCTTGGAGGGAATGAGCTTTGGGAGAATGATTCTAGGATTTCAGTTTCATTGTAATACTAGGAGATACTACATAGATTGCTTAGCTTCCATCCTCTATGTCAATGCTCTAGCAGGAAGTTAGACGTGCCTGTATCCCTAAGTATCACGTAGAGACGATCCCTGTGAAATCCTGTAACGGTTAACCCCCCTGTCATGAGGGCGCCTCGGTAGATTATTGGGATACATATCTAGTAAAGAACAATAAGGATAAGGGTAGAGGTTCAGTACGGTTATCTACTTTCTTATGGAGGAATTACCTCTCCTTTCAAGAGAATGTCCTAGACATCCGTGAATGAGTTACCCTTGTCACTAGGGTCCCTCGGGTACACGATCTAGAGCACTCTCCTTACGAGAGCAGCAGTTCCTAAGGGATTGTTTCTCCTATTGAGGGAACGTCTTAGACGTCTAGAAAGGGTTACCCTTGTCACTAGGGTACCTTGGTCAATACACTCTAAGGTATCCCCTTGCGGGATCAACGATCCTCCACATCAATCAATCAAAGAAATATAAGCATGTCACACAAGCATGAACAAGAAATTGACAAGTCATCACATAGAAACAAGGTGAATCTACATAGTTCTTCATCTCCATCGCATTACAAATACTCCCTAATCCTAGAAGAGGACGTCTACTCCATTGTGGGGGAAGAACAACCCCAGAACAATAAGAAAAGCATACTTACAACCCTAGATGTGAGAAGAAAGGGAAGAAGAGATGCTTGCTGATGATTCCGATGTCTTGGGTATGCCTCCTTGCTCTGGAGATGGACGGATCATGAAGGAATGGTGGTGGATGAAGCTCTACGGCTTTCCCCGAGGGGAGGGACGAAGTCCCGAACCAGAGATGATGCAAGAATAGGGTTTTTGACCCATTTATATCTCCTCCAAGCTGCCCAGGAAAACCAAGATTACGGGGCATCCGGTAAACCAAGTTTTCACCCATTAAACCAGGTTTTCTCGTGATCTACCCTGAATCAAAGTTGTATCTCATGAAATTATCTTCAATCTGATACTTGGATCGAGCCCTGGGTCCAACCGAGCCGAAAGTTATGGTGGTTCGAAGTTTGGTCTCCGGTCTGGGCGGAGGTCCAGTTGATCCTGCAGTTGGGAGGCACGGCCGTGCCATTTAGGATGGGAAAAAAATTCTTTCTCTCTATTAGATCTGAAGAAAAGTTGTAGATCTTGAAGTCAGCTACGTTTTGGTATATAGAACATCCTGAAACTCCAACGGAACGCAAAGTTATGGCCGTTTTACCAACAGTATGCAGTCTGCCCAGAATTCAACACGACTCTATTTTGGAATGGCACGTCCCGCGTTCTTCGTCGCACGGCCGTGTGGAATCCACACGGCCTCCTCTCAGATTGAGTCACACGGCCGTACGAGGTTGCACGGCAGTGGCCTTCTTCGTCTTTGTCGAGGTCACACGACCATGTGGATTCACACGGTTGTGACCTTTCTCTCCACTGGAATGTTGTCACGGTCGTGCCATTTGGCACGACCGTGTGCTGTTTGGCCACTGTCATGGGGGCACGGCCGTGCATGGTTGCACACCCATACCTTGCTTGGCTGCTGGTGGTGAGGCACGACCGTGCAGGGTCGCATTGTTGTGCTCCGATCCCTCTCTGGATTGGCCACACGGTCATGCAAGGTTGCACGGCCGTGCTCTCTGCTTTGTTCTGGTGCATCGACAATCACCGTTTTCGCTCCAAAAATTATCTCTGTCAACACAAAACCAAACAAAGAGCAGATATCCGAACAAAAGAGTATATATGGTAAATAAATGCTAAAAGAGGTGATCATGCAAGGAATATATACGTATAGAGCAAGTGAATGCGTGCCAAAATATGCATAAATGATCATACTATTTGCGCACATCATGCTTCTTGCTGTATCTCCACATGTTGTACTGCTTGTGGATGATAATCTGGATGACGATGGGGCAGATGAACAACTCGAGGTCCCCTCGGTGGAGGAACAGGAGCTGGGGCCTTGTCCTTAACAGATACAGGAGAAGAAGTAGTACCTTCTTTTCTGCGCGCAGCCTGAGCTTCTTCAACATTAATAAACTCAGTGTCACGTTCAATCAAGGAGTCAAAATTGGCAAGGGGATGTCTCACCAGATCTTTAAAGAAATCATTATCATTTAAGCTTTGAGAGAAAGCACTTACTAATATTTCTGTGGTAGCATTGGGCACGTCAATAGCTACTTGATTGAATCTTTTAATATAGGCTCTGATGGACTCCTTAGATGCTTGTTTAATTGAAAATAAGCTCCAGGGAGCTTTGTGATACCTCTTGTTGCTGGAAAAATGGTGTAGGAAAACCTTCTTGAAATCCTTAAACTTTCAGATAGATTTTCCCAGCAATCTCTTGAACCAACGTTGCACCGCTCCTCCGAGTGTTGTAAGGAACATCCGGCACTTTAATCCATCAGAAAATTGTTACAATAATGCTACATTCTCAAATTTCAACAAATGATCCTCTGGACCTGTAGTTCCAGTGTACTTGTTGATCTGAAGATTTTGATACCACTTGGGAAGTGGATCATCCAGTACACTTTGAGAAAATGGAGAGATAACTCTTTCCAGCGAGCTGTCACTAGCTACCATCATCTTAACTTTGCGCTTCTCTTTGTCTGGTGCCTCGCCAGAGGATTCCTAAAATACAGGCCTTCGTCCTCCCTATTCCAAAGGAGTGCAAAGGAAAGCTCGAGGATGCCTAGTCAGAGAAGCAGTGGCCGGAGGGAAATATGCATGATCTTCTTCTTCTAGCTCCTTTCCCCTTCGGTGCTTAGTAGTCGAGATAGCCGGATTATGAGCTAATGGCAGAGTAGGTCCAGTATGGGCTTGTTGTTGTTGCTGTTGTTGTTGTAAAGCTTTTTATACATGAGTGTTGATGAGGAAATCCAGATCTTCATGACTAATAGTGAGTAGGTTTGATTTTCCAGTGTCTTCCATCTTGCAGTCTCAGATTCAGGTGAAGTTCCCACAGACGGCGCCAAATTTGATCCTGTTTGAGAAGCCTGACAAAATGGAAAGTTGGGAGAAAACCTAGTGATGATGAAGAATAATACCTGTAGAATACCGATCCGAGAAACCCAAAGCAGATCTGGGAGAATGAAGTTAAAGAATGCCCTCCTCGTACAAAGATCCAAAGACGAAGGGAAAGATTAAATGAAGAAAACCAAGATCTGGAGCTTCCAAAGCTTCCTGCGCACAAGAGACCAACCAACACTATTGTTAATGACCTAAGACCGGGGTGGGAATCCCTGGCTAGGCCCTCCGACGCTCAAGTCAGTTATCTCGCTTAGCGTGGAAGAAGAAAGAAGAAGAAGATGAACAGTAACTGAAAAACTAGGGTTGTGAGTGTGAGCCTCTACGTGTACCTGACCAACGGAGAGGATTCCCCTTTTATAATACTGTTAGGATTTATACTAAAAGCCTAGCTTTTGGTATAAACATTTATCTAGAAATAAGAAACACATTGGTCAAATGTCTATATTTATGATAAATGTAGTTGTTCAATTAATTTATATTGTAAATAACATGGTGTGTGGTGTCACACACAGAGGATCATGTTATCAGTACCTTATAAATTATAAACAGTAGCTCACGATCAAGATGGAAAGGAACAAACTATTGGAAGGTCATATTGTAATTAGGTATTAGTTTGTCTTAACTATATAAATACACTAGTACACTTAGAGTATATTGAGTAGGACCATTAGAGGTCGTTTCTTTAATACTGACTTTATAAAGGAACAAAGACCTCAGTTATTATGGAAGTGTGTGCTCTTAATCCTAATATAATAACAAACACATATATTTGATATTTATTTCTTTAATTTATCAATGTGTGAGATTTAGTTCGATAAATCAATAAGCCCGATAAGTTGAGAAATGATATCACTTATAGTGTGTGTTGTTGATTATAGAAGGAAACTGTATCCTAGTAATCTAGATTGATAATGTCCACAAGTGGAGCTCATAAGAATTTTCATGTTAAACTCTGCAGGTGGACTTAGTCCGACATGACGATGAGGTTGAGTGGTACTACTCTTGGACTAAGATATTAATTAAGTCAGTTGTCAGTAACTCATTTAATTAGTGGGCATTCGACATCTTAAATACAGGGAGACTAACACACTCATAATAAGAAATAGCCCAAAATGTAATTTGGGATTGGTGTGGTAGGTCAATAATAGTTCTTTAGTGGAATGAATTATTATTGATGAAATTAAGTTTTGTGTTCGGGGCGAAAACGAGATGCTTAATTTCATCGGGAGACCAAAACCAATTCCTCCTCTCGGTCCCTATCGTAGCCTCTTGTATATAGAGATTTATATCCACCACATACCCACCTTCTTACCCAACCTATAGGGGTCGGCCAAGCCAAGCTTGAAGCTCAAGCTTAGGGCCGGCCAAGCCAAAAGGTTGAGCCTTAAGGTGGTCAGCCAATTGCTTGGAGCCCAAGAGTAGGTGGCCGGTCACATCATATTAAAAAGGGATTTTTATTAAAATTATTTCTTATGTGGATATCATGTTTTTAAAAGAGAGTTTGAAATTTAAATCTTTCCTTTTATAGCTTTCTACAAAAGATTAAGAAAAGATTTGAAATCTTCCCTTATTTGTAGATTGAAAGGTGGATTTTAATTTTAAGAAAACTTTCTTTTTTTAACCATGTTCATGATTTAAAAGAGAGTTTAAAAATTAAATATCTCTTTTATAAGTTTCTACAAAAGATTAAGAAAAGATTTGATATCTTTCCTTATTTGTAGATTGAAAGGAGATTTAAATTTTAGAGATAACTTTCCTTTTGAAAATTATCCACATGTTTAAAAGAAAGATTTTAATTTATAAAATTTTATTTTTATAATCCACCATGAAGGGAAAAATTATTGGAGAAATTTTTTTATATATTTCCAGAGACAAATAAGGAAGTTTTAATTCTTGTGTTAATTAAAACTCTCCTTGTTTTAGAGATTAGTGGGCGGCCATTTTTTTAATGAGAAGAAAATTGTTTTATTAATTAAAATAAATTTTCCTTTTCATTATAAAAGAATTATGGAAGTTTTTATTAAAATTTCCTTATTTGCCAAGACCAAGGATTATAAAAGAGGGGGTAGAGGTGCCTTCATGGCTAACGACTCTATTATTTTTCTCCTCTCTTTTTCTCCTTGGGAGTGGCCGGCCCGTCCTCTTTCTCTCTTCTCCATCTTGTGGCCGAACCTCATCTCATCCTTGGAGTCCTTGTGGTGGCCGGATCTTGCTTGGAGAAGAAGGAGAGAAAAGGAGGCGATATTTCTAGCATCCCTTGGAGCTTGTTGGTGGCCGAACCTCTTCATCCTTGGAAGAGATTTTGGTGGCCAAAACCTAGAAGGAAGAAGAAGGTGCTTGGTGGTTCTCATCTCAGAAGATCGTTGTCCACACAATGTCCGAGGATATAAGAGGAATACGGTAGAAGATCAAGAGGTTATTAGCTTACAATGAAAGGTATAACTAGTAATTATTTTCCGCATCATACTAGTTTTCTTTGTATAGTTATTTTTGGAAATACCAAATAGAAGAGGCATATGTTTCTAGAGTTTTTGGATTTGTTTCGAAGTTGTGTTTCTTTTATTTTATTTTTCGAATTTGTGATTCGATTGTTCTTTTTGGTTAAACCTAGAGTTATTTAAGGAAATTAAATATTCGCTTTCCTTAAAAGGCTTTGTCTAGGCGGTGGTGGTTGCTCCCATATCCAAGAAGACCATGTGCCTCGCATGCAGTCCTGGAAGCCAATTTTGGAAATTAATATTTAATGAAATTAATAACATAGGTGGATTTGGATCAATAGTGTTAAGTTCCGCTTGCGATCCAAATCTAAACCATTAAGAATAGATAAGTTAAATTTGGAATATATGATGTTAAGTTCCATCTGCGATTCCTAATTTAACTTCTAAAGAACACAATAGGTTATTTAAGGAAAGGTTCGACAATTTTACAAAATTTTTGTACAGTGGAACATGTACGATTTTCTTAGATCTAACCAACAATTGGTATCAGAGCAAGGGTTTGCCTCTGTGTGTTTGGTTTTTAAATTAGGTTTTGCACATGTCATACATAATTTAGGCAGGATAATGGTAGGATGTGCTAACTTTGTGGTTACAGGCTCCAACTATTATGGCTTATAGATGTTGTGTGTGATTGGACCCTTGGACATGTCAAGGGCATTATTTTTGTGTGTGCATGATTGTATGTAACTAATACAGCAGGAGCTGTATTAGCCTAAGGATTTTAGAATTTTATTTTCGATCTAGATTACATGTGCATTCTCTCGTGGAATATAGGATCGATATATGTAAAATTCTTTTTTTGTCGCGGATCGGATTCTTGCGAGGCGTGGTACTTTTGGAGCACCAGAGGCGCAGCGGAATAAGAAGCAAGATGGATGCGACAACTCGACCCGATGGTGGTGGATAAAGATGGCAGTAGCTAGGGTTGGAGCACATGGAGGACAGTAATAGGAAAAGGCCATAATAGTTGGAAAATAATTTCCATATTTATTACTTTTATTTACTGTGGTGTGTGTGTATGCATGTGAAGTATGCTAGGATAACTTAAATTTATTCACTTTAAATAACTAAGTGGGAGAGGGATTTATTTTAAATAAATTCTACGGTCTCCATTACTGTTTTGTAAGTGATGCAACAAGCTTGCGCGTTGGCTCTGAGTGCCTTCCTCCATATTGGATGAGCTTGTTTGTCGATCAATAGATCAAACTTCCATTTTGGATGACTATAGGAAATTAATCAAGAGCGTATGATCTTCCCTATTTGAAGGGGCATAATCTTATTAATGGACTTAGTGTCAAGTAATGGTATACACTTAGGCACGTCTAATAGTATTCTCCCCATCAGAGTCACTGCTATTATTTGTGTGACAAAAGGAAAACCAACTATTAATTTGTCAAATGGATAAGCTGACAAGAAAATAAAATGAAAACCCTCTCTTACAAATGTCGAGTTTTTGTATATGTCCACACTATCGTGGCATACAAAAATCACGGTGTATGAGGAAATTTTATTTGTCAGGATGACAAGAAAATAAAATTAATGGGAAAAACTCCTCTTACAAATGTTTGGTTTTATATACGTCCACACTATCGTGGCATACAAAATTCACGGTGTTTGAGGTAATTTTATTTGTCATAAAGACTTATTGACAAGATAATTAATGGGTAAAACCCTCCTCTTACAAATGGTTGAATTTGTATACGTCCACACTATCGTGGCATGGAAAATTCACGGTGTTTGAGGTGTTGGTGAATTTAAATGATATTGTTTTGAGGAATCAATATTATTTCAAATTCAAAGTCTTTGACCAAATATTTGATAGACCAACTATTAATTTTATTTGTCATATATTTAGGATGACGAGATAATAAAATTAATGAATAAAATCTCCTCTTTGATTTTGTATACGTCCACACTATCGTGGCATATAAAATTCATAAGGATTTTAAGGTGTTAGTCTTGACCAAATATTTTGGTGATTCTAAGGATTTAAAATGTTTGTCAATCCCCTATTTGTTATACTATAGAATAGACTTAGTAGTCCCAATTGTAATGATAGGAAATAGGACTTGGACATTTAGGTAGACTTTCCTCTTAGAACTAAGAACAAATAGGTGTATTTCATTCATTAGTTAATACATGATTATTGGTGTTATCTACCGGTACCTGGTGTGTAGATACAGGAGCCACTAATCGTGTGTGCAATTCATTGCAGAGGTTCCAGGAAACCCGATAACTATATGAAGGGGAAGTCGCCATCTACATGGGCACTGCTGCAAAAGTAGTAGCTGTTGTAGTGGGAGATGCTTATCCTCTGATACATTTATTTGATGCACCACAAGACTAAGTACTTTGATTAGTTCAAAGAGTACAAGGCTTATGCAGAGAAACGTCAAAGTAAAAGTATCAAGTCACTATAGTAATATTATAGTGGTGAGTACCTCTTGGGAGAATTTAGGAGTCACTTATCAGAAGAAGGGATTCAATCCCAACTAACTGTACCTGTTACACCCCAATAGAATGGTGTAGTGGAAAGAAGGTATGAGGCTCTTATGAAATACTTAGATTGATGATGAGTTATTCAGAAAATTACCAAATTTGTTTTAAGGATATACACTGGAAATGGAAGTGAACAAAGTACCTTCTAAGTCAGAACTCTTTACTCCCATAGAATTTCAAAATAGGCGTAAGCCTAGTTTGAAGCATATTCGGATTTGAGCGGTCTAGCACATGAGAGATACTGATAAGTTGAACATAAGTTCACTTGTGAGTTATCCTACAAAAATGTAAAGAGGTTTATAGTCCTTAAAATCGGAAGGTCCTTGTTGGCACCAATGCCCGATTTTAGAAAAGGACTAGACAATGAACCACAAGGCCATAAGTAAATTTGTTTTAAAAAAAATAATAAAGGTTATGTCTAATCTAGTACCAACTGTATAAGATGAAATATCACAATAAACTGCAACACGTATCACAATTGATACACAAACAGTGCCTCATCGTAGTGGGAGGGTTGTGAGACAACTTGAGAGATTCATGTTTTTGGGAGAGTCTTCAGATTTGATCCCGAGTAAACACGAACCTGATCCCCAGACATATGACGAAGCACTCCAAGATAAAGATGCAGCATCTTTGCAAAATGCAATGAATATAGAATTAGAATATATGTATTCTAATAAAGTCTAGGAGCTTGTAGAATCACCAAATGGTGTAAAAGCCATTAAGTGAAAATAGGTCTACAATAGGAAAAGGGGATATACGGGAAGGTGGAAACTTTCAAAGCAAGGCTTGTTGCAAAAGGAAACTTTTTACCGGTAGCCATGCATAAGTCTATCCGGATTCTTTTATCTATTATGAGATTTGGCAAGTTGATGACAAGACAACTTTCCTTAATAGAAGTCTTGAAGAAACATCCATAAGCAACTAGTAGGGGTTTATTGCAAAGGGCAAAGAGCATCTTATGGACTAAAGCAAATCTTTAAGGTCTTGGACATCTGGTCTAATGAAGTAATCCAGACCTATGCAATTATTTAGTGACCGGATAAGTCTTGTGTATACAAGAAGTATGATGGAAATGTGGTGGTATTTCTTATACTATACGTAGATAACATTTTTGATAGCTGGAAACAATATGAAAGTGTTGTCAGAAGTAAGGGTACGGTTGCCCAAGTAATTTTATGTGAAGGACATGGGAGAATGCACGCATATTCTCGGGATCAAGGTGTTAGAGTGTATACTAAAAGCCTAGCTTTTGGTATAAACATTTATCTAGAAATAAGAATCACATTGGTCAAATGCCTACATTTGTGATAAATGTAGTTGTTCAATTAATTTATATTGTAGATAACATGGTGTGTGGTGTCACACACAGAAGATCATGTTATCAGTACCTTATAAATTATAAACAGTAGCTCACGACCATGATGGAAAGGAACAAACCATTGGAAGGTCGTAGTGTAATTAGGTGTTAGTTTATCTTAACTATATAATTACACTAGTACACTTAGAGTGTATTGAGTAGGACCATTTGAGGTCGTTCTTTTTATACTGACTTTATAAAGGAACAAAGACCTCAGTTATTATGGAAGTGTGTGCTCTTAATCCTAATATAATAACAAGCACGTATATTTGATATTTATTTCTTTAATTTATCAATGGGTGAGATTTAGTTCGATGAATCAATACGCCCGATAAGTTGAGAAATGATATCACTTATAGTGTGGGTTGTTGATTATAGAAGGAAACTGTGTCCTAGTAATCTAGGTTGAGAATGTCCCCAAGAGGAGCTCATAAGGATTGTCATGTTAAACCCTGCAGGTGGACTTAGTCCGACATGACGATGAAGTTGAGTGGTACTACTTTTGGAGCTAGATATTAATTAAGTGAGTTGTCAGTAACTTACTTAATTAGTGGACATTTGTTATCTTAAACACAGGGAGACTAACACACTCATAATAAGAAGGAGCCCAAAATGTATTTTGGATTGGTGGGGTAGTTCGATAATAGTTCTTTAGTGGAATGAATTATTATTGATGAAATTAAGTTGTGTGTTCGGGGTGAACACGGGATGCTTAATTTCATCGGGAGATTTATACCCACCGCATACCCACCTTCTTACCCATCCAATGGGGTCGGCCAAGCTAGCTTGGAACCCAAGCTAGGGCCGGCCAAGACCAAGTGGATGAGCCATGTAGGTGGCCGGCCAAAGCTTGGGTCCCAAGCTTAGGTGGCCGGCCACTAGAATATTAAAAAGGATTTTTATTAAAATTATTTCTTATGTGGATATCATGATTTTAAAAGAGAGTTTAAAAATTAAAAATTTCCTTTTATAGTTTTCTACAAAAGATTAAGAGAAGAGATTAATCTCTTTCCTTATTTGTAGTTTAAAAGGATGGTTTTAATTTTTGGTAAAAACTTTCCTTATTTGTAAATCATCTACATGTTTAAAAGAGAGTTTAAAATTTGAAATCTTTCCTTATTTGTTGATTAAAGGAGGATTTTAAATTTTAAGAAAACTTTCCTTTTTAACCATGTTCATGATTTAAAAGAAAGTTTAAAAATTAATAATTCTCTTTTATTAGTTTCTACAAAAGATTGAGAAAAGATTTGATATCTTTCCTTATTTGTAGATTAAAAAAGATTTTAATTTTTAGAGATAACTTTCTTTTTATCCACATGTTTAAAAGAAAGATTTTAATTTATTAAATTTCCTTTTTATAAACCAATCATGAAGGGATTAAATTATTGGAGAAATTTTATAAATTTCTGGAGACAAATTAGGAAGTTTTAATTAATTAAAACTCTCCTTGTTTGTAGCTTTTATGTGGTCGGCCAAATAAAATTGAGAAAGAAAATTATTTTAATTAAATAATTTTTCCTTTTCAATGGAAAAAGAATTAAGGAAATTTTTATTAAATTTTCCTTATTTGCCGGGATCAAGGATTATAAAAGAGGGGGTAGAGGAGGCTTCAAGGCTAACGACTCTATTCTATTTTTCTCCCTCTTTTCCTTGGTGGTGTGGCCGGCCCTATTTCTCTCCTCTCCTCTTGTTGGCCGAAACTTATCTCTTGGTGGAGCTTTTGTTAGTGGCCGGATCAAGGAAGGAGAGGAATGAGAGAAAGCAAGCTTCGTTTCTAGCATCCCTTGGAGCATGGTGGTGGTGGTCGAACCTCTTCATCCTAGAAGATGTTTTGATGGCCGAAACTTGCAAGGAAGAAGAAGGTGATTTGTGGTTTCTCATCTCGGAAGAACGTTGCCCACACAACGTCCGAGGTTAGAAGAGGAATACGGTAGAAGATCAAGAGGTCTTTCTAGAAGGTATAACTAGTAATTTTTCCTTTCCGCATCATGCTAGTTATTTATGGAAATAATACCAAATACAAGAGGCTTACGATTCTAGTATTTCGAATATATTTTTCGATGCTATGTTCTTTTGTTTTTTTCCCTTGTGATTTGATTGTTCTTTTCGGTTAACCTAAAGTTATTTTAGGAAATTAAATATTAGCTTTCCATAAAAGGTTTTGTCTAGTCGGTGGTGGTTGCTCCCATATCCAAGAAGGTCATGTACCTCGCCACGTCAGTACTGGGAACCAATTATGGAAATTAATATTTAATGGAATTAATAACTTAAGGTGATTTGGGTCGAACGTGTTAAGTTCCGCAGGAGACCCAAGTCAAAACCTAAAAGAACGAATAGATTAAGTTTTGGATCAAACGTGTTAAGTTCCACAGTCGATCCAAAATTTTATTTAAAAGAACACATGGTAGCTAGGAAAAGGTTCAGACCTTTGTACAAAATTTTTGTACAGTGGAACCTCTAGGTTTTCCGAGTAGCAACCAACAATTGGTATCAGAGCTAGGGTTTTTCCTCTGTGTATTTGGTATTAGTTTAATTATGCACATGTCATACATAATTTAGGCAGGTTAATAGTAGGATGTGCTAACTTTGTGGATGCAGGATCCAACTATTATGGCTTATAGTTATTATGTTTGTGATTGGACCCTTGGACATGTCAAGGGAATTTTATTGTGTGTGCATGATTGTATTATAAAATACAGCAGGAGCTGTATTTAGTTTTATTAGGATTTTATTTTTGATCTAGTTACATGTACATTCCTTTTATGGAATATAGGATCGATGGATGTAAATTTTATTTTATGTTCGATCTAGTTTACATGTACATTCCTTCGAGGAATATAGGATCAAAATGTAAAATTCTATTTATGTCGTGGATCGAATCTTGCAAAGCGTGGAACCTTCTAAAGACCAGAGGCGCAACGGAACTAGGAGCAAGATGGATGCGACAGCTAGACCCGGTGGCGGTGGCCAAATATGGCAGCAGCTTGGGATGACAACACACGGAGGACAACAAGAGATAAAAGCCATAATAGTTGAAAATTAGATTTTCTATTTATTGCTTTTATATTGTGTTGTGTGTGCATGTTAGTTTACATATTTAGTAGGCTAGCATAGTTAAAATTCCTCATTTATAAATAACTAAGTGGGAGAGGGATTTTTAAGTAAATCCCATGGTCTCCATTACTGGTTTGTAAGTGATGCAAACAAGCTTACGCGTTGGCTCTGAGTGCCTTCCTCCATAACGGATGAGCTTGTTTGTGGATCACTAGAACAGACTTCCATTTTTGGATGACTATAGGAAGTTAATTAAGAGCGTGTGATCTTCCCCAACGGAAGGGGCATAATCTTATTAATGGACTTAGTGTCAAGTAATGGTATACACTTAGACACATCTAATAGTATCCTCCCCATCGGAGTCACTGCTATTATTTGTGTGACCAAATGATACCAACTATTAATTTTATTTGTCAAAAAGTTAGGTTGACAAGATAATAAAATTAATGGGTTAAAACCTCCTTTTACAAATGTTGAATTTGTATACGTCCACACTAACGTGGCATGCAAAATTCACGGTGTTTGAGGTGTTGGTGAATTTAAATAATATTGTTTGAGGAATCAATATTTTTAAATTCAAAAGTTTTTGACCAAATATTTGATCAAAGACAGATCAACTATTAATTTTATTCGTCATAAAATAAAGTTGACGAGATAATAAAATTAATGAATAAAATCTCCTCTTCGATTTTGTATACGTCCACACTATCGTGGCATACAAAATTCATGGGGATTTTTAAGGAGTTGATCTTGACCAAGTATTTTTGTGATTCTTAGGATTTAAAATGTTTGTCAATCCCCTAGTAGTCATACTATAAGAAAGACTTAGTAATCCCAATTGTAATGATTGGAAATAGGACTTGGACATTAAGGTAGACTGTCTTCTTAGAACTAAGAACAATATAGGTGTATTTAATTCATTAGTTGAAACATGTTTAGTGGTGTTATCTACCAGAACCTGGAGTGTAGATACAGATGCCATTAATCATGTCCGCAATTCATTGCAGGGTTCCAGGAAACCCGGCAACTAAATGAAAATTAAAACACCATCTACATGGGCACTACTGTAAAAATGGTAGCTGTTGCAGTGGGAGATGTTTATCTTTTGATAAGAATAAAACATAGATTTTTGAGTAATTGTCTTTATGCACTAAGTTTAGAAAGAACTAGTTTTCAGTTTCTAAACTATTCAAAGAATTTGATATTCTGCCTCTTTTAATAACAAAGTTGTTATTAAGAAAAAGAGGGAAGTTATCTGTTCTGGTACGTTGGTTGGCAATTTATAAATCCAATAACTCTCACGATGCAACAAATGGAAATTAGTAACATATCTTCTAACATTAAGAGAAAGTAACCTTCGAAAATGGACCAATTATATCTTTGGCTTCTAAGGCTAGGTTATATTAACTTGAGTAGGATTCATTGGTAGCTGATGAACTTTTGGGTTCATTAGTAGTGGAAATCTTTCCAATCTATGAGTCTTACTTGGAAGGAAAAATAACCAAGAAGCTTTTAAGTCTAAGGGGTATAGAGTCAAAGATATATTGGAATTGGTTCATTCTGATTTGTGTGATCCTATGAGCATCTAGGCAAGAGGTTGTTTCAAATATTTCATCTATTTTATAGACAACTATTTGAGATACGGATATATTTACTTGATGTGCTGCAAGTCTAAGTGCTTTGATTAGTTCAAAGAGTACGAGGCTGATGTGGAGAAACGACAAAGTAAAAGTATCAAGACACTACGGTAAGATCGTAGTGGCAAGTACCTCTTGGGAGAATTTAGGAGTCATTTATCAGAAGTAGAGATTAAATCCCAACTAACTGCACTCGGTACACCCCAACAGAATGGTGTAGGAAAAGGGAGGTATAGGACTCTTATGGAAATAAGTAGATTGATGAGTTATTAAGAATATTATCAAAATCATTTTAAGGATATACTCTGGAAACGGGAGTGAATATAGTACCTTCTAAAGTCAGAACTCTCTACTCATATAGAATTGCTGAATAGGCGTAAGCCTATTTCGAAGCATATTCGGATTCGGGTAATCCAGCACATATGCAGAAGAGAGACAATGATAAGTTGGACAGGAATTCACTTGTTTGTGGGTTATCCTAGTGAAATGAAAGTAGGTTTATAGTCTTAAAAATCAGAAGGTCATTGTTAGCATCAATGACCGATTTTTAGAAAAGGACTATGTAATAAACCATGTGCCCATAAGAAAATTTGTTCTTAAGGAAATAATAAAAGGCATGTCTAATCTAGTACCAACTGTACAAGATGAGATACCACAAGGAAACTGCATCACATATCACAAATGATACACAATTGCAGAAAGTGCCTTGTCGTAGTGGGAGGGTTGTTAGGCAACCTAAAAAGATTCATGTTTTTGGAGAGTTTTTGGACTCGATCCCTGGAGGACATGAACCTGATCTCCGGACATATGACGAAACACTCCAAGATAAAGATGCAACATCTTGTCAAAGAGTAATGAATAACAGAATTAGAATATATGTATTCTAATAAAATCTGGAAGCTTGTAGAACCACCAAATGGTGTAAAAGCCTTTGGGTGTAAAAAGGTCTATAATAGGAAAAGAGGGATAGAAAGGAAGGTAGTAACTTTCAAAGCAAGGCTTGATGAAAAAGGAAACTTTTTCACTGGTAGCCATGCTTAAGTCTATCCGGATTCTTTTATCTATTTGGCAAGTGGATGTCAAGACAACATTCCTTAATGGAAGTCTTGATGAAAGCATCCATATAAAGCAACCAGAAGGGTTCATTGCAAAGGGCTAAGAGCATCTTGTGTGCAAGCTCAATCAGTCTATGGACTGAGGTAAAGCTTCAAGGTCTTGGAACATCCAATTTATCAAAGTAATCCAGACCTATGGATTTATTGAGTAAACGGATAAGTCTTGTGTATACAAAAGGTGTGATGGAAACGTGGTGGTATTTCTTGTACTATACATAGATAACATTTTTGGTAGTTGGAAACAATATCAAAATGTTGTCAGAAGTAAGGGCATGGTTGTCCAAATAATTCGATATAAAGGACTTGGGAGAATGTATATATTTTTGAGATCAAAATAATAAGGGATCGAAAGAAAAAATATATTTTACTTATCCCAAGCTTGATACATTGGAAAATCCTTGCTCGTTTTAAGCATGCAAAACTCCTCGAAAGGTTTCTTACCTTTTAAGCATGGAGTGTCTTTATCTAAAGAGATGTCTCCGATGACATCAAAGGAGATTGAGGACATGTAGGCAGTTCTTTATGCTTCGGCAGTTAGATAACCTAATGTATGCTATGCACGAGATCAGAAATCTGTTTTGCCAAAGGCATAGTTAGCAGATATCAAAGTAACCCTAGACAAGGACATTGGACTGCAGTAAAGCATATATTAAAGTACCTTAGAGGCGCTAGAGATTATATGCTAGCTTACAAGGCAGTTAATTTGGTCCCTGTGGGTTACACGGATTTTGACTTCCAATCGGATAGGGACAATAATAAGTCGACCTCGGGGTTTTGTGTTTACTTTAGGAGGAAAAGTCATAACTATGGAAGAGTGATAAGCATAGGTATTTTTCTGGACTCCACCATAGAAGCTGAGTATATGTCAAGCCTCTGAGATAGCCATAAAAGCTGAATGACTTAATTACCTCAAGATAGACTTAGCTATGATTTTTAGTTTGTCCAAAGATTATTACAATTTATTGTAATAATAATGGTGCAGTAACAAACTCGAAGAAACCATGAGTCTATAAGGCAAGTAAACACAATAGAGCGCAAGTACTACCCAATACGAGAAATTGTATAATGAGGAGAAGTTGTTGCCGCCTAGATTACATCAGATGATAACCTAAGGTCCTTAAGGCAAGAGCTTTTTGAAAGGCATGGGAATCAGATGTATGGTAGCAGATATGGTAGCTTAGTCTTTTAGTATAAGTGGAAGATTGTTAGAGTGTATACTAAAAGCCTAGCTTTTGGTATAAACATTTATCTAGAAATAAGAATCACATTGGTCAAATGCCTACATTTGTGATAAATGTAGTTGTTCAATTAATTTATATTGTAGATAACATGGTGTGTGGTGTCACACACAGAAGATCATGTTATCAGTACCTTATAAATTATAAACAGTAGCTCACGACCATGATGGAAAGGAACAAACCATTGGAAGGTCGTAGTGTAATTAGGTGTTAGTTTATCTTAACTATATAATTACACTAGTACACTTAGAGTGTATTGAGTAGGACCATTTGAGGTCGTTCCTTTTATACTGACTTTATAAAGGAACAAAGACCTCAGTTATTATGGAAGTGTGTGCTCTTAATCCTAATATAATAACAAGCACGTATATTTGATATTTATTTCTTTAATTTATCAATGGGTGAGATTTAGTTCGATGAATCAATACGCCCGATAAGTTGGGAAATGATATCACTTATAGTGTGGGTTGTTGATTATAGAAGGAAACTGTGTCCTAGTAATCTAGGTTGAGAATGTCCCCAAGAGGAGCTCATAAGGATTGTCATGTTAAACCCTGCAGGTGGACTTAGTCCGACATGACGATGAAGTTGAGTGGTACTACTTTTGGAGCTAGATATTAATTAAGTGAGTTGTCAGTAACTTACTTAATTAGTGGACATTTGTTATCTTAAACACAGGGAGACTAACACACTCATAATAAGAAGGAGCCCAAAATGTAATTTGGGATTGGTGCGGTAGTTCAATAATAGTTCTTTAGTGGAATGAATTATTATTGATGAAATTAAGTTGTGTGTTCGGGGTGAACACGGGATGCTTAATTTCATCGGGAGACCAAAACCAATTCCTCCTCTCGGTCCCTATCGTAGCCTCTAGTATATAGAGATTTATACCCACCGCATACCCACCTTCTTACCCATCCAATGGGGTCGGCCAAGCTAGCTTGGAACCCAATCTAGGGCCGGCCAAGACCAAGTGGATGAGCCATGTAGGTGGCCGGCCAAAGCTTGGGTCCCAAGATTAGGTGGCCGGCCACTAGAATATTAAAAAGGATTTTTATTAAAATTATTTCTTATGTGGATATCATGATTTTAAAAGAGAGTTTAAAAATCAAAAATTTCCTTTTATAGTTTTCTACAAAAGATTAAGAGAAGAGATTAATCTCTTTCCTTATTTGTAGTTTAAAAGGATGGTTTTAATTTTTGGTAAAAACTTTCCTTATTTGTAAATCATCTACATGTTTAAAAGA
This sequence comes from Zingiber officinale, assembly GCF_018446385.1. Taxonomy (NCBI): domain Eukaryota; kingdom Viridiplantae; phylum Streptophyta; class Magnoliopsida; order Zingiberales; family Zingiberaceae; genus Zingiber; species Zingiber officinale. The sequence goes on along the minus strand of NC_055987.1, from coordinate 69,188,027 downwards.
GAGTTTAAAATTTGAAATCTTTCCTTATTTGTTGATTAAAGGAGGATTTTAAATTTTAAGAAAACTTTCCTTTTTAACCATGTTCATGATTTAAAAGAAAATTTAAAAATTAATAATTCTCTTTTATTAGTTTCTACAAAAGATTGAGAAAAGATTTGATATCTTTCCTTATTTGTAGATTAAAAAAGATTTTAATTTTTAGAGATAACTTTCTTTTTATCCACATGTTTAAAAGAAAGATTTTAATTTATTAAATTTCCTTTTTATAAACCAATCATGAAGGGATTAAATTATTGGAGAAATTTTATAAATTTGAGACAAATTAGGAAGTTTTAATTAATTAAAACTCTCCTTGTTTGTAGCTTTTATGTGGTCGGCCAAATAAAATTGAGAAAGAAAATTATTTTAATTAAATAATTTTTCCTTTTCAATGGAAAAAGAATTAAGGAAATTTTTATTAAATTTTCCTTATTTGCCGGGATCAAGGATTATAAAAGAGGGGGTAGAGGAGGCTTCAAGGCTAACGACTCTATTCTATTTTTCTCCCTCTTTTCCTTGGTGGTGTGGCCGGCCCTATTTCTCTCCTCTCCTCTTGTTGGCCGAAACTTATCTCTTGGTGGAGCTTTTGTTAGTGGCCGGATCAAGGAAGGAGAGGAAGGAGAGAAAGCAAGCCTCGTTTCTAGCATCCCTTGGAGCATGGTGGTGGTGGTCGAACCTCTTCATCCTAGAAGATGTTTTGATGGCCGAAACATGCAAGGAAGAAGAAGGTGATTGGTGGTTTCTCATCTCGGAAGAACATTGCCCACACAACGTCCGAGGTTAGAAGAGGAATACGGTAGAAGATCAAGAGGTCTATCTAGAAGGTATAACTAGTAATTTTTCCTTTCCACATCATGCTAGTTATTTATGGAAATAATACCAAATACAAGAGGCTTACGATTCTAGTATTTCGAATATATTTTTCGATGTTGTGTTCTTTTGTTTTTTTCCCTTGTGATTTTATTGTTCTTTTTGGTTAACCTAAAGTTATTTTAGGAAATTAAATATTAGCTTTCCATAAAAGATTTTGTCTAGTCGGTGGTGGTTGCTCCCATATCCAAGAAGGCCATGTGCCTCGCCACGTCAGTACTGGGAACCAATTTTGGAAATTAATATTTAATGGAATTAATAACTTAAGGTGATTTGGGTCGAACGTGTTAAGTTCCGCAGGAGACCCAAGTCAAAACCTAAAAGAACGAATAGATTAAGTTTTGGATCAAACGTGTTAAGTTTCGCAGGCGATCCAAAATTTTATTTAAAAGAACACATGGTAGCTAGGAAAAGGTTCAGACATTTGTACAAAATTTTTGTACAGTGGAACCTCTAGGTTTTCCGAGTAGCAACCAACACAAGGATCGCAAGAAAAGAATATTATGCTTATCCCAAGCTTCATATATCGAAACAATCCTTGCTCATTTTTACCATGCAAAACTCCAAGAAAGGTTTCTTACCTTTTTAGCATGGAGTAACTTTATCTAAAAGAGATGTCTCCAAAGACATCGAAGGAGATTGAGGAAATAAAGGCAGTTCCTTATGCTTCGGCTGTCGGAAGCCAAATGTATGCTATGCATGAGATCATAAATCTATTTTGCCGAGGGCAAAGTTAGCAGATATCTAAGTAACCCTGGACAAGGACATTGGATTGCGGTAAAGCATATATTAAAGTACCTTAGAGGCACTAGAGATTATATGCTAGCTTACAAGGTAGATAATTTGGTCCTTGTGGGTTGCACGGATTTTGACTTCCAATCAGATAGGGACAATAGTAAGTCAACCACGGGGTTTTGTGTTTACTTTAGGAGGTGAAGTCATACCTATGGAAGAGTGATAAGCAAAGGTGCTTTTCTCGGACTCAACCATAAGAAGATGAATAAGTGGTAGCCTTTCAAGCAGTCATAGAAGCTATATGGCTCAGATACTTCATGATGGACTTAGATATGTTTTTTGTTTTACGCAAAAATTATTAGAATTTATTGTATTAATAGTGGTGCAGTAGCAAAATTGAAGAAACCATAAGTCCATAAGGCAAGTAAACACAATAGAGCGCAAGTACCACCCAATACGAGAAGTCATATAAACGAGGAGAAGTTGTTGTTGCTTAGATTGCATCAAGTGATAACTTGGAAGATCCTTTCACTAAGGATCTTAAGGTAAGAGTTTTTGATGGGCGTGTTGAAGGGTTGAATCAGATGCATGGCAGCAGATATGGTAGCTTAGTCTTTTAGTATAAGTGGGAGATTGTTAGGATGTATACTAAAAGCCTGGCTTTTGGTATAAACATTTATCTAGACATAAGAATCACATTGGTTAAATGTCTATATTTATGATAAATGTAGTTGTTCAATTAATTTATATTGTAGATAACATGGTGTGTAGTGTCACACACAGAGGATTATATTATCAGTACCTTATAAATTATAAACAGTAGCTCACGATCATGATGTAAAGGAATAAACCATTGGAAGGTCGTAGTGTAATTAGGTATTAGTTTGTCTTAACTATATAATTACACTAGTACACTTAGAGTGTATTGAGTAAGACCATTAGAGGTCGTTTCTTTTATACTGACTTTATAAAGGAACAAAGACCTCAGTTATTATGGAAGTGTGTTCTCTTAATCCTAATATAATAATAAACATATATATTTGATATTTATTTTTTTAATTTATCAATGGGTGAAATTTAGTTCGATAAATCAATAAGCCCCATAAGTTGGGAAATGATATCACTTATAGTGTGTGTTATTGATTATAGAAGGAAACTGTGTCCTAGTAATCTAGGTTGATAATGTCCCCAAGTGGAGCTCATAAGGATTGCCATGTTAAACCCAGTAGGTGGACTTAGTCCGACATGACGATGAGGTTGAGTGGTACTACTCTTGGACTAAGATATTAATTAAGTGAGTTGTCAGTAACTCATTTAATTAGTGGGCATTCGACATCTTAAACACAGGGAGACTAACACACTCATAATAAGAAGGAGCCCAAAATGTAATTTGGGATTGGTGCGGTAGTTCAATAATAGTTCTTTAGTGGAATGAATTATTATTGATGAAATTAAGTTATGTGTTCGGGGCGAACACGGGATGCTTAATTTCATTGGGAGACCAAAACCAATTCCTCCTCTCGGTCCCTATCGTAGCCTCTGGTATATAGAGATTTATACCCACCACATACCCACCTTCTTACCCAACCTATAGGGGTCGGCCAAGCCAAGCTTGAACCTCAAGCTTAGGGCCGGCCAAGCCTAAAGGTTGAGCCTTAAGGTGGCCGGCCAATTGCTTGGAGCCCAAGCTTAGGTGGCCGGTCACATCATATTAAAAAGGGATTTTTATTAAAATTATTTCTTATGTGGATATCATGTTTTTAAAAGAGAGTTTGAAATTTAAATCTTTCCTTTTATAGCTTTCTACAAAAGATTAAGAAAAGATTTGAAATCTTCCCTTATTTGTAGATTGAAAGGTGGATTTTAATTTTAAGAAAACTTTCTTTTTTAACAATGTTCATGATTTAAAAGAGAGTTTAAAAATTAAATATCTCTTTTATAAGTTTCTACAAAAGATTAAGAAAAGATTTGATATCTTTCCTTATTTGTAAATTGATAGGAGATTTAAATTTTAGAGATAACTTTCCTTTTGAAAATTATCAACATGTTTAAAAGAAAGATTTTAATTTATAAAATTTTATTTTTATAATCCACCATGAAGGGAAAAATTATTGGAGAAATTTTTTTATATATTTCCAGAGACAAATAAGGAAGTTTTAATTCTTGTGTTAATTAAAACTCTCCTTGTTTTGGAGATTAGTGGACGACCATTTTTTTAATGAGAAGAAAATTGTTTTATTAATTAAAATAAATTTTCCTTTTCATTGCAAAAGAATTATGGAAGTTTTTATTAAAATTTCCTTATTTGCCAAGACCAAGGATTATAAAAGAGGGGGTAGAGGTGCCTTCATGGCTAACGACTCTATTATTTTTCTCCTCTCTTTTTCTCCTTGGGAGTGGCCGGCCCCTCCTCTTTCTCTCTTCTCCATCTTGTGGCCGAACCTCATCTCATCCTTGGAGTCCTTGTGGTGGTCGGATCTTGCTTGGAGAAGAAGGAGAGAAAAGGAGGCGATATTTCTAGCATCCCTTGGAGCTTGTTGGTGGCCGAACCTCTTCATCCTTGGAAGAGATTTTGGTGGCCAAAACCTAGAAGGAAGAAGAAGGTGCTTGGTGGTTCTCATCTCGGAAGATCGTTGTCCACACAACGTCCGAGTATATAAGAGGAATACGGTAGAAGATCAAGAGGTTATTAGCTTACAAAGAAAGGTATAACTAGTAATTGTTTTCCGCATCATACTAGTTTTCTTTGTATAGTTATTTTTGGAAATACCAAACAGAAGAGGCATATGATTCTAGAGTTTTTGGATTTGTTTCGAAGTTGTGTTTCTTTTATTTTATTTTTCGAATTTGTGATTCGATTGTTCTTTTTGGTTAAACCTAGAGTTATTTAAGGAAATTAAATATTCGCTTTCCTTAAAAGGATTTGTCTAGGCGGTGGTGGTTGCTCTCATATCCAAGAAGACCATTTGCCTCGCCATGCAGTCCTGGAAGCCAATTTTGAAAATTAATATTTAATGAAATTAATAACATAGGTGGATTTGGATCAATAGTGTTAAGTTCTGCTTGCGATCCAAATCTAAACCATTAAGAATAGATAAGTTAAATTTGGAATATATGATGTTAAGTTCCATCTACGATTCTTAATTTAACTTCTAAAGAACACAATAGGTTATTTAAGGAAAGGTTCGACACTTGTACAAATTTTTTGTACAATGGAACCTGTATGATTTTCTTAGGACTAACCAACAACCACTTCATATAACCTCCGTAGTCATGAACTAGACCTCGGTTTGTTAGAGTTTATTACGAGATAACGTAAGCCATATACTTGTAAAGAATAGCTTTTAAGGAATGTTTTTTGTACTCTAGATGTACCTTCTTTGTCATCTTGTACCTGCAGAAGAGTCTAGAAACATTCTTTCCGCCAAATTAGTCAACCTGTTATGTAATCACATGAAGCAGATATTTTCATAAGCTATTCATAAATATCATTAAAATGTTTGTTCTCGTCCTGTCCTATAAGTTATATTTTATCACCCCTGCCTGGTTATCCTGGCCGATATTAGTCTATATGTTCTTAAGCATGCTATCTCGGATGATATTGCTCTATATTTTCTTAAGCATGTTATCCCGGCCGATATTGGCCTATATTTCCTCAACCCTGTTATCCCGGCCGATATTGGCCTATATTTCCTCAACCCTGTTATCTCGGTCGATATTGGCCTCTATTTCCTTAAGCATGTTATCTCGGACGAGATTGCTCTATATTTTCTTAAGCATGTTATCCCGGCCGATATTGGCCTATATTTCCTCAACCCTGTTATCCCGGCCGATATTAGTCTATATGTTCTTAAGCATGTTATCTCGGATGATATTGCTCTATATTTTCTTAAGCATGTTCTCCCGGCCGATATTGGCCTATATTTCCTCAACCCTGTTATCCCGACTGGTATTTCCCTGTATTTTCTTATGCTTGTTATCCCAGCCGAGACTGGCCTACATTTTCTTAATTGTGTTGTCCCGGCCAATATTTACATTGCTTAATTATGCTATCTCTATTTCCCCCTTTTCACCGGGGACCCACAAAACCTAACCCATATCAGTCGGGTGTGGCCAAATACTAGGCATGGAGACCCAATGGGTCACAGTTGACTGGGAGTTGGGTTTGGAAATTTGGACTTGAGTTTGAGTCAAGTCCAGGCTGGTCAATTGATCGGACGATCGATTGAGCCAGAGTCCAATCGATAAGTGGATCGATTGGAGTGTGCTGCGATTGTGGGAAGGCCCAATCGATCGGTCGATCAATTGGGATGTGAAATCATGAGCACAGAAGCTTTCCCAATCTATCGGATGATCGATTGGGAGCTGCCAATCGATCGGTCGATCGATTGCGCAGGGGAGTTCTCGTGCGATCGCGAGAACACAGAAATATTCTGAATCGATCCACCGATCGATTCAGATGTTCCCAATCGATCGGTCGATCGATTGGGAAGTGATCATTGCGCAGGATATGAGCGATGAACGACTTGGATGGAGCGGTGCTGATGTGGAAATTGATTGAGGTTGATTTGGATCGATTGGGAGCATAGGATATAGTCGTTGCAGAGCATTTTCTCCACAGATCTGTGCGATCTTTCTCCTGCAATTTTGTGAGCTTTTCGGGCGAGTCTCTCCGAGCTTCTCTGCCAGTTCTTGAAGATTCTTGGGGTGCATTCCCAAGGTTCAAGAGGCAACAACAAGCAACAAGTAAGCAAGAAGAAGTGTGTATTTCAGTTGTATTCTTGTATTTCTTCTTATGTGAGTGTTGTAGTGTTGTGTGTGTTTGTACGAGGCTTCTCCGCCTCCAACTGCGACCGAGAAGGAGCTGTTTACTAGTGGAGAGTGCTCAAGTGTCTGGATCCTTAGATTAGTCACCTCTTCTTGATGTGGATACCAAGTAAATCCGAGTGTTAGCGTTGTGGTTGTTTTTGTCTTTGTATTCCGCTGCACATCATCAAGACGCAATCGACGAAAACACGACGAGCCGCTATTCACCCCCCCCCCCCCCTCTAGCAAGCACAAAGGTCCCAACAGTAGCCTCTAATTTATAAATTCTTATATCCACCTAAACCTAACTTCTTACCCACCTTAAGGTGGCCGGCCAAGCCTAACTTGGAGCCCAAGCTAGGGTCGGCCAAACCAAGGTTAGATGGGATCAAGTGGTGGCTAGCCCTAGCTTGGAACCCAAGCTTAGGTGGCCGCCTACAATAAAAATAAAAGGGAGTTTATTTTAAAATCTTTCCTTATGTGGAATCCATGATTTTAAAAGAGAGTTTTAAATTAAATATTTCCTTTTATAGTTTCTACAAAGGATTAAGAGAAAAGTTTGATATCTTTCCTTATTTGTAGTTAAAAGGAAGATTTTAATTTTGGAGAAAACTTTCCTTTTTGTAATCATCCACATGTTTTAAAAGAGAGATTTTAATTTATAAAAGTTTCCTTTTATAACCAACCATGAAGGGAATTTTAAAAGAGAAATTTTTATTTTAAAAATTTCCGGAAACAAATTAGGAAGTTTTAATTTTGTGTTTAAAACTTTCCTTATTTGGAGCACTTGTAAGGTCCGGCCACAAGATGTGTTAAGAGGAAATTTTAATTAAATTTTCCTTATTAGCCATTGTCAAGGAAAATAAGGAAGTTTGAATTATGTTTAAAACTTTCCTTATTTGCCAAGACTAAGGAATATAAAAGAGAGGGTAGAGGTGCCTCACCTGACAACACATCTATTATTCCTCTCTTCTCTTCCTTGGTGGTGGCCGCCCCTCATCCTTCCTCTTCTCCATTTCTTCTTCTTTGGTGGCTAGCGGCATTAACTCTTGGGGAGATTTTGGTGGCCGGATTTAGCTTGGAGAACAAGTAGAGAAAGGAAGCTTTATTTCTTAGCATCCCTTGGAGCTTGGTTGGTGCCCGAAGTTCTTCATCTCTAGCAGATTGTTGGTGGCCGAAACATGCAAGGAGAAGAAGGAGGCTTGGGTGGATTCTCATCTTGGTAGATCGTCGCCCACACGACGCCCGAGATAAGAAGAGGAATACGACAGAAGATTGTGAGGTCTATAAGCTACAAAGAATGGTATAATTAGTTGTCTTGTTCCGCATCATACTAGTTTGCTTTGTATGGATTTTGAAATACCAAACACAAGAGGCTAACGATTCTAGGTTTCGGATTTATGATTCGAGTTTGTGTTTCTTTTGTTTTTTCGATCTTGTGATTCGATTGTTCTTAATGGTTAAACCTAGGGTTACTATAAGGAGATTAAATATTGAATTTCGTTGAAAGGTGATGTGCGTAGATTATATACACTTTCATGCATGTTTGGATGCACATTCACATACTTTGAGCATGCTTTATCTATGCATTTTCATACTTCTAGCTTTGCTTTTAGCATATTTACTCTTTTTGTTCAGATATTTGTTTTTGTCCATTTTCTTTACACAGGAGTCGAATTTGGTGAAGGATTCGTGTTCAAGGCCAAATCTACATGTGAAGCAAAGGAGGAAGGCACCATTCCTTGACATCACACGACCCTGCCAAGGCGGGGTTGCCCAGGTCGTGTAGAGGTCCTTGGCCGTGTAGCTGCAGCAGGAAAGGAAGTTGGCTCGACCGCGTGAACCTTACATGGCAGGTTCACACGGTTGTGCCAAGATTTAAAGCCAAATGGAGCCAGGCCGTGTGCACCACACGACCATGTAAGATTTCCAGAGACCAGAGAAGCCCTGGTCGTGTACACCACACGACTGTGCAGGGTTTCCAGTGAGCAAGAGGGCTCTGGCCGTGTACACCACACGACCGTGCCAGGTTTCCAGAGGCGGAGGCAGTGCAGGCCGCGTAGATCTACACGGCCATGCAAGGGGAGCATTGGCATAAATAAGCCACATCCGTGTCTCACACACGGTCGTGTGAGATAGGTAGAGAGGGGAGTGAGCCTGGCCGTGTCCCACACACGGCCAGGTCCTGGGGCCGTGTGGCGCCCAATTTTTCCCCTCTATATAAAGGTTTCTTCTTCATTTCTAAGGGGATATTTTTCCCCTTTTTGCGGGAAATCAAGATTTGGGCGTTCCTCTCCATTCTTGGAGGGAGTTCCGGCGATCTAAGGGCGGATCTTCACCGAATTGGCTCCGGGAAAGCAAGGATTGGATCCGAAGATGGTTCTTCATCATAGATAAGTTTTCTTTCTTCCTTTTCTTGGATTTGGAATCAAGAATGCTTGTAATTTCCTTCTCTATGGGTTTCTTTCCTTGTTTCATGGAGTAGATTTCTTGTTCTAGGATGGAGGGAATAATTGTAAGGATGATTTGATGTAAAACTCTTCTAGATGTGCCAATTTCCTATTTCTATGATTTTTCCCTGTTTGTGTCATTCTTTCTTGTATGGATTGTTGTGATTAGGGCTTAATTACCATGCTTGATTGAATGTTTGGATATCTTATGGATCTTGTAGAGGTAATTTCTCATTCAATTTTTTGAGGGACGTTCATGACAGGAACATGCCCGTGTAAGGACGTTTGAGGGGTAATCTTGAAGGGAAAATTTGGTATTTCAAGAGGGTAGGATAGATTTTATGTGTTTATATTATATCTTGATGCGGTTGAGGAGTGATGGATTCTACGTTGATTATCCGAGGGGCGCACGTGACAGGCAAGCCTGTATAAGGACAACATAGGTTCATTTCTAATTGATCACATTTAGGTATAGGTTTTAATCCTAGGTCGGTTGTCTATTGCAAGAGAGAACCGACAACCTTCTACAAATGATGGACAATTGAGAAATAAGATTTGGTAGATCATTTACATTGAACAATCCTTACAAAGAAACCAAAACTCCTAGAACATATCCTTTATCGTCACCCTTATTCTCTTGTTTCTTATTCATTCATTTCTTTGTTTACATTTCATAGTCATACTTAGCTTTTGAAAATCATTTGATTAGTTCTTTAGCTAATTCGCTTTGAGACATCTTTAGTGCTTATTCCAGTCCCTGTGGATACGATATCTTTTATTATTACTTACGACATATCCGTACACTTGCGAAGAGTCAACAAAAGTCTTTGTCTAGGAAGTGGTAGATGATCCCATGCCCAAGAAGGCCTAGTGCCTCACCATGTTTAACCTGGAAGCCGATCTCTGAAATAAATATTTAATCAAATTTGTAACATGGGTGGATTTGGATTAATAATGTTAAGCATCGTTTGCGATCCAAGTCTAAACCTCAAAGAACATATAAGTTGAATTTGGAATCAATAATGTTAAGTTCTGTTTGCGATTCCAAATTTAATTTCTAAAGAACACAATAAGTTGTTAGGAAAGGTTTAGGACTTGTACAAAATTTTTGTACAGGGGAACCAGTACGATATTCCGGGTAGCAACCAACAATTGGTATCAGAGTTAGAGTTTGCCTCTGTGCGTTTGGTTTTCAGTTTAATTATGCACATGTCATACATATTTTAGGCAGGATAATAGTAGGATGTGCAAATAGATAAACTCTGTGGTTGCAGGCATTCTAGATCCAACTATTATGACCCTAATGTGATTGTGTGTGATTGGACCCTCGGACATGTCGAGGGAATTTTTTGTGTGTGCATGATTGTATGTATTAAATATAGTAGGAGCTGTATTAGTTTTAGGATTTTACATTATTGTTCGATCTAGACTCTATGTACATTCCTTTGTGGAATATAGGATCGATATATGTAAAATTCTATTTATGTCATGGATCCTATCCTTGCGAGGTGTGGTACTATTTGAGGACCAGAGGTGCAATGGAAAAAGAAGCAAGATAGATGCGACGACTAGACCCGATTGTGGTGGATAAAATTGGCAGCAGCTAGGGTTGGCAGCACATGGAGGACAGTGATGGAAGAGGCCATAATAGCTGGAAAATTGATTTTCTATATTTATTGCTTTTATTTGCTGTGATGTGTGTGTGTATGCTAAAATCCTCATCTTAAATAACTAAGTGGGAGAGGGATTATTAATAAATTCCACGGTCTCCATTCTGGTTTGTAATTGATGCAATAAACTTGCGTGTTGGCTCTGAGTGCCTCCCTCTACAACGGATGAGTTTATTTGCGGATCACAAGATCAAACTTCCTAAATGGATGATTATAGAAAATTATTTAGGAGCATGTGATCTTCTCCAACTGAAGGGGCACAATCTTATTTAATGGATTAAGTATCAAGTAATGGTACACACTTAGGCACATTTAATAGTATTTCCCCAACGGAGTCACTGCTATTATTTGTGAGACCAATGGAAAACCTGTTAGATAGAGCCCTAGATCCAATCATATGATGATTGTTGTATGGACTCATTGTATCATATTCCTATGTATATAAAGGAATTTGGTTTGGTTATTATACTTGTATTGGTGTTAAATAACTAAGTATAATAGCGTCCTTGAGTAGAAGGTCCTTACCTATATCATTCGATTGGTTGAATTGATAGTAAGATGATATATAGAACACTACTCTTAATCATTCCTAGTCAAGTATTAACATTCAGGGACAATGTTAATACGACGAGACTAGCATGTAGGTCAACTCGATGACTTGATCTCACAAGTCATGGATATAGAGATATCAAGTTGACACATGGGTATGCATTGAAGAATGTATACTGAATGAGCCACCATGAGAAAGTATGATGGATCGTTATATGAGTGTCATATACTTTCTCATGTGACTATTAGTATGACTATCAGTTCTTGGACCTGAAGTTACCATGGTTCCCTACATATGGAGTTGTATAATTTGGCTTCGTCAAACGTCACCCGTAACTGGGTGGACTATAAAGGCGATTACTGGGTATGTAACAAATTATGCGGAGGGATGTGAGTGATATAGATGGGATATATCCCTCATATATAACGGGAGTGACATCGTTATTCTTGATAGAGTGGGACCACTAAGTGCATGACCATGCCCAAATGAGTCAATATGAGTTATTGAGCTCATTTAATTAGAGTGAGTCTACTTGGAGTTCAAGATGTAGATTGATTAGAGGATGACATGGTCTATGCCTCACATTGATCAATCTAGATGTCAAGGATAGAAGGACATTTGTCATATATTGTGAAGGGTCACAATTAGTCGTCACAAGGTGATGTTGGATCTCAACATTCTTGTAACTTGGGTAGTAATGATGTGCTGCTAGATACCGCTCATTCTTATGCTTCTAAATGGGTTTAGGAGCATTGCCAACGTTACAAGAACCTATAGAGTCACACACAAAGGGCAATTAGATACAGATTAAGTTCATATGATGAACCAAAGAGCATTAGGTTCATGTGATGAACCAAATTGGATTAAGAGTAATCCAAACTAGACTAATTGAGTTGGACTCAATTTGATTCTTGTGTCCATGAATCTAATTTAGATTATGACTCATTGAATCAATTTAATTTAATTGATAGAGATTCAATAAATTAAATTGACTTAAATCAAATGTTGGATTTGATCAACTATGGTAGAATTTAAGTCAAGTTTGACTTGACTTGAGAGGGAAGATGAAGAGTCAAGTTTGACTTGACCTTGACTCGACCAAATGCCATGTCATTGTGACTTGGAATAGGGCTAGCCAATGATGATGTGCCACATCATCAAAGGCTACATGAGTGTGTGCCACCTCATGAGGGAGACCAAGAGTTGTGACCCTTGGTATACCATGGAGATAAAAACTCCTCCATTAAGTGGTCGGCCACTTAAGTGTGCATTTGGTGTACTTGTGTAACTCCTTCTTCTTCCTCCTCTCTTCTCTTCTCTCCCTCTACTCCTCCTCGGCCAAACACCTTTAGAGTGCTAGCACACTCTAAGTGTTTTCTCCATCTCTATTGTTCGTGTGGATACGTATAGAGGTGTGTCCACCTGAACACACTAGAGATCCGACAAATTTTGGACGAGCGGGATTTGCAAAGGGCTTCACTACAAGGGTAATCTCTTAACCATGTAGATCTAATGTAGATCTAGGATAGAAAACAAGTACATGAAAATTTTATCTTTGCACGTATCTGGTGGCATGGGACTTCGGGGTTTCCGCAACACAAAAAGCGGTTTTTGCGGCTCGAAAGTCCAAACAAAACCAACTATTAATTTTATTTGTCATAAATTTAGAATGACAAGATAATAAAATTAATGGGTAAAACATCCTCTTACATATGTTTGAATTTGTATACGTCCACACTAACGTGGCATGCAAAATTCATGGTGTTTTGAGGTGTTGGTAAATTTAAATAATATTATTTGAGGAATCAATATTATTCTAAATTTAGAGTCTTGACCAAAACTTATTTTGTGATTCTTAGGATGACTTTCAACCCAATGGCTATTATTCTGAAAGAGAACAAACATACTGGTCCCAACTACATAGATTAGAAAAGAAACCTGGACATTGTCCTAACTGTTGAAGGCTATAAGTTTGTACTGTTAGAGGTCTTCCCTAATGTACCTAATGGCGATTCTAGTGAAGAGGAGATTGAGCATAATAGGAAATGGGTCAAGGAAGATGAGATGCCGCGGTGTTACATTTTGGCTTCAATGTCAAATGTACTACAACATCAACATCAGGACTTGCTAACTACCTATGACATGATGATCAATCTAAAGGAACTCTTCGGACACCAGAATCGGGCTGGTAGGCAAGAGGCAATGAGAGAATTAATGATAGCCACCATGTCAGAGGGAACACCCGTTAGGGATCATATCTTAAAGATGATGGCTTACTTGAATGAGATACAAATCCTTGGTGTTGAAATCTATGGGGAAACCTAGGTCGATATTATTCACCAAACGCTACCCAAAATTTTGAGTAGTTCCGCCTGAACTACAATATTAATAAAAGAATGTATTCATTAGAAGAACTACTGACGAACTTTAGGCAGCAGAAGAGTTATTTCGTCATAATTCTCAAATTTATTTTGCTGAAAATGTTTCTACTTCTAAGTCGAAAAGCAAGAAGAAGAAGAAACAGGATGACTCAGCAAAGAAGGTGAATAGATCTCTAGGTACTAGACCAAAACCTGGAGTGAAGAAGCCAAAGGGCAAGTGCTTTATCTCCAAGCAGCCAGGACATTGGAAGGTGGACTGTCCTCATAAGAGAGAGAACAATAAAGGTATATCTTATTCTCTAGTAGTTGAAATATGTTTAGTGGTGTTATCTACCAGCACTTGGTGTGTAGATACAAGAGCCATTGATCTTGTCTGCAATAGATTATAGGGGTTTCAGGAAACCCGACGACTATATGAGGAAGAGATAACCGTCTACATGGGCAATGCTACGAAAGTGGTGCCTGTTGCAGTGGGAGACGTCTACTTATCATTCGATAGGAATAGAACTTTGGTTTTGAGAAATTGTCTATATGTACAAACTTTTAGAAAGAATTTAATTTCAGTTTCTAAACTATTTGTGGATGGATATACTGTTTCTTTTGATGACAAAGTGGTTGTCAAGAAAAATAGGGTAATTATCTGTTCTGGTACATTAGTTGGCAATTTGTATACTCTAAATCCAATAATTCCCATAAAGTAACAAATGGAAATTAATAACACATTTTCTAATTCTAATAACAGAAAGGAACCTTCGGAAATGAACAAACATATCATTGGCATCTAAGTCTTGGTCATATTAACTTGAGTAGGATTCAAAGGCTAATAGTCAATGGACTCTTGGGTTCATTAGTGTTGAAAAACATTCCAACTTGCGAATCTTGCTTGGAAGGTAAAATGACCAAGAGACCTTTTAAGGCCAAGGGGCATAGAGCCAAAGATGAGTTGGAACTGGTTCATTCTGATTTGTATGGTCCTATGTATATCCAGGCAAGAGGTGGTTTCAAATATTTTGTCTCTTTTATAGATGACTATTCGAGATATGGTGCATTTACTTGATGCGCCACAAATCTGAATGATTTGATAAGTTCAAAGAGTAAAAGGCTGATGTGGAGAAACATCATGGTAAAAGTATCAAGAAACTACGGTCTAATCGTGGCAGCGAATACCTCTTTGGAGAGTTTAGGAATTACTTATCAGAGGTCGGAATTCAATCCCAATTGTCTGCACCTGGTAGTAGGGGTGAGCATTCGGTTAATTCGGTTAATTCAGTTAATTAGATATTAAATTTGTATAAATTCTTTTTATTATTATTTTAAACAAATTTAGTTAATTTGGTGTTAACTGAAATAACTAATTCGGTTAATTTAGTTTTAGTAAAACTTTGATTGATTTAGTTAGCCAACACTAAATCGATTTTCAGTTAATTCGGTTAATTTATGGACCGAATTAACCGAATGCTCACCCCAACAGAATGGTGTGGCAAAATGAAGTGTTCTGGAAATGGTTAGATCGATGATGAGTTATTCAGAATTACAAAATACATTTTGGAGTTATGTTCTGGATATGGTACCTTCTAAATCAGTACCCTTTACTCCCATATAATTACAGAATGGGTGTAAGGCTAGTCTGAAACACATTCGGATATGGGGTAGTCCAGCACATGTGCTAAAGGGAGACACTGACAAGTTGGAATCACGTACAAAAGTTTGTCTGTTTGTGGGATATCTTAAAGGAACAAAAGGTGGTTTGTTTTATAATCCTAAAAATCAGAAGATTATTGTTAGTACCAATGCTCGATTTTTAGATAAAGATTATGTAATGAACCATATGCCCATGAGTGAAATTGTTCTACAAGAAATGAGAGAGGACATGCCTACTTTAGTACCAACAGTGCAAGATGAATATAATAAGAAACTGCAACACGTATCACAAATGATACACAATAACAGACAGTGCCTCGTCGTAGTGGGAGGGTTGTTAGACAACCTGAAAGATTCATGTTTTTGGGAGAGTCGTCGGACTTGATCCTTGGTAAACATGAACCTGATCCTCGAACATATGACGAAGCACTCTAAGATAAAGATGCAGCATCTTGGCAAAGAGCAAAGAATTCAGAAATAGAATCAATGTATTCTAACAAAGTCTGGGAGCTAATAGAACCATCAAATAGTGTAAAAGCTATTGGATATAAATGAATCTACAAAAGGAAAAGAGGGAAAGACGGGAAGGTGGAAACCTTCAAAACAAGCCTTGTTGCGAAAGGGTATACTCAGAAAGTGTTAGTTAGAGCCCTAGTGCCAATCATTTGATGATTGTTGTATGGACTCGTTGTATCATATTCTTATGTATATATAAAGGCTTTTTTTTATGGTTATTATGCTTACTTGTATTGGTGACAAATAACTAAGTATAATAGCGTCCTTGAGTAGAAGGTTCTTACCTATATCAATCGATTGGTTGAATCGACAGTGAGATGATATAGGGAACACTACTCTTAATCATTCCTAGTCAAGTATTAACATTCAGGGACAATGTTAATGCGACGAGACTAGCATGTAGGTAAACTCGATGACTTGATCTCACAAGTCATGGATATAGAGATATCAAGTTGACACATGGGTATGCATTGGAGAATGTATACTGAATGACCCGTCATGAGAAAGTATCATGGATCGTTATATGAGTGTCATATACTTTCTCATGTGGCTATTAGTATGACTATTAGTCCTTGGACCTGAAGTCATCATGGTTCCCTACATAATGAGTTACATACTTTGACTTATCAAACGTCACCCGTAACTGGGTGGACTATAAAGGCGATTACTGGGTATGTATCAAATTATGCGGAGGGATGTGAGTGATGTAGATGAGATCTATCCCTCCTATATGACAGGAGTGATATCATTATTCTTGATAGAGTGAGACTACTAAGTGCATGGCCATGCCCAAAAGAGTCAATATGAGATGTTGAGCTCATTTGATTGAGTGAGTCTACTTGGAGTTCAAGATTTAGATTGATTAGAGGATGACAAGGTCTATGCCTCACATTGATCAACCTAGATGTCAAGGATACAAGGACACATTGTCACATATTGTGAAGAGTCATAATTAGTAGTCACAATGTGATGTTGGATCTCGTTTGGCAGCATACCACGATTACGAGATCTGGAAGATGGATGTCAAAACCATGTTTCTGAATGGAAACCTGCTCGAGGATGTGTACATGACACAACCTGAGGGTTTTGTAGATCCACAACATACTAGCAGAGTATGCATGCTGCATAGGTCCATTTATGGACTAAAGCAAGCTTCTCGGAGCTGGAATCTTCGGTTCGATGATGCGATCAAATAGTTTGATTTCATCAAGAATGAAGATGAACCGTATGTCTACAAGAAGGTTGTAGGGAACACAGTTGTCTTCCTTATATTGTATGTGGATGACATACTACTCATTGGGAAAGACATCCCTTTGCTGCAGTCTGTCAAGACTTGGCTAGGGACTTGTTTCTCAATAAAGGACTTAGGTGAAGCATCCCGCATTCTAGGCATACAAATCTATAGAGATAGATCTATGAGATTGCTTGGCCTAAGTCAGAGTACATACATTGACAAGGTATTACTTCGGTTTGCCATGCAGAACTCTAAGAAGGGATTTTTGCCAATGTCACATGGTGTGAGTCTTTCGAATACTCAAAGTCCTTCTTCTAGAGAGGAGAGAGACCGCATGAATCAGATCCCTTATGCTTCAGCCATAGGATCTATCATGTACGTCATGTTATGTACTCGTCCTGATGTCTCGTATGCTTTGAGCATGACGAGCAGATACCAGTCAGATCCAGGTGAAAGTCACTGGATAGCAGTCAAGAATATTCTTAAGTACTTGAGAAGGACTAAAGAATATTTCTTGATATATGGAGGCGATGACGAGCTAGTTGTAAAGGGTTACAGTGATGCTAGCTTCCAAACTGATCAAGATGATTATCGATCACAGTCTGGGTTCATATTTTGCATAAATGGTGTGCTGTGAGCTGGAAGAGTTCGAAGCAGGACACAATTGCTGATTCTACAACAGAAGCTGAGTATATTGCTGCATCAGAAGCAGTAAAGGAGATAGTTTGGATCCGCAAGTTCATTACTGAGCTTGGATTGGTTCCTAGAATTGCTGTTCCCATAGAGCTCTATTGTGACAACAATGGAGCAATAGCACAGGCAAAGGAACCTCGCTCACACCAGCGGACCAA
Organism: Zingiber officinale; assembly: GCF_018446385.1. Classification (NCBI taxonomy): domain Eukaryota; kingdom Viridiplantae; phylum Streptophyta; class Magnoliopsida; order Zingiberales; family Zingiberaceae; genus Zingiber; species Zingiber officinale. The sequence goes on along the minus strand of NC_055987.1, from coordinate 69,170,284 downwards.
ACACATACTACGACGCTTCCATCTCATTCGAGAGATCATCGATAGAGGAGATGTGAAGATTTGCAGAGTACCCACTAAGGCAAACATCGTAGTTCCCTTGACCAAGGCTTTGGCACAGAGAATGCATGATGGTCACACTAGGTCATTGGGCCTTAGAGCCTATACTGATTGATACTAGTGCTAGTGGGAGATTATTAGTTAGAGCCCTAGAGCCAATCATTTGATGATTGTTGTATGGACTCGTTGTATCATATTCTTATGTATATATAAAGGCTTTTGTTTATAGTTATTATGCTTACTTGTATTGGTGCCAAATAACTAAGTATAATAGCATCCTTGAGTAGAAGGTTCTTACCTATATCAATCGATTGGTTGAATCGATAGTGAGATGATATAGGGAACACTACTCTTAATCATTCCTAGTCAAGTATTAACATTCAGGGACAATGTTAATGCGATGAGACTAGCATGTAGGTCAACTCGATGACTTGATCTCACAAGTCATGGATATAGAGATATCAAGTTGATACATGGGTATGCATTGAAGAATGTATATTGAATGACCCGCCATGAGAATGTATCATGGATCATTATATGAGTGTCATATACTTTCTCATGTGGCTATTAGTATGACTATTAGTCCTTGGACCTGAAGTCACCATGGTTCCCGACATAATGAGTTACATACTTTGGCTTCATCAAACGTCACCCATAACTGGGTGGACTATAAAGGCGATTACTGGGTATGTAACAAATTTTGCAGGGAGATGTGAGTGATGTAGATGAGATCTATCCCTCGTATATGATGGGAGTGACCACATTATTCTTGATAGAGTGAGACCACTAAGTGCATGACCTTGCCCAAATGAGTCAATATGAGATGTTGAGCTCATTTGATTGAGTGAGTGTACTTGGAGTTCAAGATTTAGGTTGATTAGAGGATGACACGGTCTATGCCTCACATTGATCAACCTAGATGTCAAGGATAGAAGGTCACATTGTCACATATTGTGAAGAGTCACAATTAGTAGTCACAAGGTGATGTTGGATCTCAACATTCTTGTAACTTGGGTAGTAATGATATGTTGCTAGATACCGCTCATTACTTATGATTCTAAATGGGTTTAGGAGCATTTCCTGTTTGGTTTTTCGGGCCACGAAAACCACTTTTCACGTCGTGAAAACCCCGAATCACCCATGCCACTGGATCTCGTGCGAAGAAAAACTTTCGAAAATACGAGTACGAGTTTTAAACTTTGATCTAAAGTAGATCTACAAAGGAAAAACATTTATAACTTCGATGCATGCCCTTCGCAATCCCGCAAGTCTAAGGTACGCCAGATCTCGATGTTGTCAACGTAGCCAACTCTCTAGTGATATCCACACGAACAAGAAGTGTTCTCTAACACTCAAGGATGGAGAAGAGAGCACCCCAAGTGTGCTAGCACTTTCTAGGGCTCTCGGGTAGGATTTGAAAAGAAGAAAAAGAGAGAATGCAAAAGAATCTCATACACTCAAGAAGTAGTATCCTCCTTTGTGACCTTCACTCTTCCTTATGCTCTTGGAATTCACTCAACCACCTTCTCCTCCTTTGAAACCCACGGCAACAGCAAGCAAGAGGAGGAAGAAGCAAGTAAGATGAAGAAGCAATTACCACACATGAATGCCACCAAATGAAAAACCCCTCCTCACATTAGTGTGGCTGGGCACACAATGTAACCTCCTCATTTAATGTGGTCGGCCACATTAAGTGGTATAAGATGTGTAACCTCCATGAGGTGGCACACCATTATGAGGTGGAAATGATGTGGCAAGGTTAGTCATGCCATGTAGGATGAGTCAACCTTCATGATGTGGCAATACATCAAGTCAAACTTGATGTTTCAATTTCCATTTAGTCAAGTCAAAATTGACCAATTATCTTCCTTGTTGAGTTAAATCCAACCTTTGATTCAAGTCAATTTTAATTTAATGAATCTCAATTCATTAATATAAATTGACTCAATAAATCAAATTTAAATTAGACTCATTCAACAATTGAATCTAATTGAGTCTAACTCCATAAGTCTAATTTGAATTAATCCGAATCCAATCTTTGGTGCATCATATGAACCTAATCCAATTGGTTCCTCCTATGAACCTAATCTCCATCCACTTGTTCTTTGTGTGTGACCCAATAGGTTCTTGTAACGTTGGCAATGCCCCTAAACCCATTTAGGATCATAAGTAATTAGCGGTATCTAGCAATACATCATTACTACCCAAGTTACAAGAATGTTGAGATCCAACATCACCTTGTGACTATTAATTGTGACTCCTCACAATATATGACAAGTGTTCTTCTATCCTAGACATCTAGATTGATCAATGTGAGGCATAGACCGTGTCATCCTCTAATCAATCTAAATCTTGAACTCCAAGTAGACTCACTCGATCAAATGAGCTCAACATCTCATGTTGACTCATTTGGGCATGGCCATGCACTTCGTGGTCTAAATCTATCAAGAATACCGATGTCGCTCTCGTCATATGGGAGGGATAGATCCCATCTACATCACTCACATCCCTCTGCATAATTCGTTATATACCCAGTAATCGCCTTTATAGTCCACCTAGTTACGGGTGACGTTTGACGAAACCAAAGTATATAACTCCTTATGTAGGAACCATGGTGACTTCAGGTCTAAGGACTAGTAGTCATACTAATAGCCACATGAGAAAGTATATGACACTCATATAATGATCCATGATACTTTCTCATGGCGGGTCATTCAGTATACATTCTCTAATGTATACTTATGTGTCAACTTGATATCTCTATATCCATGACTTGTGAGATCAAGTCATCGAGTTGACCTACATGCTAGTCTTATTGCATTAACATTGTCCCTGAATGTTAATACTCGACTAGGAATGATTAAGAGTAGTGTTCCCTATATCATCCTACTATCGATTAAACCAATCGATTGATATAGGTAAGAACCTTCTACTCAAGGACGTTATTATACTTAGTTTATTTGGCACCAATACAAGTAAATATAATAACCAAACAAATGCCTTTATTAATATAAAAATATGATACAATAAGTCCATAATACAATCATCAAATGATTGGCTCTAGGGCTCTAGCTAACAATCTCCCACTAGCACTAGCGCCAATCAGTGTAGGCTCTAAGCCCAAATGACCTAGTGTGACCATCATACTTCCTCTGTGCCAAAGCCTTGGTCAAGGGATCTGCGATGTTAGCCTCTGTAGGTACTCTGCAAATCTTCACATCTCCTCTCTCGATGATCTCTTGAATGAGATGGAAGCGCCGTAATATGTGTTTGGTCCGCTGGTGTGAGCGAGGTTCCTTCGCCTGTGCTATAGCTCCATTGTAGTCACAATAGAGCTCAACAGGGTCAGTAATGCTAGGAACCACCCCAAGTTTAGTAATGAACTTACGAATCAAAACTACCTCCTTTGCTGCCTCTGATGCAGTAATATACTCAGCCTTTGTTGCAGAATTAGCTACTGTGTCCTGCTTCAAACTCTTCCAGCTCACAGCACCACCATTAATGCGAAATACGAACCCTGACTGTGATCTATAGTCATCCTGGTCGGTCTGGAAGCTAGCATCACTGTAACCCTTTACAGCTAGCTCATCATTGCTTCCATATATCAAGAAATATTATTTAGTCTTTCTTAAGTACTTAAGAATATTTTTGACTGCTATCAAGTGACTTTCACCTGGATCTGACTGGTATCTGCTCGTCATGCTCAAAGCATACGAGACATCAGGTCGAGTACATAGCATGGCGTACATGATCGATCCTATGGCTGAGGCATAAGGGATCTGATCCATGCGGTCTCTCTCCTCTCTAGAAGAGGGACCTTGAGTTTTCGAAAGACTCACGCCATGTGACATTGGCAGAAATCCCTTCTTGGAGTTCTGCATGGCAAACCGAAGTAGTACCTTGTCAATGTATGTACTCTGACTTAGGCCAAGCAATCTCTTAGATCTATCTCTATAGATCTGTATCCCTAGAATGCGGGATGCCTCACCTAAGTCCTTCATTGAGAAGCAACTCCCTAGCTAAGTCTTGATAGACTGAAGCATAGGGATGTCCTTCCCAATGAGTAGTATGTCATCCACATACTATATGAGGAAGACAACTATATCCCCTACAACATTCTTGTAGACACAAGGTTCATCTTCGTTCTTGATGAAACCAAACTGTTTGATTGCATCATCGAATCGAAGATTCCAGCTCCGAGAAGCTTGCTTTAGTCCATAAATGGACCTATGCAGCTTGCATACTCTGCTAGTATACTGTGGATCTACAAAACCCTCAGGTTGTGTCATGTACACATCCTCGAGCAGGTTTCCATTCAGAAACGCGGTTTTGACATCCATCTGCCATATCTCATAGTCATGGTAGGCTGCAATAGCAAGCATGATCTGAATGAACTTAAACATCGCTACTGGAGAAAAGGTTTCATCATAGTCAATACCATGAATCTGCATGAAACCTTTAGCTACCAAGCGACCCTTATAGATAAGTCCATCCATGTCAGTCTTTCTCTTAAAGACCCACTTACACCCAATGGGTTTTACCCCTTCAGGTGGATCAACCAAAGTCCATACTTGGTTGGTGTACATGGATTCCATTTCCGATCTCATGGCTCTAGCTATTTCTCGGAATCTGGTCTCATCACAGCTTCTTGATAGGTGGAAGGCTCATCCACTATGAGCACAATGTCATCATGGTCAGACAAGAGAAATGAGTATCTCTCAGGCTGACAACGTACCCTATCAGACCTACGAAGAGGTATGTCTACTTGAACTGGTTGTTGCTTCTCAACTCCTTGTGGAACAACATTATCCACAACACTTTGTGGTTCCAGTTCAATTTCCATCGAGGCATCAGTGCTATTGTTCGCATCTTGAACTTCTTCAAGATCGAACGCACTCCCACTAGTTTTTCTAGAAACAAAGTCCCTTTCTAGAAAGACCCCAGTCTTTGCCACAACTACCTTGTGTTGACTGGGAATGTAGAAGTAATATCCCTTGGTTTCCTTGGGATATCCAATAAAATAGCACTTGTCGGATTTGGGTCTTAACTTGTCTGAGACTTGACGTCGAACGTAAGCCTCACAACCCCAAATCCTCATGAAAGACACCTGGGCATCTCTCCCAGTCTATATCCTATATGGTGTCTTTATCACGACCATTGATGGAACTCGGTTGAGTATAAAAGCTGCCGTGTCTAGAGCATAGCCCCAAAGGAATGTCGGAAGATCTGTGTGACTCATCATAGATCGTACCATATCTATTAGGGTACGATTCTTCCTTTCGGATACACCATTCCACTGTGGTGTTCCAGGAGGAGTGAGTTGGGATAGGATCCCACACTCTGCTAGATAGTCACGAAACTCATGGCTAAGGTATTCTCCACCTCGATCGGATCGAAGTATCTTAATACTCTTGCCAAGCTGGGTTCTGTACTTCATTCTTGAATTCTTTGAACTTTTCAAAGGATTCAGACTTATGTGTCATCAAGTACACATAACCATATCTACATAAGTCATCAGTAAATGTGATGAAGTATCTATAACTGCCTCTAGAAGCGACGTTGAAAGGGCCACATACATCACTATGTATGAGTCCTAACAAATCAGTAGCTCTTTCGCTGTGCCCACTAAAGGGAGTCTTGGTCATCTTGCCTCGTAGGCATGACTCGCATAACTCATATGATTCAAAATGAAATGAGTCCAGCAAACCATCCTTATGGAGCTGGGATAAGCGCTTGTCATTTATATGACCTAAGCGACACTGGCAGAGAAAGGTTTGGTTCAGGTCATTTGACTTGAACCTTTTGGTATTTATGTTATAGATAGGGCTCTCAAGGTCTAGAATATAGAGTCCGTTCATCAGAGGTGCACTACAATAGAACATATCGTTTAAATAGACAGAACAACATTTGTTCTTTATTGTAAACGAAAATCCTTTCTTGTCCAAACAAGAAACTGAAATTATGTTCTTAGTCAAGGCAGGCACATAACAACAATCATCTAATTCTAGTACAAGCCCAGAGGGTAGAGATAGATAGTAAGTTCCTACAGCAATAGCAGCAACCCGTGCTCCATTGCCTACTAGTAGGTCTATCTCACCCTTTGTCAATGCCCTGCTATTTCTCAACGCTTGTACATTAGTACAAATGTGTGAAGCACATCCGGTATCTAATACCCACGATGAAGAAATAGAGAGGTTGACTTCTATAACATGTATACCTGAAGTAGAAATCTTATTTCTCTTCTTCGTAAGATCTTCCAGGTATTCTTTGGAGTTCCTCTTCCAGTGCCTTGCTTGTCCTTGATATAGGTGACAAAGATGTTCAACCATATCGTAAGCACCAATCAACTCGTGTTGCTTCTGAAGCTCAGAGTTCATGGTCGCGAGCATTAGACATGACACATCTAATGCGTCATCTTGATGCTTCTTGAAAGCATCTCGGTCAGCTCACGTGGCAGTGGCAGGAGGAGCCTCCGGAATGGGCTGCTCCAGAATGTACAGTTTACGTTCTTGGGTGAGAACTATTCTCAGGTTCCTGTACCAGTCCAGGAAATTTGCTCCGTTGAGCTTGTCCTTCTTAAGGACAGATCGCAGGGAGAAGATTGTAACGACCCAATTTTCCCTATTTCAAGTTCTAAAAGTCCATAAAAATATTTGGAAATACTTTTAAAATATTCTAGAGATTTTTAGGAATTTTTAGAGTATTTTTACGTAATTTTTGGAGGTCGTTTAGTAGGGTTACAAAAAGAAAGAAGTTTTAAAAAAAAAATATTGAAGGTGAGATTCGAACCCACGATCTCGGGTCGGACTGACCCAAGCAAAACCGGCCCAACCAACTGAGCTACACGATTTTTGTTAATCATATACGGAGCGAAATGTATATATACAGTAGTTGGAACGTTTAAGATAAATTGGAATTAAAAGTGCGCGGCTGAGGGATTGAAAATGGTTGCAGCCGAGTTTTGAACCCGCAACACGAGCCTTAAGCAAAACGCAGCCAACCGACTATGCTAGCGATCGTTTGTTATTAAAGAAGGAGAAAAGTTCCATTTAAGCTATAGTTGGAAACGAAAATAACCTTGAGTATAAGATTTAAATCCTTTTCCTAAAACCTAAAATTTCTCCCGAAATTCCATTTCTCCTCTCTCGCAAACGGCGATGACGGCGGCGACTCCACTGTTCGGGCGGAGAAGGCATCGGAGCTAGGCCTTTTTTCCGGCCGGTCTTCACTCAACCGTGACCTTCTCGCCGTGGAGAACACGCGGATGCAAAGAAGCCGCCGGGGATCTTCATCTCTCCGAAACCCTAGAACCTCTCTTCTCCGGTTGTAAGTCCAAGAATCGTCGGTGAGTTGCTTCTCACCTGCAGTAGGAGTTGTTTCGGGTTTTCCGTTTTGATTTTTCCTTGCTTCCGAGGCCTAGCATGAACCATAGACTTAGTATTTGGGTTGCACAGCAAGTTGCCCTTTCCTTTTCATGAGCATGACATGTTAAGCTCAAGAAATTGTGTTCTTTGTTCATTTTGAATTCAAAGCACGTTGTAAAGGTTTTTATTTGGGTTCTTTAGTTTTCTACCGTGAGTCTTATAGGAAGAAGATGAATGATTTAAGTTAAGCATGTAGGATTGTTTTCCTTCTCTAGGTTCTGTGCTTACTGAATTTCCAGCATTTCAGTAGCAATTTCTGCTTCCTGTTTTCAGTTCTGTAGCATTTCAGTGTTGTCTCCTTATGCATCTACCTACTGCCCATAAATTCCAGCAAGTTGTTTTCTTTTTTTTGGGCCATGCAGATGGGCATAAACAACCCTTGATCTTTAGCATTTCAAGTTAGGTAATCTTGGTTAGATTAGCTTTCTTTTGCTTTTATCACAGCATGTTTAGAAAGCTTAAAGTTATTTTCTTTTGCTCTTATCACAGCATGTTTAGAAAGATCAAATTAGCTTTCTTTTGCTCTTATCACAGCATGTTTAGAAAGTCCAAAGTTGCTTTCTTTTGCCCTATTTTACAGCATGTACAGAAAGCTCAAAGTTGCATTCTTTTGCCCTATTTTACAGCATGTTTAGTAAGTCTAAGTTAGCTTTCTTTTGCTCTATCTTACAGCATGTTTAGTAAGTCCAAGTTAGCTTTCTTTTGCTCTATTTTACAGCATGTTTAGAAAGTCCAAGTTGCTTTCTTTTGCTCTATTTTATAGCATGATTAGTAAGTTCAAAGTTGCTTTCTTTTGCTCTATTTTATAGCACGATTAGTAAGCTCAAAGTTGTTTTCATTTGCTATTTTAATATGCATGAACAGCCATGTATTCTAGTGGAAAAATGAGAATCCTATTAAATACTTTTAGAAGTATTAACAAGTAAAAGAAAGAAAAAGAAAAGAAAGAGAAAGGCCAAGGCCTTAAGTAAATTCCAAAGTCAAGATTTTCGGGATTTTTGGCACACAAGGTGTCTATTAAAATGCCAAGGCATTTAAAGAAGAAGTAATTAAGATAAAAAAAAGTATTTTACTTTTAAAAGGCATGTACCGGACACAAGGTCTAAGGGATGGAATCCAAGTTGCCCCTAGGCACAAGGCCTAGAAGTATCTTAGTAGTTTCGGGATTAGCTACCTCGATTCTTATTAAGAATGCGCGCAAAGTGGTACAATGCCGGGCCCAAAAGAAGTTTATTATTATTTTGAAGTATTAAAGTATAAGTTTTGAAATAAATGAAACAAGCTTCAAATATGTTTAGAATTAGAAAGTTTAGTTCTTGATGTTTGAAGCATTCAGTAGTAGTTTTATTTGTTTCTTGCTACTAGATTATTCAGCATGTTTAGTTTTATTTGCTTTCAGCATGCTGTTATAGTTTTAGTCTTATGAGCATGTTTAGTTTTACATGTTTAGAAGTTTTACATGTTTAGTAGTTTTACATGTTTAGAAGTTTTACATGTTTAGTAGTTTTACATGTTTAGTAGTTTTACATGTTTAGAAGTTTTACATGTTTAGTAGCTTTACATGTTTAGTAGCTTTACATGTTTAGTATGCTTCTTTTATAGTTTCATTCTTATGAGCATGATTAGCTATACATGTTTAGTATTTCAGTTAGCATGATTCCTTTGCTATATATGAGCATGAGTAGTTTTATATGTTAGCATTCAGTTTCAGCATGTTTTTATTTATATACATGCATATCGAGTTTTTGTGAGTAGATAGCGCTCACTAAGCTTTATGCTTATAGACTGCACTTCCTCCTACTGCAGATAAAGGAAAGGAAAAGATTTAGCAAGGAAGGCGACAAGGTGGTGGTGATGAAGGTGTGTGATGGCTGGACTATGGGGAGATCAAGAGTTTGCTAAGGAATTATTAAGACATTTCTGTTTAGAGTTCTTTAGTTTTCTTTTAATGCTATTATGAGTCAATATTGTATTTAAGTTTATTCCGCGTTTGTAGTTGGGTTCTATTGATGGAGTGATATTGATGTTTGCTATTGATAGGGTAGTTTCTTTCTTTTATTTGTGATATTATACTGCGTGGTTGTGAAGATATATGTTCCAGCCGCCTGTGGCTCAGTATATTATGCTTGCATTATGGGAAATGGTCACCGGTACAGGGGAGACTCTGCCGAAATTTTTCGGTAGGGTTTTCCTAGAGATTTTTAATAAACCGGTTAAGTAGAGTAGTAGATAAGTAACGGTCACTCTTAGAGACTAGTAGTAGTAGTAAGAAGGGTGGTCATTACAGTTGGTATCAGAGCAGTGTTCCATTCTCCAGCATCACACACATATCAGCATCATCCTTGCCGTCTCCAAGTAAGAAAGTATTTAAATTCTTTCCTTATTATTAACTGCAGTATAGAGTATTTTTTTTTAAGTGCCTAAGTAAGATAGAAGTTTGTTTCTCTTTTATTCATATACCTAAGTTTGGTTAGGAAGGATAGAGAAGATAACAAGTCTCTTTCTTTGCATAATTAGATGGCAAGAAGAGAACATCCCCGTACTGTTCATACTGAGAACCAAGTTCAGGAGAACGAAGAGCCCAGAATCCCTGGGCCTATTCTCTCTGAAGTTGTTACTCAACTTCAGAGACAAGTAGCGAGCAGCAGCAAGTGATTGTCAATCTAATGGCCAATCAGAAGCCAGCTCCTCCCACTCCTCCAACCATTAATGTGGAGACTCCAGTGGTGACTGAAGTCGAAGTCGCCACAACACCTAGAAGACAAGAAGCATATCTCATCCAGTGGCTGAAGCTGAAACCAGAAAGCTTCTCAGGAACGACTGAGCCCTGGGATGCCCAGGCTTGGTTCAAGACATTTGAGAGCACAATGGAGCTCCTTGACTGACCAGAAGTCGAGAAGGTTGATACCATTAAGTGTGCCTCTTTCTGCCTATCTGGAGATGCTTGTATGTAGTGGGAGCGAGTTAAGAGTAACTAAGCAGTCAACTAGATGAGCTGGGTTGACTTCGAGACAAGGTGACCTACCAGTAGAAGAAGCGGTTAAAAGATTTAACAGGCTAGCTCACCTTTGCTTAGAGTTAGTAAGTACAGTGAAAGAACGAGTCAGACTGATGCTCCTAATGCTGAGACTAGAAATAAACACCTAATGTGAGTAGTGAAACTCACCGACCATAGATTGGTGAAGAGCTAGTCAGCAGGGCATTAGTGAGCACTATCTGAATATCAACAAGACACAACAAAAGCAACACAAGCCAGTCAAAATAGAAGATAAGACAGTGGGGAAACAGGGATCCCAATCAAGTAATCATAACTGGAAGGATAAAGATAACAAGAAAGACCTAAGCAGGAGGAAGTTCGGGTAGTTTGTGAGTATCCAGAGGTATTCCCAGAAGAGCTACCTGGACTACCTCCCAACAGAGAAGTGGAGCCAATTTCAAAAGATTCGTACCGAATTTCTCTAGCAGAGCTAAATGAGTTACAAGAACAACTTCAGGAGCTGCTTGACAAAGGCTTTATCCGCCCTAGTCATTCACCATGGGGAGCTCCTGTGTTGTTTGTCAAGAAGAAGATGGATCTATGCGAATGTGCATAGATTACAGAGCTCTGAATCAAGTGACCATCAAGAACAAGTACCCCCTTCCCAGGATCGATGACTTATTTGATCAGCTGAGAGGGGCAACAGTGTTCTCAAAGATAGACCTGTGCTCTGGGTACCATCAACTGAAGGTGAAAGAAAGAGGTATACCCAGAACGACGTTTAGGACCAGATATGGACGCTACGAGTTTTGGTCATGCCTTTTGGAGTGACTAATGCACCTGCGGTTTTCATGGACCTGATGAACAGAGTGTTCAGAGAATACCTTGACAAATTTGTCATTGTGTTCATCGACGACATTCTAATCTATTCCAGAACCCCAGAGGAGCATGACACGTACTTGAGAATAGTATTGCAAACCCTTCAGCAAAAGTCGCTTTATGCTAAATTCTCAAAGTGCGAATTCTGGTTAGAGCGGGTGGCGTTTCTAGGTCACATCGTTTCCAGAGAAGGCATTCAAGTGGATCCAGCCAAAGTAGAAGCGGTCAGCAACTGGAAGAGACCCAAGAATGCCAGGGAGATCAGAAGCTTCCTTGGTTTAGCTGGGTACTACAGGAAATTCGTGGAAGACTTTTCCAAAATAGCCTCTCCACTTACAGCCCTCACCAGGAAGAACAAGAAGTTTGAATGGTCAGATAAATGTGAGCAGAGTTTTCAAGAACTCAAGAAGAGATTGACCAGTGCTCCCATTCTGACTGTTCCAGAGAGTGACAAGAGTTTTGACATCTACAGTGATGCTTCCAAGATGGGCTTAGGAGCTGTACTCATGCAGGAAGGAAAAAAAAATTATAGCTTATGCTTCCAAGCAAAGCTAATAAAGTAGTAGATGCACTAAGCAGAAAATCCAGTGCATTCCTGATGTCTTTGTCATCATTAGCCCTGCCACTGTAGAAGGAGTTGACAGATTTTGGACTTGAAGTTATTTATAGGCAACTCTCTGCATTGACCTTAGAGTCAACCCTGTTTGAGGATATATAGAGAAAGCAAAGTGAAGATCCAGATATCCAAAAGATTAAGCAAGGGATACAAGAAGAAGAGAATTCAGAATTTCGAGTATCAGACAGTGGAATTCTTTATCATGGAAGTCGCCTTTGTGTTCCCAATGATGAAGAACTGAGAAAGAAGATTCTAGAAGAAGCCCATAATACACCGTACTCCATGTATCTTGGTTCTACCAAGATGTATCAAGATGTGAAACAGAGATTCTGGTGGTCTGGACTCAAAAGAGATGTAGCTAAATATGTCAGTACCTGCCTGACATGTCAGAGGGTCAAAACAGAACACCAGAGACCAGGAGGAGTTCTACAACCTCTTCCAATACCAGAGTGGAAGTGGGAACACATATCCATGGACTTTATAGTAGGTCTCCCAAGAACCACAAATGGATATGATGCGATATGGGTGATAGTGGACAGATTGACCAAGTCTGCTCATTTTCTAGCCATCAGGGTGTCTCACTCTATAGAGCAGTTGGCACAACTGTATGTTAAAGAGGTGATCAGACTTCACGGAGTTCCTAAATCTATTATTTCTGATAGAGATGGGCGCTTCACCTCTCACTTTTGGGAGTGTGTTCAGAATGCACTAGACACCAAACTCAAGTTCAGCACAGCTTTCCATCCATAGACTGATGGACAGACAGAGCGAGTAAATCAGATTCTAGAAGATATGCTCAAAACTTGTGCACTAGATTTCAAGGGAAGTTGGTGCAAGTATCTGTGCTTAGCTGAGTTTGCCTACAACAACAGCTATCAGGCCACCATCAAGATGGCTCCTTATGAGGCATTGTATGGCAGGAAGTGCAGATCACCCATTTGCTGGCAAGAAGCAGGTGAAAGAAGAGAGATGGAAATGGAACTGGGCATTCAGACAGAGCTGATAGATGAGACTACTCAGGCTATTCTAAAGATCAGACAGAGAATTGAGACTGCCCAGAGTAGACAGAAGAGTTATGCTGACACACGCCGTAGGCCGCTTGAATTCCAAGTAGGGGATTCAGTCTTTCTCAAGGTCGCTCCTATGAGGGGAGTGATGAGATTTGGCAAGAAGGGCAAATTAAGTCCTCGTTATGTAGGGCCTTACCTGATCACAGAAAGGATTTGGAAAGTAGCTTACAAGCTGGATTTACCACAAGACATGTCAGCAATACACAATGTGTTTCATGTCTCCATGTTAAAGAAGTGCCTCCACGACCCTAGCCAAGTGATTGAGCCTCAGTCAGTGCAGATCCAAGAGGATCTTAGTTATGAGAGTAGACCTACACAGATAGTGGGCAGAGCAGTCAAGAGACTAAGAAATAAAGAAGTGCCACTAGTGAAGGTTATCTGGCAGAACCAGAAGCACGAGGAAGTCACTTGGGAGCGGGAGGACAGTATGAGACAGAAGTATCCAGAGATATTCTAAGTTCGAGGACGAACTTTTTATAAGGTATGGGGAATTGTAACGACCCAATTTTTCCTATTTCAAGTTCTAAAAGACAATAAAAATATTTGGAAATACTTTTAAAATATTCTAGAGATTTTTAGGAATTTTTAGAGTATTTTTATGTAATTTTTGGAGGTCGTTTAGTAGGGTTACAAAAAGAAAGAAGTTTTAAAAAAAAAATATTGAAGGTGAGATTCAAACCCACGGTCTCGGGTCGGACTGACCCAAGCAAAACCGGCCCAACCAACTGAGCTACACGATTTTTGTTAATCATATACGGAGCGAAATGTATATATACAGTAGTTGGAACGTTTAAGATAAATTGGAATTAAAAGTGCGCGGTTGAGGGATTGAAGCCGAGACTCGTTGATTCTGTAAAAGGCCAGCTAACCAACTGGGATAGCAATTCTTACTTAAACAAATAAAGGGAGAATTTTATTTAATGAGTAGAAGTTAATAACAAGAATTAATGGGCAGAAAATGGTTGCAGCCGAGTTTTGAACCCGCAACACGAGCCTTAAGCAAAACGCAGCCAACCGACTATGCTAGCGATCGTTTGTTATTAAAGAAGGAGAAAAATTCCATTTAAGCTATAGTTGGAAACGAAAATAACCTTGAGTATAAGATTTAAATCCTTTTCCTAAAACCTAAAATTTCTCCCGAAATTCCCTTTCTCCTCTCTCGCGAATGGCGACGACGGCGGCGACTCCACTGTTCGGGCGGAGAAGGCGACGGAGCTAGGCCTTTTTTTTCGGCTGGTCTTCACTCAACCGTGACCTTCTCGCCATGGAGAGCACGCGGATGCAAAGAAGCCGCCGGGGATCTTCATCTCTCCGAAACCCTAGAACCTCTCTTCTCCGGTTGTAAGTCCAAGAATCGTCGGTGAGTTGCTTCTCACCTGCAGTAGGAGTTGTTTCAGGTTTTCTGTTTTGATTTTTCCTTGCTTCCGAGGCCTAGCATGAACCCTAGACTTAGTATTTGGGTTGCACAGCAAGTTGCCCTTTCCTTTTCATGAGCATGACATGTTAAGCTCAAGAAATTGTGTTCTTTGTTCATTTTGAATTCAAAGCACGTTGTAAAGGTTTTTATTTGGGTTCTTTAGTTTTCTACCGTGAGTCTTATAGGAAGAAGATGAATGATTTAAGTTAAGCATGTAGGATTGTTTTCCTTCTCTAGGTTCTGTGCTTACTGAATTTCCAGCATTTCAGTAGCAATTTCTGCTTCCTGTTTTCAGTTCTGTAGCATTTCAGTGTTGTCTCCTTATGCATCTACCTACTGCCCATAAATTCCAGCAAGTTGTTTTCTTTTTTTGGGGCCATGCAGATGGGCATAAACAGCCCTTGATCTTTAGCATTTCAAGTTAGGTAATCTTGGTTAGATTAGCTTTCTTTTGCTTTTATCACAGCATGTTTAGAAAGCTTAAAGTTATTTTCTTTTGCTCTTATCACAGCATGTTTAGAAAGATCAAATTAGCTTTCTTTTGGTCTTATCACAGCATGTTTAGAAAGTCCAAAGTTGCTTTCTTTTGCCCTATTTTACAGCATGTACAGAAAGCTCAAAGTTGCATTCTTTTGCCCTATTTTACAGCATGTTTAGTAAGTCTAAGATAGCTTTCTTTTGCTCTATCTTACAGCATGTTTAGTAAGTCCAAGTTAGCTTTCTTTTGCTTTATCTTACAGCATGTTTAGTAAGTCCAAGTTAGCTTTCTTTTGCTCTATTTTACAGCATGTTTAGAAAGTCCAAGTTGCTTTCTTTTGCTCTATTTTATAGCATGATTAGTAAGTTCAAAGTTGCTTTCTTTTGCTCTATTTTATAGCATGATTAGTAAGCTCAAAGTTGTTTTCATTTGCAATTTTAATATGCATGAACAGCCATGTATTCTAGTGGAAAAATGAGAATCCTATTAAATACTTTTAGAAGTATTAACAAGTAAAAGAAAGAAAAAGAAAAGAAAGAGAAAGGCCAAGGCCTTAAGTAAATTCCAAAGTCAAGATTTTAGGGATTTTTGGCACACAAGGTGTCTATTAAAATGCCAAGGCATTTAAAGAAGAAGTAATTAAGATAAAAAAAGTATTTTACTTTTAAAGGGCATGTACCAGACACAAGGTCCAAGGGATGAGCTCCAAGTTGCCCCTAGGCACAAGGCCTAGAAGTATCTTAGTAGTTTCGGGATTAGCTACCTCGATTCTTATTAAGAATGCGCGCAAAGTGGTACAATGCCGGGCCTAAAAGAAGTTTATTATTATTTTGAAGTATTAAAGTATAAGTTTTGAAATAAATGAAACAAGCTTCAAATATGTTTAGAATTAGAAAGTTTAGTTCTTGATGTTTGAAGCATTCAGTAGTAGTTTTATTTGTTTCTTGCTACTAGATTATTCAGCATGTTTAGTTTTATTTGCTTTCAGCATGCTATTATAGTTTTAGTCTTATGAGCATGTTTAGTTTTACATGTTTAGAAGTTTTACATGTTTAGTAGTTTTACATGTTTAGAAGTTTTACATGTTTAGTAGTTTTACATGTTTAGAAGTTTTACATGTTTAGTAGTTTTACATGTTTAGTAGTTTTACATGTTTAGAAGTTTTACATGTTTAGTAGCTTTACATGTTTAGTATGCTTCTTTTATAGTTTCATTCTTATGAGCATGATTAGCTATACATGTTTAGTATTTCAGTTAGCATGATTCCTTTGCTATATATGTGCATGAGTAATTTTATATGTTAGCATTCAGTTTCAGCATGTTTTTATTTATATACATACATATTGAGTTTTTGTGATTAGATAGCGCTTACTGAGCTTTATGCTTATAGACTGCACTTCCTTCTACTGCAGATAAAGGAAAGGAAAAGATTTAGCAAGGAAGGCGACAAGGTGGTGGTGATGAAGGTGTGTGATGGCTGGACTATGGGGAGATCAAGAGTTTGCTAAGGAATTATTAAGACATTTCTATTTAGAGTTCTTTAGTTTTCTTTTAATGCTATTATGAGTTAATATTGTATTTAAGTTTATTCCGCGTTTGTAGTTGGGTTCTATTGATAGAGTGATATTGATGTTTGCTATTGATAGGGTAGTTTCTTTCTTTTATTTGTGATATTATACTGCGTGGTTGTGAAGATATATGTTCCAGCCGCCTGTGGCTGAGTATATTATGCTTGTATTATGGGAAATGGTCACCGGTACAGGGGAGACTCTGCCGAAATTTTTCGGTAGGGTTTTCCTAGAGATTTTTAATAAACCGGTTAAGTATAGTAGTAGATAAGTAACGGTCACTCTTAGAGACTAGTAGTAGTAGTAAGAAGGGTGGTCGTTACAAAGATGTTCGTATTCGACGTCATGGTAATCTACAACAGAAATAAATGGAGGAATAAGTATCATATTCTTAATCATTTAATTAGGCCTTTAACTAAATGATGCTCCCACTGAATTCTATAATTCATGTGGGACAAGATCCACATCATACTAACCCTTGAGTTAGCTTTGGCTAATACGCCCAAGGCTTAGTATGATCAGTAGGTAACGATTACCAATTACATCTCTATGCAACTCTTGTTTATAGGTTCAATATCCGCATTTATATTAAAACTCGAGTTAGCTTTGGCTAATACGCCCGAGAGTTAATATATATGTGATTTTGACCTATCTTTCCAACCGTTGGAAGAATGCCTATAGTTATACTCGATCCAACCGAGTTAACTAGGAATACTCAATCTAATTGAGTTGTACTCACCCATGCGTTGATAGGCGGGACCAAGATTGTCCCTCTGTACCCTACCAAGATAGTATGTGTTGCTCTGCTTTGGCAGATTCAACAACAACATGCGATCGAGGTAGTGGTAGGTATCACGGCATGGTAGGCATTACGAGTTGACGTGATTTAGATCTAATCTAAACGATGATGCGTATCATATACTCGATAGATCTAATCTAATTGAAGGGTGCATCATGTGCACGACTTAGATCTAATCTAATCGTAAGACACTAATTAATTACTTAATTAACTAGCATGCATCACATACACACAAAACAATTAATTAAATAATTAATCAAATAATTTTGTGATTATGTCATGGCCCTACTACGATCTTCTCAAGCCAATGAGAAGATCGGATGGTCAACCTAAGGTCAACAGCTTCTCAAGCTCCTTCCTTTGACCACCTCGTGTTTCTCGCGCCCTCCTCGTAACTCCGTCTGGAGTAGACCTTCCACCGCTTCAAAATTTACATTACATTTTGAAACTCGAGTTACATTCGAGTCTAAATCTAATTTACAACAAGAATAAAAGAGAAAGGCACGACGCGCAGGTCGTGAAAAATAAAAACATACAACACGCACATTACATCACGGCACGCAGGCTGTATTATGAATTACAACATGAATTATCCAATCAAATTGGGTCTTTGGGCCATGACTATCACAAAAATAATATATAATTCAAAATTATATATTTCTATAATTTTCTGTAATTTTTTCTATAATTTTTACAATTTTTACGAGTACAATTTCCAGGCGGTTCCGTTTAGCAGTTTTCGGGAGAAATCGCGGAACGAATCCCCTTGCGGGGCCAGGGGCAGTGCCCCTACCCGCGATCTAACCATCGTGAGGGTTCCTTTGCCATCTAACAGTGCCTAATCCCACTGTCCCAAAAAATTTTGGGGCGAAACTTTGCCATTTTGGAAAATTCTTCTCGGTAGTCGAAGCCTACAAGTGCCGAAACACTTGTGCTTCGCTTCTACGAGAAAAATACCCATAAAAACTCTAAAAACCATAAAATTACATAATATCACAGAACTGAATTTTTTTGTCATAAAAACAAAAACTAAACTCGTACAAGCTTCGCACGTGGCTCTGATACCACTGTTAGTTTTTCGGGCCGCGAAAACCGCTTTTCGCGTTGCGGAAACCCCGAATCACCCATGCCACTGGATCTCATGCGAAGAAAAACTTTCAAAAATACGAGTACGAGTTTTAAACATTGATCTACAGTAGTTCTACAAAGGAAAAACATTTATACCTTCGATGCGTGCCCTTCGCAATCCCGCAAGTCCAAGGTACGCCGGATCTCAAAGTTGTCAACGTAGACAACTCTCTAGTGATATCCACATGAACAAGAAGTGTTCTCTAACACTCAAGGATGGAGAAGAGAGCACCCCAAGTGTGCTAGCACTTTCTAGGGCTCTCGGGTAGGATTTGAAAAGAATAAAAAGAGAGAATGCAAAAGAATCTCATACACTCAAGAAGTAGTATCCTCCTTTGTGACCTTCACTCTTCTTTATGGTCTTGGAATTCACTCAACCACCTTCTCCTCCTTTGAAACCCACGGCAACAGCAAGCAAGAGGAGGAAGAAGCAAGGAAGAAGAAGAAGCAATTACCAAACATGAATGCCACCAAATGAAAAAACCCCTCCTCACATTACTGTGGCCGGCCACACAATGTAACCTCCTCATTTAATGTGGCCGGCCACATTAAGTGGTATAAGATGTGTAACCTCCATGACGTGGCACACCATTATGAGGTGGAAATGATGTGGCAAGGTTAGTCATGCCATGTAGGATGAGTCAACCTTCATGATGTGGCAATACATCAAGTCAAACTTGATGTTTCAACTTCCATTTAGTCAAGTCAAAATTGACCAATTATCTTCCTTGTTGAGTTAAATCCAACCTTTGATTCAAGTCAATTTTAATTTAATGAATCTCAATTCATTAATATAAATTGACTCAATGAATCAAATTTAAATTAGACTCATTCAACAATTGAATCTAATTGAGTCTAACTCAATAAGTCTAATTTGAATTAATCCGAATCCAATCTTTGGTGCATCATATGAACTTAATCCAATTGGTTCATCCTATGAACCTAATCTCCATCCACTTGTTCTTTGTGTGTGACCCAATAGGTTCTTGTAACGTTGGCAATGCCCCTAAACCCATTTAGGACCATAAGAAATGAGCGGTATCTAGCAATACATCATTACTACCCAAGTTACAAGAATGTTGAGATCCAACATCACCTTGTGACTATTAATTGTGACTCCTCACAATATATGACAAGTGTCCTTCTATCCTAGACATCTAGATTGATCAATGTGAGGCATAGACCGTGTCATCCTCTAATCAATCTAAATCTTGAACTCCAAGTAGACTCACTCGATCAAATGAGCTCAACATCTCATGTTGACTCATTTGGGCATGGCCATGCACTTCGTGGTCTAACTCTATCAAGAATACCGATGTCGCTCCCGTCATATGGGAGGGATAGATCCCATCTACATCACTCACATCCCTCTGCATAATTCGTTATATACCCAGTAATCGCTTTTATAGTCCACCCAGTTACGGGTGATGTTTGACGAAACTAAAGTACATAACTCCTTATGTAGGGAGCCATGGTGACTTCAGGTCTAAGGACTAGTAGTCATACTAATAGCCACATGAGAAACTATATGACACTCATATAATGATCCATGATACTTTCTCATGGCGGGTGATTCAGTATACATTTTCTAATGTATACCCATGTGTCAACTTGATATCTCTATATCCATGACTTGTGAGATTAAGTCATCGAGTTGACCTACATGCTAGTCTTATTGCATTAACATTGTCCCTGAATGTTAATACTTGACTAGGAATGATTAAGAGTAGTGTTCCCTATATCATCTCACTATCGATTCAACCAATCGATTGATATAGGTAAGAACCTTCTACTCAAGGACGTTATTATACTTAGTTTATTTGGCACCAATACAAGTAAGTATAATAACCAAACAAATGCCTTTATTAATATAAAAATATGATACAATAAGTCCATAATACAATCATCAAATGATTGGCTCTAGGGCTCTAGCTAACATTGCCAACATTACAAGAACCTATAGGGTCACACACAAAGGGCAATTGGATGGAGATTAGGTTCATTTGATGAACCTAGAGGATTAGGTTCATGTGATGAACCAAATTGGATTTAGAGTAATCCAAAGTAAACTAATTGAGTTGGACTCAATTTGGTTCATGTGTTAAATGAGTCTAATTTGGACTTAGACTCATTGAGCCAATTTAATTCAATGAATAGAGATTCATTAAATTAAAATTGACTTGAACCAATGGTTAGATTTGATCAACCATGGGAGAGAAGTGGTCAAGTGTGACTTGACTTGAGAGGAAGATGAAAGGTCAAGATTGACTTGACCAATGCCACCTCATTTGTGAGTTGGCATTAATTGGACTAATGATGATGTGCCACATCATCAAGGCTAGCACATGTGTGTGCCACCTCATGAGGGAGATCAAGAGTTGTGACTCTTGATATCCCATGGAGGTTTAAAAACCTTCTTGAAGTGGCCGACCACTTTAACTCAAGGGTGAGTTTCATTTTGTTTAGGTAACCTCCTTCTTCTTCCTCTCTACCTTTCTTCTCTCCCTCTCCTCCACCATTGCTAATCCTATAAGGTTGCTAGCACATCTTTAGAGGTTCTCTCCATCAATTTGTTCGTGTGGATACACATAGAGGGTTGTACACTTGACAACCTTGAGATCCGGCGAACCTTGGACGAGCGAGATTTGCAAAGGTCTTCGCATCAAGGGTAATCTCTTTTTCTTTGTAGATCTTGTTTGATTGAAAGCGCTAGAGGGGGGTGAATAGCGCTCGTGGCTTTCACTCTTTTCAAATTCGTAAAACTATCGAGTTATAAAGCAGCGGAATAAAATGAGGAACACACACAAAAGCACACCAAGATTTTCTTGGTTCGGAGCCTAGGGCGACTCCTACTCCATGGCCCACGCTCGTTGAGTGTTTACGTTAGGCAACAACTATAATCATGAAAAAGTGTTACAAACTCAGTACAATTATGATCTGAAATAAACTTTATACCAACAACAACAAGAATGAAACTGATGCTCGGAGTCGTCAGGATGTCGTTGTAGCACTTTGGGATCGTCTCGTAGGCAGCTTGCAGTGTAAGGATTGCTTAGAATTTGTTGTTTCAAGCTGCTGGTCAAAGTCCCCTTTTAAACAGTGCTGGAGACGCCTCCAAGCCTGTCCGAGGCGCCTCCAGGCCGCCGAGTCGCATGCGTGGATAAGCTCTGATCTGGTCGCACCTTATCCCACTGAAGGCGCCTCCAAGCTGGTCCAAGGTGCCTCCAACACCTGGTCCAAGGCGCCTCTAGTGACCTCCGAAGTGCCTTCAGCGTCTCGGGATAGCTGGCTTCAGCTAGAACCCGAGGCGCCTCCAAGCCCCATGGAGGCACCTCGGACACTGTTCATCCGAGGTCTAAGTTGCTCCATTGTTCCTGCAAATTGTGTTAGTCCCAAACACAAAACCTGTAAAATAAAGTTAGCACATAAATAATATGATAAATATACTTGACAGTCGTCGGATTGTCTGGGTCTGACTTCGGATTTCCGACCGAAAACCCTAATTCGACCCGACGCCTACTGTTCCCCTACGGGTAACGCGTCCTAAACTATTCCACTTAGGAGATTTACCTGATACCAGTGCGATCATCCAGATCGACTGGACTTTTCCTCAGCGTTCAAAGCTTTCGGACTTTCTGCTGGACTTCCGATTCCCGGCTGGTCCAGTCTTTCACCTGGTTCGCGACACCAGGACTTTCCACCTAGGGTTACCCCCCACCCCCCCAGGACTTTTGGCTGAAGCTCTCGACCCGCCAAGACTTTCCACATAGGGTTACCGCACCCTATGACCTAGGGTTACCACCCCCTAGGTTTTTCCACCTGCCTAACCACAGCTAGGACTTTCCTGAAACACTCAATCAAGTGCATTAGATCACAAAACAACTTAACTTTGAATTCCTTTGCCATTATCAAAACCACGGTCGATCGTCGGATGCTTCCCGCACCAACAATCTCCCCCTTTTTGATTATGGCAACTGAAATTCAAATCTAACTAACATAGATATATAAACTTTAAGTATGCAAGCTTAATAGATTTTAAATGCACGCATGGTTAAGCTAAAACTTAAACTTTGTCAGGCTCCCCGTTAATAAAGGCTTTCTTTATAAAATTAACCTTTCTTTTGAATTTTTCTACTCTCCCCCTTTGACATTCATCAAAAAAATACGGACGTTTGAAAAAATCTTAAAAATACGAAGATTTTTAAGGAAAAAGATAAGAAAATTTTTTAACTTTCTAAAAGCAATGTCAAATTTACTAAGTTAAAACAGTTTGAGTTCGAAGTTTGGTTTTAAAAAAATATTATCAATTATTTTTGCTGGAGAAAGAGTTTTCTTTTGTAGTATAGCAAAAACAATTTTAGTTTTGAGCAATTAAGTCAAGATTTTGCAAGATTAGGCTTTTAATAAGGGACAAAGTATTTTGGTAACACTTGGTTTTGTATAATATTCTTTAGCTAAGTGAAACCAAGGTCTAAAGAGCAATTTTTCTTTCAAAAACTAAAAAGTTGACTTTGAAAAATACTTAGTTAAATTTTGAAAATACTTTAGCTTTTTAAATGGCCAAAATTTTGAAAGCTTAGTCTAAAAAGTACAAAAGAAATGACATTCGAAAGTTTAAGGTTTTGAAAACTTAGCTTAAATTTTAAATTTGAAAGAATTTTTCTTTTAGACAAATAATTAATTTAAAGGTTTTGAGGGAAAGGGAGGAGCTTCAATCCTTAACGTCCAAACATGAGTTGAGTTAGATTGATTGTAAATTTGTTAATTTCGCTTTAAGTAAGGTATCAGAGCTCTAATGTTCATGCCTGAGTAAAGAAAAAAATTTAAAAATCAAGCACGTAGGTTCACGACCACATGTCTAACCAGTTAGCTACTAGTTGATTACCTAAAGGGAAATAGCTTTCACTTGGTTAGTCAAGTTAAGTCTATAAATCCAGTTAGATTTGATTAGTGCTGGAAGACTTGACTTGATTACTGTTAACTAGGTGTTTAACGCATAGACTTATATTGATGCACAGATATAAGCATTCTTGAGTCCAGGCTGTACCCTATGCATCTCATGTCATTCTATGTTTCTCAAATACAAACAAGGTAAGCCTAGGTGTTTGTGAGATGCTCTGGCTGATTTCTAGGGGAGCATGATTTCTAGGGTAGAGCCTAAGCTAATTCCATATTTCGAAAATCTAGTAAAATTGGAATTTTAAAAACAATATTTTCCTAGAATTTTTAAAACATTAGATGATTTTAAAGACTGTATAAAACTGATTTGAAAATTAAAAACTATTCTACCCAACACATTCCTATTTACCTTCTAAGTGTACTGAACTCAAGTTCAGGTAAGGGTTTAGTGAAAATGTCAGCTAGGTTTGACTTTGACTCAACATAACTGAGTACAATTTCGCCCTTAGCCACATGATCTCTTACAAAATGGTGTTTTACCTCTATATGTTTAGTCCTAGAGTGGTGAATTGGATTTTTGGTTAAGTTAATTAAACTTATATTATCAATTAATTTTTTTTGTGTTTTTGTATTCTAGCTGATAATCTTTTAGTGTATGCATCATCCACAAAAGTTGGGAAGCACATTCTCCTAGTGCTATGTATTCAGCTTTAGTAGTGGATAGAGCAACACAATGTTGCTTTCTGCTTGACCAACTTACTAGGCACTGACCTAGAATTTGCCAGCTCCCACTTGTGCTTTTTCTATCTAACTTGCACCCGGCATAGTCTGAATCAGAGTATCCAATAAGTTCAAGGGTACAAGTTCTAGGGTACCAAAGTCCTACATTTAGGGTGCCCTTAATGTACCTAAGTATCCTTTTAACATATGTTAGGTGTGATTCTTTTGCACAGGATTGATATCTTACGCACATACCTACTGCAAATAAAATATTGGGTCGACTTACAGTTAGGTAGAATAGGCTACCTATTATACTTCTATAGTACTTTGGGTCTACTGGTTTTCCATCTGGGTCAGAATCAATGTTGCTATTTGTTGCCATTGGAGTATTTATAATTTTTGAGTTTTCCATGCCAAATTTTTTAATTAGTTCTTTGGAATATTTGGTTTGGTAAATGTAGATTCCATCTTTGGTTTGTTTAATTTGTAAACCTAAGAAAAAATTGAGTTCCCCCACCAAACTCATCTCAAATTTGTTTTCCATTAAATTAACAAATTCTTTTAACAGTTTAGTGTTGGTTGAGCCAAAAATTATGTTGTCAACATAGATTTGGGCAACAAAAATGTCTTTTTCTATGGTTTTGACGAATAGAGTCTGGTCTATTTGACCTTAGTTAAAGCCCTTGGATATTAGGTAATTAGATAACCGTTCATACCATGCCCTAGGTGTTGTTTTAGTCCATATAAGGCCTTTTTAAATCTAAATACATGGTTTGGATGATCTAAGTCCTCAAAACTTGGGGGTTGACCTACATATACTTCTTCTTTAATAAATCCATTCAAAAAGGCTGACTTGACATCCATTTGGTATAATCTAAATCCTTTATGTGCTGCATAAGCCAACAGCATCCTAATGGATTCGAGTCTAGCTACTGGTGCATAAGTTTCATCATAATCTAAACCTTCAACCTGATTGAACCCTTTGGCTACTAGTCTGGCCTTGTTTCTAACTATTTCACCCTGATCATCCAATTTGTTCCTAAATACCCATTTGGTGTCAATTATGGACTTATCTATGGGTTTAGGTACAAGTTCCCAGACTTGGTTTCTATCGAATTGTGTTAGCTCTTCCTGCATAGCAATGATCCAGTCTAGGTCAGGTAGGGCTTCTTCTATCATCTTAGGCTCAACCTTAGAAATAAGGGCAATCTGATTTAGGTTTATGTAAGAGGATCTAGTTCTAACTCCTAGATTTAGGTCACCCAAAATCTGGTCAGGTGGGTGAGAACTACCTATTCTCATTGGTCTTATATTTGTGTTAGGATTTAGTTCCTCTGGTTTACTAGTATTAAGTTGAATGTCATCGTCTTCTATAATTCTTGGGTTTATGTCTGTGTCTTTATCTATATTTGGTAGATTGTTTTCATCATCAAATATTACATTAGTTGTTTCTTCATCTTTTAGTATATTTTGGTTATAGACTCTATAGGCCCTACTAGTTGTAGAGTATCCTAAAAAGATTCCTTGGTTTGATTTGGCTATAATTTTTCCTAAGTAGTCTTTAGTGTCTAAAATATGAACCATACATCCAAATACTTTTAAGTAGTTTAAGTTAGGAATTTTATTATGGTATATTTCATAAGGAGTTTTATTATAAAGTTTGTTAATTAGAATTCGATTTTGAATATAGTTTGCCGTATTTATTACTTCAACCCAAAATTGATGATTTTGATTATATTCGTTGAGCATGGTTCTAGTGGCTTCTTGTAAGGTTCTGTTCTTCCATTCTACTAGCCCATTTTGTTGGGGGGTCCTTGGGCATGAAAATTCATGTTTGTATCCGTTGATTTTATAAAATTGGATAAATCTATGATTTTCAAATTCCCCCCCCCCCCCATGATCACTTCTAATCCTTTTAATTTTAGTATCTTTTTCATTTTCTGTTAATTTACAAAAATTACAAAAGACTTCAAAGGTTTCATCTTTTGTTTTTAGAAATTTTACCCAAGTGAATCTGGAGTAGTCATCAATTATAACTAAGCAATACTGGTTCTTGTTTAGTGACTTGGCTCCATGTGAATCAAATAGGTCTAGGTGAAGGAGCTCAAGTAAGGAGTTAGTTCTATCTAGATTGGTTGACTTGTGGGTTGACTTGGTTTGTTTTCCTTGTTGACAAGGATGGCAAATTGTATTTTCTAGGTTTCTTAATTTGGGCAATCCTCTTACTAAGCCATTTTGACTCATTTTCGAAATGAGTCTAATATGAGTGTGACCCAGTCTTCTGTTCCACAAGTTGGTTTCCTCTTGTTGTGTCAAGAGACACTTTATAGAGGGTAGGTCAATTGTATAAATGTTATTTTTCCGAAGTCCTTTAAGTCTGATTTTGGGGTTGTCAATGTTTTCAATTAATCATCCAGAATTATCAAAGGTAACTAAGATCCACTATGACATAACTGGCTAATACTCAATAGATTGAAATTAAAGTTTTCAACTAATAGAACTTTTTGAATGACAAAATTGGAGTTAAGTTCGATATTTCCTTTTCCGATTACCTTAAGTTTACCGTCGTTGTCGAACACAACTGACCCTAGGTTCTTTAGTTTGAGTTTAGTAAACTTCAATCTACCTTCAGTCATATGTCTGGAGCATCCACTATCTATCATCCATTGATCCAATTCCTCCACATAAAGTAGTTGATTTGGATTCTTTTAATGGATTAAAAGATATTTTGATTGAATTTAGCTCTCTATTTTTCCATCTTACCCGTACTAGGTTTTCAATCAGTTATTCTTGTGAGATGGATGAACTAAGCTAATAATTTAAAATTTGAAAGAAGAATTCTAGGTTAATTAATTTTTGAAGTTAGTTAACAAATAATTTAAGTTAATTAATTTTGAAAAGTAATTTAAGTTAATTAATTTTGAAAAGTAATTTAAGTTAATTAATTTTTAAAATATAATTTAAGTTAATTAATTTTGAAAAATAATTTAAGTTAATTAATTTTGAAAAATAATTTAAGTTAATTAATTTTGAAAAATAATTTTAAGTTAATTAATTTTGAAAAAAATAATTCAAGTTAATTAATTTTGAAAAAAATAATTCAAGTTAATTAATTTTGAAAAATAATTTAAGTTAATTAATTTTTGAGAAATAATTTAATTTTAATTACGAATTTAATTTAAAATTGAATTAATTTTAATTACGAATTTAATTTGAAATTGAATTAATTTTAATTATAAATTTAATTTGAAATTGAATTAATTTTTAATTCCTTAGTCATCTCACCTGATCTAAATTTTCAATCAGAGAATCCTATAATTTTTGTGATATGAATTATGGTTTAATTTTAGGGTTTAGTTTAACTTTGGGTTAGATTCAGGTTTAGCTTTAGGTTCAACAAGTAGGCGTTCTTTGGATAAACTTCTGGGCTATGGTGAGTCACAAGGACATCATTAAAGTAATCATGCCTTCGAGGTTTTCCAAATAGTCCTACCCATTGAACTTAGTACAAAACCTTGGTCTAACTGGTTAGGATCCATAAAGGGTAGGTTCAGTCAGTTCCACTTAGCCAAATACACTAGGTCGAAGTCATATCTTCTTAGACATGCGATGACTAAGTTTCTCCAACGTACTATCATCCAATACTTCACCAGTACCGTGGGTCAAGTTAAACCTATCCCATTTTAATCTAACCTTAATTACCCGACCGGGTAGTCTACTCTTGTTTACCCTTATCGGATGGATTAATTTCGGAGGTGCCAACTATTCTGGAGCCTTCCTTTGGATTTTAATTTGATTTAGTTTAAATTTACTTTTAATTTGAATTTAATTTGATTTGATTTTAATTTATGGTTAATTTTAAATTATTTTAATTTTAATTTAATTTACTTTTGATATAATTTAATATTAATTTAATTTAATTTAATTTGAATTTAATTTGATTTTAATTTAATTTCATTTGAATCTAGTTTTATTGTTATTGTTTTTCTTCTAGCTCCCCCTGGATCATAGCCTCGATATGGTCTATCGAGGTAATGTATTTGATCCTTAAGGACCCAATATTGTCCAAGTTGTTAGAGTGTATACTGAAAGCCTATGCTTTTGTAAACATTTATTTGAATAAAGAATCACATTTGGTCAAATTGTCTACATTTGTTTGTAGTTGTTCAATTAATTTATATTGTAGATAACATAGTATGTGGTGTCACATACAGAAGATGATGTCATTAGTACCTTATAAATTATAAACAGTAGCTCACGACAAAAATGGAAGGGAACAAACCATTGGAAGGTCGTAGTGTAATTAGAAATTAGTTTATCTTAACTATATAATTACACTAGTACACTTAGAGTGTATTGAGTAGGACCATTACATGTCGTTTCTTTTATACTAACTTTATAAAGGAACAAAGACCTCAGTTATTATGGAAGTGTGTGCTCTTAATTCTAATATAATAACAAACACATATATTTGATATTTATTTCTTTAATTTATCAATGGGTGAGATTTAGTTCGATAAATCAATAAGTGCGATAAGTTGGGAAATGATATCACTTATAGTGTGTGTTATTGATTATAGAAGGAAACTGTGTCCTAGTGATCTAGGTTGATAATTTCCCCAAGAAGAGCTCTAAAGGATTGTCATGTTAAACCCTGCAGGTGGACTCAGTCCGACATGACGATAATGTTGAGTGGTACTATTCTTGGATTAAGATATTAATTAAATGAGTTGTCTGTAACTCACTTAATTAGTGGACATTTGACATCTTAAACACAGGGAGACTAACACACTCATAATAAGAAGGAGCCCAAAAATATAATTTGGGATTGGTGCGGTAGTTCAATAATAGTTCTCTAGTGGAATGAATTATTATTGATAAAATTAAGTTGTGTGTTCGGGCCGAACACGGGATGCTTAATTTTATCGGGAGACCAAAACCAATTCCTCCACTCGGTCCCAATCATAGCCTCTTATTTATAGAGTACTATACCCACCTATACCCACCTTCATACTCATGGTGTAGGGGTCGGCCAAGCTAACTTGTGGATCAAGCTAGGGCCGGTCAAGCCTTGGTCCATGGGTGGTCGGCCCTATCTTGAACCCAAGCTAAGGTTGCTGGCCCTATTAAAATAAAAAAGAATTTTAATTTTAAAATTTTCTTTTGTGAAAGATATAATTTATTGGAGAGATTAAAAATTAAAATATCTCTTTTATAAGGTTCTATAAAAGATTAAAGAAAGAGATTAAATCTCTTTCCTTATTTGTAGATTGGAAATATATTTTATTTTTCTTCTTTGTAAATTATTCACATGTTGAAAAATTAAAATTATAGAAATTTCTTTTTATCAACAATGAAGGGATTTTAAAGGAAATTTTATTTTTTTTAATTTCCGAAGACAAATAAGGAATTTTTAATTGTTGATTGAAAATTACCTTGTTTGCTCTCCATGAGGTGGCCGGCCATGATATAATTAATTAGGAAATTTTATTTAATTTTTCTTAATTAATTCATGTCAAGGAAAGTTAAGGAAATTTTATTGTAATTAAATTTCTTTATTTGCCAAAGCTAAGGATTATAAAAGAGGGGGTTTTGGGAGCCTTCAAGGTGAACAACCTCTATTATTTTCTCCCTCTTTTATTCCTTGGTGTGGTCGGCTTCATCCTTTCTCTTCTCTCCATCCTTGTGGCCGAAACTTCCTTCATCTTGGAGATCAAGTGGTGGCCGGTTTCTAGCTTGGAGAAGAAGGAGAGAAAGCTTTCATCCCTTGGAGCATTGGTGGTGGTTTCTCTTCTTCCTTGGAGAGGCACTTGATTTGGCCGAACCTTGCAAGGAGGAGAAGAAGGTTATTTGGTGGTTTCTCATCTCGGAAGACCGTTGCCCACACAATGTCCGAGGTTGGAAGAGGAATATGGTAGAAGACCTAGGGGTTTTTGCTTGCAAAAGAAAAGGTATACTAGTGTTTAATTTCCGCATCATACTAGTTTTATCTTCATGTAAAAAATACCAAATACAAGAGGCATGCGATTCTAGTATTTCGAATTTGTTTTCGATGTTGTGTACTTTGTTTTTCTTTTCCTTGTGATTTGATTGTTCTTTTCGGTTGACCTAAAGTTATTAAAGGAAATTAAATATTAGCTTTTCTTAAAAGGCTTTGTCTAGGCGGTGGTGGTTGATCCCATATCCATGAAGGCCATGTGCCTCACCATGCAGTCCTGGAAGCCAATTTTAGAAATTAATATTTAATGGAATTAATAACCTAGGTGATTTGGATCGAACGTGTTAAGTTCCGCAGGAGATCCAAGTCTAAACCTAAAAGAACAAATAGATTAAACTTTGGATCAAACGTGTTAAGTTCCGTAGGTGATCCAAGTTTAATTTAAAAGAACACATGGTAGCTAGGAAAAGGTTCAGATCTTTGTACAAAATTTTTGTACAATGGAACCATTAGGTTTTCCAAGTAGCAACCAACAATTGGTATCAGAGCTAGGGTTTTGCCTCTGTGTATTTGGTATTAGTTTAATTATGCACATGTCATAAATAATTTAGGCAGGTTAATAGTAGGATATGCTAACTTTGTGGATGCAGGATCCAACTATTATGACTTATAGTTTTTATGTGTGTGATTAGACCCTTGGACATGTCAAGGGCATTTATTGTGTGTGCATGATTGTATTATAAAATACAACAGGAGCTGTATTTAGTTTTATTAGAATTTTATTTTTTGATCTAGTTACATGTATATTCCTTTTATGGAATATAGGATCGATGGATGTAAATTTTTATTTTATGCTCGATCTAGTTCACATTTACATTCCTTCGAGGAATATAGGATCAAAAAATATAAAATTCTAATTATGTCGCGGATCGAATCTTGCAAGGCGTGGAACCTTTTGAGGACCAGAGATGCAGCGGAACAAGGAGCAAGATGGATGCGACAACTAGACCCGGTGGCAGTGGCCAAAGATGGCAGCAGCTAGGGTTGGCGACACACGGAGGACAACAATAGATAAAAGCCATAATAGTTGAAAATTAGTTTTTCTATTTATCGCTTTTATATTGTGCTGTGTGTGCATGGTAGTATACATTTTTAGTTGGCTAGCATAGTCAAAATTCGTCATTTTAAATAACTAAGTGGGAGAGGGATTTTAAATAAATTCCACGGTCTCCATTACTGGTTTGTAAGTGATGCAAACAAGCTTGCGCGTTGGCTCTGAGTGCCTTCCTCCATATCGGATGAGCTTGTTTGTGGATCACTAGAACAAACTTCCATTTTGAATGACTATAGGAAGTTAATTAAGAGCGTGTGATCTTCCCCATCGGAAGGGGCACAATCTTATTAATGGACTTAGTGTCAAGTAATGGTATACACTTAGGCATGCCTAATAGTATCCTCCCCATCGGAGTCACTGCTATTATTCGTGTGGCCAAAGTAAACCAACTATTAATTTTATTTGTCAAAAAGTTAGGTTGACAAGATAATAAAATTAATGGGTAAAACCCTCCTTTTACAAATGTTGAATTTATATACGTCCACACTATCGTGGCATACAAAATTCACGGTGTTTTAAGGTGTTGGTTAATTTAAAATAGTATTATTTGAGGAATCAATATTATTCTAAATTTAGAGTTCTGACAAAAAGTTATTTGTGATTCTTAGGATGACTTTCAACCCACTGTCCATCATACTAAAAGAGAACAGACTTACTGATCCTAACTACATAGATTGGAAAAGGAACCTGGACATTGTTCTAACTGCTGAAAGCTATAAGTTTGTACTGACTGAGCCTTGCCCTGTTACTCCGAATGGTGAATCTACCCAAGAGGAGATTGAGTATCATAGGAAATGGGTAAAAGCAGATGAGATGGCGCGGTGTTACATTTTGGATTCAATCTCAAATGTATTGCAATATCAGCATCAAGATTTACCAACAGCCTATGATCTTATGAACAATCTCAAGGAACTCTTTGGTCACCAGGATCGGGCCTCTAGGCAAGAAGCCATGAGAAAGATAATGACAGCCACCATGCAAGAGGGTACTCCTGTGAGGGATCATATCATAAGGATGATGACTTATCTAAATGAAATACAAATCCTTGGAGGAGAAATTGATGGGGAAACCCAGATCGATATGATCCTCCAAACGCTACCTAGAAGTTTTAAGTAATTCCGCCTGAATTACAATATGAATAAAAGTGTATATTCATTGGCGGAACTACTGACAGAACTTCAGGCAGCAGAAGGTTTGTTCCGTCATAATTCTCATATTCATTATGCTAAAAATGGTTCTACTTCTAAACCGAAAGGAAAGAAGAAGAAGAAACAAGTTAGCTCAGCAAAGAAGGTGAATAAATCTCAGATTACAGGACCTAAAGCTGGAGTGAAAAAGCCGAAGGGCAAGTGCTTCATCTACAAGCAGTCAGGGCATTGGAAGGCGGACTGTCCTCGTAGGAATCAGAACAACAAAGGTATATCTCATGCTCTAGTTGTTGAAACATGTTTAGCGGTGTTATCTACCAGCACTTGGTGTGTAGATACGGGAGCCACTGATCATATCTTTAATTCCTTGCAGGGGTTCCAGGAAACCCGACGACTAACTGAAGGTGAAATTACAGTCTACATGGGTAATGCTACTAAGGTGGCGGCTGTTGAAGTGGGAGATGTCTAATTATCTTTTAATAGGAATAGAAATTTGGTTTTAAGAAATTGTCTTTATGTACCAAGTTTTAGAAAGAATTTAATTTCAGTTTCTAAACTATTTTTAGATGGATATTCAGTTTCCTTTAGTAACGATGTAGTTATTAAGAGAAATAAAGTGATTATCTGTTCTGGTGCATTAGTTAGCAATTTGTATACTTTAAATCCAATTTCTCCCACAAAGCATAATATGGAAATTAATAACACATCTTCTAACTCAAATAAGAGAAAAGAATCTTCGAAAATGAACCAAGCATATCTTTGGCATCTAAGGCTTGGTCATATTAACTTAAGTAGGATTCAGAGGCTTATAGCCGATGGACTCTTGGGTTCATTAGAGTTGGAAAATTTTCCAACTTGTGAATCTTGCTTGGAAGGTAAAATGACCAAGAGGCCTTTCAAGGCCAAGGGGTATAGAGCCAAAGAAATGTTAGAATTGGTTCATTCTGATTTGTGTGGTCCTATGTCTGTCCAGGCAAGAGGTGGTTTTAAATATTTTGTCTCTTTTATAGATGATTATTCAAGATATGGATACATTTACCTAATGCACCGCAAGTCCGAGTGCTTTGATAAGTTCAAAAAATACAAGGCTGATGTGGAGAAACGACTAGGTAAAAGTATCAAGACACTACGGTCTGATCGTGGTGGCGAATATCTCTTAGGAGAGTTTAGGAATTACTTATCAGAGGCCGGGATTCAATCCCAACTGTCTGCACCTGGTACACCCCAACAGAATGGTGTGGCAGAATGAAGGAATAGGACTCTTATGGAGATGGTTAGATCGATGATGAGTTATTCAGAATTACCAAATTCATTTTGGGGATATGCTCTGGAAACAACAGTGTACATTCTGAACTTAGTACCTTCTAAATCAGTTTCTTCTACTCCCACAGAATTGTGAAATGGGCGAAAACCCAGTCTAAGACATATTCGGATAAGGGGTAGTCCAGCACATGTGCTGAAACCAGATGCTGATAAGTTAGAATCTTGTACAGAAGTTCGCGTGTTTGTGGGTTATCCCAGAGGAACGAAAGGTGGTTTATTTTATAGCCCTAAAGACCAGAAGGTCATTGTTAGCACCAATGCCCAGTTTTTAGAAGAAGACTATATAATGGATCACAAGCCCAGTAGCAAAGTTGTTCTAGAAGAACTTAGAGAGGACATGTCTACTTTAGTACCAACAGTACAAGATGAAGTACCACAAGAGGCTGCAACACGTGTCACACATGATACACAACCATAGACAGTGCCTCGTCGTAGTGGGAGAGTGGTGAGGGAACCTGAAAGATTTATGTTTTTGGGAGAGTCTTTGGACTTGATCCCGGGTAAACATGAACCTGATCCCCGTACATATGACGATGCACTCAAAGATATAGATACAGTATCTTGGCAAAAAACAATGAATTCTGAAATAGAGTCTATGTACTCTAATAAGGTCTGGGAGCTTGTAGAACCACCCGATGGTGTAAAAGCCGTTGGATGCAAGTGGATCTACAAAAGGAAAAGAGGGACAGACGGGAAGGTAGAAACCTTCAAAGGTAGGCTTGTTGCGAAAGGGTACACTCAGAAAGAGGGAATCGATTATGAGGAGACCTTTTCACCGGTAGTCATGCTTAAGTCTATCCGGATACTCTTATCCATTGTTGCTCATATGGATTATGAGATTTGGCAAATAGATGTCAAGACAGCTTTTTCTTAATGGAAGTCTTGAAGAGAACATCCATATGAAGCAACCAGAAGGGTTCATTGAAAAAGGCAAAGAGCATCTAGTGTGCAAGCTTAATCGATCCATTTATGGACTGAAGCAAGCTTCAAGGTCTTGGAACATCCGATTTAATGAAGTAATCCATTCATATGGATTTATTCAGTGTCCGGATGAGTCTTGTGTATACAAGAAGTGTAATGGAAACGTGGTGATATTTCTTATACTATACATAGATGATATTTTGTTAATTGGTAACAATGTCAAGGTATTATCGGACGTAAGGGTATGGTTGTCCAAGCAATTTGATATGAAGGACTTAGGAGATTGTGCACACATTCTTGGGATCAAAGTTATAAGGGATCGCAAGAAAAGAATGTTGTGTCTGTCCCAAGCATCATATATAGATACAATCCTTGCTTGTTTTAGCATGCAGGATTCCAAGAAAGGTTTCTTACCTTTTAGGCATGGAGTAGCTCTATCTAAGTGATGTCTCCGAAGACATCAAAGGAGATAGAGGACATGAAAGCAGTTCCTTATGCTTCGGCTGTAGGAAGCCTAATGTATGCAATGCTATGTACGAGACCTGATATCTGTTTTGCCATGGGCATGGTTAACAGATATCAGAGTAACCCTGGACAAGGACATTGGACTGTGGTAAAGTATATATTAAAGTACCTGAGAAGGACTAGAGATTATATGCAAGTTTACCAAGCAGACCATTTGCTCCCTGTGGGTTACACGGATTCAGATTTCTAATCTGATAGGGACAACAGTAAGTCTACATCAGGCTATGTGTCTACTTTAGGAGGTGGAGCCATTGCATGGAGGAGTGTTAAGCAGAAATACGTTTCGGACTCAACCATGGACGCTGAGTATGTAGCAGCCTCTGAGGCAGCTAAAGAAGCAGTATGGCTCAGGAACTTTCTAATGGACTTAGATATGATTCCTGGTTTGACCAAAATCATCACAATTTATTGTGATAATTGTGATGCAGTTGCAAACTTGAAGGAACCACGAGCCCATATGGCAAGTAAACATATAGAGCGCAAGTACCACCTGATATGAGATATCGTGAAGCGAGGAGAAGTTGTCATCGCCAAGATTGCATCAGCAGATAACCTGGTAGATCCTTTCACTAAGGCCCTTCCGGCAAAAGCTTTCGATCGGCATGTGGAGGGAATGGGAATCAGATGTATGGCAGAAGATATGACAGCTTAGTCATTAGTATAAGTGGGAGATTGTTAGAGTGTATACTGAAAGCCTAAGCTTTTATAAACATTTATTTGAATAAAGAATCACATTTGGTCAAATTGTCTACATTTGTTTGTAGTTGTACAATTAATTTATATTGTAGATAACATAGTATGTGGTGTCACATACTGAAGATGATGTTATTAGTACCTTATAAATTATAAAAAGTAGCTCACGACCAAAATGGAAGGGAACAAACCATTGGAAGGTCGTAGTGTAATTAGAAATTAGTTTATCTTAACTATATAATTACACTAGTACACTTAGAATGTATTGAGTAGGACCATTAGAGGTCGTTTCTTTTATACTGACTTTATAAAGGAACAAAGACCTCAGTTATTATAGAAGTGTGTGCTCTTAATCCTAATATAATAACAAGCACATATATTTGATATTTATTTCTTTAATTTATCAATGGGTGAGATTTAGTTCGATAAATCAATAAGCCCGATAAATTGGGAAATGATATCACTTATAGTGTGTGTTGTCGATTATAGAAGGAAACTGTGTCCTAGTGATCTAGGTTGATAATGTCCCCAAGAAGAGCTCATAAGGATTGTCATGTTAAACCCTGCAGGTGGACTCAGTCCGACATGACGATAAGGTTGAGTGGTATTATTCTTGGATTAAGATATTAATTAAATGAGTTGTCAGTAACTCACTTAATTAGTGGACATTCGACATCTTAAACACAGGGAGACTAACACACTCATAACAAGAAGGAGCCCAAAAATGTAATTTTGGATTGGTGCGGTAGTTCAATAATAGTTCTCTAGTGGAATGAATTATTATTGATAAAATTAAGTTGTGTGTTTGGGGCGAACACGGGATGCTTAATTTTATCGGGAGACCAAAACCAATTTCTCCTCTCGGTCCCTATCGTAGCCTCTTATTTATAGAGTACTATACCCACAAATACCCACCTTCATACCCATGGTGTAGGGGCTGGCCAAGCTAGCTTGTGGATCAAGCTAGGGTTGGCCAAGCCTTGGTCCATGGGTGGCCGGCCCTAGCTTGAATCCAATCTAAGGTGGCCGGCCCTATTAAATTAAAAAAGAATTTTAATTTTAAAATTTTCTTATGTGAAAAATATAATTTATTAGAGAGATTAAAAATTAAAATATCTCTTTTATAAGGTTCTACAAAAGATTAAAGAAAGAGATTAAATCTCTTTCCTTATTTGTAGATTGGAAAGATATTTTATTTTTCTTCTTTGTAAATTATTCACATGTTGAAAAATTAAAATTATAGAAATTTCTTTTTATCAACCATGAAGGGATTTTAAAGGAAATTTTATTTTTTTAAATTTCCGAAGACAAATAAGGAATTTTTAATTGTTGATTGAAAATTACCTTGTTTGCTCTCCATGAGGTGGCCGCCCATGATATAATTAATTTGGAAATTTTATTTAATTTTTCTTAATTAATTCATGTCAAGGAAAGTTAAGGAAATTTTATTATAATTAAATTTCCTTATTTTCCAAAGCTAAGGATTATAAAAGAGGGGGTTTTGGGAGCCTTCAAGGTGAACAACCTTTATTATTTTCTCCCTCATTTCTTCCTTGGTGTGGTCGGCTTCATCCTTTCTCTTCTCTCCATCCTTGTGGCCGAAACTTCCTTCATCTTGGAGATCAAGTGGTGGTCGGTTTCTAGCTTGGAGAAGAAGGAGAGAAAGCTTTCATCCCTTGGAGCATTGGTGGTGGTTTCTCTTCTTCCTTGGAGGTGCACTTGATTTGGCAGAACCTTGCAAGGAGGAGAAGAAGGTGCTTTGGTGGTTTCTCATCTCGGAAGACCGTTTCCCACACAACGTCCGAGGTTGGAAGAGGAATACGGTAGAAGACCTAGAGGTTTTTGCTTGCAAAAGAAAGGGTATACTAGTATTTAATTTCCGCATCATACTAGTTTTATCTTCATGTAAAAAATATCAAATACAAGAGCCATGCGATTCTAGTATTTCAAATTTGTTTTCGATGTTGTGTTCTTTGTTTTTCTTTTCCTTGTGATTTGATTGTTCTTTTCGGTTGACCTAAAGTTATTTAAGGAAATTAAATATTAGCTTTCCATAAAAGGCTTTGTCTAGGCGATGGTGGTTGTTCCCATATCCAAGAAGGCCATGTGCCTCGCCATGCAGTCCTGGATGCTAATTTTGGAAATTAATATTTAATGGAATTAATAACCTAGGTGATTTGGATTGAACGTGTTAAGTTCCGCAGGAGATTCAAGTCTAAACCTAAAAGAACAAATAGATTAAACTTTGGATCAAACGTGTTAAGTTCCGCAGGCGATCCAAGTTTAATTTAAAAGAACACATGGTAGCTAGGAAAATGTTCAGATCTTTGTACAAAATTTTTGTACAGTGGAACCATTAGGTTTTCTGAGTAGCAACCAACACATGTCCAACTTGATTGATCAGGTTGGACTTGGGGACCCATGCTTGGATTATTTTTCTATTTTTTCTTTGTATAAGTGATAAATATGACTTATATATATTTTTTTATTTGAATCCTAGTCCAATTCTATTGTAGATTGCCCTTTGTGTTCCAAGAATTAGGTCAAGGTTCTTGGAACCCAAAGAGAATCGTTCTAACGTTTTCTCCAGATCCTTGACCTGAGTTTTCAGGCTGGAATTCTCTTCCTCAAGTTTTTGGACTTGAGTCGAGTTTCCAGTCTGAACTGGTTCAGTCAAAGATTCAGAGTTAGTCACTTCTTTAAGGACAGCTACTTCCTTTAGAAGTGATTTTATTCTTAGATTAGACTTAGCTAATTTTCGTAATAAGTAATTGACTAGATTGTTTAGTAGAGGGATACTTTCAGAGGGATCGGGCCCTTCGGAAACGGATACGGATCCGTGGCTTCTTTCCGATTCTGCTTCCGACTCGCTCTCGCTCTCGGACACATCGATCTAGTCTCAGGCCATCAGGGCAAGAAGGCTCGTCTGTTCGAGCTCGTTGTCGGTATCCTCTTCTGAAGACACTTCAAAGGTTGCTTTTAGCACCTTCTTCTTCCTCTTCTTCTTTGCATCCTTCTGATTGGGGCAGTTGGCCTTGATGTGCCCGTTCTGGTTGCTCCCATAACAGATCACCTCAAACTTGACCCTTGAGCTCGGTTGACCCTCCTTGGATTGGACTGCCTTCTTTAGGTCTTTCTTGTTGAAGCCCTTTTTCTTCTTGTAGAGCTTCTTTACCAAGTTCATGAGTTCGGTTGTTAGTTCATCGTCTTCATCGTCCGAGTCTGGTTCTAGTTCCGACTCTAGCTCGGTTCTTTGTCGTGATCTTGGTTCGCGTGTTCTACTGGTACCTGCAAGCAAAGCTACACCTTTCTCGGGTGGCTGTGTATTAGTCTGCTCCTGAAGTTCAAATTCAGAAAACAATTCATCTAATCTAATGGAAGTTAAATCCTTGGAGACTTTGTAGGCATCTACCATCGATGCCCACAATGTGCTCCTCGAAAAAGCATTAAGTGCGTACCTTATAATATCCCTGTTCTCAACCTTTTGCCCGATCGCGTGGAGGGAGTTGAGGATGTCTTGAATCTGTGCATGGAGTTGACATGTTGTTTCTCCTTCCTGCATTTTCAAATTATATAATTTATTGAACAAGAGATCTCTCTTGCTTACCTTAGTGTCGGAGGTGCTTTCGTGGAGTTCGATCAGCTTCTCCCAAAGCTCTTTTGCGTTGGAGAATGATCCAACTTTGTTGAGTTCCTCCTTAGTAAGTCCGCATTGGAGGTTGCAGGTCGCTCTGGCATCAACTTCCACCTTCTTGATTAGGAACGGTTCCCATTTTTCGCAAGGTGTTGGCTTGCCGTCTTCGTCGGATGGCAGTTGTAGTCCAGTCTTGATAATCATCCACGTGTCGAATTGTGTCTTGAGAAAGGTTTACATTCGCCCTTTCCAATATCCGAAGTCTTCTCCGGAGAAAAGTGGGGGGCGAACGGTGCTGAAACCTTCTTGTTGGGCCATTAGCGATATGCAACAACAAAAAATAGAAGTGTCCCAAGACTAGGTCTTGGATTAGAAGTGCGGGAAATAAAGTTAAGAATTTGCGAACTCGAGTGGTGTTGCACCAGTCTCGAGCAAAAACCGATTTGAAAAAATTAATTAGAATATAGTTATTAAGCTAATTCTAATTGACTCCGTAAAACTGAAAATACCACGAAAAAAAATTGCGTGATTGGTGGTTGCACCAGATCAACGCAACCCCGCTCTGATACCAATTGTTGGATCGAAAGCGCTAGAGGGGGGGGTGAATAGCGCTCGTGGCTTTCACTCTTTTCGAATTCGTAAAACTATCGAGTTATAAAGCAGTGGAATAAAATGAGGAACACACACAAAAGCACACCAAGATTTACTTGGTTCAGAGCCTAGGGCGACTCCTACTCCAAGGCCCACGCTCGTTGAGCGTTTACGTTGGGAAACAACTATAATCACGAAAAAGTATTACAAACTCAGTACAATTATTATCTGAAATAAACTTTATACCGACAACAACTACATTGAAACTGAAGCTCCGAGTCGTCGGGATGTCGTTGCAGCACTTCGGGATCGTCTCGTAGGCAGCTTGCAGCGTAAGGATTGCTTAGAATTTGTTGTTTCAAGCTGCTGGTCGAAGTCCCCTTTTAAACAGTGATGGAGGCGCCTCCAAGCCTGTCCGAGGCGCCTCCAGGCCGCCGAGTTGCACGCGTGGATCAGCTCTGATCTGGTCACACCTTATCCCACTGAAGGCCCCTCCAAGCTGCTCCAAGGCGCCTCCAACGCCTGGTCCGAGGTGCCTCCAGTGACCTCCAAGGTGCCTCCAGCATCTCTGGACAGCTAGCTTCGGCTAGCACCCGAGGCGCCTCCATGCCCCATGGAGGCGCCTCAGACACTGATCATCCGAGGTCTAAGTTGCTCCTTTGTTCCTGCAAATTGTGTTAGTCCCAAACACAAACCCTACAAAACAAAGTTAGCACATAAATAATATGATAAATATACTTGACAGTCGTCGAACTGTCCGGGTTTGACTTCGGATTTCCAACCGGAAAACCTAGGTCGACCCGACGCCTACTATTCCCACTACGGGGAACACGTCCTCACCTACTCCTCTCAGGAGATTTACCTGATGCCAGTGCGATCCTCTAGATTGATTGGACTTTTGCTCAGCGTTCGAAGTTTCAGGACTTTCTGCTGGACTTCCGCTTTCCGGCTTGTCCAGTCTTTCATCTGGTTCGCGACACCAGGACTTTCCACCTAGGGTTACTCCCTAGAACTTTTGCCTGAAGCTCTCGACCTGCCAAGATATTTCGTATAGAGTTACCGCCCCCTACGACCTAGGGTTACCACCCCCTAAGTTTTTCCACCTGCCTAACCGCAGCTAGGACTTTCCTGAAACACTCAATCAAGTGCATTAGATCACAAAACAACTTAACTTTGAATTCATTTGCCATTATCAAAACCATGGTCGATGGTCGGATGCTTCCCGCACCAGCAGATCTAGTGTAGATCTAGGTTAGAGAAACTCGTACACGTATAAAATTTTTGTTTTATAACTTCGCACGGATCCGGTGGCATGGGATTCGGGGTTTCCACAACGCAAAAAGCAATTTTTGCGGCACGAAAAATCCAACAGAAAGAAGGAATCAATTATGAGGAAACATTTTTGCTAGTAGCTATGCTTAAGTCTATCCGGATACTCTTATCTATTGCTACTCATATGGATTATGAGGTGTGGTAAATGGATGTCAAGACAGCTTTCCTTAACGGAAGTCTTGAAGAAAACATCCATATGAAGCAACCAGAGTGGTTTATTGCAAAGGGTAAAGAGCATCTAGTATGTAAGCTCAATTGATCTATTTATGGACTGAAGCAAGCTTCAAGGTCTTGGAACATCTGGTTTAATGAAGTAATCCAGTCGTATGAATTTATTCAGTATCCGGATGAGTCTTGTGGATACAAGAAGTGTGATGGAAATGTGGTGGTATTTCTTGTACTATACGTAGATGATATTTTGTTAGTTGGGAACAATATCAATGTGTTGTTGGAAGTAAGGGTATGGTTGTCCATGCAATTCGATATGAAGGACATGGGAGACTGTGCACATATTCTCGGGATCAAAGTAATAAGGGATCACAAGAAAAGAATGTTGTGCTTATCCCAAGCTTCATATATCGATGCAATCCTAGCTCGTTTTAGCATGCGAGACTCCAAGAAAGGTTTCTACCCTTCAGACATGGAGTATCTTTAACTAAAGAGATGTCTCTGAAGACATCAAAAGAGATAGAAGAGATAAAGGCAGTTCCTTATGCTTCAGCTGTAGGAAGCCTAATGTATGCTATGTTGTGCACGAGACCGGGTATCTGTTTTCCCGTGGGCATGGTTAGCAGATATCAAAGTAATTCAGGGCAGGGACATTGGACTGCCATAAAACATATATTAAAGTACCTGAGAAGGACTAGAGATTATATGTTGGTATACCAAGCAGATGATCTGCTCCCTGTGGGTTACAAGTATTCTGACTTCCAATCACATAGGGACAATAGTAAGTCTACATCAGGCTATGTGTTTTTTTTAGGAGGTGGAACTATAGCATGGAGGAGTGTTAAGCAGAAATGCGTCTCTAACTCAACCATGGAAGCTGAGTATGTGGTAGCCTCTAAGGTAGCCAAAGAAGCTGTATGGCATAGGAACTTCCTAATGGACTTAGATGTGATTCCTGGTTTGCCCAAAATCATCACAATTTATTGTGATAATAGCGGTGCAGTAGCAAATTCGAAGGAACCACGAGCCCATAAGGTGAGTAAACACATAGAGCGCAAGTACCACTTGATACGAGACATCGTAAAGCGAGGAGAAGTTGTTATCGCCAAGATTGCATTAGCAGATAACCTGGCAGATCCATTCAATAAGGCCCTTCCGGCGAAAGCTTTTGATCGACATGTTGAAGGAATGGGAATAAGATGTATGACATCGTTTATGATAACATAGTCTTTTAGTATAAGTGGGAGATTGTTAGAATGTATACTAAAAGCATAGTTTTTTTGTAAACATTTATTTTGAAATAAAGAATCACATTGGTCAAATGTCCACATTTATATGCTAAGTGTAGTTGTTCAATTAATTTATATTGTAAATAATATGGTGTGTGGTGTCACACACAGAAAATCATGATATCAGTTCCTTATAAGTTATAAATAGTAGCTCACGACTAAGATAGATAGAAACAAACCATTGAAATAGTCGTAGTGTAATTTGATATTAATTTATCTTGACTATAAAATTACACTAGTACATTCTGAGTGTATTGAGCAGAACCATTTGAGATAGTTTCTTTTTATACTGACTACATAAAAGAACAATACCTCTATTATTATGGAAGTGTGTACTCTTAATCATGATATAATAACAAGAACATATACTTAATATTTATTTCTTCAATTTATCAAAGGGTGCAATTTAGCTCGTTAAATCAAGAGGCTCGATAAGTTGGGAAATGATATTATTTATATGGTGTGTTGTTGATTATAGAATGAAACTGTGTCCTAGTAATCTAGGCTGATGATGTCCCCTTGAGGAGCTCATAAGGATTGTCATGTAAACCCTGCAGGTGGACTTAGTCCGACATGATGATAAGGTTGAGTGGTACTACTTTTGGAGCTAGATATTAATTAAATGAGTTTTCAGTAACTCATTTAATTAGTGGGCATTCAATATCTTAAACACAGGGAGACTAACACACTCATGATAAGAAGGAGCCCATATAGTAATATGGGATTGGTGCGGTAGTACAATAATAACTCTTTAGTGGAATGAGATATTATTGATGAACTCGAGTTGGGTGTTCGAGGCGAACACGGGAAGCTCAAGTTTATCTGGAGACCAAAACCAATTCCTCCTCTCGGTCCCTGTCATAACCTCTTATTTATAAGGTCTTATATCCACATAAACTCAAATTCTTACCCACCTTAAGGTGGCCGGCCAAGCCTAGCTTGGAGCCCAAGCTAGGGCTGACCAAACCAAGGTTAGATGGGATCAAGTGGTGGTCGGCCCTAGCTTGGAACCCAAGCTTAGGTGGCCAACCACAATAAAAATAAAAGGGAGTTTATTTTAAAATCTTTCCTTATGTGGAAGCCATGATTTTAAAAGAAAGTTTTAAATTAAATCTTTCCTTTTATAGTTTCTACAAAGGATTAAGAGAAAGGTTTGAAATCTCTCCTTATTTGTAGTTAAAAGGAAGATTTTAATTTTGGAGAAAACTTTCCTTTTTGTAATCGTTCACATGTTTTAAAAGAGAGGTTTTAATTTATAAAAGTTTCTTTTTATAACCAACCATGAAGGAAATTTTAAAAGAG
Source organism: Zingiber officinale (assembly GCF_018446385.1). NCBI lineage: Eukaryota > Viridiplantae > Streptophyta > Magnoliopsida > Zingiberales > Zingiberaceae > Zingiber > Zingiber officinale. The sequence goes on along the minus strand of NC_055987.1, from coordinate 69,126,274 downwards.
AAATTTTTATTTTAAAAATTTCTGGAAATAAATTAGGAAGTTTTAATTTTGTGTTTAAAACTTTTCTTATTTGAAGGACTTGTAGGGGTCGACCACAAGATGGGTTAAGAGGAAATTTTAATTAAATTTTCCTTATTAGCCATTGGCAAGGAAAATAAGGAAGTTTGAATTATGTTTAAAACTTTCCTTATTTGCCAAGACCAAGAAATATAAAAGAGAGGGTAGAGGTGCCTCACCTGACAACACATCTATTATTCCTCTCTTCTCTTCCTTGGTGGTGGCCGACCCTCATCCTTCCTCTTCTCCTTTTCTTCTTCTATGGTGGCCGACGGCATCAACTCTTGGGGAGATTTTGGTGGACGGATTTAGCTAGGAGAAGAAGTAGAGAAAGGAGGTTTTGTTTCTTAGCATCCCTTGGAGCTTGGTTGGTGGCCAAAGTTCTTCATCTCTAGGAGATTGTTGGTGGCCGAAACTTGCAAGGAGAAGAAGGAGGCTTGGGTGGATTCTCATCTCGATAGATCATCACCCACACGACGTCCGAGATAAGAAGAGGAATACGACAGAAGATCGTGAGGTCTATAAGCTACAAAGAAAGGTATAACTACTTGTCTTCTTCCGCATCATACTAGTTTTCTTTGTATAGATTTTGAAATACCAAACACAAGAGGCTAACGATTCTAGGTTTCGGATTTACGATTCGAGTTTGTGTTTCTTTTGTTTTTCTGATCTTGTGATTCGATTGTTCTTAATGGTTAAATCTAGGGTTACTATAAGGAGATTAAATATTGTATTTTGTTGAAAGGCTTTGTCTAGGAAGTGGTGGATGATCCCATATCCAAGAAGGCCTAGTGCCTCGCCATATTTAACCTAGAAGCCGATCTCTGAAATAAATATTTAATCAAATTTGTAACATGGGTGGATTTGGATTAATAATGTTAAGCATCTTTTGTGATCTAAGTCTAAACCTCTAAGAACGGATAAGTTAAATTTGGAATCAATAATTTAAGTTCTGTTTGTGATTCCAAATTTAATTTCTAAAGAACACAATAGGTTGTCAGGAAAGGTTCAGGACTTGTATAAAATTTTTTTACAGGGGAACTAGTATGATATTCTGGGTAGCAACCAACAGTCACACTACCCATGTGCGGACCAGCGGAGCCCAGATAGAGCAAATTGCACACACCTTGCCTGATGTATCACTAATCCATGAGTGGTTGTGTGTGCAAATTATGTTACTGGCGATGTGCTCAACTATAAAGGAGACGACCATTGCTCAGCATTCAATCATGCAAAATGATGCATGACACTAAAGCATGTAACTCCTGAAAATATCAACCTCCATATAATATGTACCGAAAGGAAAACCGAGTCCATAACAAGGATTTAGGTATACATGCCAGGTAATCAATCTAGGTACACATGTTAGATAAGAAAACTAGGTACACATGCCAGATAATAAATCTAGGTACACATGCCACGTATATCTAGTAGCTAGTCATTACTTCTATGAACATAAGTACACATGGCAAGAATCAAGAGGCATAAACATAAATGCATAAGGGCATCCACAACGGGCGTTAATGCATGAGGCATTAATGCCGATGTGGTGACTTTTTCGAACACTGTAGCATTAACGCGTTCAAAACTTTGAACGTGTTAATGCTACAGATTTATTAAAAAAAATAAAAAAATGCATTAACGCTTCCCACGTTAATAGCATTGCAGATTCTCTAACAGATAACAATATAGACATACTACGGGTAGCAAATAGTGGCATACCAAGCAAATATAAACATAACCATTACTACTAGCTATAACCTATTACGTATATCAGAATGACAATATCAAAAGAGATAAGTGAAAGGTACCTACCTTTATCTGTCAAACATGCTAAGCAATCCCATGTCAAGATGCTCGTCTCAAATCAAAGTCCTGCCAAATCATATAAAATATAGTTTTAGCTAATCTCATATAGAACAATTAGCTAAACGCAAAAACCTAATCCTAATTCGATTAGGCAACCACGTTTAAATTCCACCTAATGATCCAAATTCAAACAATCACCACTAATCCCGATTTCAATCTAGTGATTCTAATAACTATCATGAACTCCTCTAAATCAACCAATCCATTAATCAATCCAAGTTTATCAACCAAGTATAGATTAATCTACTCAACACAAACTAATCAAACTTTATAATAAATATGATTAAATACTTCTAACTATTCCACTTCATTTAGGATTTATTTCAAGCACAATCACTCCAAAACTCACCCAATTCTAGCAATGAATCAATCCTCCATTCAACCAAAAACATTCATCTCCATAACAATCGATTCACATGATAATCAATCACAAAACCAAATCCACTCAAGCATTAGATGACAACTAAATAGAATTAGGACACCCTATCCATTCCACAAATAGAATCAAATCTAGTTCATATATAAAATTACCTTCACAACTTACCCAAATCTAATTGCACAGCAGTTGACTCACGGCCGGAGGCGTTTGTTGCTGCAACTCAATAGCCGAAGCTAGGTTAAACTACTAATCTCCCAAATCAACAAACCTAAATCACAATCAACATAATCACATTCAAGCATTAGACCCAATTCTTAATCCACAACCTAATTCCAACTTCTAATCAGAACTAAGATAGGTTAACAAAGCTTAGGCTAAGGAATTTGTTACCATTCAGTCGGGAATGCCCACTACAGCTCACGACAGCGACTGAAGATGAGTAGGGTGGAGAAATCGGGTGATGACCTTGCTATGGTAGTAGTCGTTGCTGCTCAAGGACCGCAAATAAGAGGAGCGACACACTGGATTCTAAGGTGGAAGAAGGATCATCGATAGTTGGTTGGAGGGAAAAGACTAAATGGCAGTCGGCTGAAGGAGTGGGTGTCAACGTCGATCAGGAGGAGGAAGAGGAATGATGATAGTGAGATCAAGAAAAAGGGTCAACAAAGGGTTATACCGGTTGTTGGGTTCGCGATGGTCGGCGTCGGACTATGGTGATCAGCAGCGACGCGAGACAAGACGATCGGCAATTTTTGGATTTCGGAGGAGATCAGGAGAGGAGAAGGGGATCGGTTCTGCGGCTCTCGCAGTGGCCCCACGGCGTTGCCTCCCTCGGCAGCAGTAGCTACTACATCGCTGGCTGGTCTCATGCAACGAAGTGGGGTGGATTTACGCCGGTGAGATCGTGAGGCGGCGGCGGTGATGGGGCGATGAAGGGGGTCGACAGAGGTGTTTATGTTGGGTCTTTCGGGCCACGAAAATCAATTTTTCGCGTCACAGAAACCCCGAAACCCCCGCCACCGGATCCGTGCGAAGGAAAAATAAAACAAAATATGAGTACGAGTTTCTAAAGACTAGATCTACACTAGATAAGAGCTTACCCTCGATGCAATGCCCTTCGCTATCCCGCTAGTCCAACGGTTTGCCGGATCTCAAGATTGTCAAAGTAGACAACCCTCAAGAAGTATCCACACGAACAAAATTAGGTGGAGGGGACCAAACAAAGGTGTGCTAGCACCTATGGTGTTCGGCCAAGAGAGGAGAGGGAGAGCTTGAGGAAGAAGATGGAAGTTACTCACAAAATGAAAACTCCTTAGAACCATAAGTGGCTGGCCAAAAATAAATCATTTAAACCTCCATGGGATACCAAGAGTCATAACTCTTGGTCTCCCTCATGAGGTAGCATACACATATGCTATCCTTGATGATGTGGCACATCATCATTGCCCACTTAATGCCAAGTCACAAATGATGTGGCATAAAGTCAAGTCAAACTTGACTCTTCATCTTCCTCTCAAGTCAAGTCAAACTTGATTTAATCTCTCTCATGGTTGATCTAATCCAACCATTTAATTCAAGCCAATTTAATATAATGAATCTAATTCATTTAATTAAATTGATTCAATGAGTCATAATCTAAATTAGACTCATTGAACACATGAATCAACTTGAGTCCAACTCAATTAGCCCAATTAGGATTACTCGTAATCCAATTTGATTCATCACATGAATCTAATCCTCTTGGTTCATCATATGATCCTAATCTCCATCTAATTGTCCTTAGTGTGTGACCCTATAGGTTCTTGTAACGTTGCCAATGCCCCAAAACCCATTTAGGAGCATAAGAAGTGAGCGGTATCTAGCAACACATCATTACTACCCAAGTTACAAGAATGTTGAGATCCAACATCACCTTGTGACTACTAATTGTGACTCCTCACAATATATGATAAGTGTCCTTCTATCCAAGACATCTAGATTGATCAATGTGAGGCATAGACCGTGTCATCCTCTAATCAATCTAAATCTTGAACTCCAAGTAGACTCACTAAATCAAATGAGCTCAATATCTCATATTGAATCATTTGGGCATGGTCATGCACTTCGTGGTCTCACTCTATCAAGAATATCGATGTCGCTCCCATCATATAAGAGGGATAGATCCCATCTACATCACTCACATCCCTCTGTATAATTCGTTACATACCCAGTAATTGCCTTTATAGTCCACCCAATTATGGGTGACGTTTGACGAAACCAAAGTACATAACTCCTTATGTAGGGAACCATGGTGACTTCAGGTCTAAGGACTAGTAGTCATACTAATAGCCACATGAGAAAGTATATGACACTCATATAGCGATCCATGATACTTTCTCATGGCAGGTCATTCAGTATACATTCTCTAATGCATACCCATGTGTCAACTTGATATCTCTATATCCATGACTTGTGAGATTAAGTCATCGAGTTGACCTACATGCTAGTCTTATTGCATTAACATTGTCCCTGAATGTTAATACTCGACTAGGAATGACTAAGAGTAGTGTTCCCTATATCATTTCACTATCGGTTCAACTAACCGATTGATATAGGTGAGAACCTTCTACTCAAGGACGCTATTATACTTAGGTTATTTGACACCAATACAAGTAAGTATAATAACCAAAACAAATGCCTTTATTTATATATAAGAATATGATACAATAAGTCTATAATACAATCATCAAATGATTGGCTCTAGGGCTCTAACTAACAGTTTAGGGCACGAGCACGAAATGAATAAAAAAAAAAAGAAAAGATAATATTTAAGGAAATTAAACATTTCCTCATTCAAACAGGGTAGCATTAATAGGCTTTCCCCTATTCCAATAGATCCATCTTCTAGATGTGTCATACAGACTCTGTTAAAATCCATAAAATTTTATAAAAATTCCCAAAAAATATAATAAGGATATTCATCCATTAAACCTTATTATACTATTATTATTTGGGTACCATATTTTACATTCCCCCCCACTAATAAAAATTTGGTCCCCAAATTTCATTATTTACCATCAGCAAGTACTAGCAATAGATAACCGGTATAAATGCTGAATGAAATTCTAACCCACATACCTCATGTAAAAAAGATGGGGGTGTCAAGCTCGGATCGTATCCTTGAGCTCCCATGTAGCCTCCTCATCAGAATGATACTACCATCCCACTTTAACCTACCAGATAGTCTTGTTCCACAGTTGGTGCTCTTTGTGATCCAGAATCCATATCGAAACCTCCTTGTAGGTAGCATCAAGCTAAATGGGAACTGATATATCTGATAGAATATGTGCTAGCTCAGTTACTTATCTCCTCAGCATGGACACATGGAATACATCATGAATGCCTACCAGAGACAGTGGTAGCGCAAGACGGTAAGCTACTGCTTCAACCCTCTCCAAGATGTAAAAAGGCCCAATGTATCGTGGAGCTAGCTTACCTTGGAGGCCAAATCTCTTCACCCCTTTCGTGGATGAGACTCTCAGAAATACATGGTTGCCAGTAGAGAACTCTAGGGGTCTCTTTCTTCGATCGACTTAAATTTTCTGACGGTCTTGCACCTCGGGCATCCCTCGTCTGATAGTGTGGACCAACTCTGCCTCCTAAATCCATAACACACACTATCAGCAAACCTCTAATGTCCATATAATGGGCTCTGTCTGTCTATCTGTCTAAGGGTGAAAACCTCTACTACAATAAAGCTCCATACTCACAATCTGCTACAAACTCTGCCAGAAACGTGAGGTGAATCACGAATCTCAATCCAATACAATACTCATAGATATACCATAAAGTCCGATGATCTCTCTATAGTATAACCTTACTAATCGATTCAAAGAATCTATCCTACAGATCGATAGAATAGGAGCAAATTAGTCAATCAATCAATGATTACCTAATATCGCAACATATCCTCTATAAGTCCTCGGTAATCCCATAACACAGTCCATTATAATAAGCTCCCATTTCTATTCCAGTATCTGAATCTACTAGAATAATCCTGCTAGTGTCTGATGTTCAGTCTCCACTTTCTGACATACTAGACATCAAGATACAAACTCCGCGATGTCTTTCTTCATGTCATTCTAGCAATAGGAATGCCTCAATCTCGATACATTCTGGTTACCCCTAGGTGGATAGCAAATCAGGAGCGATGAGCCTCCTGAAGTAACTCCTCCTTAACCGGGTGAGATTGATATATGCATAATCTACCTCGAAAATAAATAATACCCTCATCATCTCGGGTGAACTCTGTCTGCTGCCCGAAAGCTATCTGGCTGCCAATGGACTGTAAGCGTTGATCACCGACCTAGGCCTCTTGGATCCTCATCCTGATCGATGACTAAGCAACCATGGTAACTAGGATACCCTGCTCTGTCTGTCTTTGCTCCTCAAGGCCTAACTCGGAGAAACCTTGAATCAAGTCCGTGACTAGAACTCGGTGGTAAGCTAAAGTCCCTCTAGACTTCCGGCTAAGTGCATCGGCAACGACATTAGCTTTTCCTGGGTGGTAGATAATGGTACAGTCATAATCTTTCAGGTACTCCATCCATCTCCTCTGTCGGAGATTGAGTTCCTTTTGGGTGAAAAGATATTTGAGACTCTTATGATAAGTGAAAATCTCAAATGTAATACTATATAGGTGATGCCGTCAAATCTTCAAAGTAATGATAATGGTTGCCAGCTCCAGATCATGTACTAGGTAGTTCTTCTCATACTCCTTCAATTGACGAGAAGCATAGGAGACTACCTTACTGTGTTGTATCAAACAACATCCAAATCCTGTAGAGAAACATCGGTGTAGAGTATGAATCCGTCCTCTCTAGAGGCAAAACCAAAATTGGTGCCAACACTAACCACCGCTTCAGCTCCTGGAAGTTGGTCTCACAGGTTTTTGACCACGTGAACTTCACGCCTTTCCTAGTCAGACGTGTTAGCAATATAGAAATGCAGGAGAAACCCTCAATGAACTGTCTGTAATATCTGACCAACCCCAAGAAACTGTAGATCTCCTAGATTGATTTCGGCTGCTCCTAGCTGATGACAGCCTTGATCTTTTAAGGATCTACTAAAATACCTCGGCTAGAAACCACATGTCCCAAAAAATCGACTGAGGATAGCCAGTACACTTGTTGAACTTCGCGTAGAAATGTTCCCATCAAAACATCTCCAGAACTATGTGTGAAGATATCTCCTAACTGAGAGTCTACCCATAAAGAGAGTATCTCCTCAACTCTCTCATAATCGTGCCTATTAATGTTCCTTGACAAATACCGATCAAAAGTCGAACCCTCTGATCTTGGATATAAACTTCAAGACCTTGGGTAAAATGATCAAGTGGCTTAGGTCATGAGCCACTTGATGAAGACAATGTTAGTTGAGTCATCTAACCATTATCTTATAACTCATCACACTATGATTGCTCCACCTGAGATTCAATAACCTCCAGTAGTGAACTACACATATAAGGGTAGAAGAGCACTAACACTAAATAGAAAATCGAAATATCTGTCAATTGACGCTATGCCCCCTCGAAGATCATCATCTAATATTTCCACCAAGTAAAAGTGGAATTCCATAGGTGTTAATCCACTTACACCACCTCTTCCACATTATTGTGTGTCGTATAATCCTAGGTATCATTAAGGTCATCTAACCATACCAATCGGTCCATGAGTTAGGATCTCCCATGGAACAATGTTAGGCGAGTCGACTGACCATCGCCTTACACCTAACTTAGTTAAGATCCAAGATGATGAGGATATTACTAAGAAGGTTGAAGAGACTTTTCCACCACCACCCCAAAGTCAAATAGTCCTTTTTCCACAAAGATTAGCTAGAAAGACCAAGATTTTGACAAATTTTTATAAAAGGTCAAAGAGCATTGTATTGAGGTTCCTCTGATTGATGCTCTTTACCAAATGGCCAAGTTCACCAAATTTTTGAAGGATATCATGTCCAATTGAAGAAAAAAAGGAGAGTTCAAGACCTTGGTGCTAACAGAAGAGTGCAACGCTCTATTCATGGCAACCACTCCCCAAAATCTTCAAGACCCAGGAAGTTTCTCAATTCCATGCACTATAGGAACTAAATTCATAGATAGAGCTTTTTATGATTTGGGGGCAAGTGTTAGTCTCATTCCATATTCAGTTTGTAATAAGCTAGGTCTTAAAAACTTTAAAATTACTACTATGACACTTCAGTTAGCTAAGTATTCATGCAGGTACCGTATGGGTATCATTGAGGATGTGCTGGTAGAGGTGGGTGGTTGTATCCTACTTCATCTACCTTACAAATCTAGATCTTAGACTACCTTTCTTTAAGATCCAGATCTAGATCTAAATTCAAATCTCTGAATTCCTCATCTTCTTCTTCTTCCTCATTTTTCAAGAACTACTTCTTCTCACAAGAGCTCTCTTCCTCTTTCTTTAATTAATCACTCTCCCTCACTTATCTTCCCATCACATCTCACCTTTTGAAAAGAATCTGACATGGAAGTGGTGGATCTAGAGGAGGAAAAGAATTGGGAGGGCACAAAGGCAAAGGAAAAGCTATATCAAAGGACAAAGGCAAGTGAAGTGCATGTGATGAAGGTAACGACAATGAGTATCATATTATTTTTAGAAATGAAGAACATAAATCAGAGATATGATTCTCTTGTTGTTAGAAAGATTGTTTGTACTAGATATTTGGATCCAACTACCATGGATTTTTTGGGTATTAAGGATGATATAGATTGGATGATCAGCGCTTTTGATTGGAATGATATGATGTACACATATCTACCAACATATCCCCACCTTGTCCTTGAGATTTTAAGTTCAATTGAGATTCACTTCATTTCCGAAGAGGATTATATTGGTAATATTAGTTTTATACTGATGAACCTAGATTTCCAATGGATATTAGTGGTTTTAATAATTATTTCGACTTACCTACAAATGGTTCTCGTAGATTTGATTTAACTTTAAGCTGGAATGGGTTTTAGACCTCTATTACTGGGTTAAAAAAAATCCTAATGAGCCCTCTAGAGCTAAGCCTTCCCTCATGCAAAACTCTGTATTCAGATACCTTCACCGTGTAATAAGCAATACTATATTTGGTAGAGGGGATATTGATGGGGTAGTTAGAAAGGTGGAACTTTACTCTCTTTGGGCTATGCTCAATAAAGTTGATTTTGATAGCAATTTCCATTTTCTCTAAAACCTTGTGAGAGCCAGGAAAGCGACCTTGGGATTGATATTCTTTGGTCGATTGATCACTCAAATGTCTATAAATTTGGGTTATGAACTTGATGAGTTTGAAGTCATTAATGGCAACAACAAGATCGATATCAATGCATATTTTGCCAAGAATATGATTTACTGGGATGAAAACGGGTTTGCCTATCCTAGAAAGGATGGTTTTCCAATACCTCTACCTTATCCCGAGCGTACCACAGTTTACAACCCCACTAATTAGGTTATTACTGACGCAGCTCGCAAATTTTCCCCCTGGTAGAGGACACTGAGCCCCATACTGAGCCCCATATCTAGCTCTCATCATCTAAGCACTTGCAGTCGTCCAGACATTCAGAACCTACTAGGCATTCTTTTGCCTATGGTACATGTCCTTCTATATTTGTTTTTTATAATTTTTGTGCCTTTTTGGATTTGCTTCATGAGAAGCACAATTCCTAACAATAAATGTTAGAGGGTCACTTCAAGATGTCAGACGACCAGTTCTAAGAGGTACATGATCATTTCCAGTTCATAAGGAATTTTCAAAGTCAGGTGGTTGAATTTGTTCAGGATTATGACACTGACCATGCTAGAATAAGTGAGTTTATGGAGGTCATGGATATAACAAGACATGGGTAGACTTTCTTTACCACTACCATGAGTACCTTGGCCAAACCCCTGGTATTCTTAGTTTCCCTTCCGATCGACGAGGATGGGGACCTTCTTTTCCCTCTCCTCCTCCACCATATTGATTTCATTAGGACAATACAAAGTTTATGTCTGGGTGGGTGGGTGTGTGTGTGTGGGGGTGTTTACACAACCTGAGTTCTTTGCATTTCTTTACTTTACATTTTCAGCATGTTTGTTTGTTTTGCTTATTTTCATTTTTTAGTTTTATGCTGCATCTTTACTTATTTTCATGTTAGTGTTTGTCAGTCTTTATTTAATTTATTTTGATTGTTGCTTCGACTATCTTTTAAATTACTTTATGGCAAGTCGAGAACATTAATCCTCACATTACTACTGACTTGTCTAATAGCAAAATTGTTAGCACGTTCATTTCTTCATTCATGTGTTGTGAAAATAGTGCTAGTATGTTTGGTGTACCTCCTTTCTGTATATCCAGTAGCATGTAATGAGCTAAGTATTATATAGAGATAAGTATGAGTTTTGACCTAACCTTAGGATCTTACCTTCACTTCACTTAAGCTTAAATAGTAGATAACTATGGAATAGTCATGATTCATCTTAATTGTTTAGTACTTTGGTTCCCTTGGTGATTTCTTGGATTACATTTTGGTTATTGGATGACCTCTGATCATGTCAACTCATTTGGAAAAAAACAAAATCCCTGCATTTGCATTTCTATATTTGCATTTGTGTTAGTGCTTCACCTTTAAAACACCAAAAAAAAAAAGAGAAAAAAATTCATATCAATAAGGGATAAAAAAAATAATTGTCGTGAGTGGAAACTAAAAATTTACTTCTTTGAGATTGAGTTAGCTTACTGGGAAAATAAATATTACGTTTCTCTTGATTCTGAGTAGTTCTTTGAGAACTTGTGTAGTTTAGGAAGTATGAATCAAATGTGTGGTAGGTAAGTGCCTATCACCAAGAACATTAGGAACTAAATTGGATGATGACTTGACTAGGATAGAGATTGAAACAAGGATAGCTTGAGGCACTTATTGTACTGTACACAAGAATTTATGCTTAGGCCATACTTAGGTTACTTGACAATCATGCTCACCAATGAAACTAGTTGATAGAGTTAGGCAAGTGCACTAGGTATTATGATGTATTATAGAAGCACATGAATTTAGATAATGGCATTTTGCTTGTGAACAAGCATAGGTTCACGTCTGGAGGTGTGATGTGCGTAGATTATTGTTGACGTTCCGCAAGTGTACGGAAATGTCGTAAGTAATAATAAAAGATATCGTATCCACAGGGGCTAGAATAACCACTAAAGATGTCTCAACGTGAGTTAGCTAAACAACTAATCAATTGATTCACAAAGGCAAAGTGTAACTATGAAAAGTAAAACATAGAAACAAAAGAATAAGAAACAAGAATAAGGGCAATGATAAATGGATGTTCTAGGAGCTTTGGTTTCTTTGTAAGGATATTCAATGTAAATGATCTACTAAATCTTATTCATCAATTGTCCGTCATTTGTAGAAGGTTGCCGGTTCTCTCTTGCAATAGACAACCGGCCTAGGACTGAAATATATCTAAATGTGATCAATTAGGAATGAACCCTATGTTGTCCTTACACGGGCTTGCCTTTCACGTGTGCCCCTCGGTTAATCAACATAAGAATTCATTACTTCTCAACCTCATTAAGATATAAAGATTAATGCATACAATCTATCCTACCATCTTGAATAACCTAATTTCTCCTACAATATTACCCCTCAAATGCCCTTACACGGGGCTTGTTCCTGTCACGAACATCCCTCAGAAAATTGAATGAGAAACAATCACTACAAGATCCACAAGATATTCAAACATTCAACCAAGCATGGTAATTAGGTCCAAACACAACAATCCACACAAGATCAAATGGATACAAACAAGGAAAAATCATAGAAATAGGAATTTGGCAAATCCACAAGACTTTTACATCAAATCTCCATTACAAATACTCCATCCATCCTAGAACAAGAGATCTACTCCATAAAATGAGGTAAGAAATCTTAAGAGAAGAAGATTACAAACATTCTTGATCCCAAATCCAAGAAAAGAGAGAAAGAAAGTTTATCTACGATGAAGAACGTCTTTGGATCCAATCCTCGATTTCGGAGTCGATGCCTTGAAGATCTCCCCTTGAATCACTATAAAATCCCTCCAAGATGGAGAAGAATCACCCAAATCTTGCTCTCTCCCAAAGGGGAGAAGATCCCCATTCAAATCTTGAAGAAGGCCTTATATAGAAGGGGGGTTTGGGTACCACACGGCCCCGAGACACGACCATGTGAAGCTCACACGGCCTGGCTCACTCCCCTCACTGCCTATCTCACACGGTCATGTGGTGTACACGGTCGGGTATGCATCTGGCACTGCTCCCCTTGCATGGCCGTGTAGATCTACATGGCCCGTACTGCCTTCAGCTCTAGAGCTCCTGCACGGTCGTGTAGTGCACACGACCAAGGCATTCTTGGGCTCTGGAAATGCTGCACAGCTGCGTAGATCTACACAGTCATGCACAACATCAGTTCTGGATGGCTTGTAAGGTCGTGTGGTGCACACGGCCATGAACCTTCTTGGCTTCAAACCTGGCACAGTCGTGTGATGCTCACATGGCCATGGCTTCTTCCTTCTCTACTACAGCCACACGGGTGGTGATCACCACACAGCCTGGGCACCTCCCCCTCCCCCCATGTCATGACCGTGTGGCACACAGGGCTTGTGCCTTTTTTCTTCGTTCAAGCGTCAAATCTTCTCCAAAATTGACTCCTGCACACAGAAAATACCCAAAAAGTAGATCTCCGAACAAAATGAGTAAATATGTTGAAAGGAAAGTAGGAAGTACAAAAATGCATAGATAAAGCATTCTCGAAGTACGTGAATGTGCATCAAAACATGCTAAACAAGTGTATACAATCTACGCACATCAATTATATACACTTTTATGCATACTTTGACGCACATTCTGTTGGAGAATAGGTTGCTAAACATGCAAGCGCGCAGCGGAAAAACCTATTTCCTCCAGAAGATCCATGCGAAGGGAAACATAATCTTATACAAAGTTAGATCTAAAGACATGATAGAGTTATACCTTTGAAGCGTTCTCACGATCTCCTGATAGCTCGGATCACAGCACGATCAAGCGTTCGCGCCTCTATGGTATCCACATGAACAAGCCTTGCCTTCGTTTGTCTCATAAAGTCGACAAGATGGAGAAGAACACACAAGGTTGTGCTAGCAACCTTAAGGGATGTGTTCGGCCAAGAAGTGGGAAGGAGGAAGAAGAAGAATGCCAAGGGTCTCAAAATGAAAAACTTCTCAAAAAATATCATCCAAATGATATTTATAACCACCCATGGAATATCAAGAGTCTCCACCCTTTCATCTTCTCATCCAATGGCTCAAAATCAACCATGCATTCCAATGGTTAAATTTTGACCATTCAACTTCCTTGGTGAACTCAAGTTCACCCAATGAGTCTAACCCATTGATTCCATGCAATTCGACTCAATCCAACAATTGGATCCACTTGAGTCTAACTCAACGAGTCTAATTCGGATTACACATAATCTAATTAGTGGGTTCATTCGAGTCTAACTCAATAATTAATCCAAAAGACCTAATCATCTCATGATTTGCTCTTAGGGCTAATTACTAACAATCTCCCACTAGCACTAGTGCCAATCACCACTAAAATGACACCAATACTTTGGATTTACCCATTATTCTTAATATCCTTTATATTTTAGTCAAACTAAAATACCCATCTCCATATCTACTTGTTCTTTGTGCGTGACCCTGTAGGCTCTCGTAACATTGGCAATGTATCCAAATCAACATTTACGATATATAAACAATGAGTGGCATCTAGCAAGGCATCATTGTTACTCAAGTGACGAGAAAGTTGTGATCCGACCTAACCTTTCCGTGGCTATCATGTTGTATGACTTGGTCCCTCTATCCTTGATATCTAGATTGATCAATGAGGCATAGATCGTGTCATCCTCTTATCAATCTTTGTGTTTCTTGATCTCCAAGTAGACACACTTATCAAATAAGCTCAATATCTCATATTGACTTATTTACGCATGGTCATGCATTCTTGTGTCCTACTAATCAAGGGGTCCACAAATATCGCTTCCGTCATATGGAAGGTATATATCCCATCTACATGACTCACATCCCTCCACATAATTCATTGCATACCTAGTGATTGACTTTATAGTCCACCCTGTTACGGGTGACGTTTTACGATACCAAATTATACAACTCCTTATGTAGGGAACCGTAGTGACTTCAGGTCTAAGGACTATTTATACCAATATTCACATGAGAATGTTTATGACACTCATACGATGATCCATGAAACATTCTCATGGTGGGTCATTCAGTATATATTCTCTAATATATACCCATGTGTCAACCTGATATCTCATATCCATGACTTGTGAGATCAAGTCATCCGCTGACCTACATGCTAGTCTCAACGCATTAATATTATTCTTGTATATTAATGCTCAACTAGGAATAATTAAGAGTAGTATTCTCTACAATATCTCACTATCAATTCAACCAATTGATTATTATAGGTAAGAACCTACTACCCAAGGACATTATTATATTTATTCAATCGACACTGAACTGCAATAAATATAATAATCATAACCTTTGTCTTTTTATTAATAGTGATATATGATACAAAATGAGCCCTTTACAATCATCTCATAAGTGATACTAGGGCTAATGCTAACAATCCATTAGCACTAGTGCCAATCCCTGAGGTATCGAATACCCATTGACCTAGTGTGACCATCATGCTTTCCCTGTGCCAAAGCTTTGGTCAAAGGATCCGCAATGTTAGCATCGGTTAGGACTCAACATATCATCATATCTCATATATCGATGATCCCTCAAATCGTTGTAGTTTCCAATACCTTTGACCACCATTTAAGTACAATACATATCCTAACTGCGATCTAGAATCGTCCTTGTCAATTTTGGTAGCTTGCACCAGTGTAACCCTTTACAGCAATAGATGTAACCCTTTACAGCAAGCTCTTTATCGCCTCTAAATATCAAGAAATAATCTTGAGTCCTTCTCAAGTACTTAAGAATATTTTGACTGTTGTCCAGTGACCTTCACCTAGAATTGACTGGTATATGCTCGTCATGCTCAACGCATATGAGACATCTAGGTGAGTACAAAGCATGACGTACATGATCAACCCTATAGCAGATGCATAAGGGATCTGATCTATGCGGTCCCTTTCTACCTTAGAAGAAGGACATTGAGTCTTCAAAAGACTCACACCATGTGACATAGGTTGGAATCCCTTCTTGGAATTCTCCATAGAAAAATGTTTAAGCACCTTGTCAATGTACGTACTCTGGCTTAGGCCAAGCAATTTCTTGGATCTATCTCTATAGATCTTAAGACCTAAAATATAGGCTGCTTCACCTAAGTCTTTTATTGAAAAATAATTCCTAAGCCAAGTCTTCACTAACTGAAGAGTAGGGATATCATTTCCAATGAGTAGCATGTCATCTACATACAAAATGAGAAAGATAACTGTGCTCCCACTAACCTTCTTATAGACACAAGGATCATCTTCATTCTTAAT
Source organism: Zingiber officinale (assembly GCF_018446385.1). Lineage (NCBI taxonomy): Eukaryota > Viridiplantae > Streptophyta > Magnoliopsida > Zingiberales > Zingiberaceae > Zingiber > Zingiber officinale. The sequence continues at coordinate 69,110,402 of NC_055987.1, read as the reverse complement.
GAAACCAAACATTTTGATTACATCATCAAATTGAAGATTCCAACTTCTAGAAGTTTGCTTTAATCCATAAATGGATCGTTGCAACTTACATACCTTTCCAGCATGCTCTGGATCTAAAAAACCCTCAGGTTGTGTCATGTACACATCCTCGAGTAGATTTCCATTAAGAAATGTGGTTTTGATATCCATCTGCCAGATCTCATAATCATAGTAAGCAGCAATAGCAAGCATGATCCGAATAGACTTGAGCATCGCAACTGATGAAAAGTTTTCATCATAGTCTATACCTTGAATCCGCTTGAATCCTTTAGCCACCAATCTACTTTTATAGATATGCATATGACCATCCATGTCAGCCTTCACCTTGAAGACCCACATACATCCAATGGGTTTGATCCCTTCAGGTGGATCAACCATGGGTTTGATCCCTTCAGGTGGATCAACCAAAGTTCATACTTGGTTAGTGTACATGGATTCCATCTCGGATCTCATGGCCTCTAGCCATTTCTCAGAATCTGGGCCCTGTACAGCCTCCTAATAAGATGTAGGCTCATTGAGACCAATAAGCTCTACATCATCGTGGTCAGACAAGAGAAAAGAATATCTCTCAGGTTGACGATGAATCCTATCAGATCTGCGTAGAGCATATGCTACTTGAACAGGTTGTTGTTCCATAACTTCTTTTGGTGCAACATGTAACGTCCAACAATTTCATATGAATTTCTTTTAAGAATAAGAGAAAATGGAACCAAAAAGAAAAGAAAAAAAGAAGAGTGGTCAAGGCTTGAACCTTGAACCTCTTAACAAGTGGCAAGTTTTAAGTAGCATGGGATAACCAATAGGCCAAGAGAAAGTATTGGTAGGGAGGAAAAGGGAATTGTAGTTAAGGGTAGGGATGGTGAAGGGACACCTTTCTCCCTTCACTCAGAAGAAAAGTTTATCTTTTCTTTCTCCCCTTTCATTTAGCATGAAGACTTCATTTTCCCTTCTCCCTTCATTTAGAATAAATAAAAGGAAGAATAAAAAGGTATTTTCCCTTCTCCCTTTCATGGAGAATAAATAGAAGAAAGGGAAAGAAGAGTTATTCTTTTCCTTCTTCCTCCTTCTCCTTCCTTCACCGAAAATCCAAGCTCCTCTTTCTCCCATTGCCGAATTCAAGTTAAGGGTTTTTCCCTATGAAAACTTCACAAAGGGAGGTCCTTAAAACACACTTCTTCTTGCAAGAAAAAGAATAAAGAAAAGGGAATTCTAGAAGCGAAAAGGGTCTCCTTCTTCTTCTTCACCAAGGGTATTCTCTTAGTAAACCCAAGCAAGAGGATGTAAGTATCTCCCTCACCTGTAGTACAAGTAGCTTTCGAGGTTTTTATGTTTTAAAGTTGCTAAAAACCCTAGAACCATGCTCTTAGGTTTAGGCCAAGAAAGAATAAGATGAATTTAAGAAAGTTTTAAACCTAAACTATACTTGCTTATGATTCCTTATCGTATGTGATCTACTATATTATGTTAGTTAAGGTTTTCTTGTTTTAAAGTTGCTAAAACCCCTGGAACCATGCTCTTAGGGTTTCGGCCATGAAGTAATAAAATAGATTTAAGAAAGTTTTAAACCTAAACTATGCATGCTTATGATTCCTTATGGTATGTGATCTACTATATTTTGTTAATTAAGGTTTTCATGTTTTAAAGTTGCTAAAAACCCTAGAACCATGCTCTTAGGTTTCGACCAAGAAAGAATAAGATGAATTTAAGAAAGTTTTTAAACCTAAACTATGCTTGCTTATGATTCCTTATGGTATGTGGTCTACTATATTATGTTAGTTAATGTTTTCATGTTCTAAAGTTGCTAAAAACCCTAGAACCATGCTCTTAGGGTTTCGGCCAAGAAGGAATAAGATGAATTTAATAAAGTTTTTAAACCTAAACTATGCTTGTTTATGATTCCTTATGGTATGTGATCCACTATATTATGTTAGTTAAGGTTTTCATGTTTTAAAGTTGCTAAAAACCTAGAACCATGCTCTTAGGTTTCGGCCAAGAAAGAATAAGTTGAATTTAAGAAAGTTTTAAACCTAAACTATGCTTGCTTATGATTCCTTATGGTATGTGATCTACTATATTATGTTAGTTAAGGTTTTCATGTTTTAAAGTTGCTAAAAACCCTAGAATCATGCTCTTAGGGTTTCAGCCAAGAAGGAATAAAATAGATTTAAGAAAGTTTTAAACCTAAACTATGCTTGCTTATGATTCCTTATGGTATGTGATCTACTATATTATGTTAGTTAAGGTTTTCATATTTTAAAGTTGCTAAAAACCCTAGAACCATGCTCTTAGGTTTCGGCCAAGGAGGAATAAAATGGATTTAGGAAAGTTTTAAAACCTAACTATGCTTGCTCATGGTGTGTAATCCATTATATGATGTTAGTGTAAAGTTTCCATGCTTTATGTTGCTTAACACCTAGGATGACACCTCTTGTAAGTTTCGGCCAACCAAGGAAAAATAGGGTGAGAAGTCCTTTTATGTTGCTAAAGGTCTCCCATGTTAGGATGAGTACCATGTGATGCTAATATGATACTTCCCTTGTTTTAAATGTGCTTAAAACCTAAGGCCATACCTTGTAAGTTTCGGCCAAGAAGAAAGGAAGGGACTTAGGGAAGCTTAATTCCAACTAGACTTGCTTATGTTTTCTCCCATGTTATGCCATGTATGATGCGATGCTATTATGATGCTTTCCTTGGTTAAAGTTGCTTAAAAATATAAGATCATGTCCATGCAAGTTCGGCCAAGATGTGGATTAGGAATTGTGGAAAGTTCAAAACCCTAACCATGCATGATAATGACTCTCTATGTTATGCTATGTGATATGCTTCACTTTATGACAAGAACATGATGTGCTTCATAATATGACAAGAACATGATATGCATCATGATATGACAAGAACATGATATGCTTCATGATAGGACAAGAACATGATATGCTCCATGATATTATAAGAACATGATATGCTTCATGATATGACAAGTATATGCTATGTTTCATGATATGATAAGAACATGATTTACTATTTTACTTTTATATTGGCTTGTACCGGACCCTAAGAATGATCCATGGGATGGGCTCCTAAGTTGCCCCTAGGTCGATGGTCAAGTAAACGGGCCTAGTTCCTAGTAGGTTCGAGATTAGCTACCTCGGATTTATTTAGGATGCGTGCAATTCATGTATGTGGTACAATGTCGGGCCCTCATGTTGAGATTTATGTTTAAGTACCTATATGATATATGTTTTCAAAAGAACATCTTGCATATGTTTGTTTCATGCTATATGATTATGTTATATGTTTTCAAAAGAACATCTTGCATATGTTTATTTCATGCTATATGTTTATGATATATGTTTTCAAAAGAACATCTTGCATATGTTTGTTTCATGATATATGATTATGTTATATGTTTTCAAAAGAACATCTTGCATATGTTTGTTTCATTCTATATGATTAGGATATATGTTTTCAAAAGAACATCTTATATATGCTTATCTCATGCTACATGATTATTATGCTTCATGAAAATGCTCTTGTGTGATATGTCTATGATGCCTAAATGAACATGCTACTACCTTATGCTTATGCTTGTTTGATTAGATGAACATGTCATTACTTTATATCTACTTCATGATGTATGTTTTTGTGAGGAGGAAAGGATCTTACTAAGCCTATGTGCTTATAGTTTTATTTTCCTTGTACTGCAGAAAAGGGTAAAGCATGGTTAAACTAAAGGGAGCAGCAGGAGGGGCAAAGGATGTGTGTGGTAGTGGCATGCTGGAAGAGATCGGTTTTGTGTTTTCAGGACTTATATATGTTTTAAGCTTTTGCATGTGAACTATTTCTTTCTTGCTACTTTTTATGATATTAGCTTGACTTGTTGGATGTTTTATACTTAAGGTGAACTATACTTACCCTTGCTTCCATGATACCTCGAAATGCTGTGCACTTGTTTATTTAGAGAATTGTTAGTGATCATGAGCTCTAGAGAGCTGTATACATGTTTAGTTTTCTTCTTATCTTAGTACGCTTTATGCTTTAGTTAGACAAGCATGTATCATGTTTCAAGTAATAGATAGTAAATAAATTTTTATATACATGAATGCTAGCATGTTCACATGTTTTGGTTATATAATTAAGTTTTAAGTTGTAAAAAAAAAAAGAATAAACTTTTTCTTCTGCTGCAATTATTTCTTATGCATGTATGTATGTTCGCATAGCACCGCCCTTGCTAACAATAGGGGAAGGGTGGGCGTTACAGTTTGGTATCAGAGCAGGTCTACCTTTCCACTAGACACACACTTCAAGCCTCCATCCTACCGCTCCAAGTAAGAAGTTCTATGCCTACTTTATTTCTCTTATGTATGATAAAGAAATGTTTTTAGTCTAAGAATGCATGAATGTAAGTAGGAATGATAATAATCTTATGATAGCCTGGTTAGGAATAATGATAACTTATACTAGCTTTGTTGTCATATATGAAGATAAGCATGGCTAGAAGACGCAATAACCGAGTCGATGAGACAGTACCCTCTACCATTGATTGACGACCTATTTGACCAGTTAAAAGGTGCCACCATCTTCTCTAAGATTGACCTGAGCTCCGGCTATCATCAAGTAAAAGTGAAACAGAATGGTATACCGAAGACAACTTTCAGAACAAGATACGGACACTATGAGTTCGTAGTTATGCCCTTCAGAGTGACTAATGCTCCTGCTATGTTTATGGACTTGATGAATCAGGTATTCTCGCCATACCTCGATAAATTTGTGATCATCTTTATCGACGATATCATCATTTATTCGAGAAACCAAGTAGAGCATGTCGAACACCTGAACATTGTATTACAGATTCTTCGGGAGAAGTAGCTGTATGCGAAATTCTCCAAATGCGAGTTCTGGCTCGACCGAGTATCATTCTTGGGTCATATTATCTCCAAGGATGGAATGATGGTAGACCCAATAAGGATTGAAGCTGTGAGTAACTGGAACAGGCCAAAGAATGCTAGTGAGATTAGAAGTTTTCTCGGGTTAGCAAGCTATTACAGGAAGTTCATAGAGGGCTTCTCTAAAATTGCAGCCCCTATGACAGCTCTCACCAAGAAGAATAGGAAGTACAAATGGACAGACGACTGTGAGAAGAGTTTCACAGAATTGAAAAGGAGATTGACCAGTGCTTCAATCCTCACCCTTCCGGAAAGTAACGAAAGTTTCGATATGTACAGTGACGCTTCCAGATTAGGACTCAGAGTTGTACTCATGCAGGACTGCAAGGTCATTGCCTATGCCTTTAGGCAACTAAAGGAACATGAAAGAAATTATCCCACTCATGATCTAGAGCTAGCAGCTGTGGTTTTTGCTCTCAAAATATGGAGACATTACCTATATGGAGCTCAGTGTAGGATCTATACAGACCACCAGAATCTGAAATACTTCTGCACACGTAAAGACTTAAACATGAGACAACACAGATGGCTCGAGTTAGTTAAGGACTATGACTGCGAAATCTTTTATCATACGGGGAAGGCGAATAAAGTGGTCGATGCACTCAACAGGAAGCCACTTGGAACGTGAGGACGATATGAAACAAAGATACTCAGAGCTATACTAAGTTCGAGGACGAACTTTTTAGAAGGTATGGGGATTGTAACGCCCAGCAATTTCATATGAATTTCTTTGAAGAATAAGAGAAAATGGAACCAAAAAGAAAAGAAAAAAAGAAGGAGTGGTCAAGGCTTGAACCTTGAACCTCTTAACAAGTGGCAAGTTTTAAGTAGTATGGGATAACCAATAGGACAAGAGAAAGTATTGGTAGGAAGGAAAAGGGAATTGTAGTTAAGGGTAGGGATGGTGAAAGGACACCTTTCTCCCTTCACTTAGAAGAAAAGTTTATCTTTTCTTTCTCCCCTTTCATTTAGCATAAAGAGTTCATTTTCCATTCTCCCTTCATTTAGAATAAATGAAAGGAAGAATAAAAAGGTATTTTCCCTTCTCGCTTTAATGGAGAATAAATAGAACAAAGGGAAAGAAAAGTTATTCTTTTCCTTCTTCCTCCTTCTCCTTCCTTCACCGAAAATCCAAGCTCCTCTTTCTCCCATTGCCGAAATCAAGTTAAGGGCTTTTTCCCTATGAAAACTTCACAAAGGGAGGTCCTTAAAACACACTTCTTCTTGCAAGAAAAAGAATAAAGAAAAGGGAATTCTAGAAGCGAAAAGGGTCTCCTTCTTCTTCTTCACCAAGGGTATTCTCTTAGTAAACCAAAGCAAGAGGATGTAAGTATCTCCCTCACCTGCAGTACAAGTAGCTTTCGAGGTTTTTATGTTTTAAAGTTGCTAAAAACCCAAGAACCATGCTCTTAGGTTTAGGCCAAGAAAGAATAAGATGAATTTAAGAAAGTTTTAAACCTAAACTATACTTGCTTATGATTCCTTATCGTATGTGATCTACTATATTATGTTAGTTATGTTTTTCATGTTTTAAAGTTGCTAAAAACCCTCGAACCATGCTCTTAGGGTTTTGGCCAAGAAGGAATAAAATAGATTTAAGAAAGTTTTAAACCTAAACTATGTTTTCTTATGATTCCTTACGGTATGTGGTCTACTATATTATGTTAGTTAAGGTTTTCATGTTTTAAAGTTGCTAAAAACCCTAGAACCATGCTCTTAGGTTTCGGGAAAGAAAGTATAAGATGAATTTAAGAAAGTTTTTAAACCTAAACTATGCTTGCTTATGATCTCTTATGGTATGTGATCTACTATATTATGTTAGTTAAGGTTTTTATGTTCTAAAGTTGCTAAAAATCGTAGAACCATGCTCTTAGGATTTCGGCCAAGAAGGAATAAGATGAATTTAAGAAAGTTTTTAAACCTAAACTGCGCTTGTTTTGTTGGGTTTTTTGGTCCGCAAAAACCGCTTTTTGCGTTGCGGAAACCTCGAAAACCCGCCAACGGATCCGTTTGAAGAATTAAAATTTCATAAAACTTTGAGTATGAGTTTCTAACCTAGATCTAAACTAGATCTACAAAGGAGAAGAGCTTTACCCTTGATGTGATGCCCTTCGCTTAATTCTGCTCATCCAAGGTTCGCCGGATCTCGAGAGTATCAAAGTAGATTCTCCTCTATGGGTATCAACACAAGCAAGAGATGGAGAAACCAAACAAAAAGGTGTGCTAGCACCTTTGAATGGTTCGGCCAAAGTGGAGGAGAGGGAGAGAAGAGAGAGCTTGAGGAAGAAGATGAGAGTTACATAAAAGAAATGAAACTCACGAATGAAATTAGTGTGGCCGACCACATTAAGAGGGAGTTTTATCTCCATGGGATACCAAGAGTTTGGTAACTCCCATGAGGTGGCATCCCACTTAAGCAACCATGATGATGTGGAGCATCACCATTGGCCCACTTAATGCCAACTCACCAATGAGGTGGCAAATGGTCAAGTCAAACTTAACCCTTCATCTTCCTCTCAAGTCAAGTCAAACTTGACCACTTCTCTCCCATGGTTGATCAAATCTAACCATTAGTTCAAGTCAATTTTAATTTAATTAATCTCTATTCATTGAATTAAATTGACTCAATGAGTCTAAGTCTAAATTAGACTCATCTAACACATGAACCAAATTGAGTCCAACTCAATTAGCCTAATTTGGATTACTCTTAATCCAATTTGGTTCATCACATGGATTTAATCATTTAGATTCATCAAATGAACCTAATCTCCATCTAATTTCCCTTTGTGTGTGACCCTATAGGTTCTTATAACGTTGGCAATTCTCCTAAACCCATTTAGAAGCATAAGTAATGAGCGGTATCTAGCAACACATCATTACTACCCAAGTTATAAGAATGTTGAGATCCAACATCACCTTGTGACTAATAATTGTGACTCTTCACAATATATGACAAGTGTCCTTCTATCCTTGACATCTAGATTGATCAAAGTGAGGCATAGACCCTGTCATCCTCTAATCAATCTAAATCGTGAATCCTAAGTAGACTCACTCAATCAAATGAGCTCATTATCTCATATTGACTCATTTGGGCATGGCCATGCACTTCGTGGTCTCACTCTATCAAGAATATCGATGTCACTCCCGTCATATAGGAGGGATAGATCCCATCTACATCACTCACATCCCTCCGCATAATTTGTTACATACCCAGTAATCGTCTTTATAGTCCACCCAGTTACGGGTGACGTTTGACGAAGCCAAAGTATGTAACTCCTTATGTATGGAGCCATGGTGACTTCAGGTCGAAGAACTAATAGTCATACTAATAGTCACATGAGAAAGTATATGACACTCATATAACGATCCATGATACTTTCTCATGGCGGGTCATTCAGTATACATTCTCCAATGCATACCCATGTGTCAACTTGATATCTCCATATCCATGACTTATGAGATCAAGTCATCGAGTTGACCTACATGCTAGTCTCGTCGCATTAACATTGTCCCTAAATGTTAATACTTGACTAGGAATAATTAAGAGTAGTGTTCCCTATATCATCTCACTATCGATTCAACTAACCTATTGATATAGGTAAGAACATTCTACTCAAGGACGCTATTATACTTAGTTATTTGACACAAATACAAGTAAGCATAATAACCATAAATAAATACCTTTATATATATAAGAATATGATACAACGAGTCCATACAACAATCATCAAATAATTGGCTCTAGGGCTCTAACTAACAATCTCCCACTAGCACTCGTGCCAATAAGTATAGGCTCTAAGGTCCAAAGACCTAGTGTGACCATCATGCTTTCTCTGTGCCAAAGCCTTGGTCAAGGGATCTGCGATGTTAACCTTAGTGGGTACTCTGCAAATCTTCACATCTCCTCTCTCGATGATCTCTCGAATGAGATGGAAGCGCTGTAGTATGTGTTTGGTCCGCTGGTGTGAGCGAGGTTCCTTAGCCTGTGTTATTGCTCCATTGTTGTCACAATAGAGCTCTATGGGATCTGCTATGCTAGGAACCACCCCAAGCTCAGTAATGAACTTGCGGATCCAAACTGCCTCCTTTGCTGCTTCTAATGCAACAATATACTCGGCCTCTGTTGTAGAATCAGCGGCTGTGTCCTGCTTCGAACTCTTCCAGCTCACAGCACCACCATTTATGTAAAACACGAACCCTGACTACGATCAATAATCATCCTGGTCAGTCTGGAAGCTGGCATCACTGTAACCCTTTACAGCTAGCTCGTCATCGCCTCCATATATCAAGAAATATTCTTTAGTCCTTCTCAAGTACTTAAGAATATTCTTGACTGCTATCCAGTGACTTTCACTTGGATCTAACTGGTATCTGCTCGTCATGCTCAAAGCATACGAGACATCAGGACAAGTACATAGCATGGCGTACATGATAGATCCTATGGCTGAAGCATAAGGGATCTGATCCATGCGGTCTCTCTCCTCTCTAGAAGAGGGACTTTAAGTCTTCGAAAGACTCACACCATGTGACATCAGCAGAAATCCATTCTTGGAGTTCTGCATGGCAAACCGAAGTAGAACCTTGTCAATGTATGTACTCTGACTTAGGCCAAGCAATCTCTTAGATCTATCTCTATAGATCTGTATGCCTAGAATGCGGAATGTTTCACCTAAGTCCTTCATTGAGAAACAAGTCCCTAGCCAAGTCTTGACAGACTACAGCAAAGGGATGTCTTTTCCAATGAGTAGTATGTCATCTACATACAATATAAGGAAGACAACTGTGCTCCCAACAACCTTCTTGTAGACACAAGGTTCATCTTCATTCTTGATGAAACCATACTATTTGATTGCATCATCGAATCGAAGATTCCAGCTTCGAGAAGCTTGCTTTAGTCTATAAATGGACCTATGCAACTTGCATACTCTACAAGTATGCTGTGGATCTACAAAACCCTCAGGTTGTGTCATGTACACATCCTCGAGTAGGTTTCCATTCAAAAACACAGTTTTGACATCCATCTGCCATATCTCATAATCGTGGTATGCTGCAATAACAAGCATGATCCGAATGGATTTAAACATCGCTACTAGAGAAAATGTTTCATCATAGTCAATACCATGAATTTGCTTGAAACCATTAACTACCAAATGACCCTTATAAATATGAACATCCATGTCAGTCTTTCTCTTAAGGACCCACTTACACCCAATGGGTTTGACCTATTTAGGTGGATCAACTAAAGTCCATACTTGGTTAGTGTACATGGATTCCATCTCGGATCTCATGACCTTTAGCCATTTGTCGGAATCTGGTCTCATCACAGCTTCTTGATTGGGGGTAGGATCATCCTCAATGAGCACAACGTCATCATGGTCAGACAAGAGAAATGAATATCTCTCAGGCTGACGACGCACCCTATCAGACCTGCGAAGAGGTAGGTCTACTTGAGCTGGTTGTTGTTCCTCAACTCCTTGTGGAACAACATCATCCACAACACTTTGTGGTTCCAGTTAAACTTCCATAGAGGCTTCAGTGCTATGGTTCACATCTTGAACTTCTTCAAGATCGAACGTACTCCCACTAGTCTTTTTAGAAACAAAATCCCATTCTAGAAATACCCCAGTCTTAGCCACAACTATCTTGTGTTGACTGGGAATGTAGAAGTAATATCCCTTCGTTTCCTTGGGATATCCAATAAAATAGCACTTATCGGATTTGAGTCCCAATTTGTCCGAGACTTGATGTCGAATGTAAGCCTCTAAATCCCAAATCCTCATAAAAAATACCTAGGCATCTCTCCCAGTCCATATCCTATATGGTGTCTTTATTACAGCCTTAGATGGAACTCGGTAGAGAATGAAGGCTGCTGTGTCTAGAGCATAGCTCCAAAGATACATAAGAAGATTTGTGTGACTCATCATAGACCGTTCCATGTATAATAGGGTATGATTCCTCCTTTCGGATACACCATTCCATTGTGGTGTTCCAGGAGAAGTGAGTTGAGATAGAATCTCACACTCATCTAGATAGTCACAAAGCTCATGACTAAGGTATTCACCACCTTGATCTGATCGAAGTATCTTAATACTCTTGCTAAGCTGATTTTGTACTTCATTCTTGAATTCTTTGAACTTTTCAAAGGATTCCAACTTTTGTGTCATCAGGTACACATAACCATATCTACTGAAGTCATCAGTAAATGTAATGATGTACCTATAACCACCTCTAGCAGTGACATTGAAAGGGTCACATACATCACTATGTATAAGACCTAACAAGTCAGTCGCTCTCTCACTGTGTCCACTAAAGGGAGTCTTGGTCATCTTGCCTATAAGGCATGACTCGCATATCTCATATGATTCAAAATCAAATGAGTCCAGCAAACCATCTTTATGGAGCTGGGATAAGCGTTTGTCATTTATATGACCTAAGCGACAGTGCCAGAGATAGGTTTGGTTCATGTCATTTGACTTGAACCTCTTGGTACTTATGTTATAGATAGGGTTCTCAAGGTCTAGAAGATAGAGTCTGTTCATCAGAGGTGCACTACAATAGAATATATCATTTAAATAAACTGAACAATATTTGTTCTTTATTATAAATGAAAAACCTTTCTTGTCCAAACAAGAAACTGAAATTATGTTCTTAGTTAAAGTAGGCACATAACAACATTCATCTAATTCTAATACAAGTCCAGAAGGCAGAGATAGATGATAAGTTCCTACAACAACAGGAGCAACTCGTGCTCCATTGCCTACGCGTAGGTCCACCTCGCCCTTCATTAATGCCCTGCTATTTCTCAGCGCCTGCACATTAGTACAAATGTGAGAAGCACATACGGTATCTAATACCCATGATGAAGAAATAGATAGATTGACTTCTATAACATAGATACCTGAAGTGGAAGGCTCACTTCTCTTCTTCTTAAGATCTTCAAGGTACACTTTGCAGTTCCTCTTCCAGTGCTCGGTCTAACCACAGTGGAAGCAGGTAGCATCCTTGGCGACCCCTCCTTTGGGTTTCAGTGCCTTGCCTTTGCCCTTGGCTTGGGGCTTTCCCTTACCTTTAGGCTTGGCCTTGCCTTTGCCCTTTTGCACCATCAAAATGGAGTTGGGCTTAACCTTCTTAAGGTTGAGCTCAGTAGTTCTTAACATGCTAAGTAGCTCAGGCAGTGGCTTGTCAACTTCATTTATGTTATAATTTAGAACAAATTGACTATAGCTATCTGGCAAGGATTGCAAGATCAGATCAGTGGCCAGCTCTTGGCCAAGTGGGAATCCCAACCTCTGTAGGTTTTCTATGTACCTAATCATTTTGAGTACATATGGGCCTACAGGAGTCCCATCTTGCATTTGCACTGAAACAGTGCCTTAGAGATCTCGAATATCTTGTGCTTTGCTTGTCCTTGATATAGTTGACGAAGATGTTCAACCATATCATAAGCGCCCATCAACTCGTGTTGCTTCTGAAGCTCAGAGTTCATGATCGTGAGCATAAGACATGACACATCTAATGCGTCATCTTGATGCTTCTTGTAAGCATCACGGTCAACTCGCGTGGCAGTGGCAGGAGGTGCCTTCGGAATGGGCTGCTCCAGAATATACAGTTTACGTTCTTGTGTGAGAACGATTCTCAAATTCCTGTACCAGTCCAGGAAATTAGCTACGTTGAGCTTGTCCTTCTTAAGGATGGAACGCAGGGTGAAAGAGTTCGTATTTGACGTCATGGTTATCTACAACAGAAAAATGCAGAAAATAAATAAATATCATAAACAATTAATCATCAAATTAGGCCTTTAATTAAATGATGCTCCCACTGAATTCTATAATTCATATGGGCCAAGATCCACATCATACTCTGCCCTGAGTTAGCTTTGGCTAAATCGCCTAAGACTTAGTATGATCGGTAGGTAACTAATTACCAATTACATCTCTATGCAACTCTTGTTTATAGGATCAAGATCCGCATTTATATTAAAACTCAAGTTAGCTTTGGCTAATATACCCAAGAGTTAATATAAACGTGATTTTGACCTATCTACCAACCATTGGAAAATGCCTATAGTTAAACTTGATCCAATTGAGTTAACTAGTTACTCAATCTAATTGAGTTGTAATCACCCATGCGTTGATAGGCGGGACAAAGATTGTCCCTACCCTACCAAGATAATATGTGTTGCTCTGCTTTGGCAGATTCAACAACAACATGTGATCGAGGTAGTGATAGGTATCACGGTATGGTAGGCATTTTTGAGTTGACGCGATTGAGATCTAATCTAATCGATGATGTGTATCATATACTCGATTTAGATCTAATCTAATCGTGGAGGTGTATCATGTGCGCGACTTAGATCTAATCTAATCGTTAAGGTACTAATTAATTACTAATCTAGCATGCATCACATATACACACAAGTAATTAATTAAACTTTTTGTGATTAGTCATGGCCCAACTATGATCTTCTCAAGCCAATGAGAAGATCAGATGGTCAACCTAAGGTCAATAGCTTCTCAAGCTCCTTCCTTTGACCACCTCGTGTTGCTCGCACCCTCCTCGTAACTCCATCTCGAGTGGATCTTCCACCACCTCAATTTTGTACATTACAAAAGGTGAAACTCGAGTTACATTCGAGTCTAAACTATTTACAACAAGAATAAATAAATAGAAGGGCACGACGCATGTAAAATACCGAAAATAGGCGAATATGAATAAGGGAATTTTTTGGAATTTTTGGACATTTTTCGGGAATTTTTTTGGAGTTCGTACGGACGAGTTTATGGGGATAAAATGGGGTTCCGGAAAAGCCTGTTTAGGTTACCCCGTTTAAGCGAGGAAATGTTTATATTTACATTTCCTTTTCTTTTATTCTCTTTTATTTTTCTTTATTTTCTCTTATTTCTTCCTCGCCGATTCTTTTCCCTCTCCCCGAGCGCCGACGCCGCTCCCACGCCCTAACCACCCATCGGCGGTTCCTTCCTCCTCTCCCTCGCGTGCATAAGGCCCGGACTAAGGGAAGTCGGCACTTCCTTTCTCCCTCTCCGTAGCCGAATGATCTCCTTCGTGCCCTAGCCATCGTCGACGCACGGAGCACTACCGCCGGCGACGCACGGAGCACTGCCTCACACCCCGGTGCCCTAGCAAACTCCTTCCTGACGCCCTCTGCCCTAGATTTGGGCCACAGCCGCCTCCACTTTGCCCTAGCCGAATTCCTTCCACCGCCGGCAGTCCGAGTTCCCTTCTGATGTTCGTGCCCTAGCCACAGCCTACACCGCCGTGAATTCCTCCGCTCTAGGTCAGGCCGACACCCGACTTCCTCTTCTCCCTGTGCTCACGACCCGCCGCACCTCTGTTCAGTGCCGACGCCACTGCTTAGTGATTTCTGCCCTTGTCGACTAAGCCTCAGCCCTAGCACCGGTTGCCGTGAGCATTAGCTGAGTGTTGCTGTTTATTGGTTCTGGCTGCCGGAAATTTTGGGTTGTTGAAAGTCGTCAGTAGACACTTAGGGGTAAGTGTGGATTCGATCTCTTGTGTGATCATTTTAACTTCACTAGAATCCTTATGTTGGCTGGAATAATTGCAGGTGTTGGCGATACAGACAGAACCTAGAGAGCATGAAAGGTAAGGTTCTTGTTTAATGTTTATGGAATTAGGTTTTGAAGTGGACAAGTTAATTGATGATTAATTATGGTTAATCAATAATTAGGGTTTTTCCTAATTGAATTAAGAGTTTGATTTAGTTATTTGATACAGCTTGAGTAACTAAATTATATGTGTTTAATTAGGTAGGTTAATGATTATGACTTAGGGTTTTGTCCTAAGTTGTGTTGGGAATTTTATTTAGCAATTCATTGGAATTTTAGCTAAATAAAATATATCTCTGTTGGTATCACAGGACCTTGACGCGAGACGAGTATCTCGACGTCGTGTTCGGACCAGATTTGACATTTCCTATTGGAGGCGGGTACTTTTGACTTTTTGTCTTTGATATGCTTAGTAATGAAATTAACATATTGCATCAATTGTGTTTCTTATCTGTTTCGGTTAATCACTACCCAAATCTTGGTACGTGCTTGATTGATTGATTGTTTTGCATCTCATGTATATTTTACCTGTTTATACATGCTTATAGGGGGTAGTGATATACCATGCTTCACCATGTTCAGGACCTAGGTTTTTATACCTTCTTTGTACCTTTGATTCGATATGATTCATTGACCTAGGGTGCACATTTCTATATATATGGATTAGGTCAGGATGTTTATATGGTTATTGCCATGCATCATTTGCATGATTGCATGCTGTGCGATAGTCCGCTCCATTATTGTTGAGCACATCGCCAGTTACATGGATCTGCACACACCACCACTCATGGGTTAGTGGTCGATTCAGGCAGAGTGTGTTGCAGCAGGGACTCTGTTAGGCACCGTTGGTCCGCTCATGGGTAGTGTGACACAACGTGTTATCCGGCAGGGATTCCTCCCCGTCATCGTGTACCGGGAGATGGCGCTCCCCCATCTATGATTTGGGGTAGGAGGATAGGTGTACTCCGACAGCATCCTGTCCACTCGGTCACTCATCAGGTGTAGTGACGACAGAGTGCACGGTTGTCACAGTCCTACCCACTCGGCCTCACTTTTGTATGAGATGATCGACTGGCGTCAGGGGTGACCAGGACGCATCATTGGCATCATATGCATGATGCATTTATTGCTTGTGTTTGTGTTTGCTGCATTTATAAGCTGCATATTGTTTGGATACCTATGTTTGACATGCATACAGGATTTCCTTATCTCTCGGACTATTTGACCTTATACTCAGGACCTGGTTAGTACAGTATTCTCCTGTTTACTTCAGATGCATTTTTATCCTTCTTATCAGGAGACTATACGCATGATTAGTGCTAGGTGTTGTTTCTTTACTTTGCATATCAATTGTACCTGCTGAGTGTTGGACTCACCCCGCCTCCATTGTTGATATTTTCAGGTTGATGCTGTCAGGAGAGAGTTTCAGTTGCTGGTCCCTGCAGACCTCAAGGATGTGATTGGTTTTTCGTTTGGTTCCCTTTTCTGTTCTAGACTGTTTGAACTTGTTATGTTCTGGATTTATTTACTTATGGACATGGTATAGATTTTATTATATCGATGGATTTAGATTTGGTTTTTTATTCTACTACATGCCCGCCTGGACGGCAGAAGAGGTGAGTTCGTCGGATTTGAGCTTTACGAGTGTAGTGGAGTAGGGTGGATTTCGAGTCAGAGTATTATTTTACTGTTTAATTATCTTAACTGCGTGGTTGTGACAGCCAGAGGCTGAATAGATTATATATAACTGCGTGGTGATGTTTTATTTTGTTTATATTATTCCAGCCGCCTGTGGCTGAGGTATTTGTGTGATGTAGAAAAGTTTCAGATTGTCCACCGTACAGGGGAGATGCTTCCGAAATTTTCTCGGACAGGGTCTCCTCTGGGGCGTGACAATTTAGTGGTATCAGAGCAAAGTTTTACGATCTTTTGTTTCGTATTTTGGATTTTCTGGATTTATCTGATACCAATTTATTTGGTATTAGAGCGGGTTATGATACCTGCTTTTGGGGGTTCTGGAGATTTGTTGGATACCTGTTGTTGGTATTCTGGATATTTGGGTTAGCCAGGTTTGCGTGTCAAACTGGGCATTATCGGATTTTCGATATGGTTATGTTTCGGATTTCCGTCTCGGATTTATTTGGATTTCCGGCGATATGTACGTTCGGAATTTTGAGGTCAAATTGGGGACTGGACAGCGACGGAACATCTCCAGACGGCAAATAGGTATGTTGTTATTTTATGTTTGTTATATTGGTATTGATATCTGTAATTTAATTTAACAGATATGAGACGATCTACTCGTATTGCTGCGAGACGTGGTGCTGGACGACCACGTACGAGGACCACGGGATCTCTGGATATGCCAGAGATGCCCACTGTTAGTGAGCCTGTCAGTCAGGGACAGACTCAGGATGCAGCGGGAGCATCGGGCTCTCAAATCCCGATAGCTCCTGTAGAGATACCTACTTTGGCCACACCGACGGTATCCACTCCTACCGTATTTACGGTATCATCAGGTGTACCATTGGCGTACCCGACATTTGCTCCAGAGCAGCCTACGACGTACTCGGCACCACCGCCACCTGGACCTATAGTGTACCCGACACCAGTGGCACCTGTGCCCCCAGTGCCTACAGTAGCAGCAGCTGCACCATATCCGGTACCATTACCTACCGTACCTCCAGCTGCCACCACTTTTGTTCCCCAGTCAGTACCACCGACGGCTTATGCTCCGGTATATACAGCAGCACCGGGAGTTCCTCCTCCGGTTTATTCCGCGATACCACCTGTAGTATCAGCTCCAGTGTTTCCGCCAGTTCCTGCAGCCGTCCCGACACAGCTCACTGATATTGTCGCTGCACGAGCTAGGATTCCAGCACTGGCTGAGTCGATGAAGACTCGTTTCACTCTTTTCTGTGGAGATCTCGATCCGAGTATGGCTCTGTCATGGATAGAGACTATGGAGCAGACTTTCTTCTATATGGCTTGCTCCGAGTGGGAGAAAGTAGAGCTGGCTGCTTACCATTTACGGGATGAAGCTAATGCCTGGTGGGTTACTCAGCGTTCTATTATTGGTGAGCGCAACGTCACATGGACCAGGTTCAGAGAGGCTTTTGAGAGCCGTTTCTTTCCACTGTCCTATCAGATGGCTCGCCGACAGGATTTTATGAGTCTGAGGCAGAATAATCGCTCAGTGACCGAGTATAATACTGAATTCCTCCGGTTGGCTCAGTTTTGTCCAGAGTTAGTTGCGGAGGACAGAACTCGCATGATGCAGTTTATACAGGGATTGGATGGTTATCTGCATGTACAGCTTGCCGGATTAGGGATTACATCTTACTCTGATGCATTGAATCGAGCTTTGATGATAGAGTTAGCTCGGCAGACAGCATATCCGGACAGGAAAAGAAAGCATACGGGTCAGACATCAGGGCAGGTCCAGCAGACTCAGGCGACAGGACAGCCTCAGAGTAGTCACAGAAGGTCAGGTCAGGGTACTTCTGGGGCGTCTCGTAGGCCTCAGAAATCAGGGCGGTCTTCTTCAGGACGTTCCCGGTTTTCTCAGCAGAACCGGCAACCACCTTCCGGTGATACTCATTGTTTCAGATGTGGATCCAGAGATCACCTCACCTCAGCTTGCGCTCTGGGACAACCAGTTTGCTTTTTTTGCAAACTGCCTGGACACCAGAGCCGAGATTGTCAGCTGAAGGCTCAGCACACGGCTTTCGGAGGGTCAGGTCAGAGGGGACAGTCTAGTCAGTCAGGGGCATATCGAGGAGGGCAGAAAGCCCAATCTTCACAGCATCAGCAGGGAGCAGCTCCCTCCGCAGCAGCATTTGGCATGCATGGACAGGAGTACTCCAGTGCTTCTGTAGCACCCCAGAGTTTTGCTCCGGGACCTTATTATCCGACTCAGGGGCAGTATCAGACTCAGTCCCAGCCAGCTGCACAGTATCAGTCACCATCCCCTCAATCTTATCTGGCACATAGTCCAGCAGCGCCTCAGTGGCAGGCTTCTGCCCAGCCGCAGCAGCCGCTGGCAGCATTACCACCTCCTCCTCCGCCAGAGACTGGTCGTGTTCATGCGATTACCAGAGAGGATGCTCAGCGGGCCGACTAATCCGTTTTCCGCGGTACTATTTCCATTTATGCATTTACTGCTGATATTTTGATTGATACTGGTAGTTCGCACTCTTTTATATCCCGTACCTTTGTGCGGGAGATTGGTAGACTACCTACTGTTAGGTTGCGGCGATTGACTGTCTCCCTACCATCCGGTGATACTTTAGATGTCACCCAGGAGATCAGAGGTTGCCCATTAGACTTTGGCAACATGATACTTACGGTAGATCTTCTAGTATTGGAGATGGTCGAGTTTGATGTCATACTTGGCATGGATTGGCTGTCAGTATATCATGCTACCGTTGATTGCCAGATGAGGGTGGTCACCTTCCGGCCTCCGAACCAACCCTCGTGGAGTTTCACTGGCATCAGAGACGAAGGCATCTCGATTATTTTGGCGATTCAGGCGCAGAAGCTGCTGTCTCACGGCTGTCATGGTTTTCTGTTGTCGTTGATCAGTACTGAGGACAGTAGTAGTTCGCAGCTCTCCGACGTTCTTCTTGTCCGGGAGTACCCAGATGTATTTCCAGAGGAGCTGCCAGGTTTGCCTCCCAGAAGGCCAGTGGAGTTCGCTATTGAGCTGATTCCGGGAACCGCGCCGACATCGAAAGCTCCATATCGTATGGCACCAAAAGAGTTGAACGAGCTGAAGGTTCAACTCCAGGAGCTTTTAGACAGGGGATTCATTCACCCTAGTGTTTCACCATGGGGTTCTCCAGTTTTATTTATCAAGAAGAAAGACGGCACCATGAGGTTATGTATTGACTACAGGCAGCTGAATTCAGTGACCGTCAGAAATAAATATCCATTACCACAGATTGAGGATTTGTTTGATCAGCTCAGAGGTACATCAGTGTATTCTAAGATTGATCTGCGATCCGGATATCATCAGTTGAGGGTCAGAGACTCAGATATCCAGAAGACAGCTTTCCGTACCAGATACGGTCATTATGAGTTTTTGGTAATGCCATTTGGGCTTACCAATGCTCCAGCGGTGTTTATGGATTTGATGAACCGCATCTTTCTGGAGTATCTGGATCAGTTTGTTATCGTTTTCATTGATGAAATATTGGTCTACTCTCGTTCCGATGAGGAGCATGCACAGCATCTTCGCACAGTCTTGGAGATTCTTCGACGACATCAGCTGTACGCGAAGTTCAGCAAGTGTGCATTCTGGCTATCCTCAGTTGGGTTTCTGGGACACGTGGTTTCTAGCAGAGGTATTTCAGTTGATCCTCAGAAGATCGAGGCTGTCACCGGTTGGGAGCAGCCGAAGTCAGTTCAGGAGATCCGCAGTTTTCTGGGATTGGCCGGATATTACCGACGTTTTGTCGAGGGCTTCTCGCGTATTGCTATGCCACTGACACGTCTTACCCGGAAAGGCGTGAAGTTCATATGGTCCGAGGATTGCGAGACCAGCTTTCAGGAGCTGAAGCGGAGATTAGTGTCGGCTCCAGTTTTGGTTTTACCTTCTGGAGAGGATGGATTTGTACTTTACACCGATGCATCACTTCAGGGTTTGGGCGCTGTTCTGATGCAGCACGGCAGAGTAGTCTCTTATGCTTCTCGTCAGCTGAAGGAGCATGAGAAGAATTACCCAGTTCATGACCTGGAGTTAGCTGCCATCATCTTTGCTCTGAAGCTATGGCGACATCATTTATACGGTATCACATTTGAGATTCTCACTGATCATAAGAGTCTCAAATATATTTTCACTCAGAAGGAGCTTAATCTTCGACAGAGGAGATGGATGGAGTTCCTGAAGGACTACGATTGTACCATTAGCTACCACCCGGGGAAAGCTAATGTGGTTGCAGATGCACTCAGCAGGAAGTCCAGAGGGACTTTGGCTTGCCACCGGACTTCAGTCACAGACTTGATTCAGAGTTTCTCGGAGTTAGATCTTGAGGAACAGGGATCGACAGAGCAAGGTATTCTTGTTACCATGGTTGCTCAGTCGTCGATCAGGACGAGGATCCGAGAGGCACAGGCCAGTGATCAGCATTTGCAGTTTATTAGCAGTCAGATAGCTTCCGGGCAGCAGACCGAGTTTACACGAGACGAGGAGGGTATCATATACTTCCGAGGCAGATTATGCGTACCTCAGTCTCATCCGGTCTTACAGGAGCTACTTCAGGAGGCACACCGTTCTCGATTTGCGATCCATCCAGGCGGGACCCGTATGTATCGAGACTTGAGACGTTCCTATTGGTAGAACGGTATGAAGAAAGACATCGCGGATTTCGTAGCTAGATGTTTTGTCTGTCAGCAGGTGAAGGCTGAACACCAGAGACCTGCAGGATTACTTCAGCGGATTCCTATTCCTGAGTGGAAGTGGGATCACATTACCATGGACTTTGTGGTAGGATTGCCGAGGACACGACGAGGCCATGACGCGATTTGGGTAATCGTAGATCGATTAACCAAATCCGCGCATTTCTTAGCGATTCGGAATACTGATTCCCTGGATCGATTGGAAGATCTGTATTGCCGAGAGATTATCAGACTACATGGTGTTCCATTGAGTATCATTTCGGATAGAGATCCACGGTTCACGTCTCGTTTCTGGCAGAGTCTGCAGCAGGCCTTGGGCACACAGCTCCGTTTCAGTTCAGCTTTCCATCCACAGACAGATGGACAGTCAGAGCGGACCATTCAGACTTTAGAGGACCTGCTGAGGTCATGTGTTATGGATTTCGGAGGCATTTGGGAGGACCATCTGCCGTTGGTAGAGTTTGCCTACAACAACAGCTTCCATTCGGCTATCCAGATGGCACCGTTTGAGGCGTTGTATGGTAGACCTTGTCGGACACTCATCCTTTGGGATGAGGTTGGAGAGGCTCAGTTGTTGGGACCTCATAGAGTTCAGCAGGATGCAGAGTTGGTCCGTACTATCAGACGGAGGATGTCAGAGGCGCAGGATCGTCAGAAGAGTTATCCAGATCAGA
Organism: Zingiber officinale; assembly: GCF_018446385.1. Taxonomy (NCBI): domain Eukaryota; kingdom Viridiplantae; phylum Streptophyta; class Magnoliopsida; order Zingiberales; family Zingiberaceae; genus Zingiber; species Zingiber officinale. Next base: position 69,088,763 of record NC_055987.1, on the reverse strand, counting down.
GACGCAGACAACTAGAGTTCTCTGTTGGCGACCATGTATTTCTACGAGTTTCACCCACGAAAGGGGTGAAGAGATTTGGCCTCAGAGGTAAGCTAGCTCCGCGGTACATTGGTCCTTTCGAGATCTTGGAGAGGATCGGAGCAGTAGCTTACCGACTGGCACTACCACCGTCCCTGTCAGGCGTGCATGATGTATTTCATGTATCGATGCTGAGGAGATACGTGCCTGATCCGACACATGTGCTGGCAGATATTCTAGTTCCAGTTCAGCCTGACATTACGTATGAGGAGGTTCCGGTACGGATTCTCAACCGGAAAGAGCGTCAGTTGCGGAACAAGACTATCTGGCTGGTTAAAGTCGGATGGCAGCGTCATTCGGACGAGGAGGCTACTTGGGAGCCCGAGGATACGATCCGAGCTCGATATCCCCATCTTTTCACTTGAGGTATGTGATTTATTTACCGTTCAGCATTTATACTCTATATCTGTTGTTAGTACTTGCTGATGGTAGATAACGAAATTTGGGGACCAAATTTTTATAAGTGGGGGAGAATGTAAAATACCGAAAATAGGCGAATATGAATAAGGGAATTTTTCGGAATTTTTGGACATTTTTCGGGAATTTTTCGGAGTTCATACGGACGAGTTTACGGGGATAAAATGGGGTTCCGGAAAAACCTGTTTAGGTTACCCCGTTTAAGCGAGGAAATGTTTATATTTATATTTCCTTTTCTTTTATTCTCTTTTATTTTTCTTTATTTTCTCTTATTTCTTCCTCGCCGATTCTTTTCCCTCTCCCCGAGCGCCGACGCCGCTCCCACGCCCTAACCACCCTTCGGCGGTTCCTTCCTCCTCTCCCTCGCGTGCATAAGGCCCGGACTAAGGGAAGTCGGCACTTCCTTTCTCCCCCTCCGTAACCGAGTGATCTCCTTCGTGCCCTAGCCATCGTCAACGCACGGAGCACTACCGCCGGCGACGCACGGAGCACTGCCTCACACCCCGGTGCCCTAGCAAACTCCTTCCTGACGCACTCTACCCTAGATTTGGGCCACAACCGCCGCCACTTTGCCCTAGCCGAATTCCTTCCACCGCCGGCAGTCCGAGTTCCCTTCCGATGTTCATGCCCTAGCCACAGCCTACACCGCAGTGAATTCCTCCGCTCTAGGTCAGGCCGACACCCGACTTCCTCTTCTCCCTGTGCTCACAACCCGCCGCACCTCTGTTCAGTGCTGACGCCACTGCTTAGTGATTTATGCCATTGTCGACTAAGCCTCAGCCCTAGCACCGGTTGCCGTGAGCATTAGCTGAGTGTTGCTGTTTATTGGTTCTGGCTGCCGGAAATTTTGGGTTGTTGAGAGTCGTCTGTAGACACTTAGGGGTAAGTGTGGATTCGATCTCTTGTGTGATCATTTTAACTTCACTAGAATCCTTATGTTGGCTGGAATAATTGCAGGTGTTGGCGATACAGACAGAACCTACAGAGCATGAAAGGTAAGGTTCTTGTTTAATGTTTATGGATTTAGGTTTTGATGTGGACAAGTTAATTGATGATTAATTAAGGTTAATCGATAATTAGGGGTTTTCCTAATTGAATTAAGAGTTTGATTTAGTTATTTGATACAGCTTGAGTAACTAAATTATATGTGTTTAATTAGGTAGGTTAATGATTATGACTTAGGGTTTTGTCCTAAGTTGTGTTGGGAATTTTATTTAGCAATTCATTGGAATTTTAGCTAAATATAATATATCTCTGTTGGTATCACAGGACCTTGACGCGAGACGAGTATCTCGACGTCGTGTTCGGACCAGATTTGACATTTCCTATTGGAGGCGGGTACTTTTGACTTTTTGTCTTTGATATGCTTAGTAATGAAATTAACATATTGCATCAATTATGTTTCTTATCTGTTTAGGTTAATCACTACCCAAATCTTGGTACGTGCTTGATTGATTGATTGTTTTACATCTCATGTATATTTTACCTGTTTATACATGCTTATAGGGGGTAGTGATATACCATGCTTCACCATGTTCAGGACCTAGGTTTTTATACCTTCTGTGTACCTTTGATTCGATATGATTCGTTAACCTAGGGTGCACTTTTCTATATATATGGATTACAGGATGTTTATATGGTTATTGCCATGCATCATTTGCATGATTGCATGCTGTGCGATAGTCCGCTCCATTATTGTTGAGCACATCGCCAGTTACATGGATCTGCACACACCACCACTCATGGGTTAGTGGTCGATTTAGGCAGAGTGTGTTGCAGCAGGGACTCTGTTAGGCACCGTTGGTCCGCTCATGGGTAGTGTGACACAACGTGTTATCCGGCAGGGATTCCTCCCCGTCATCGTGTACCGGGAGTTGAGAGCATTGCGCTCCCCCATCTATGATTTGGGGTAGGAAGATAGGTGTACTCCGACAGCATCCCGTCCACTCGGTCACTCATCAGGTGTAGTGACGACAGAGTGCACGGTTGTCACAGCCCTACCCACTCGGCCTCACTTTGGTATGAGATGATCGACTGGCGTCAGGGGTGACCAGGACGCATCATTGGCATCATATGCATGATGCATTTATTGCTTGTGTTTGTGTTTGCTGCATTTATATGCTGCATATTGTTTGGATACCTATGTTTGACTTGCATACAGGATTTCCTTATCCCTCGGACGGTTTGACCTTATACTCAGGACCTGGTTAGTACAGCATTCTCCTGTTTATTTCAGATGCATTTTTATCTTTCTTATCAGGAGACTGTACGCATGATTAGTGCTAGGTGTTGTTTCTTTACTTTGCATATCAATTGTACCTGCTGAGTGTTGGACTCACCCTGCCTCCATTGTTGATATTTTCAGGTTGATGCTGTCAGGAGAGAGTTCTAGTTGCTGGTCCCTGCAGACCTCGAGGATGTGATTGGTTTTTCGTTTGGTTCCCTTTTCTGTTCTAGGCTGTTTGAACTTGTTATGTTCTGGATTTATTTACTTATAGACATGGTATAGATTTTATTATATCGATGGATTTGGATTTGGTTTTTTATTCTACTACATGCCTGCCTGTACGGCAGAAGAGGTGAGTTCGTCGGATTTGAGCTTTACGAGTGTAGTGGAGTAGGGTGGATTTCGAGTCAGAGTATTATTTTACTGTTTAATTATCTTAACTGCGTGGTTGTGATAGCCAGAGGCTGAATAGATTATATATAACTGCGTGGTGATGTTTTATTTTGTTTATATTATTCCAGCCGCCTGTGGCTGAGGTATTTGTGAGATGTAGAAAAGTTTCAGATTGTCCACCGTACAGGGGAGATGCTGCCGAAATTTTCTCGGACAGGGACTCCTCTGGGGCGTGACAACGCAGGTCGCGAATCAAGTACAACACGCATAATCACATGACGGCACGCAGGCCGTATTAAAAATTACAACACACAATACCCAATCAAATAGGGTCTTTTGGGTCATAACCATCACAAAATAATACATAATTCTAAATTATGTAATTTCTATAAATTTCTATAATTTTTTTTTACAATTTTTACAATTTTTATGAGTAAAATTCTCAGCGGTCCCATTTAGCGATTTTCGGGCGCAATCGCGGAACGAAGCCCCTTGCGGGGTCAGGGGCAGCATCCCTACCCGCGATATAACCATCGCGAGTGTTCCTAAGCGATCCTACAATGCCTTAGTCCGTAGTCGCAAAATAATTTGGGGCGAAAACTTGCCGTTTCGGAAATATTTTCTCGATAGTCGAAGCCTACAAGTGTTTAAACACTTGTGCTTCACTTCTACGAGAAAATTACCCATAAAATCTATAATAATCATAAAAACACAGAAACTTATAGATCTGTAGAATTTCATAAAATTCAAAATAAAACTCGTACGCGCTTCGCACGTGGCTCTGATACCACTGTTGGGTTTTTCGGGCCGCAAAAACCGCATTTTGCGTTGCGGAAACCCCGATACCCCGCCACCGGATCCGTGCGAAGAAATAAAATTTTGTAAAACTTTGAGTACGAGTTTCTAACCTAGATCTAAACTAGATCTACAAAGGAGAAGAGCTTTACCCTTCATGTGATGCCCTTCGCTTAATCCCGCTCGTCCAAGGTTCGCCGGATCTCAAGAGTATCAATGTAGATACTCCTCTATGTGTATCCACACAAGAAAGAGATGGAGAAACCAAACAAAAAGGTGTGCTAGCACCTTTGAATGGTTCGGCCAAAGTGGAGGAGAGGGAGAGAAGAGAGAGCTTGAGGAAGAAGATGAGAGTTACATAAAAGAAATGAAACTCACGAATGAAATTAGTGTGGCCGACCACATTAAGAGGGAGTTTTATCTCCATGGGATACCAAGAGTCACAACTCTTGGTAACTCCCATGAGGTGGCATCCCACTTAAGCAACCATGATGATGTGGAGCATCACCATTGGCCCACTTAATGCCAACTCACCAATGAGGTGGCAAATGGTCAAGTCAAACTTAACCCTTCATCTTCCTCTCAAGTCAAGTCAAACTTGACCACTTCTCTCCCATGGTTGATCAAATCTAACCATTAGTTCAAGTCAATTTTAATTTAATTAATCTCTATTCATTGAATTAAATTGACTCAATGAGTCTAAGTCTAAATTAGACTCATCTAACACATGAACCAAATTGAGTCCAACTCAATTAGCCTAATTTGGATTACTCTTAATCCAATTTGGTTCATCACATGGATTTAATCATTTAGATTCATCAAATGAACCTAATTTTCATCTAATTTCCCTTTGTGTGTGACCCTATAGGTTCTTATAACGTTGGCAATGCTCCTAAACTCATTTAGAAGCATAAGTAATGAGCGGTATCTAGCAACACATCATTACTACCCAAGTTATAAGAATGTTGAGATCCAACATCACCTTGTGACTACTAATTGTGACTCTTCACAATATATGACAAGTGTCCTTCTATCCTTGACATCTAGATTAATCAAAGTGAGGTATAAACCTTGTCATCGTCTAATCAATCTAAATCTTGAATCCCAAGTAGACTCACTCAATCAAATGAGCTCATTATCTCATATTGACTCATTTGGGCATGGCCATGCACTTCATGGTCTCACTCTATCAAGAATATCGATGTCACTCCCGTCATATAGGAGGGATAGATCCCATCTACATCACTCACATCCCTCCGCATAATTTGATACATACCCAGTAATCGCCTTTATAGTCCACCCAGATACGGGTGACGTTTGACGAAGCCAAAGTATGTAACTCCTTATGTAGGGAACCATGGTGACTTCAGGTCCATGAACTAATAGTCATACTAATAGTCACATGAGAAAGTATATGACACTCATATAACGATCCATGATACTTTCTCATGGCGGGTCATTCAGTATACATTCTTCAATGCATACCCATGTGTCAACTTGATATCTCCATATCCATGACTTGTGAGATCAAGTCATCGAGTTGACCTACATGCTAGTCTCGTCGCATTAACATTGTCCCTAAATGTTAATACTTGACTAGAATTAATTAAGAGTAGTGTTCCCTATATCATCTCACTATTGATTCAACTAACCGATTGATATAGGTAAGAACCTTCTACTCAAGAACGCTATTATACTTAGTTATTTGACACAAATACAAGTAAGCATAATAACCATAAACAAATGCCTTTATATATATAAGAATATGATACAATGAATCCATACAACAATCATAAAATGATTGGCTCTAAGGCTCTAACTAACATGTCTATCATTCCTTATGGTATGTGATCCACTATATTATGTTAGTTAAGGTTTTCATGTTTTAAAGTTGCTAAAAACCTGGAACCATGCTCTTAGGTTTCGGCCAAGAAAGAATAAGATGAATTTAAGAAAGTTTTAAACCTAAACTATGCTTGCTTATGATTCCTTATGGTATGTGATCTACTATATTATGTTAGTTAAGGTTTTCATGTTTTAAAGTTGCTAAAAACCCTAGAACCATTCTCTTAGGGGTTTGGCCAAGAAGGAATAAAATAGATTTAAGAAAGTTTTAAACCTAAACTATGTTGGGACCGAAAAGTAGCTAGAGGGGGGGGGGGTGAATAGCTCGTTCTGTGGTCGTGGTCGGAGTTGCTTGTTTCTTCGACGATGTGCAACGGAAATGAATAAGAAACAACTCTCACAACGCTAACAAGTAGATTTACTTGGTACCCACCTCCAAAGGAGGTGACTAATCCAAGGATCCACACACTCACACACCCACCACTATGAATAACACTCCTTTATGGTAACTACCAAAGGAGGAGAAGCCCTACAATCTCTCAATACAAGAAGAAAGCAAAGGGAACAATAAATACAAGAAATCTTACAAGTTTTACAGCTAAAAACCCTAACCCTAGCTTTTCCTTCTTCTTGTGTTCTCGCCTCTTGACATGGATGTCTCTCCAAGATTCTTCAAGAACTGGTGATCTGAATCTCAAGAGATGCTGTGGAGTCGCTGGTGAAGATCAGAGATGAATCGTATGAGCTCTGCAGAAGTTCTCGAACGCCTGCAGCTATAAACGACGCCAACGGTCGGATCCCGATCGATTGGTTTACTCCCAATCGATCTGGGAGGCTTTGGATCGATCAACGGATCGATCCAGAGTGCCTCTGTGCTCTAGGAATTTGCCTGGATCGATCGGCTGATCGATCCAGGGCTTATCGTGACAGAACACACCTTCCCAATCGATCCACTGATGGATTGGGACCTCTGGATCGATCAGCTGATCGAACCAGAGGCGTTCTGTGCGCTCGCGACTTCCTCCCAATCGATCCACTGATCGATTGGGACGAATGCTTCTTACAGGGACACCCCAATCGATCGGCCGATCGATTAGGCTCCAGCCAATCGATCGGCTGATCGATCCAGCTGCTGGTTTTTACCCAAGACCAAGTCCCAAAACCCCCAAACCAACATCCGGTCAATCCATGACCAGTTGGTTCATCATGCCTAGCATCCGGTCATCCTTGACCTGCTAGAACTCCCTCACCAAGTGTCCGGTCAATCTCTTTAACCCACTTGGACATTTCTTCTCTTGCCAAGTGTCCGGTCAATTCTTTTGACCTACTTGGACTTTCACCAGATGTCTGGTCAACCTTAACCCATCTGGATTTCCCTTGCCTGGCTTCACTCACCAGGACTTTCACCTAGCTTCACTCACTAGGACTTTCCAACTGCCTAGCTTCACTCACTAGGACTTCAACTGCCTGGCTTCACTCACTAGGACTTTCCACTGCCTAGTTTCACTCACTAGGACTTTCCACCTACCTGGCTTCACTCACCAAGACTTTCCAACAGCCTGATTTCACTCACCAGGACTTTCTTCTGCCTGGCTTCACTCACCAGGACTTTCCAGTCAGGTATCTGGTCAACCTTGACCTACTTGACTTTCCTTCACATCTCAACTAGTCAACCTCGACCAAGCGGGAATTGTATCAACAATCTCCCCAAATGAACAACTGCACCTGCATTGTCCATATCATCTAAACCCAATATATTGTCAAATATCGAAACCCAAACCAAGACTCAAGTTTGGTCAACCAGGTCAGCCTTGACCTGAGGGATATTGCACCAACAATCTCCCCTTTTTGATATTTGACAATACCACATTTAAGTTAGGCTAATCCCATAGCCTCAACTCTTTCATGCCACTAGGTAATGAAGGCATAAGTTAAACCCTTCATTTCTCCTCCTAAGAGGGCAAACTCGCTCTAGGTAATGAATTCCTAACTTAAACCCTTCATTCTCCCCCTATTGACACACATCAACAAATGCCTCATCGTTGGGCACACATCAATAAATGTACTTGTTGAAAACTTTCCCCTTTGAGACTCTCCCCCTGAAGAGTTGCTCATCATTGTTCACAATTTTACTCGTTGTGATCAACACGATAATGAAAGTCCCATACCTTTCATTTATCCTTAACCCTACATCCTCCCATTAATGTAGTCAAATGCCCATCCTTGAGCATTTTTAACTTAAACCACTTGAACAATGAGGATATCCACTCCCCATTAAAGTTCAAACATTCAACCTTGAGCATGTTCTGAAAAGAAGGTTAACCACCTTCCAATGTTCATGAAAAATAGTTTTCATGTCTTTAAAGAGTCCCTCCCCCTAAAGGCATGGTGGTAACTTCTGTCATTGCACCAATAATGACTTGGAATCCCTAAACCTTTAGGAAACCCAAATTTAGAAGTTTTCAGGATCAAATATTCAATATTTGAAACAAACCTCAACCGAAACTTCTATTTAGTCTCCCTTAACCAATCCATCCTTGTTTTCAACATGAAAACACCCTTTTTTATGTATACAAATGTATTTTTAAGGGTTACGAATGGTTTCCTAGACTAAAATAGGTTCAAAATGCTGAAAATGAGCTTTCCAAGCCAAAATCAGCATCTTCGATCGATTGGAGTTGGGCTCCAATCGATTGAACTAGCTTGAATCGATCCACTGATCGATTCAGATAGTGTGGATCGATTGGTGGATCGATCTAGCGAGCTTTTGCTCGCGGGGTTTGCCTTCTCAATCGATCGCCTGATCGATTGAGACCTTTCAATCGATTGGGTGATCGATTGAGGTCTGATAGTTGCTGAAATTTTATTTCAATCAACTTCAGAAACCCCTAGAAAATTCTACAAAATTCCAAAACTCGTGAAAATTTGTGTAGACAATATTTAGGATATATAATTTCAAGGAAAAATAGTTTTCTAAGAAAATACATCATATTTTCAAAGATTGACACAAACTTGAAAACTTGCAAAAACTTTAATGTTTTCTTCAAGTTTGTGTTTAACTATTCAATGGTGATTACTATCAAAAGATAGCCTTCACCAAGGTTTTGCAAAAACATTTTAAAATGATTTTCAAAACCAATATCCCACCCTATTCTTTGGGCTTAATGCACATGACTTGTGTAACACCCACGAATTTCTTAAGCTAAGTATGCGAAGATTTTCTCTTAGAATAAAAGAAGATAAGATAGAACCAAAAATATATAAAAGAAAAGGAATTGGTCAAGGATTGAACCTTGAACCTTGTTAAGCTAAGGATTATGGAATTACAACTAGACCATCATAAGTTATTGTTGAATAGAGAATGGAAATTTTAGATAAAGATAAAAGTATGATTAGGAGAAGGAAGCAAGAAAACATCAAGTAGCTTTCTTCCTCTTTCTCTTGATTAAGAAGCAAGACAAGTTGTCTTTTCCTTCCTCACTCTTTTTCCATTTTCATGGAGATACAAGAGAGAATGAGAGGAGAGGAACTAAGGGGATGAATGAAGACATTTTCTTCATCATTAAGAGAATAAAGGTGAGTTAAGAAGAAGGGAAAGCAAAGTTTCTTTTTGCTTCTTACTCCCACATAGCTTAAGAGGAAAAACAAAGAAGGGATTTTATTTTTCTTCACTTTTTCTCACCATTGCCGTGACCTAGAGCATCCCCTCTCCCCTTTCCGAAAATCCAACTAAGGTTTTCTCCCTAAGAAAACCAAACCACAAGAAGGAATCCTCAAGATCTACCTCTCCCAAGCAAGAGAAGCAAAAAGGAGCACTAGAGGGAGAAGCTCTCTTCTTCCTCTTCACAAAGGGTATCTTCTCTTAGGGAAAAGACCAAGCAAAAGGAGGTGAGTATCCCCTCACCTGTGGTACAAGTTGTTATATGATTTTGTTCGAGTTTAGATAGATTAACAACCTAGGGTTTCTTTTGGGAACTTTCGGCCATGACACTTGTAAGGCTTATGGAAGCTCAAAACCAAAACCAACATGCTTAAGTTTTTTTTTCTCATGATATGCTATGAATATGACCTTGATATTTCATGCTTGTATGTGGCTTGGAGTTAGGTAAAATACCCTTCCTTAGGGTTCGGCCATGAAGAGACTTAAAACCCTAGGGAAGCTCAAGTTAAAAACTAACATGCTTTTGATCTCTTCTATGATGTGATATGAATATTTTCTTGATGTTTTATACTTGTATGTTGCTTAGAACTAGTAGGACCTTACCTTAGGGTTTTGGCCATGAAGGGATTAAATACCTTAGGGAGGCTCAACTTCAAATCTAGCTTGCTTATGTTTTACCTTATGAAAGGATATGAAGATAACATAATGCGCTTGAGATTTCATGTTGCTTAGGGTTAGGTTTTCACATGGTGAACTTTCGGCCAAATTGAAATGTAGGGCTTAGGCAAGCTTAAATTCAACCCTAACATGTTTATGTTTTTCTTTATGATATGCTATGAAATTTATAGGGTGCTCACATGCTTGTATTTGGTTGAAAAAAAAAATCCTAGAAGAAGTATCAAGTATGAAGTTTCCCATAATATGTTATGAATGTTCTCTTGATGTTTTATACTTGTATGTTGCTTAGAACTAGTAGGACCTTACCTTAGGGTTTCGGCCATGAAGGGATTAAATACCTTATGGAGGCTCAACCTCAAATCTAGCTTGCTTATGTTTTACCTTATGAAAGGATATGAAGATAACATAATGCAATTGAGATTTCATGTTGCTTAGGGTTAGGTTTTCACATGGTGAACTTTCGGCCAAAATGAAATGTAGGGCTTAGGGAAGCCTAAATTCAACCCTAACATGTTTATGTTCTTCTCTATGATATGCTATGAAATTTATAGGGTACTCACATGCTTGTAATTGGTTGAAAAACAAACTTAGAGTCACATTGATGGCATTCGGCCACCTATGATTTGTGAACTTAGGAAGCTTGAAACTTTAACCCAATATGCTCATGTGGTTGCCTATGATAAATGCATGGAAATTGTTTAGGGTTCACATGTTTACATGCTATTTGTAACCAAATGTTGGACCTTGTATGTTTCGGCCAATGTGGGTTTCTAAACCTAGGAAGCATAGAACCTAAATCAAATATGCTTATGATGTTCTTTATGACAAATGTTATAGAAATGAATTTGGGTTCATATGCTTGTATGATTTCATGCAACGTAAGTGAGCCTATGCATGTTTCGGCCACCCTTAGTTGGTTGAGGATTTAGACCAAATTATGACTCATGATGTACTTTCCTTTGCCATGATATGAATTAGGAGAAGTTAACTCGTGGTCCATGCATGATTATGTTTTCTTTTCCTTCCAAGATATATTATATATGCTCGTTTAAGTATGCTTATGAACCATGCATGAGAATGATACCTATATTGGCTATGTGCCCAAATGTGATGGCTACGTGCCCAAATATGATGGCTATGTGCCCAAACAAGTATGATGGCTATGTGCCCAAGTATGCATGGCTATGTGCCCATTTATGCATACCTTATGAATGACATTAATGACATGAACATGATATGCTATAAATGACATGAACGTGATATGCTTTGAATGACATGAACGTGATATGCTATGAATGACATGAACATGATATGCTATGAATGACATGGACATGATATGTTATGGATGACAAGAATATGATATGCTATGAATGACATGAATATGTTATGAAATGATAAAGATATGATATGACATGTATTTTACTTTGAATGGCTTGTACCAAAAGGGTGGGCTCCTTATGCGCCCCTAGGTCGAATTACGGGCGTAGTAAAGGGTGGGCTCCTTACGTGCCCCTAGGCAGAGCTACGGGCCTAGTTTCCTAGTAGGTTCAAGACTAGCTACCTTGGGTCTACTTAGGATGCGCGCATTATGTATGTATGTGGTACTAAGCCGGGCCCCTTTCATGTTGAGATTATTTTCAAGTACTATATGATATGGTTTTAAGACATCTCACACATGACATAAATCATGTTTTGAAAGGCATATTGCACATGACATTACCCATGTTTTAAAGAACATCTTGCATCCATGCTTATGATATGATGTGAAATAATGCTTACAGCTATGCTATGATATGATGCCTTGATGTTATGAAAAGAAATGTCATGATGCTTTCACTTATGCTATGATGTACACTTATGCTATGATGTGATATATGCCATGATATGATGATTTCTTATGCTATGATATGATCTATACCATGATATGATGATTTCTTATGCTATGATATGATCTATACCATGATATGGTGATTACTTATGCTATGATATGATTTATGCTATGATATGATGTTACTTATACCATGATAAGATTTATGCCATAATATGTGGTTTACTTTATGTTACGATATTATTGAGATTCATGCCATGATATGATATGTTTTTAATTATATGATGATATGAGTGTCATTTGTTCTAAGATGTATGATATGATGATTTTACATGATATGTTGGTTTTTGTGAGTAGGAAAGGATCTCACTAAGCCTTGAGTGCTTACAGATACTTTTCCTTGTACCACAGATAAAGGTAAAGGATGGATAAACTAGAGGAGCAGCAGGAAGGGGCAAGAGATGTGTGATGGTGACTTGGCTAAAAGAAATAAAATGACCTGTTTAAGTGAACTTATGAATAATATGTTATGTTATGTTGATGTTTTTCATGATTCCCTATGCATGTGTTAGAAATGAATAATATGACTATTTAAGTTGAACCTTGCTATTTCAAGCTCATATGCTTAGTATGATTCTAGAAAAAAAATATATATGCTTCCGCTGTATGTATGTTTATGTATGCTAAGTCTAAGGAAGTGACCCCGCCCTCTCTAGGCAGGAGAGATAGTAGAAAAAGGGCGGGCGTCACAACTTGTACATTAGCTTTTCCAATGATGGGAAAACACATAACTATGTGTTTTGATGAACCTAAAACTCAAAAGAATGTACTAAATCAACATCTTGAGTTTTGTTCATCATCGTAACATCTCACTTGTATCTAATGTGCACTAAAACACATACAAGTCATCTTATAGGCCTTTGTGAGATGTAAAATTTGGTTTTACCCTACTCTAGGGATCATGCATATCGATCTAGGCATTTTTAGTGGTAAACATCCACCAAGGATGTTACTTGTTGATTCCACTTGTTTATAAATGCCTATAAATGCCTTTTGTCCTTAATTTTAAGGAAATAAACATGATGCATGATAATGTTATGGAGTACATCAAAATGAAATAGCTTTCAAATGAAAGATTCCTATAACTACATGATGTATGTATGACATGACATGGTATTTTTGTATTTTTCATAATAAAAGATGAATGCAAAATCCGAAACTAAATATGATGTCATGGCATATAGTGAGCAAGCAATCATGGCAAGGTTTAGCATAAATAAAATACCTAGATTACCTATCTAAGTTTCCTTAACCTTAGCTAAATTAACAATTAAACCTAGATTTCCCTCTAAACGTGCCAAGTAAATGCCAAAACTTAAATTGGCATTTTTAGTTTTCTTGATTAACTTATGCTAATTGAAATTAAACTTATTCCTCAAAGGTTGACATATTTCATTCTTCCATCAAGAGTAGCACTAAGAAAATACCAAAATCCCAACTTGGTATTTCTTATATTTTCCAAAATTGTGCCAATTAAGATTAAAATCAATACTTCTCAAATTTGGCACATTTTACACTTTCAAAGAGTAAATCATAAATCCATTTCATTTTCAAAAGTTAATAATAACCTTGAAAATGCTCCTTAAGTGTCAATTTCTTCAAAGTTGGGTTAACTACCCTTCTTTTTAGAGTTGACACACTCTAACCCATCTATGGGGTAGAGAAAATGCTCCTAGGAACCCAAAACCTATTGGTGCTCCTTGGATGCTCTAGGTATTCACTAGGGATAACTTCCCTAGATACCTTCCTAGTTGTAACACCCACAAAACTATAAGATAAGTATATGGGTGTTAGTTGCTTTAGAGCATAAAAGTTAGAAGAATTAAAAAAAAAAAAAAGAGGTAAAGGTTTGAACCTTGAACCTCTCACAAAGGATAGAGATAAAACTATGTATGATAACCACTAGGATAATGAATAACATGTGAATGGGGAATGATGGAAATTGTAGTTAAAAGTAAAGATATAATTAAGTGAGAGAACAAGAGAAAATCAAGTAGCTTTCCTTCCTCTTGTTTGCCTCTTGGTTAAGAAAAGGAGTAGCAAAAGACAAGTTGTCTTCTCCCTTTCCTTCTCTATTTTCGAGGGGTTTGAGGGACTAATGAAGAGAAGAGTTAAGGGGAAGGAATGAAGACACATTCTCATTAGGAAAATACATGCATGCATTAAGGAGGAAAAGAAGCAAAATTCACCTTTGTAACTTCCACCCACTTAGCATAAAAAGGAAAGGAACTAAAGGATTTCATTTTTTTCCTTCTCCCTCACCCTTGCCGAGACTAGAAGCCTCCTTCCTCATCTCCACAAGCCAAGTTTAGGTTTCTCTCTAAGAGAAAACTAAACTACAAGAAGGAGCCTTCAAGGTGTACCCTTCCAAGCAAGAGAAATCAAAAGGAGTGCTAGAAGAAGAAGCTCCCTTCTTCCTCTTCACCAAGGGTACCAATTCTTTAAAGATTTATAAGTGAACACTAGGTAAGCTTCCCCTCACCTGTGGTACAATAGTTTATACAGTTTTTCCATGGAGATAGATTGCTTAAAAACCTAGGACTTGCTTTGAGAAAATTCGGCCAAAAACAAGAAGAAGAGTCTAAGAAAGTTGTAATTGGATATGCTTACTATTTTTCTTGTGATATGTACTTTATGTAAGAGGTTAATCTAAGGTTTCCATGCTAGAATAAATAATGAAAAAAAAATTAGATCCATAAGCCTTAGACTCTCGGCCAAGCATGAACAAGAAGACTAGGTAAGTTAAGACTCAAACTAAGCATGTTTCCTTATTCTTTTGTTATGTACCCTATGATAATGAGGTTGTTAACCTTTTCTCTTACTTGTATGTTGTTTGAAACTCCATTTCCATGCTCATGAATATTCGGCCATATAAGGAGTAAAGGCCTAGAAGAGTTTTAAACCTAAGACTAAGCATGCTAAGATTTTTCCTAAGACAAGATATGAAGCTAAAATGTTATGACATGATTGTATGTTAGTTATGAATCTTATTTCATGCCTATGAAGGTTCGGTTATGATGAGATTTGAATGTCTAGGAAAGTTGAAATCAAGGCTAGGAGGCTCATGACCTTCTTGATAAAATAATATGAAACTAGTTGATGTTTTTATGGTTGCTTGTTACATAGAATTTTGGTTATATATAACTTTCGACCACACCAAGTTTTGAAAGCTAGGATGTGTAGATTTGTAACTAAATTTACTCATGTTGTTCCTTGTTATGATACCATGAAAATTGTGTAGGGTTTCCATGCTTTTAGGCCATATGAAAAACAAAATCAAGCTTATATGTTTCGGCCACCTTTGGATTAAAGGCCTAGGAAAATTAGAACCCAACTTATATATGTTCATGATGTTTCTTGTGGTAAGTACTATGAAAGGTAGTTGTGTTTTCCATGCTCTTATGCCACTAGAAACTTAGTTCATGCTTGATAGGTTTCGGCCAATACTAGAGTAAAGGCCTAGAGAAATTTTGAAACCAATTTACATATGTTCATAATGTTTCTTGTGATAAGTACTATGAATTGTAGTTGTGGTTACCATGCTCTTATGCCACTAAAAACCTAATTCCATGAGTTATAGGTTTCGGCCACCTCGAGTTAAGGGGTCAAGAAAGCTTGAAATTTAAAACAAATATGCTTATGTTGTTCCTCATGAAAATGTATAAGATATTGGCTTAAGGTTCAACACTTCCATGCTACTTGTAACCTAGAATGAGACATGTTAGGGTTCGGCCATGATAAGATTAGGAGCTTAAGGAACTTAGAACCTAAACTAAATATGCTTAAGTAGTTCCTTATGAAATATGATATGATATGAGTTTAGGGTTACATGTTGCATGTTTGCTTAGAATTGATTTCTCTTCATGAAAGGTTTCGGCCATGAAAGAATTAGAAACCTAGGAGGGCTTAAAAAATTTAGGTTAACATGCTTATGACCTTTCTTATGTTAGTATGTGAAGATATCATGAGATTTTTATGTTTGTATGTTGTCTAGAGATCATGCCTCTACTCATGACTTTCGGCCATATGGGTTTAGTGACCTAGATATACCTCACATGCTATGAATGAATCACGAGATGATATGTAATGATTCCATGAATGGTTATGTCTTTTTATGATATGTGATATGTTCTTTCATGTATGCTTATAACCCATGTATGTGCTATGTGCTCAAATATGCTTATTTTATGATATGATAAAATGGTACGTTCGTTATGCAAACCTATGATTCATGCATGTGTTGTGTGCCCATATGTGCATGCTTTATAATATGATAAGTGATATGTTCATGATATATGCCATGATTCATGATGTGCTGTGTGCCCATATATGCATGCTTTATGATAAGTGATACGTTCATGATGTATGTTATGATTCATGCATGTGTTGTGTGCCCAAATATGCATGTTTTAAGATATGTTAAGAAATATGATATGGATGAAATGATAAGAACTATGATATGTAAGTCATGCTACTTTACTTTATGTATGACTTGTAACAAGGGTGGGCTCCATAAGCGCCCCGGGGTCGATGGAATAAGAAACGGGCCTCGTTAGGGATGAGCTCCTAAGTGCCCCTAGGTCGATGGACTAAGAAACGGGCCTAGTATGTATGCCTTGTAGGATTCAAGACTTGCTACCTTGGACCTACATAGGATGCATGCATTTATGTATGTGGTACAAGCCGGGGGCCCCAATCATGTTGAGATTATGTTTAAGTATGTATTGTATAAGTTTTCAAAAGACATGTTGCATATGTTGCATGATATATGTTAGGAGTTTACCATGCTTATACTTTATGATTATGCCATGATAGTTATGATGATGTTATGCTATGACAGGATACGTTTGATGATTATGTTATGTTATGCCATGATACTTTATGTTATGTTACGATATGCCATGATATGCTCTTGACATGATACATTTGTCTTTATGCCTTATGACTTGTGATTTTAATATGCTTTACGGGTTTTGTGAGTAGGAAAGGAACTTACTGAGCCATGAGTGCTCACAGCTTACTTTCTTGATCCACAGATAAAGGCAAGGAATGGATGTACTAAGGAGCAGTAGGAGGGGCTAGAAGGATGTGTGTGGTAGTGGACTGGCTAAAAGAAATGACCTGCTTTTGTTTAATAAGAAATTTGCCATGTTGATGTTTTTATTTTATGACTCCATGACCTTAAGTATGTGTTTGGGTATTAAGACTCAAAATTTATGATAGGTATGCTATGTGGTTCTTTTATGTCTATGGTGAATTTTTAAGTAAGAAAAGGTTTTTAAATTCTCTAAGTAAGACTTCCGCTGTGTTTAAGTATGTATGTGTCGCAAGTAACCCCCGTCGCCTTAGCAGGAGGGGCGAGGCGTTACAGTTTGGTATCAGAGCCAAGTTTAGCCATTCCATTACACACATGTCAAGCCTCCATCCTGCCGCTCCAAGTAAGATTTTATATGCTTAATGTAATTTTTGTTTTTATATGCTTTAATATTATGCATGTTTATTTATTCTTTGATTTAGTTAATTTAATTTTTATTTTATATGCTATAATATTATGCATGTTTATTTATTCTTTGATGTAGTTAATTTAATTTTTGTTTTGATGCTTTAATATTATGCATG
This sequence comes from Zingiber officinale, assembly GCF_018446385.1. NCBI lineage: Eukaryota > Viridiplantae > Streptophyta > Magnoliopsida > Zingiberales > Zingiberaceae > Zingiber > Zingiber officinale. The sequence continues at coordinate 69,071,162 of NC_055987.1, read as the reverse complement.
TTTACTTATTCTTTGTTTTAGGTTAATTTAACTTCATGTTAATACTCTAATAATCTGCATGTTTACTTATACTTTGAATTAGGATAGGTATGCATGATGGTAGGATAGGAATAGTAATAACCTTATGACAGCAAATAGGGATAACGATAATTTGTTATTGTTTAATGAAGATAAGCATGGCTAGGAGACGTACTACCCGAGCAGACAAGGCAATCACTCCACCAGATCTGACTCAGGTAGTCACCGACCTTCAACGTCAGATCACGGAACAACAACAGTTGATCACGACCTTGATGGGTCAACAAGGAACCCCTACCACCCCACCAGTAGTTCAGAACGCAGTGCCCGTCGTGCCAATAGTTGCACCAGTGCCACTGGTAGCCCCTGCCCCAGTGGTTCGACAAGAGACTTACTTGATACAGTGGTTGAGGCTGAAACCGGAAAACTTCTCGGGTACTTGCGAGCCGTGGGATGCTCAGGCCTGGTTCAAGACAGTAGAAAGCACAGTGGAACTTTTGGACTGGCCTGAATCAGAGAAGATCAAATATGTTTCTTTCTGCTTCTCCAGAGATGCGAGAATGTGGTGGGAAAGAGTTAAAGCGAAGAGGCAAATTAATTTGATGAATTGGACGGACTTCGAGACAGAGTTCTTCGAAGAATTCTTTCATACGCAAGTGACGAACCGGCATTACGACGAGTTTACCGAGTTCCGACAAGGTGACTTATCAGTGAACGAAGCAGTAAAGCGCTTCAACCGTCTAGCACGCCTTTGTCCTGAGTTAGTGCGTACAGAGAGAGAAAGGGTCAGACTAATGCTGAAGATGCTTCGACCCAAGATAGCACTGAACGTGGCCGGCGGAGTTAATAGACCGCACACTACAGAGGAATTAGTCAGCAGTGCACTGATTACGGAGCACTATTAGAAAGCAATGAAGGAGAATAAAGGTCAGACACGAGCCGAGGGACAGAAACCCCAGAATACCAAAACACTGGAAAGGAACTTCTACCGGAAAAAGAAAGCAGTGGGACAATACAAAAAGTGGGCCAGTAAATAAGCAACCGAGATACCCCCAGTGTTCTATTTGTGGGAAGCTTCATTCTGGATTGTGTCACAAAGGTACAAGAAAGTGCTATAATTATGGATAGGAAGGACATTTAGCCAGAGACTGTCCTACTCAGATGCAGGCACCATTCCAGCAGAACAACCAGAACAGGGGTGCCCCTTCACAACTACACCAGATGCAAACTGCTATAGAAGGGACTTCGATCAGCCAAGGGAGGTTGGAAGCCCCGCCAGCGATGACGAATGCCAGGGTTTTTGCGATTACTAGCGAAGATGCAGCGAACGCCTCTACCGTCGTTACAGGTCAGCTGCCTATTTTTAATCAGCATGCTTTAGTATTATTTGATACTGGGGCGACACACTCGTTCGTCTCAACACCATTTACGAAGAAATTAGACATACCACCTCAAACCCTAAATGGTACATTCTTAACAACCCTACCATCCGGGGAAGTTATGCCATCGGATCAAATGCTGCGGGTCATACCTATCCGAATCACAGACAGAGAACTCTACTGCATTCTGATAGTACTTGGCATGCGGGATTTTGACATTATACTGGGCATGGACTTCTTGAGCAAGTACGGCGCCTCAAACGAGTGTCGTAATAAGAAGGTAGTCTTCCGACCTGAAGCTGAACCGATGTTTGAATTTATTGGGGAATCTGGGAAAGAAACTGAAAGATTCTTATCAGCGGTAAAGGCACGAAGTATGGTAGACGAAGGTTGTAATGGATTTCTAGCGCAAGTGGTTGACACAAGACAAACCGGAAGTCAGAAACTAGAAGAGGTCAGAGTGGTATGCAACTATCCGGAAGTATTTCCTGATGAACTACAGGGATTATCACCTGACAGAGAAATAGAATTTACGATTGAGTTAGTTCCGGGTACTAAACCAATTTCTAAAGCACCTTACCGAATGGCACCGACTGAGCTGAAAGAACTTCAAGAACAGCTACGAGAGTTACTCGACAAAGGATTTATTTGTCCTAGTCACTCTCCATGGGGAGCTCCGGTACTGTTTGTGAAAAAGAAGGATGAGTCTATGCGAATGTGTATAGATTACCGAGCACTGAACAACGCGACAATCAAAAACAGATACCCCCTTCCGCGGATTGATGATCTGTTTGACCAATTGAAGGGAGCAACTGTCTTTTCAAAGATTGACTTAAGGTCCGGCTATCATCAAGTAAAGGTGAAACAAGAGGATATATCAAAGACAGCCTTTCGAACAAGATATGGGCATTATGAGTTTGTAGTTATGCCCTTCGGAGTGACAAATGCTCCGGTCGTGTTCATGGATTTGATGAATCGGGTCTTTGCGGCGTATCTTGACAAATTTGTGATTGTCTTCATTGACGATATTCTCATCTACTCGAGAACCCAAGAAGAGCATGCCGAACACCTGAATACGGTATTACAGATTCTTCGAGAAAAACGACTATATGCAAAATTCTCCAAATGTGTGTTCTGGCTTGATCAAATATCATTCTTGGGACATATTATCTCCAAAGATGGAGTAATGGTGGATCCAAATAAGATTGAAGCTGTAGGCAACTGGAATAGGCCAAAGAACGCTAGGGAAGTCAGAAGTTTTCTTGGACTAGCAGGATACTACAGGAAGTTTGTAGAGGACTTCTCCAAGATAGCAGCCCCGATGACCGTTCTCACCAAGAAGAATAAAAAGTATGAATGGACGAATGACTGTGAGAAAAGTTTTACGGAACTGAAACGGAGACTGACCAGTGCTCTGATTCTTACTCTCCCGAAAAGCAACAAGGACTTTGATATGTATAGCGATGCTTCCTTCTTAGGACTCGGAGTTGTACTCATGCAAGATGGCAAAGTCATTGCCTATGCCTCTAGACAACTCAAAGAACATGAATGGAATTACCCCGTTCATGATTTAGAGCTTGCAGCGGTGGTCTTCGCTCTAAAGACATGGAGGCATTACTTATATGGGGCTCAGTACAGGATTTATACAGACCACCAGAGTCTAAAATATTTCTTCACACAGAAAGACCTAAATATGAGACAACGCAGATGGCTCGAGCTAGTCAAGGACTATGATTGCGAGATTTTTATCACCATGGTAAAGCAAACAAGGTAGCCGATGCACTCAGCAGGAAGTCCGGCACTACCTGACGAAGCTATTTTAAGTTCGAGGGTGAACTTTCTATGAGGTATGGGTACTGTAACACCCACAAAACTACAAGATAAGTATATGGGTGTTAGTTGCTTTAGAGCATAAAAGTTAGAAGAATTAAAAAAAAAAAAAAAAAAGAAGAGGTAAAGGTTTGAACCTTCAACCTCTCACAAAGGATAGAGATAAAACTATGTATGATAACCACTAGGATAATGAATAACATGTGAATGGGGAATGATGGAAATTGTAGTTAAAAGTAAAGATATAATTAAGTGAGAGAACAAGAGAAAATCAAGTAGCTTTCCTTCCTCTTGTTTACCTTTTGGTTAAGAAAAGGAGTAGCAAAAGACAAGTTGTCTTCTCCCTTTCCTTCTCTATTTTCGTGGGGTTTGAGGGACTAATGAAGAGAAGAGTTAAGGGGAAGGAATGAAGACACATTCTCATTAGGAAAATACATGCATGCATTAAGGAGGAAAGGAAGCAAAATTCACCTTTGTAACTTCCACCCACTTAGCATAAAAAGGAAAGGAACTAAAGGATTTCATTTTTTTTCCTTCTCCCTCACCCTTGCCGAGACTAGAAGCCTCCTTCCTCATCTCCACAAGCCAAGTTTAGGTTTCTCTCTAAGAGAAAACTAAACTACAAGAAGGAGCCTTCAAGGTGTACCCTTCCAAGCAAGAGAAATCAAAAGGAGTGCTAGAAGAAGAAGCTCCAATCTTCCTCTTCACCAAGGGTACCAATTCTTTAAAGATTTATAAGTGAACACTAGGTAAGCTTCCTCTCACCTGTGGTATAATAGTTTATACGGTTTTTCCATGGAGATAGATTGCTTAAAAACCTAGGACTTGCTTTGAGAAAATTCGGCCAAAAACAAGAAGAAGAGTCTAAGAAAGTTGTAATTGGATATGCTTACTATTTTTCTTGTGATATGTACTTTATGTAAGAGGTTAATCTAAGGTTTCCATGCTAGAATAAATAATGAAAAAAAATTAGATCCATAAGCCTTAGACTCTCGGACAAGCATGAACAAGAAGACTAGATAAGTTAAGACTCAAACTAAGCATGTTTCCTTATTCTTTTGTTATGTACCCTATGATAATGAGGTTGTTAACCTTTTCTCTTACTTGTATGTTGTTTGAAACTCCATTTCCATGCTCATGAATATTCGTCCATATAAGAAGTAAAGGCCAACCTAAGACTAAGCATGCTAAGATTTTTCCTAAGACAAGATATGAAGCTAAAAATGTTATGACATGATTGTATGTTAGTTATGAATCTTATTTCATGCCTATGAAGGTTCGGTTATGATGAGATTTGAATGTCTAGGAAAGTTGAAATCAAGGCTAGGAGGCTCATGACCTTCTTGATAAAATAATATGAAACTAGTTGATGTTTTTATGGTTGCTTGTTACATAGAATTTTGGTTATATATAACTTTCGGCCACACCAAGTTTTGAAAGCTAGGATGTGTAGATTTGTAACTAAATTTACTCATATTGTTCCTTGTTATGATACCATGAAAATTGTGTAGGGTTTCCATGCTTTTAGGCCATATGAAAAACAAAATCAAGCTTATATGTTTCGGCCACCTTTGGATTAAAGGCCTAGGAAAATTAGAACCCAACTTATATATGTTCATGATGTTTCTTGTGGTAAGTACTATGAAAGGTAGTTGTGTTTTCCATGCTCTTATGCCACTAGAAACTTAGTTCATGCTTGATAGGTTTCGGCCAATACTAGAGTAAAGGCCTAGAGAAATTTTGAAACCAATTTACATATGTTCATAATGTTTCTTGTGATAAGTACTATGAATTGTAGTTGTGGATACCATGCTCTTATGCCATTAAAAACCTAGTTCCATGAGTTATAGGTTTCGTCCACCTTGAGTTAAGGGGTCTAGGAAGCTTGAAATTTAAAACAAATATGCTTTTGTTGTTCCTCATGAAAATGTATAAGATATTGGCTTAAGGTTCAACACTTCCATGCTACTTGTAACCTAGAATGAGACATGTTAGGGTTCGGCCATGATAAGATTAGGAGCTTAAGGAACTTAGAACCCAAACTAAATATGCTTAAGTAGTTCCTTATGAAATATGTATGATATGAGTTTAGGGTTACATGTTGCATGTTTGCTTAGAATTGATTTCTCTTCATGAAAGGTTTCGGCCATGAAAGAATTAGAAAGCTAGGAGGGCTTAAAAAATTTAGGTTAACATGCTTATGACCTTTCTTATGTTAGTATGTGAAGATATCATGAGATTTTTATGTTTGTATGTTATCTAGAGATCATGCCTCTACTCATGACTTTCGGCCATATGGGTTTAGTGACCTAGATATACCTCACATGCTATGAATGAATCAAGAGATGATATGTAATGATTCCATGAATGGTTATGTCTTTTTATGATATTTGATATGTTCTTTCATGTATGCTTATAACCCATGTATGTGCTATGTGCTCAAATATGCTTATTTTATGATATGATAAAATGGTACGTTCGTTATGCAAACCTATGATTCATGCATGTGCTGTGTGCCCATATGTGCATGCTTTATGATATGATAAGTGATATGTTCATGATGTATGCCATGATTCATGCATGTGTTGTGTGCCCATATATGCATGATTTATGATAAGTGATATGTTCATGATGTATGTTATGATTCATGCATATGCTGTGTGCCCAAATATGCATGTTTTAAGATATGTTAAGAAATATGATATGCATGAAATGATAAGAACTATGATATGTAAGTCATGCTACTTTACTTTATGTATGGCTTGTACCAAGGGTGGGCTCCATATGCGCCCCGGGGTCGATGGGCTAAGAAACGAGCCTCGTTAGGGATGGACTCCTAAGTGCCCCTAGGTCGATGGACTAAGAAACGGGCCTAGTATGTATGCCTTGTAGGATTCAAGACTTGCTACCTTGGACCTACATAGGGTGCGCGCATTTATGTATGTGGTACAAGCCGGGGGCCCCAATCATGTTGAGATTATGTTTAAGTATGTATTGTATAAGTTTTCAAAAGACATGTTGCATATGTTGCATGATATATGTTAGGAGTTTACCATGCTTATACTTTATGATTATGCCATGATAGTTATGATGAGGTTATGCTATGATAGGATACGTTTGATGATTATGTTATGTTATGCCATGATACTTTATGTTATGTTACGATATGCCATGATATGCTCTTGACATGATACATTTGTCTTTATGCCTTATGACTTGTGATTTTAATATGCTTTACGGTTTTTGTGAGTAGGAAAGGAACTTACTGAGCCATGAGTGCTCACAGCTTACTTTCTTGTTCCACAGATAAAGGCAAGGAATGGATGTACTAGGGGAGTAGCAGGAGGGGCTAGAAAGATGTGTGCGGTAGTGGACTGGCTAAAAGAAATGACCTGCTTTTGTTTAATATGAAATTTGCCATGTTGATGTTTTTATTTTATGACTCCATGACCTTAAGTATGTGTTTGGGTATTAAGACTCAAAATTTATGATAGGTATGCTATGTGGTTCTTTTATGTCTATGGTGAATTTTTAAGTAAGAAAAGGTTTTTAAATTCTCTAAGTAAGACTTCTGTTGTGTTTAAGTATGTATGTGTCGCAAGTAACCCCCGTCGCCTTAGCAGGAGAGGCGGGGCGTTACACTAGTGATCTTGCTTGGCTTCTTAGAAGCCTTGGTCACCTTTTCTAGGTCAACCCTAGGGATTTCTTCCCTTGTGACTTTTTTAGTGACTTTGTTAGACTTCTTAGAAGCCTTCGTCACTTTAGTTGTTGCAAAGATACTTCTATGGATAACTTCCCTTGTATCCTTGACTTGACCTCTAGACTTAGGGTTGGTTCCATAGCTATATGGAATCCTATGGTAAGAAATTACATCCTTCTTAGCCTTAGGTTTGTATCCCAAACCACTATGGTCATTGGATGGCTTTGATACTTCTAGACCTAGGTTTTGATCCTTGGACCCTTGTGTCATATTTGTGATTTTTCTAAGAGTCCTCTCTAATTTATCAAATCTTGACCTCAAGACTTGATTTTCCTTCCATAATTCTTCAACCTTAGGTTTTTCACTAAAACCTTGATTTTGCTTCTTCTTAGGCAAATACCTAGAATCCTTAGGGTTCTTGCCTAAATTCCTATCTACCTTTCTAACCCTAGGTTGAGAGGTTTTAGCATGATAAGCTACATGATTTTCCTTAACTTTATCATGCCTCATATTTTCATGGTAAATAGCATTGAAATGATATAAGTTAGAACTATCATGCTTTTTACCATTATTTAAGGGGATAGGCTCAATGAATGATACCTTGCTTTTTACCTTGGAGGCTCCCCCTTGAGTTGTGCTTCCTCCTTTGGCTTTGACCACCTTCTTCCCCTTAGGCAATTGACTTCGGTAATGCCCCTTTTGATTGCAAGAAAAGCACACAATGTGCTCCTTGCTCTTCTTTGTATTGGGGATGGTCTCCTTGGGCTTCTCCTTGCCCTTGGGTGCCACTTGGCCCTTCTTCGTGGCCAAGTTGGGACACTTACTCTTGTAGTGCCCATTCTCCCTACACTCAAAACATATAATATGATTTTTATTTTTATTTGAAATGTTTATACCTTCACATGTAGGGATGACACTTGGTCCTCCATGTGAGGTAGATGTAGAGACTTCCTCTTGATCCGTTAGTGATGCTCCTCCATTTGATTTAGCTTGACTTGTGGAGGTGGAAGCTTCTTCATCCTCTTCTTCTTCTGACCCGGATGTGGAGGCTTCTTTTTCTCCTTGATCCGGTGTCACCGAAATTTGCTCCCCCTCAATCCTAGAGGTGGAGGCTTCATCGTCTTGTACATGGAACAAGGAGTATGCTCCCTCCTTGTTCCCTTCATTGCATTCCCTCGAAGATGAAGCTTCTTCTTGGACTTCTTCTTTGGAAGTTGAGCATCTCTCAACTTCGGAGTCCTCCTCTTGGTCTTGCTCCAATAAGTCACCCTCTTTGGATTCTTCTTGGATTGGTGCAGTGGAGGGGATATCATGAATAGTTGCCAACTTGCTCCAAAGCTCCTTGGCATCCTTGAATTCTTCAATTTGAGCCAAAATGTGGCTAGGCAATAAGTTGACCAAAAGCTTGGTCACTTTATCATTTGCCTCACTCCATTGAATCTGCTCTTTGCTCCATTTGCTTTTCTTGAGGACTTTTCCCTTGGAGTTCATTGGAGCTTCGAAGCCTTATACAAGAGCAAACCATTGCTCTATCTCCACCATTAAGAAGTTTTCGATCCTTGATTTCCAAAGATCGAAGCTTGTAGATGTGTACGGTGGAGTCACCCTTGTGTCAAATCCAAGTCCATCTTGGAATTGCATCTTGAAGTTGAGCTTCTTGAATTCTTTAACTTTGATAATTTTGCTCCAACTTCTTCACCCTCTAGCTTTGTTTGTTTTGTTTGCCCCTTCCGGCGATGATTCCGGTGAAGAGTGACCTTGCTATGATACCACTTGTTGGCACCAAAAAGTAGCTAGAGGGGGGGGGGGGGGGGGGGGGGAATAGCTCATCGCGTGCTCGTGGTCGGCGTTGCTTGTTTCTTCGATCATGTGCAGCGGAAATGAACAAGAAACAACTCTCACAACGCTAACAAGTAGATTTACTTGGTATCCACCTCCAAAGGAGGTGACTAATCCAAGGATCCACACACTCACACACCCACCACTATGAATAACACTCCTTTATGGTAACTACCAAAGGAGGAGAAGCCCTACAATCTCTCAATACAAGAAGAAAGCAAAGGGAACAATAAATACAAGAAATCTTACAGGTTTTACAGCTAAAAACCCTAACCCTAGCTTTTCCTTCTTCTTGTGTTCTCGCCTCTTGACATGGATGTCTCTCCAAGATTCTTCAAGAACTGGCGATCTGAACCTCAAGAGATGCTGTGGAGTCGCTGGTGAATATCGGAGATGAATCGTATGAGCTCTGCAGAAGTTCTCGAACGCCTGCAGTTATAAACGACGCCAACGGTCGGATCCCGATCGATTGGTTTGCTCCCAATCGATCGGGGAGGCTTTGGATCGATCAACGGATCGATCCAGAGCGCCTCTGTGATCTAGGAATTTGCGTGGATCGATCGGTTAATCGATCCAGGGCTTATCGCGACAAAACACACCTTCCCAATCGATCCACTAATCGATTGGGACCTCTGGATCGATCAGCTGATCAATCCAGAGGCGTTCTGTGCGCTCGCGACTTCCGCCCAATCGATCCACTGATCGATTGGGACAAAGGCTTCTCTCGAGGACACCCCAATCGATCGGCCGATCTATTGGGCTCCAGCCAATCGATCGGCTGATCGATCCAGCTGCTGGTTTTTGCCCAAAACCAAATCCCAAATCCCCCAAACCAACATCCTGTCAATCCATGACCTGCTGGTTCATCATGCCTAGCATCCGGTCATCCTTGACCTGCTAGAACTCCCTCACCAAGTGTCCGGTCAATCTCTTTGACCCACTTGGACTTTTCTTCTCTTGCCAAGTGTCTGGTCAATCCTTTTGACCTACTTGGACTTTCACCAGATGTCTGGTCAACCTTGACCCATCTGGATTTCCCTTGCCTGGCTTCACTCAACAGGACTTTCACCTAGCTTCACTCACAAGGACTTTCCAACTGCCTGGCTTCACTCACTAGCACTTTCCAACTGCCTGGCTTCACTCACCAGGACTTTCCACTACCTAGCTTCACTCACTAGGACTTTCCACCTGCTTGGCTTCACTCACCAAGACTTTCCAATTGTCTGGCTTCACTCACCAGGACTTTCTTCTACCTGGTTTCACTCACCAGGACTTTCCAGTCAGGTATCCGGTCAACCTTGACCTACTTGTCTTTTTTTCACATCTCAACTGGTCAACCTCGACCAAGCGGGAATTGTATCAACAATCTCCCCAAATGAACAACTGCACCTGCATTGTCCATATCATCTAAACCCAATATATTGTCAAACATCGAAACCCAAACCAAGACTCAAGCTTGGTCAACCAGGTCAGCCTTGACCTGAGGGATATTGCACCAACAAACTATGCTTGCTTATGATTCCTTATGGTATGTGATCTACTATATTATGTTAGTTAAGGTTTTCATATTTTAAAGTTGCTAAAAACCCTAGAACCATGCTCTTAGGTTTCGGCCAAGGAGGAATAAAATGGATTTAGGACATTTTTAAAACCTAACTATGCTTGCTCATGGTGTGTAATCCATTATATGATGTTAGTGTAAAGTTTCCATGCTTTATGTTGCTTAACACCTAGGATGACACCTCTTGTAAGTTTCGGCCAACCACGGAAAAATAGGGTTGGGAAGTCCTTTTATGTTGCTAAAGGTCTCCCATGTTAGGATGAGTACCATGTGATGCTAGTATGATACTTTCCTTGTTTTAAAAGTGCTTAAAACCTAAGGCCATACCTTGTAAGTTTCGGCCAAGAAGAAAGGAAGGGACTTAGGGAAGCTTAATTCCAACTAGACTTGCTTATGTTTTCTCCCATGTTATGCCATGTATGATGCGATGCTATTATGATGCTTCCCTTGGTTAAAAGTTGCTTAAAAATTTAAGATCATGTCCATGCAAGTTTCGGCCAAGATGTGGTTTAGGAATTGTGGAAAGTTCAAAACCCTAACCATGCATGATAATGACTCTCTATGTTATTCTATGTGATATGCTTCACTTTATGACAAGAACATGATATGCTTCATAATATGATAAGAACATGATATGCTTCATGATATGACAAGAACATGATATGCTTCATGATATGACAAGAACATGATATGCTTCTTGATATGACAAGAACATGATATGCTCCATGATATGACAAGAACATGATATGCTTCATGATATGACAAGAACATGCTATGTTTCATGTTATGATAAGAACATGATTTACTATTTTACTTTTGTATTGGCTTGTACCGGACCCTAAGAGTGGTCCATGGGATGAGCTCCTAAGTTGCCTCTAGGTCGATGATCAAGGAAACAGGCCTAGTTCCTAGTAGGTTCGAGATTAGCTACCTCGGATTTTTTTAGGATGCGTGCAATTCATGTATGTGGTACAATGCCGGGCCCTCATGTTGAGATTTATGTTTAAGTACCTATATGATATATGTTTTCAAAAGAACATCTTCTATATGTTTGTTTTATACTATATGATTATGTTATATGTTTTCAAAAGAACATCTTGCATATGTTTGTTTCATGCTATATGATTATGATATATGTTTTCAAAAGAACATCTTGCATATGTTTGTTTCATTCTATATGATTATGTTATATGTTTTCAAAAGAACATCTTGCATATGTTTGTTTCATTCTATATGATTAGGATATATGTTTTCAAAAGAACATCTTATATATGCTTATCTCATGCTACATGATTATTATGCTTCATGAAAATTCTCTTGTGTGATATGTCTATGATGCCTAAATGAACATGCTACAACCTTATGCTTATGCTTGTTTGATTAGATGAACATGTCATTACTTTATATCAACTTCATGATGTATGTTTTTGTGAGTAGGAAAGGATCTTACTAAGCCTATGTGCTTATAGTTTTATTTTCCTTGTACTACAGAAAAGGGTAAAGCATGGTTAAACTAAAGGGAGCAGCAGGAGGGGCAAAGGATGTGTGTGGCAGTGGCATGGTGGAAGAGATCTGTTTTGTGTTTTCAGGACCTATATATGTTTTAAGCTTTTACATGTGAACTATATCTTTCTTGCTACTTTTGATGATATTAGCTTGACTTGTTGGATGTTTTATACTTAAGGTGAACTATACTTACCCTTGCTTCTATGATACCTCGAAATGCTAAGCACTTGTTTATTTAGAGAATTGTTAGTGATCATGAGCTCTAGAGAGCAGTATACATGTTTAGTTTTCTTCTTATCTTAGTACGCTTTATGCTTTAATTAGACAAGCATGTATCATGTTTCAAATAATAGATAGTAAATAAATTTTTCTATACATGAATGCTAGCATGTTCACATGTTTTGGTTATATGATTAAGTTTTAAGTTGTAAAAAAAAAAGAATAAACTTTTTCTTCCGCTGCAATGATTTCTTATGCATGTATGTATGTTCGCATAGCACCGCCCTTGCTAACAGTAGGGGAAGGGCAGGCGTTACACAACAAAATCCTGATCTACAACATCTTGTGGTACCTGTTCAATTTCCATCAAGGTGTTAGTGCTAGTATCTTGAACTTCTTCAAGATCGACTTCACTTCCACTAGTTTTTCTAGAAATCATTTCCCTTTCTAGAAATACACCAGTTCTGGCAACAAACACCTTGCCATGTGTGGGATTATAGAAATAATATCCCTTTGTTTCCTTAGGATATCTAGCAAAGTAGCACTTATTTGATTTGGGTCCTAGTTTATCTGAGACTTGTCGTCGAACGTAAGCCTCACAACCTCAAATCTTCATAAAAGACATATTGGGGCTCTTCCCTATCCATATCGTATACGGTGTCTTTATGACAACCTTGGATGGAACTCGATTAAGTGTGAAAGCAGCTGTCTCTAGAGCATGTCCCCAAAAGGAAGTAGGAAGATCTGTATGACTCATCATCGATCGTACCATATCTAATAAAGTATGGTTCCTCCTTTTCGATACACCATTCCATTGGGGTGTTCCAGGTGGAGTGAGTTGAGATAGGATCCCACACTCAATGAGATGGTCATGAAACTCTTGGCTAAGGTATTCCCCACCTCGATCTAATTGAAGCATCTTAATACTCTTACCAAGTTGGTTTTGTACTTCATTCTTGAATTCTTTGAACTTTTCAAAGGATTCTGACTTGTCTCTCATCAGATATACATAGCCGTATCTACTGAAATCATCAGTGAAGGTAATGAAGTAATGATAGCCTCCTCTAGCTACTATTCTGAATGGTCCACATACATCAGTATGCATGAGTTCTAACAGATCATTAGCCCTTTCGCCATGTCCACTAAATGGAGTGTGTCATCTTGCCTCAAGACAAGATTCACATACCTCATATGATTCAAAATCAAATGAGTCAAACAGTCCATCCTTATGGAGTTGGGATATGCGACTATCATTTATGTGACCTAAGCGACAATGCCAGAGATATGTTTGGTTCAGATCATTCAACTTGAACCGTTTGGTATTTATGTTATAGATCAGGTTTTCAAAGTCTAGAACATAGAGTCCATTTATCAGAGGTGCACTACAATAAAACATGTCATTTAAATAAATGGAACAACATTTGTCCTTTAATATAAATGAGAACCCCTTCTTATCTAAACAAGAAACAGAGATTATGTTTTTTGGTTAAAGCAGGCACATAACAACACTCTTCCAGTTCTAAAACAAGCCCAGCAGGCAAAGATAAGGATTAGGTTCCTACAGCGACAGCGGTAACTCTTGCACCATTGCCTACTCGTATGTCCACTTCGCCCTTTATTAATAATCTACTATTTCTCAGTACCAGCACATTAGTACAAATGTGAGATGCATATTCAGTATCTAATACCCATGAAGAAGAAATAGATAGATTGACTTCTATAACATATATACCTGAGGCAGAAGTCTCACTTCTCTTCTGTTTCAGTTCCACTAGGTACACCTTATAGTTCCTCTTCCAGTATCTGGTCTCACCACATTGGAAGCAGGTTCCTTCCTTAGCCACCCCACCTTTGGGTTTCAGCGCATGAGCCTTGCCCTTGCCTTTGGCTTGGGTCTTACCCATACCTTTAGGCTTCCACTTTCCTTTTCCCTTAGATGCCATCAAAATGGAACTAGGCTTCGCCTTCTTAAGGTTGAGTTTAGTAGTTTTCAACATGCTCAACATCTCAGGCAGTGGTTTCTAAATTTCATTCATGTTTTAGTTCATGATGAATTGACTATAACTATCGGGCAACGACTGCAAGATAAGATCAGTGGCTAATTCTTGGCCTAGTGGGAATCCCAACCTTTGTAGATTCTCCACATACCCGATCAGTTTGAGCACATATGGCCCAACGGGACTTCCTTCTTCCATTCTGCTTTGAAACAATGCTTTGGAGATCTCAAATCTCTCATGCCTTGCTTGTCATTGATACAGTTGTCCAAGATGTTCCACCATATCATAAGCATCCATGTTCTCATGTTGCTTTTAAAGCTCTGGGTTCATGGTGGCGAGCATTAGGCATGACACATCTAATGCATCATCTTGATGCTTCTTATAAGCATCCCTATCAGCTCTAGTGGCAATAGCAAGGGGTGCTTCAGGAATAGGCTGCTCTAGGACGTACAATTTCCGTTCTTGTTTGAGAACTATTCTCAAGTTTCTATAACAGTCCAGGAAAATAGCTCCATTGAGCTTATCCTTATCAAGGACAGATCGTAGAGAAAGGGTATTTATTGTACTTGACGACATGATAATCTACAATAGTGAAATGCAGGTCTTAGTATCATATATCTATCATTTAATTAGGCCTTTAATTAAATGATTCTCCCACTAAATTCTAAAGCTTGATAGAAGCAAGTCACTACTAGTTCTATACCCATAAGCAAAGACATTCTTGTGGGACAAGATCCACATTATACCACATCTTGAGTTAGCTTTGGCTAATCACCCAAGACTTGTATAATTAGGTAGTTAACGTGTACCATTTGGACAAGATCCATATTATACTTTTCTTGAGTTAGCTTTGGCTAATCGCCCAAGATTTGTATAACTTAGGTAGACAACGTTCACCAATTACTTCCTATGTAACTCTTGTATCTTTATATAATCAACACTGTTTGTTCGTTTTCCCATCTTATGAAATCCATATCATAATTCATCTTGAGTTAGCTTTGGCTAATCGCCCAAGACTAGTATAATATGATTTACATCTTATGGGATATGCATTTAAGTTCACAATCCAATTGAGGTAACTTAATTAAGTCATACCCAAAGGTCGATAGTCGGACATCACAATTTGTTAGTGAGAGCCCTAGAGCCAATCATGTGATGATTATTGTATGGACTCAATGTATCATGTTCCTATATATTAATAAAGACATTTCTTTATGATTATTATACTTACTTATATTGGTGCCAAATAACTAAGTATAATAACGTCCTTGAGTAGAAGGTTCATATCTATATCAATCGATTGGTTGAATTACTGATGAGATGATATAGAGAACACTACTCTTAATTATTCCTAGTCAAGTATTAACATTCAGGGATAATGTTAATGTGTTGAGACTAGCATGTAGGTCAACTAGATGTCTTGATCTCACAAGTCATGGATATTAGATATCAAGTTGACACATAGGTATGCAATGGAGAATGTATATTGAATGACCCGCCATGAGAAAGTATCATGGATCGTTATATGAGTGTCATATACTTTCTCATGTGGCTATTAGTATGACTATTAGTCCTTGGACCTGAAGTCACCATGGTTCCCTACTTAAGGAGTTACATACTTTGGCTTCGTCAAACGTCACCCGTAAATGGGTGGACTATAAAGGCGACTACTAGGTATGTAACAAATTAAGCAGAGGGATGTGAGTGATGAAGATGGGATCTATCCCTCCTATATGACGGGAGTGACATCATGATTCTTGATAGAGTGAGACCACTAAGTGCATGGTCATGCTCAAATGAGTCAATATGAGATATTGAGCTCATTTGATTAGAGTGAGTCTACTTGGAGTTCAAGATATAGATTGATTAGAGGATGTCACGGTCTATGCCTCAATTGATCAATCTAGATGTCAAGGATAGAAGGACATTATCACATATTGTGAGAGTCACAATTAGTAGTCACAAAGGTGATGTTGGATCTCAACATTCTTATAACTTGGGTAGTAATGATGTGTTGCTAGATATCACTCTTTACTTATGTTTCTAAATGGGTTTAGGATCATTGCCAACGTTACAAGAACCTATAGGGTCACACACAAAGGGAAATTAGATGGAGATTAGGTTCATATGATGGACCAAGAGGATTAGGTTCATATGATGAACCAAATTGGATTAAGAGTAATCCAAATTAGACTAATTGAGTTGGACTCAATTTAATTCATGTGTTGAATGAGTCTAATTTAGACTATGATTCATTGAGATAATTTAATTTTATGAATTGAGATTCATTAAATTTCATTGAGACAATTTAATTTAATGAATTGAGATTCATTAAATTAAATTGACTTGAATCAAAAGTTATATTTGATCAACAATGGGAGATAAAAAAAGGTCAAGTTTGACTTGACTTGGGAGGGAAGATGAAGGGTCAAGTTTGACTTGACCAAATGCCACCTCATTGTAACTTGGCATGGATCGGCCAATGATGGTGTTCCACATCATCAAGGCCACATCAATGTGTGTCACCTCATAAGGGAGACCAAGAGCCATGACTCTTGGTATTCTATGGAGGTATTAAACCTCCATTAAGTGGTCGACCACTTTAGGTGTGTGAATGAATTGTATGGTGTTCTCATTCACTTCTTCTTCTTCCTCTCTAGTTTTTCTCTCCTTCTCATCCTCCATTACCGAGACTTCTAAAGGGTGCTAGCACACTCTAAGTTGTTCTCTCCACCTTTTGTCTGTGTTGATACGTGTAGAGGAGTGTTCACTTGACACTCTTTGAGATCCGACAACCTTTGGACAAGCGGGATAAGCGAAGGGCATCGATACAAGGGTAACACTCTTTTCATGTAGATCTAAGGTAGATCTAGTGTAGACAAACATGTACAAGATTATTTTATATATTTTGGCACAGATCCGGGGCCAGTTTCGGGGTGTTCACAATGCAAAAAGCAGTTTTTGAGGCTTGAAATGCTAACACAATTGTCCTGTTGCACTCTACCAAGATAAAACGAGCCACTTTGCTTTGGATAACCTGACTACAGATGATCGAGGTAGTAATGAGTACCAAACTCTGGTAGGCATATGTAAATGACCTAATTACGATAGCTACACATGCATCACATACATTATGGCATATTATGGCATATATCAACTTATATACACAAGTTTAAACGTGGCATGGTTATGTCCCCCATAAACTATGATCTTCTCAAGCCAATGAGAAGAGCGATAAGTCAACCTAGGTCCAAGCAGCTTCTCCAAGTGCTTCCTTGGTTGCCGTGCAATGTTGTCCTTCCTTCCTTTTCACCCGTCTTCCAGAAGACTAACTCTTTCTAATTTTGTCCATTACAAAATCTAAAGAAACTCGAGTTATATTTGAGTGTAAGCTAATTACAACAAGAATAAAAGGGGATGAAGGCATGACACGCAGGCCATATTATAAATTACAACATTACACACATCCAATCACATTGGGGTCAAAGAGCCATAACCATGCACCATGTCATTTATATTCACAATATACTAATGACATAAAATTTACTATGATTAGAGCAACTAATTATGAGTCGCAACGCCACGAGGGTTTCAGGGCGCAGCACCCCCGAAGCAAAATTTATTTTGTATACTCGTTTATGAGTTGTTGCCTTATCCGAGACCCTACTACCCACAATACCAACAATGTTTCGTTCCAAACAAAATATCTGGCCGAGACCTTGTTGGTCACACACCAACTTCTCTTTGTTCACAACAAAACACCTTTCTTGGCCGAACCCTTGTTGGTCACACACCAACCTTTGGTCAAGGGATAGGATTTGTCCAGGATTTGGCCGAGACATAAAAACTAGCCAAAACTCATAGTTTGGTCAAGATTCACAATTTGGCTGAGACTCATAGTCTGACCAAGACTCATAATTTTTCCAATCATAGAAAACCCTATCATGCAATTTCTATATCATATATAAAGATTCTATTAACTTAGCATATCCCTTCAGAAGTGGCTCTGATACCACTGTTGGAGAATAGGTTGCTAAACACGCAAACGCGCAGCGGAAAAACGTATTTCCTCCAGAAGATCCATGTGAAGGGAAACATAATCTTATACTAAGTTTGATCTATAGATATGATAGAGTTATACCTTTGAAGCGTGCTCACGATCTCCCAACAGCTCCGATCACAGGATGATCAAGTGTTCGCGCCTCTACGGTATCCACACGAACAAGCCTTGCCTTCATTTGTCTCATAAAGTCGACAAGATGGAGAAGAACACACAAGGTTGTGCTAGCAACCTTAAGGGATGTGTTCGGCCAAGAAGAGGGAAGGAGGAAGAAGAAGAATGCCAAGGGTCTCAAAATGAAAAACTTCTCAAAAAATATCATCCAAATGATATTTATAACCACCCATGGAATATCAAGAGTCTCCACCCTTTCATCTTCTCATCCAATGGCTCAAAATCAACCATTTAATCCAATGATTGAATTTTGACCATTCAACTTCCTTGGTGAACTCAAGTTCACCCAATGAGTCTAACCCATTGATTCCATGCAATTCGACTCAATCCAACAATTGGATCCACTTGAGTCAAACTCAACGAGTCTAATTTGGATTATGTTGGGTTCGTCGGGCCGCGAAAACCGCTTTTTCGCGTCGCGGAAACCCCGAGTCACCCAAAACCATGGATCTCGTGCAAAGATTCATAAACAAAACTTTTCGAAAAACCTTTTCTTGTACGAGTTTGTAAAAACTTTAGATCTACACTAAAGTTAAGATCATTACCCTTGTAGCGAAGCCCTTCGCGTTCCCGCTCGTCCAAGAAGTTGCCGGATCTCTAGACCGTCAAGCGTCGGTCCTTTAGAAGTATCCACACGAACAATTCTTGATGGAGAAAACCTAAACAAAGGTGTGCTATCACCTTGATAGGTCACGGCAAGGAAGAGGAGGGAGAGCAAGGAGAGAACACAAGGAAGAAGAAGGAGTTACACCACTTAAATGAAAAATGAAATCCACACACATCACAAAGTGGCCAGCCACTCTACCTTGTAAAACTTCAAAATTAATTGCATTAATTGCAATTAATATGAAGTTATTATGAAAATGGCTTTGTAACTTCCATGAGGTGGCACCCATGATGATGTGGAACATCATTATTGGTCCACTTAAAGCCAACTCACCAATGAGCTGGCAAAAAGTCAAGTCAAAATTGACCTTTGGTCTTCCTTCTCAAGTCAAGTTAAACTTGAACCAATCTCTACCATGGTTGATCTAATCTAACCTTTTGATTCGAGCCAACTTAATATAATGAATCTAATTCATTAAATTAAATTGATTCAATGAGTCAAAATCTAAATTAGACTCATTGAACACATGAATCAACTTGAGTCGAACTCAATTTAGCCCAATTAGGATTACTCTTAATCCAATTTGATTCATCAAATGAATCTAATCCTCTTAGTTCATCATATGAACCTAATCTCCATCTAATTGTCCTAAGTGTGTGACCCTATAGGTTCTTGTAACGTTGGCAATGCCCTAAACCCATTTAGGAGCATAAGTAATGAGCGGTATCTAGCAACACATCATTACTACCCAAGTTACAAGAATGTCGAGATCCGACATCACCTTGTGACTACTAATTGTGACTCCTCACAATATGTGACATTGCCCTTCTATCCTAGACATCTAGATTGATCAATATGAGGCATAGACCGTGTCATCCTCTAATCAATCTAAATCTTGAACTCCAAGTAGACTCACTCGATCAAATGAGCTCAACATCTAATGTTGACTCATTTGGGCATGGTCATGCACTTAGTGGTCTCACTCTATCAAGAATACCGATGTCACTCCCGTCATATGGGAGGGATAGATCCCATCTACATCACTCACATCCCTCTACATAATTCGTTATATACCCAGTAATCGCCTTTATAGTCCACCCAGTTACGGGTGACGTTTGACGAAACCAAAGTACATAACTCCTTATGTAGGGATCCATGGTGACTTCAGGTCAAAGGACTAATAGTCATACTAATAGTCACATGAGAAAGTATATGACACTAATATAACGATCCATGATACTTTCTCATGGCGGGTCATTCAGTATACATTCTCCAATGTATACCCATGTGTCAGCTTGATATCTCTATATCCATGACTTGTGAGATAAAGTCATCGAGCTGACCTACATGCTAGTCTTATTGCATTAATATTGTCCATGAATGTTAATACTCGACTAGGAATGATTTAGAGTAGTGTTCCCTATGTCATCTCACTATCGATTCAACTAATCGATTGATATAGGTATGAACCTTCTACTCAAGGACGCTATTATACTTAGTCTATTTGGCACTAATACAAATTAGTATAATAACCAAACATATGCCTTTATTAATATACAAGAATATGATACAATGAGTCCATACAATCATCAAATGATTGGCTCTAGGGCTCTAACTAACAATCTTCCACTAGCACTAGTGCCAATCAGTATAGGCTCTAAGGCCTAATGACCTAGTGTGACCATCATGCTTTCTCTGTGCCAAAGCCTTGGTCAAGGGATCTGCGATGTTAGACTCTGTAGGTACTCTGCAAATCTTCACATCTCCTCTATTGATAATCTCTCGAATGAGATGGAAGCGCCGTAGTATATGCTTGGTCCGCTGGTGTGAGCGAGGTTCCTTCGCCTGTGCTATGGCTCCATTGTTGTCACAATAGAGCTCAACTGGGTCAGCGATGCTAGGAACCACCCCAAGTTCAGTGATGAACTTGCGGATCTAAACTGCCTCCTTTGCGCCTCGATGCGAATATACTCGCCTCTGTAGAATCACATCGTGTCCCGCTTTGAACTCTTCCACCACGGCACCACCATTTAAGCAAAACACGAACCCGACTACGATCGGTAATCATCACGATCGGTCGGAAGCCGCATCACTATAACCCTTACGTTAGCTCATCATTGCCTCCATATATCAAGAAATATTCTTTAGTCCTTCGTAAGTACTTAAGAATATTCTTGACCGCTATTCAGTGACTTTCACCTGGATCTGACTGGTATCTGCTCGTCATGCTCAAAGCATACGAGACATCAGGTCGAGTACATAGCATAGCGTACATGATCGATCCTATGGCTGAGGCATAAGGGATCTGATCCATGCGATCTCTCTCCTCTCTAGAAGAGGGACCTTGAGTCTTCGAAAGACTCACGCCATGTGACATCGGCAGAAATCCCTTCTTGGAATTCTGCATGGCAAACCGAAGGAGTACCTTGTCAATGTATGCACTCTGACTTAGGCCAAGCAATCTCTTAGATCTATCTCTATAGATCTGTATCCCTAGAATGCGGGATGCCTCACCTAAGTCATTCATTGAGAAGCAACTCCCTAGCCAGGTCTTGACAGATTGAAGCATAGGGATGCCCTTCCCAATGAGCAGTATGTCATCCACATACAATATGAGGAAGACAACTATGTCCCCTACAACCTTCTTGTAGACACAAGGCTCATCTTCATTCTTGATGAAACCAAACTGTTTGATTGCATCATCGAATCGAAGATTCCAGCTCCGAGAAGCTTGCTTTAGTCCATAAATAGACCTATGCATACTCTACTAGTATGTTGTGGATCTACAAAACCCTCAGGTTGTGTCATGTACACATCCTCGAGTAGGTTTCCATTCAGAAACGCGGTTTTGACATCCATCTGCCATATCTCATAGTCATGGTAGGCTGCAATAGCAAGCATGATCCGAATGGACTTAAACATCGCCACTGGAGAAAAGGTTTCATCATAGTCAATACCATGAATCTGCTTGAAACCTTTAGCTACCAAGCGACCCTTCTAGATAAGTCCATCCATGTCAGTCTTTCTCTTAAAGACCCACTTACACCCAATGGGTTTTACCCGTTCAGGTGGATCAACCAAAGTCCATACTTGGTTGGTGTAGATGGATTCCATCTCGGATCTCATGGCTTCTAGCCATTTCTCATAATCTGGTCTCATCACAGCTTCTTGATAGGTGGTAGGCTCATCCTCTATGAGCACAATGTCATCATGGTCAGACAAGAGAAATGAGTATCTCTCAGGCTGACGACGTACCCTATCAGACCTGCGAAGAGGTATGTCTACTTGAACTGGTTGTTGGTCCTCAACTCCTTGTGGAACAACATCATCCACAACACTTTGTGGTTCCAGTTCAATTTCCATCGAGGCATCAATGCTATTGTTCGCATCTTGAACTTCTTCAAGATCGAACGCGCTCCCACTAGTCTTTCTAGAAACAAAGTCCCTTTCTAGAAAGACCCCAGTCTTTGCCACAACTATCTTGTGCTGACTGGGAATGTAGAAGTAATATCCCTTAGTTTCCTTGGGATATCCAATAAAATAGCACTTGTCGGATTTGGGTCCTAATTTGTTTGAGACTTGACGTCGTACGTAAGCCTCACAACCCCAAATCCTCATGAAAGACACCTGGGCATCTCTCCCAGTCCATATCCTATATGGTGTCTTTATCACGGCCTTTGATGGAACTCGGTTGAGTATGAAAGCTGCCGTGTCTAGAGCATATCCCCATAGATATGTCGGAAGATCTGTGTGACTCATCATAGATCGTACTATATCTAATAAGGTACGATTCCTCCTTTCGGATACACCATTCCACTGTGGTGTTCCAGGAGGAGTGAGTTGAGATAAAATCCCACACTCAGCTAAGTAGTCATGAAACATATGGCTTAAGTATTCACCACCTCGATCTGATCGAAGTACTTTAATACTCTTGCCAAGTTGGTTCTGTACTTCATTCTTGAATTCTTTGAACTTTTCAAAGGATTCAGATTTATGTGTCATCAAATACACATAACTATATCTACTGAAGTCATCAGTAAATGTGATGAAGTATCTATAACCGCCTATAGCAGCAACATTGAAAGGGCCACATACATCACTATGTATGAGTCCTAACAAATTAGTTGCTCTCTCGCTATGCCCACTAAAGGGGGTCTTGGTCATCTTGCCTCGTAGGCATGACTCGCATATCTCATATGATTCTAAATCAAATGAGTCCAGCAAACCATCCTTATGGAGCTGGGATAAGCGCTTGTCATTTATATGACCTAAGCGACAGTGCTAGAGGTAGGTTTGGTTCATGTCATTTGACTTGAACCTCTTGGTACTAATGTTATAGATAGAGCTCTCAAGGTCTAGAATATAGAGTCCGTTTATTAGTGGTGCACTACAATAGAAAATATCTTTCAAATAAACAGAACAACTTTTGTCTTTTATTATAAAAGAGTATCCTTTCTTGTCTAAACAAGAAAATGAAACTATGTTCTTAGTAAGAGCAGGCACATAACAACAATCATCTAAATCTAGTACAAGCCCAGAGGGCAGAGATAGCTGATAAGTTCCTACAGCAACAGCAGCCACCCGTGCTCCATTGCCTACTCGTAGGTCCACCCCGCCCTTTGCCAATGCTCTGTTATTTCTCAGCGCCTGCACATCAGTACAAATGTGAGAAGCACATCCAGTATCTAATACCCATGATGTAGAAATAGATAGATTGACTTCTATAACATATATACCTGAAGTGGAAGTCTCACTTCGCTTCTTCTTAAGATCCTCCAAGTATACCTTGCAGTTCCTCTTCCAGTGCCCGGTCTGACCGTGGCGACCCCTCCTTTAGGCTTCAGTGCCTTGCCTTTGCCCTTGGTTTGGGACTTTCCCTTACCTTTGGGCTTTCCCTTGCCCTTGTGCTTCTGGACCATCAGAATGGGCTTAACCTTCTTAAGGTTAATCTCAGCAGTTCGTAACATACTAAGTAGCTCGGGCAGTGGCTTGTCAATCTCGTTCATGTTATAGTTGAGAACGAATTGACTATAGCTATCCGGCAAGGACTGCAAGATCAAGTCAGTGGTCAGCTCTTGGCCAAGTGGGAACCCCAGTCTTTGTAGGTTCTTTATGTACCCAATCATCTTAAGTACATAAGGACCTACAGGAGCCCCGTCTGACATCTTGCACTGAAACAGTGCCTTTGAGATCTCAAATCTCTCATGCCTCGCTTGTCCCTGATATAGTTGGCGAAGATGCTCAACCATATCGTAAGCGCCCATCAACTCGTGTTGCTTCTGAAGCTCAGAGTTCATGGTCGCAAGCATTAGACAGGACACATCTAATGCATCGTCTTGATGCTTCTTGTAAGCATCTTTGTCTGCTCGCGGGGCATTGGCGGGAGGAGCCTCCGGAATGGGCTGTACGTTCCTGGGTGAGAACTATTCTCAAGTTCCTGTACCAGTCCAGGAAATTTGCTCCGTTGAGCTTGTCCTTCTCAAGGACAGATCGCAGGGAGAAGGAATTCGTGTTCGACGTCATGGTTATCTACAACAGAAAATTTGAATAAATAAATATCATATTCCTTTAAAAATCATTTAATTAGGCCTTTAACTAAATGATGCTCCCACTGAATACTATAATTCATGTGGGACAAGATCCACATCATACTAACCCTTGAGTTAGCTTTGGCTAATACGTCCAAGGCTTAGTATGATCGGTAGGTAACGATTACCAATTACATCTCTATGCAACTCTTGTTTATAGAATAAAATCCGCATTTATATTAAAACTCGAGTTAGCTTTGGCTAATACGCCCGAGAATTAATATAAACGTGATTTTGTCCTACCTTTCCAACCATTGGAAGAATGCCTATAGTTGACTCGATCCAACCGAGTAACTAGGAATACTCAATCTAATTGAGTTTGTATTCACCCATGCGTTGATAGGCGGGACCAAGATTGTCCCTCCGTATCCTACCAAGATAATATGTATTGCTCTGCTTTGGCAGATTCAACAATACATGTGATCGAGGTAGTGATAGGTATCACGGCACGGTTAGGCATTTAGAGTTGGTTTGATCTAGATCTAATCTAATCGAGAAGGATGCATCTTGTGCACGACTTAGATCTAATCTAATCGCAAGGGTGCATCATGTGCACGACTTAGATCTAATCTAATCGTTAAGGCACTAATTAATTAATTAATTATTAAACATGCATCAGATACATAACAATTAATTAATTAATCTATTTGTGATTTAGTCATGGCCCTACTACGATCTTCTCAAGCCAATGAGAAGATCGAATGGTCAACAGCTTCTCCAAGCTCCTCCCTTTGACCACCTTGTGTTGCTCGTGCCCGCCTCGGAACTCCGTCTCGTGTGGACCCTCCACCGCTCCAATTTGTACATTACAATTTGAAACTCGAGTTACATTCGAGTCTAAATCTAATTTACAACCAGAATAAGAGAAAGGCACGACGCGCAGGCCGTGGGAAAAAAAATAAAAATACAGCACACACAATCATATGACGGCACGCAGGCCGTATTATGAATTACAACACAAATCCAATCTTATTGGGTATTTTGGGCCATGACTATCACAAATTAATATATAATTCAAAATTATATATTTTTCATAATTTTTCTGTAATTTTAAAATAATTTTTACAATTTTTATGAGTAAAATTTCCCGGCGGTCCCGTTTAGCGGTTTCGGGCGCAATCGCGGAACGGATCCCCTTGCGGGGCCCAGGGGCAGCGCCCCTACCCGCGATCTAACCATCGCGAGGGTTCCTTTGCGATCCAACAGCGCCTAAACCCGCTGTCCCAAAACGATTTGGGTCGAGACATTGCCGTTTCGGAAAAATCTTCCCGGCGGGTTCGTTTTTAGCGATTTCGGGTGCAATCGCGAAGCAAATTCCCTTGAGGGGTTAGGGGCAATGCCCCTACCCACGATCTAACCATCGTGAGTTGCTCGTTTTCGATCTAATGGCACCCGACCCCGCTGTCCCAAACGGATTTGGGGCAAAACGAAGCCGTTTAAAAGAAAACTTTCTGGTAGCCGAAGCCTACAAGTGCCGAGACACTTGTGCTTCGCTTCTACGGAAAAATTACTCATAAAAACTCTAAAAACTCAATTTTTACAGAAAATCACAGAAGGTATATTTTTCATAAAAATACAAACGAACTCATACAATTCTTTGCACGTGGCTCTAATACCACTGTTGGGTTCGTCGGGCCGCGAAAACCGCTTTTTCGCATCGCGGAAACCCCGAGTCACCCAAAGCCATGGATCTCGTGCAAAGATTCGTAAACAAAACTTTTTGAAAAACCTTTTCTTGTACGAGTTTGTAAAAACTTTAGATCTACACTAAAGTTAAGATCATTACCCTTGTAGCGAAGCCCTTCGCGTTCCCGCTCGTCCAAGAAGTTGCCGGATTTCTAGACCGTCAAGCGTCGGTCCTCTAGAAGTATCCACACGAACAATTCTTGATGGAGAAAACCTAAACAAAGGTGTGCTAGCACCTTGATAGGTCACGGCAAGGAAGAGGAGGGAGAGCAAGGAGAGAACACAAGGAAGAAGAAGGAGTTACACCACTTGAATGAAAAATGAAATCCACACACATCACAAAGTGGCCGGCCACTCTACCTTGTAAAACTCCCAAATTAATTGTATTAATTGCAATTAATATGAAGTTATTATGAAAATGGCTTCGTAACTTCCATGAGGTGGCACCCATGATGATGTGGAACATCATTATTGGTCCACCTAATGCCAACTCACCAATGAGGTGGCAAAAAGTCAAGTCAAAATTTACCTTTGGTCTTCCTTCTCAAGTCAAGTCAAACTTGAACCAATCTCTACCATGGTTGATCTAATCTAACCATTTGATTCGAGCCAACTTAATATAATGAATCTAATTCATTAAATTAAATTGATTCAATGAGTCAAAATCTAAATTGATACCACTGTTGGGTTCGTCGGGTCGCGAAAACCGCTTTTTCGCGTCGCGGAAACCCCGAGTCACCCAAAGCCATGGATCTCGTGCAAAGATTCGTAAACAAAACATTTCGAAAAACCTTTTCTTGTACGAGTTTGTAAAAACTTTAGATCTACACTAAAGTTAAGATCATTACCCTTGTAGCGAAGCCCTTCGCGTTCCCGCTCGTCCAAGAAGTTGCCAGATCTCTAGACCGTCAAGCGTCGGTCCTCTAGAAGTATCCACACGAACAATTCTTCATGGAGAAAACCTAAACAAAGGTGTGCTAGCACCTTGATAGGTCACGGCAAGGAAGAGGAGGGAGAGCAAGGAGAGAACACAAGGGAGAAGAAGGAGTTACACCACTTAAATGAAAAATGAAATCCACACACATCACAAAGTGGCCGGCCACTCTAACTTGTAAAACTCCCAAATTAATTGCATTAATTGCAATTAATATGAAGTTATTATGAAAATGACTTTGTAACTTCCATGAGGTGGCACCCATGATGATGTGGAACATCATTATTGGTCCACCTAATGCCAACTCACCAATAAGGTGGCAAAAAGTCAAGTCAAAATTGACCTTTGGTCTTCCTTCTCAAGTCAAGTCAAACTTGAACCAATCTCTACCATGGTTGATCTAATCTAACCATTTGATTCGAGCCAACTTAATATAATGAATCTAATTCATTAAATTAAATTGATTCAATGAGTCAAAATCTAAATTAGACTCATTGAACACATGAATCAACTTGAGTCGAACTCAAGTTAGCCCAATTAGGATTACTCTTAATCCAATTTGATTCATCAAATGAATCTAATCCTCTTGGTTCATCATATGAACCTAATCTCCATCTAATTGTCCTAAGTGTGTGACCCTATAGGTCTTGTAACATTGGAAATGCCCTAAACCCATTTAGGAGCATAAGTAATGAGCGGTATCTAGCAACACATCATTACTACCAAAGTTACAAGAATGTCGAGATCCGACATCACCTTGTGACTACTAATTGTGATTCCTCACAATATGTGACATTGTCCTTCTATCCTAGACATCTAGATTGATCAATATGAGGCATAGACTGTGTCATCCTCTAATCAATCTAAATCTTGAACTTCAAGTAGACTCACTCGATCAAATGAGCTCAACATCTAATGTTGACTCATTTGGGCATGGCCATGCACTTAGTGGTCTCACTCTATCAAGAATACCGATGTCACTCCCGTCATATGGGAGGGATAGATCCCATCTACATCACTCACATCCCTCTACATAATTCGTTATATACCCAGTAATCGCCTTTATAGTCCACCCAGTTACGGGTGACGTTTGACGAAACCAAAGTACATAACTCCTTATGTTGGGATCCATGGTGACTTCAGGTCAAAGGACTAATAGTCATACTAATAGCCACATGAGAAAGTATATGACACTCATATAACGATCCATGATACTTTCTCATGGCGGGTCATTCAGTATACATTCTCCAATGTATATCCATGTGTCAGCTTGATATCTCTATATCCATGACTTGTGAGATCAAGTCATCGAGCTGACCTACATGCTAGTCTTATTGCATTAACATTGTCCCTGAATGTTAATACTCGAATAAGAATGATTTAGAGTAGTGTTCCCTATGTCATCTCACTATCGATTCAACTAATCGATTGATATAGGTATGAACCTTCTACTCAAGGATGCTATTATACTTAGTCTATTTGACACTAATACAAATTAGTATAATAACCAAACAAATGCCTTTATTAATATACAAGAATATGATACAATGAGTACATACAATCATCAAATGATTGGCTCTAGGGCTCTAACTAACAATCTCCCACTAGCACTAGTGCCAATCAGTGTAGGCTTTAAGGCCTAATGACCTAGTGTGACCATCATGCTTTCTCTGTGCCAAAGCCTTGGTCAAGGGATCTGCGATGTTAGCCTCTGTAGGTACTCTGCAAATCTTCGTATCTCCTCTATCGATAATCTCTCGAATGAGATGGAAGCGCCGTAGTATGTGCTTGGTCCGCTGGTGTGAGCGAGGTTCCTTCGCCTGTGCTATGGCTCCATTGTTGTCACAATAGAGCTCAACTGGGTCAGCGATGCTAGGAACCACCCCAAGTTCAGTGATGAACTTGCGGATCCAAACTGCCTCCTTTGCAGCAATATACTCGGCCTCTGTTGTAGAATCAGCTACTGTGTCCTGCTTCGAACTCTTCCAGCTCACAGCACCACCATTTATGCAAAACACGAACCCTTACTACGATCGGTAATCATCCTGATCGGTCTGGAAGCTGGCATCACTGTAACCCTTTACAGTTAGCTTATCATTGCCTCCATATATCAAGAAATATTCTTTAGTCCTTCGTAAGTACTTAAGAATATTCTTGACCGCTATCCAGTGACTTTCACCTGGATCTGACTGCTATCTTCTCGTCATGCTCAAAGCATACGAGACATCAGGTCGAGTACATAGCATGGCGTACATGATCGATCCTATAGCTGAGGCATAAGGGATCTGATCCATGCGATCTCTCTCCTCTCTAGAAGAGAGACCTTGAGTCTTCGAAAGACTCACGCCATGTGACATCGGCAGAAATCCCTTCCTGGAATTCTGCATGGCAAACCGAAGGAGTACCTTGTCAATGTATGTACTCTGACTTAGGCCAAGCAATCTCTTAGATCTATCTCTATAGACCTGTATCCCTAGAATGCGGGATGCCTCACCTAAGTCCTTCATTGAGAAGCAACTCCCTAGCCAGGTCTTGACAGATTGAAGCATAGGGATGTCCTTCCCAATGAGCAGTATGTCATCCACATACAATATGAGGAAGACAACTATGTCCCCTACAACCTTCTTGTAGACACAAGGCTCATCTTCATTCTTGATGAAACCAAACTGTTTGATTGCATCATCGAATCGAAGATTCCAGCTCCGAGAAGCTTGCTTTAGTCCATAAATAGACCTATGCAGCTTGCATACTCTGCTAGTATGCTGTGGATCTACAAAACCCTCAGGTTGTGTCATGTACACATCCTCGAGTAGGTTTCCATTCAGAAACACGGTTTTGACATCCATCTGTCATATCTCATAGTCATGGTAGGCTGCAATAGCAAGCATGATCCGAATGGACTTAAACATCGCCACTGGAGAAAAGGTTTCATTATAGTCAATACCATGAATCTGCTTTAAACCTTTAGCTACCAAGCGATCCTTATAGATAAGTCCATCCATGTCAGTCTTTCTCTTAAAGACCCACTTACACCCAATGGGTTTTACCCCTTCAGGTGGATCAACCAAAGTCCATACTTGGTTGGTGTAGATGGATTCCATCTCGGATCTCATGGCTTCTAGCCATTTCTCGGAATCTGGTCTCGTCACAGCTTCTTGATAGGTGGTAGGCTCATCCTCTATAAGCACAATGTCATCATGGTCAGACAAGAGAAATGAGTATCTCTCAGGCTGACGACGTACCCTATCAGACCTGCGAAGAGGTATGTCTACTTGAACTGTCTGTTGGTCCTCAACTCCTTGTGGAACAACATCATCCACAACACTTTGTGGTTCCAGTTCAATTTCCATCGAGGCATCAATGCTATTGTTCGCATCTTGAACTTCTTCAAGATCGAACGCACTCCCACTAGTCTTTCTAGAAACAAAGTCCCTTTCTAGAAAGACCCCAGTCTTTGCCACAACTATCTTGTGCTGACTGGGAATGTAGAAGTAATATCCCTTAGTTTCCTTGGGATATCCAATGAAATAGCACTTGTCGAATTTGGGTCCTAATTTGTCTGAGACTTGACGTCGTACATAAGCCTCACAACCCCAAATCCTCATGAAAGACACCTGGACATCTCTCCCAGTGCATATCCTATATGGTGTCTTTATCACGGCCTTTGATGGAACTCGGTTGAGTATGAAAGCTGCCGTGTCTAGAGCGTATCCCCATAGATATGTCGGAAGATCTGTGTGACTCAACATAGATCGTACCATATCTAATAAGGTACGATTCCTCCTTTCGGACACACCATTCCACTGTGGTGTTCTAGGAGGAGTGAGTTGAGATAAAATCCCACACTCAGCTAAGTAGTCACGAAACTCATGGCTTAAGTATTCACCACCTCGATCTGATCGAAGTACTTTAATACACTTGCCAAGCTGGTTCTGTACTTCATTCTTGAATTCTTTGAACTTTTCAAAGGATTCAGATTTATGTGTCATCAAATACACATAACCATATCTACTGAAGTCATTAGTAAATGTGATGAAGTATCTATAACCGCCTCTAGCAGCAACATTGAAAGGGCCACATACATCACTATGTATGAGTCCTAACAAATCAGTTGCTCTCTCGCTATGCCCACTAAAGGGGGTCTTGGTCATCTTGCCTCGTAGGCATGACTCGCATATCTCATATGATTCTAAATCAAATGAGTCCAGCAAACCATCCTTATGGAGCTGGGATAAGCGCTTGTCATTTATATGACCTAAGCGACAGTGCCAGAGGTAGGTTTGGTTCATGTCATTTGACTTGAATCTCTTGGTACTAATGTTATAGATAGAGCTCTCTAGGTCTAGAATATAGAGTCCGTTTATTAGTGGTGCACTACAATAGAACATATCTTTCAAATAAACAGAACAACTTTTGTCTTTTATTATAAAAGAGTATCCTTTCTTGTCTAAACAAGAAACTGAAACTATGTTCTTAGTAAGAGCAGGCACATAACAACAATCATCTAAATCTAGTACAAGCCCAGAGGGCAGAGATAGCTGATAAGTTCCTACAGCAACAGCAGCCACCCGTGCTCCATTGCCTACTCGTAGGTCCACCTTGCCCTTTGCCAATGCTCTGCTATTTCTCAGCGCCTGCACATCAGTACAAATGTGAGAAGCACATCCAGTATCTAATACCCATGATGTAGAAATAGATAGATTGACTTCTATAACATATATACATGAAGTGGAAGTCTCACTTCGCTTCTTCTTAAGATCCTCCAAGTATACCTTGCAGTTCCTCTTCCAGTGCCCGGTCTGACCGCAGTGGAAGCAGGTAGCATCCTTGGCGACCCCTCCTTTAGGCTTCAGTGCCTTGCCTTTGCCCTTGGTTTGGGACTTTCCCTTACCTTTGGGCTTGCCCTTTCCCTTGTGCTTCTGGACCATCAGAATGGGCTTAACCTTCTTAAGGTTAATCTCAGCAGTTCGTAACATACTAAGTAGCTCGGGCAGTGGCTTGTCAATCTCGTTCATGTTATAGTTGAGAACGAATTGACTATAGCTATCTGGCAAGGACTGCAAGATCAAGTCAGTGGTCAGCTCTTGGCCAAGTGGGAACCCCAGTCTTTGTAGGTTCTCTATGTACCCAATCATCTTAAGTACATAAGGACCTACAGGAGCCCCGTTTGACATCTTGCACTGAAACAGTGCCTTTGAGATCTCAAATCTCTCATGCCTCGCTTGTCCCTGATATAGTTGGCGAAGATGCTCAACTATATCGTAAGCACCCATCAACTCGTGTTGCTTCTAAAGCTCAGAGTTCATGGTCGCAAGAATTAGACAGGACACATCTAATGCGTCGTCTAGATGCTTCTTGTAAGCATCTTTGTCTGCTCGCGGGGCATTGACGGGAGGAGCTTCCGGAATGGGCTGCTCCAGAACGTACAGTTTATGTTCCTGGGTGAGAACTATTCTCAAGTTCCTGTACGAGTCCAAGAAATTCGCTCCGTTAAGCTTGTCCTTCTCAAGGATAGATCGCAGGGAGAAGGAATTCGTGTTCGACGTCATGGTTATCTACAACAGAAAATTTGAAGAAATAAATATCATATTCCTTTAAAAATCATTTAATTAGGCCTTTAACTAAATGATCCTCCCACTGAATACTATAATTCATGTGGGACAAGATCCACATCATACTAACCCTTGAGTTAGCTTTGGCTAATACGCCCAAGGCTTAGTATGATCGGTAGGTAACGATTACCAATTACATCTCTATGCAACTCTTGTTTATAGAATAAAATCCGCATTTATATTAAAACTCAAGTTAGCTTTGGCTAATACGCCCGAGAATTAATATAAACGTGATTTTGTCCTACCTTTCCAACCATTGGAAGAATGCCTATAGTTGACTCGATCCAACCGAGTAACTAGGAATACTCAATCTAATTGAGTTTGTATTCACCCATGCGTTGATAGGCGGGACCAAGATTGTCCCTCCGTACCCTACCAAGATAATATGTATTGCTCTGCTTTGGCAGATTCAACAATACATGTGATCGAGGTAGTGATAGGTATCACGGCACGGTTAGACATTTAGAGTTGGTTCGATCTAGATAGAATCTAATCGAGAAGGATGCATCTTGTGCATGACTTAGATCTAATCTAGTCGCAAGGGTGCATCATGTGCACGACTTAGATCTAATCTAATCGTTAAGGCACTAATTAATTAATTAATTATTAAACATGCATCAGATACATAACAATTAATTAATTAATCTATTTGTGATTTAGTCATGGCCCTACTACGATCTTCTCAAGCCAATGAGAAGATCGAATGGTCAACCTAGGGTCAACAGCTTCTCCAAGCTCCTCCCTTTGACCACCTTGTGTTGCTCGTGCCCGCCTCGGAACTCCGTCTCGTGTGGACCCTCCACCGCTCCAATTTGTACATTACAATTTGAAACTCGAGTTACATTCGAGTCTAAATCTAATTTACAACCAGAATAAGAGAAAGGCACAACGCGCAGGCCGTGGGAAAAAAAAATAAAAATACAGCACACACAATCATATGACGGCACGCATGCCGTATTATGAATTACAACACAAATCCAATCTTATTGGGTATTTTGGGCGATGACTATCACAAATTAATATATAATTCAAAATTATATATTTTTCATAATTTTTCTGTAATTTTAAAATAATTTTTACAATTTTTATGAGTAAAATTTCCCGGCGGTCCCGTTTAGCGGTTTCGGGCGCAATCGCGGAACGGATCCCCTTGCGGGGCCCAGGGGCAGCGCCCCTACCCACGATCTAACCATCGCGAGGGTTCCTTTGCGATCCAACAGCACCTAAACCCGCTGTCCCAAAACGATTTGGGTCGAGACATTGCCGTTTCGGAAAAATCTTCCCGGCGGGTTCGTTTTTAGCGATTTCGGGTGCAATCGCGAAGCAAATTCCCTTGCGGGCTTAGGGGCAATGCCCCTACCCACGATCTAACCATCGTGAGTTGCTCCTTTGCGATCTAATGGAACCCGACCCCGCTGTCCCAAATGGATTTAGGGCAAAACGAAGCCGTTTAAAAGAAAACTTTCCGGTAGCCGAAGCCTACAAGTGCCGAGACACTTGTGCTTCGCTTCTACGGAAAAATTACTCATAAAAACTCTAAAAACTCAATTTTTACAGAAAATCACAGAAGGTATATTTTTCATAAAAATACAAACGAACTCGTACAAGTCTTTGCACGTGGCTCTGATATCACTGTTGGGTTCGTCGGGCCGCGAAAACCGCTTTTTCGCGTCGCGAAAACCCCGAGTCACCCAAAGCCATGGATCTCGTGCAAAGATTCGTAAACAAAACTTTTCAAAAAACCTTTTCTTGTACAAGTTTGTAAAAACTTTAGATCTACACTAAAGTTAAGATCATTACCCTTGTAGCGAAGCCCTTCGCGTTCCCGCTCGTCCAAGAAGTTGCCGGATCTCTAGACCGTCAAGCGTCGGTCCTCTAGAAGTATCCACACGAACAATTCTTGATGGAGAATTAAATTGATTCAATGAGTCAAAATCTAAATTAGACTCATTGAACACATGAATCAACTTGAGTCGAACACAAGTTAGCCCAATTAGGATTACTCTTAATCCAATTTGATTCATCAAATGAATCTAATCCTCTTGGTTCATCATATGAACCTAATCTCCATCTAATTGTCCTAAGTGTGTAACCCTATAGGTTCTTGTAACGTTGGCAATGCCCTAAACCCATTTAGGAGCATAAGTAATGAGCGATATCTAGCAACACATCATTACTACCCAAGTTACAAGAATGTCGAGATCCGACATCACCTTGTGACTACTAATTGTGACTCCTCACAATATGTGACATTGTCCTTCTATCCTAGACATCTAGATTGATCAATATGAGGCATAGACCGTGTCATCCTCTAATCAATCTAAATCTTGAACTCCAAGTAGACTCACTCGATCAAATGAGCTCAACATCTAATGTTGACTCATTTGGGCATGGTCATGCACTTAGTGGTCTCACTCTATCAAGAATACTGATGTGACTCCCGTCATATGGGAGGGATACATCCCATCTACATCACTCACATCCCTCTACATAATTCGTTATATACCCAGTAATCGCCTTTATAATCCACCCAGTTACGGGTGACGTTTGACGAAACCAAAGTACATAACTCCTTATGTAGGGATCCATGGTGACTTCAGGTCAAAGGACTAATAGTCATACTAATAGCCACATGAGAAAGTATATGACACTCATATAACGATCCATGATACTTTCTCATGGCGGGTCATTCAGTATACATTCTCCAATGTATACCCATGTGTCAGCTTGATATCTCTATATCCATGACTTGTGAGATCAAGTCATCGAGCTGACCTACATGCTAGTCTTATTGCATTAATATTGTCCATGAATGTTAATACTCGACTAGGAATGATTTAGAGTAGTGTTCCCTATGTCATCTCACTATCGATTCAACTAATCGATTGATATAGGTATGAACCTTCTACTCAAGGACGCTATTATACTTAGTCTATTTGGCACTAATACAAATTAGTATAATAACCAAACATATGCCTTTATTAATATACAAGAATATGATACAATGAGTCCATACAATAATCAAATGATTGGCTCTAGGGCTCTAACTAACAGATTACACTTAATCCAATTAGTGGGTTAATTTGAGTCTAACTCAATGATAAATCCAAAAGACCTAATCATCTCATGATTGGCTCTTAGGGCTAATTACTAACACATTCACATACCTTATTTGTGCTTGATCTCTGCATTTCTGCACCTTTTATCATGTTTTCAGTATAATTACTCTTCTTTGTTAGAGATATGCTCTTTGTGTATTTTTTTATTGACAAGAGTCACTTTTAGGGCAAAAATGACACTCGTAGATGATTTGGAGAACAAAAAACGACAAAGGTCTTGGCCATGTGATGTTCACATGGCCATGCTAGTTATTAGAGGTGGAGAACACTCTAGCCGTGTGATTCCACATGGCTATGCCAACCAGCAGAGAAGGAGAAGACTCAGGCCATGTGGATCCACACTGTCATGTGGCCTTTCAGAGGAGGAGCAGACTGTGGTCGTGTGAATCCACATGGCTGTGTAGATCATCCAGAGACTAAGCGAAACATGGCCATGTTAATTCACATGGCCATGCCACCAGACCAGAGAACAAGCACAGCATGGCTATGAGGATACCACACCATCATGGGATGGGCCATGCCAAGCCATACCCAACACTATTTAAGGGGATCTCTTCCCCTTTCTAAGGTGAGGAAAGTTCTCCCTTTGGAAGATCCATCTTGGTGACGATCTACATTCTCCACACTCTCTATTCGATAATCTAAGGCAGTATTCATCATCTCATTGACTCTAGAAGCAAAGGATTGGATTCGAATATCACTAAACGCAATCGGATAAATATTCTTCTCCCTTTCTCTTTTTGTTGAGTTTGGATGCTTTCAATTCTTATGTCTTTGGATTGTTCCCTTCATGCCATGGAGTAGATTTATTATTCTTGGATTAAGGGAGTAATTATGTTGTGAATTGATGTAAGAACTCATAGATATGCCAATTTATATCTATATGACATTATCATACCTTGTATCCATTTGATCTTATGTGAGTGTGTTGTGCTTGAACTTAATTCTCATGTTTGATTAAATGTTTTTGTGGAATTATTGATCCCATAAAGGGAATGGCCTAGATTGAATGGCTGAGGGGCCCTAGTGATAGGGGTCACCTGATGTGAGCAAGAAGAGGCATTGAAGGGAATTGGGGGACTCATGACAAGGTCCAAGACTAAGAGAATGAAGCAAGCTTTGGAAGTCTTAATAATGGGGCTCAAGGAAAAGGAGGATTAATGCACAATGGAGGTAGCAACTAAATGGATAACATTCCTTCAATTTGAAAGTGAAATTGAACCAACATGAGGACTATTTTCATATGCATTTTTGGGGGAGTTTTTCTAAAGTGATTTTTGATTTCCTTTGTGGGTTTTTAATGTATTTTTGAGAGTTCCTAAGCTAGTATAATAAATACCATGCATGCATGGTTGTATTAAGCTAGTATTAGGGATTAGTGGTTGCATTAGTGGATAATAAATATCATGCATGCAAGCATGATATTTATTGCATAATTAGTGCATAGTGGATCTTAGGGGATGTTAAATAGGAGAACTCTTGTATGGCAAATCAAGTAAGTTTGAATGAAAATTTGAGTTTCTCTTTCGTGAGAGCTTCCTTTTAGTTCTTAGGCAAAGAACTAATCTGATCTTATCAAGACAACTTGTGGCGATCAAATCCCATGACTTATCGCTCACCTTCTCATCTTGCTTGAGTGTGGCGTCAATACCCTTCCCCAAGCTGAATTTCAAGGCGATCCATTTACAAGGTTCTTTATCATTTGGTATCAGAGCCTTGGCTCCTTGATTTTCAAGTTTGTGTCTTGTTTTCATCTTTGTTCTTGTCCATTTTTGTTGATCTCTCCGTCCCTATCTGTCATAAATTTCTATTCACTATATGGGTCCTCAACTAAAAAAAAAAAGAAGGAAAATTCAGAAAAAAAAAAGAAAAAAAGCAATCATTAGAGTCATTGGTTTCTAATTGAAAAAAAGAGGAGGATTTGTGAATTGAAAGGACTCAATATTCTTTCTTTGTGAAATCTGAATTCAAAGATATTCCTTTCATTGCTCTTGATCGTTGTTAAATTTCTCATTTTATGCGTTTATTTCTCTTATTGGTTTCTTGTTCACTTGATTGTCTACATGCTGTCTTGATAAAGACATTGATAAGGTTCTTTCCTTAAGAGCTTATAAAGGAAGCTGAGTGGATAAATTTGAGTGCAACCACGTGAGTAGAGTGGTGAGGTCCGTCTAACATTTCTTTTGTAATTTCCCTTGTCATCTTCTTTTGTTGCAAGAATGAGTGGGAAAAATCACCTCATTCCCCTAGGGAGATCTTAATAGGCTTCAAATGGAGGCACTTACTCAAGAATTTGAGAGAATTCTTCAAAGATAACTTGAAGAAATACACGAAAGGATGGACTGACTTGAAGGAGAAAAAGTTTCCAAACATGGGGGCAATTCTAATCATGAAGTCTCTCATCAAAGTGACCCATTCTATGATCCACCAAGAGAAAGAAGGAGGCATGAAGGGGGAAGAAGACGTGAAAGAGGAGGTAGAGACCATAGACGATAAGATGATCTAGGAGGTATGAAAGTCCAGATACATTCCTTCCAAGGGAGGAATGACCCCGAAACATATCTTGAGTGGGAGATGAAAATAGAGCAAATCTTCTTCAGCCACAATTACAATGATGCAAAGAAAGTAAAGGTGGTTGCCCTTGAGTTCATTGATTATGCCTTAATTTGGTGGGATCAATTGCAAAAGGAGAGAATAAGGTATGGAGAGCATCCTATCAACACTTGGGTCGAAATGAAGACTTTGATGAGAAGGAGATTTGTGCCTTCCCACTACCATAGGGAATTGCACAACAAATTACAAAGACTCACCCAAGGGAGTAGGAGTGTGGATGATTACTACAAGGAGATGGAGGTGGCTTTGATTAGGGCCAATATTGTGGAGGATAGGGAAGCTACCATGGCTCAGTTTCTCCATGGCCTAAACCAAGATATTGGAGACATTGTGGAGTTATAACATTATGAAAATAGAGAAACAATTAAAGAGAAAGGGCGATATGAAGAAATTGTCTTCTCCAAACTACTCTTCAAGTTGGAAGGACAAGCCAAAGAAGAAGGGTTCTTCTTCAAATTCTAAGGAGGCAGCAAGCACTAAGAAGCCTATTCCTAATACCTCTTCTTCCACTTCTAAGAGTAGGGATATCAAGTGTTTTAGGTGTTTGGAAAAAGGTCATATTGCATCCGAATGCCCGAATAAGAAGACTATGGTGGTGAGGGATAATGGGAGTATCTCTAGTGAAGAAATTACTTCTCCTTCCTCTTCCTCAAGCAATGAGTAAAATAATGGAGTAGCCTATGCGCAAGATGGAGATCTCTTGGTGTTAGGAGATTATTGGGAAGCCAAGCCAAGGAGCATAAGGAGGACCAAAGAGAAAATATTTTTCATACCCGCTGCCTTATTCAAGGTAAGACATGCTCTATGATCATTGATGGTGGAAGTTGTACCAATGTGGCAAGCACTAGGTTGGTCACCAAACTCAACCTCAAGACTACACCATATGCAAGACCATATATGTTGGAATGTATACTAAAAACCTAGCTTTTTGTAGAATCACATTGGTCAAATGTCTACATTTATATATAGTTGTTTAATTAATTTATATTATAGATAACATGGTGTGTGGTGTCACATACAGAAGATCATATTATCAGTTCCTTATAAATTATAAACAGTTGCTCATAACCAAGATGGAATGGAACAAACCATTGGAGTGGTTGTAGTGTAATTAGTATTAGTTTATCTTGACTAATAAATTACACTAGTACACTCTGAGTGTATTGAGCAGGACCATTTAAGATAGTTTCTTTTTATACTGACTACATAAAAGAACAAGACCATTGTTATTATGGAAGTGTGTGCTCTTAATCATGATATAATAACAAGCATGTATACTTAATATTTATTTTTTTAATTTATCAAAGGGTGTGATTTAGTTTGATAAATCAATAGGCCAGATAAGTTGGTAAATGATATTATTTATATGATGTGTTGTTGATTATAGAATGAACTGTGTCCTAGTAATTTAGGTTGATGATATCCCCTTGAGGAGCTCATAAGGATTGTCATGTAAACCCTGCAGGTGGACTTAGTCTGACATGACAATGAAGATGAGTGGTACTACTCTTTGAGCTAGATATTAATTAAGTGAGTTGTCAGTAACTCATTTGATTAGTGTGCATTCTATATCATAAACACAAGGAGACTAACACACTCATGATAAGAAGGAGCTCATATAGTAATATGGGATTGGTGCGGTAGTTCAATAATAACTCTTTAGTGGAATGAGATATTATTGATGACCTCGAGTTGGGTGTTCGGGGCGAACACGGGAAGCTCAAGTTCATCGGGAGACCAAAACCAATTCCTCCTCTCAGTCCCTGTCGTAGCCTCTTAGTTATAAAGTATTATACTCACTTATATCCACCTTCTTACCCACCTTAAGGTGGTCGGCTAAGCCTAGCTTGGATCCCAAGCTAAGGGCTAACCAAACCAAGGTGAGTTGGTTTAAAGAGGTGGCCAACCCTAGCTTGAACCCAAGCTTAGGTGGTCGGCCACAATAAAGTAAAAGGATTTTATTTTTTAAAATCTTTCATTATGTGGAAGCCATGGTTTTAAAAGAGAGTTTATAATTTAAATCTTTCCTTTTATAGTTTTCTACAAAAGATTAAGAAAAAGGTTTGATATCTTTCCTTATTTGTAGTTAAAAGAAAGATTTTAATTTTTGATAAAACTTTCCTTTTTTGTAACCATCATCATGATTTTAAAAGAGAGTTTTAAAATTAAATCTTTCCTTTTATAGCTTTCTACAAAAGATTAAGAGAAAGATTTTGATTTCTTTCCTTATTTGTAGTTAAAAGGAAGATTTTAATTTTAGAGAAAACTTTCCTTTTTCTAAATCATCCACATGTTTTAAAAGAGATATTTTAATTTATAAAAGTTTCCTTTTATAACCAACCATGAAGGGAATTTTTAAAAGAGAAATTTTTATTTTAAAATTTCCGGAAACAAATTAGAAAGTTTTAATTGTGTTTAAAACTTTCCTTGTTTGGAAGAGTTGTAGGGGTCGACCACATTAATAAATAAAAGGAATTTTTAATTAAATTTTCCTTTTGATTGGCAAGGAAATCAAGGAAGTTTTAATTAAAACTTTCCTTATTTTCCAAGGCCAAAGAATATAAAAGAGAGGGTAGAGGTGCCTCACCTTATAACAATACATCTTCTATTGTTCCTCTCTCCCTTGGTGGTGGCTGGCCCTCTCTTCCTCTTCCTCTCCTATTCTTCTTCCTTGTGTGGCCGGCGGCATCTTCATCTCTAGGAGCTTGGTGGTGGCCGGATCTTGTTAGAGGAAGAAGGAGGCATAGGAGGCTTTGTTTCTTAGTATCCCTTGGAGTTTGGTTGGTGGCCGAAAGTTCTTCATCTCTTGAAGATTGGTGGTGGCCGAAACTTGCTTGGAGAAGAAGGAAGCTTGGGTGGATTCTCATCTCAGTAGATCGTCACCCACACGACGTCCGAGATAAGAAGAGGAATACGACAGAAGATTGTGAGGTCTATAAGCTATAAAAGGTATAACTAGTTATTAGTTTCCGCATCATAACTAGTTCATCCTTTTATTTAGATTTTGAAATACCAAACACAAGAGCTAAAGAATCTAGGTTATAGAATTCATGTTTTTGATTTTGTGTTTCTTTTGTTTTTCAAACTTGTTATTCGATTGTTCTTAATGGTTAAACCTAGGGTTACTAGAAGGAGATTAAATATTGGTTTTCTTTGTAAGGTTTTGTCTAGGCAGTGGTGGATGATCCCATACCCAAGAAGGCCTAGTGCCTCGCCACCTTTGACCTAGAAGCTGAACTTTGAAATAAATATTTAATTGAATTTGTAACATGGGTGGATTTGGATCAATAATGTTAAGTATCGTTTGTGATCCAAGTCTAAACCTCTAAGAACAGATAAGTTGAATTTGGAATCAATAATATTAAGTTCTGTTTGTGATTCCAAATTTAATTTCTAAAGAAAATAATAGGTTGTTAGGAATGATTTAGGACTTGTACAAAAATTTTTACAGGGGAACTGGACGATATTTCAAGTAGCAACCAACAATATAAACTCCAATGGCTAAGTAATAGTGGTGAATTGGTAATGAACTAGCAAGTGTTGATTAATTTCTCAATTGGCAAAAATGAAGATCAAGTTCTATGTGATATTATGCCTATGGAGGCAAGCCACATTTTTCTTGGAAGACATTGGCAGTTTAATAGGCGAGCTCACCATGATGGATTCTCCAACAAGTTATCTTTTGTCCACAATTCTCGCAAAGTCACACTTGTATCGTTATCACCTAGGGAGGTTTGTGAGGATCAAATAAAAATGAGAGAGAAAAGAGAAAAAGAAGAGCGAGAGCTTAAGAAAAAGAAAGAGTGCATGAATAAGAAAATACTTGATTTTGAGGACAAAATTCAAATGAAAAGAGAGAATGAGGAAAAGAAAGAGAGAAAAATAGAAAATTTGTTTACAAGAGGAAGTGAGGTGAAGAAATCTTATTTGATAAGGTAGCCTATATTTCTTCTTTTGTGTAAGGAAACTTACTGGGAATCTAATACTAACTCCTTGCCTAGTGTTGTTGTTGTTATTTTGCAGGATTTTGAGGATGTGTTTCCCAAGGAAATACCTCACGGTTTGCCACCAATAAGGGGGATTGAACACCAAATAGACCTTATTCCTGGTGCTTCTCTGCCCAATAGGTCATCTTATAGGAGCAACCCTCAAGAAAGAAAGGAGATACAAAATTAAGTGGAGGAGTTATTGCAAAAAGGATGGGCTAGAGAAAGTTTAAGTCCTCGTGTTGTACCCGTAATTTTGGTGCCTAAAAGGATAGATCATGGAGGATGTGCACTGACTATAGAGCCATCAACAACATCAAAATTTAGTATAGACATCCTATCCCTAGACTTGATGATTTGCTTGATGAATTGCATGGTGCTTACTTCTTTTCTAAAATTGATTTGAAAAGTGAGTACCATC
The DNA here is from genome assembly GCF_018446385.1 of Zingiber officinale. Classification (NCBI taxonomy): domain Eukaryota; kingdom Viridiplantae; phylum Streptophyta; class Magnoliopsida; order Zingiberales; family Zingiberaceae; genus Zingiber; species Zingiber officinale. The sequence goes on along the minus strand of NC_055987.1, from coordinate 69,028,313 downwards.
AAATTAGGATAAGGGAAGGGGATGAATGGAAAACAACTTTCAAAACCAAATATGGATTGTATGAATGGTTGGTAATGCCTTTTGGGTTAACTGATACACCAAACACATTTTTGAGGATTATGAACGATGTCATACGAGAATTTCTTGGAAAATTTGTGGTAGTTAACTTTGATGATATTTTGGTATATTCCAAGAGTTTTGTTGAGCATATTGCACATCAATCTGTCTTGCATGTCCTTAGAAAGGAAAAACTATATGCTTACATGGAAAAGTGTTCTTTTTGCAATGATCATGTGGTTTTTCTTGGTTTTGTCATAAGTTCTAAAGGAGTGCATGAAGGGAAAGTTAAGGCCATTAGAGATTGGTCAACTCCTAAAACTGTGAGTGAGGTTAGGAGCTTCCATAGGTTGACAAGTTTCTATAGGAGGTTTGTGAAGAGCTTTAGAACAGTGGCATCACCCCTAAATGAAATTGTTAAGAAAAACATGGGTTTTAGATGGGGAGAGAATCAAGAAAATGCTTTTCAAACACTTAAGGATAAACTCACACATGCACCCATTCTTGCTTTACCTAATTTTTTCAAATCATTTGAAATTGAATGTGATGCATCTCATGTGGGTATTGGGGATGTTTTACTTCAAGATGGTCATCCCATTGTATATTTTAGTGAGAAATTAAGTGGCGTCACTCTCAACTATTCCACTTATGATATAGAATTGTATGCACTTGTTAGAGCATTGCAAACATGGCAGCATTATCTTTTGCCTAAAGAATTTGTCATTCATAGTGATCACACTACAAGAAAAACCCTCATAGACATCGGTGGAACAACAACGGTTTTAAGCAAAATCCGATGTCTTTGAGTATTTACACCAATTTTTTCAAAAATCGGTGTCTATGAGCGCAAATTTTCGCTCATAGACATCGATTTTTTAGCCGATGTCAATGAGCGCCTTTTCTTTCATTAATAGACATCGATTTTAACCGCGGTTTTTAAAACCCGGTGTCTATGAACCAAAATTTTGGCGGACTTTCATAGCGCGATTTCTTTTGGGCTTCTCCTCGCCCACCATAAATCGAAACCCTAATCTTCTGCATCCTCCTTTTAGGAGTTACCATTTGAAAGACGAGCAATGGATCTCTCGACGGCGATGTGGAGGCGGCGGTCATCGGCGCTGTCGCGGTCTACTGGTTCGTTTGGGTGATGGGCTCGACGGAAGTGAAAGGCAAGCGGGCAGTGAACCTTAAGATGAGATCGATCATGCGGGATAAGGTGCAGGACAAGTACAAGCCTTCTTTCTCCGCTCCAAGGAGGGCCAAGCACCATTAAGTGAGAGCTAGATCCCCTCGTTTCCCCAATCTGATCGCAATCCGAACTCCTAGGGTTCGACGTCCGGCGGCTCCTTCTTGTTCCGGCGGCCTCTCCGGCCCTTCCTCTCCCCCTGCGTATCTTCCATTCTTGATGCAGGACAAGGCGGCCCCGGAGGACGGCGAGAAGGAGACTTTTTCCTCTTTTCCGAAGCAGCCGTGCCACTGCGAAGTTGAGATGCCCCTTACTGATTCTGAGGAAGACTCTTTCCTCTTTCCCATGGAGGAGATCGTCCAGTACCCTCTTACGGGATACGTCGCTCCCTCTTCCATCAGCTTCAGCCCCGATGGGCGCTTGATCTCCTATCTCTTCAGCCCCGATGGTACCCTCCACCGTAAAGTCTTCGCCTTTGATGTTGCCTCACGGCAGCAGGAGCTTGTGTTTTGCCTGCCTGATGGAGGCGGCCTCGATGAGAATAATCTCTCGGCTGAAGAGAAGCTGAGGCGAGAGAGGTCAAGGGAGAGGGGATTGGGAGTCATGAGGTACGAGTGGAAATCGAGGTCGACGTCCTCTTCTTGCTCCGCTCCAGGGAAGCCCACTATCATGGTGCCATTGCCAAATGGGGTCTGTGCTCTGCCCTATTTCCTGATTTAATGAGCAAGTGTTGACATTCTGCTAATAGGTCAATTGTATTTCAAGCAATTTCTGTTTTGAACATTAAAATACTTCATCACAAGTAGCTATTCTGCGTGCCTTTCTACCTGTTGATCTTAAACTTTCTTCTTTGATTATGATATATTAAGTGATCGCTATCTGTTTCATCAGGTATATTTCCAGGAAATATCAGGCTCAAAGCCAGAGCTCAAGCTTAGATGTTGTCACCATCGGTGCTTTCTTTGTAAGCTTACAATTCAATTTTAATTATTGTTCCTATTTTTCTTGCATATAAAAATATAAGAATCCAAAACACATCAACATACTAATTTTAGCTGGAAGTGTAAATTTGTTTTTTCTTGCATTTCTTGGTGGGAATATGAGCATTTATTTTGTTTAGTGAAATTTCTTATGAAAGTTGATTATCCACTTAAATGGTGCAATCATCAAGGTAGTTTTGCTAAGTGATACATTTTCTTGTTTAAATTAGGTCTTCTAAACCTTATTACATACATTAAAATATGCATAATGATAGTTCCTTAAAAACTGCGAAAAGTGTAATTGCTTCTGAGATTATTCATATGCATACATATATTGTTTATGGAAGTGTGGTTTTGTGTGTCTAGTTTTGTGATGATACACATCTTTGGATAGGCTGTTTCGAAGTATTTACCATGTCACTGTTCCTGCAACACAGAGTTTGTCTGGTTACTAGAATTTACCAAAACCATGACGTTGCCAAAAGGTATTTGTTATTTATCCTGTCTCTTAAGGTTTTAGATAGTATTAAACATTATTTCTTTCTGACTCGTGTAATGGTTCTATAGCCTAAATGTGGCATCAAAACAACACAAGTTAAATAGTGGGTGGTGTCTAAGGATTTCTATATATTAATATATGAATTTAGCATAAATTTTCCATTCATATTAATATCTGAATTCTCAGTATCTGATTCTATAACCAATTTAACACAAAATTACTGTTCATATCAATGTCTGATTTCTCAGTATGCGATTCTATTAACTGAATCACCTTGTTTATTGTCGACACAATATTCAGAAGCGAGATGCACCTCCTGGTGAAAAGCCAGAGCCTATGAGGACGCATCTTAGGAACATGATCATAGTCCCAGAGATGATCGGCAGCATCATTGGCGTATACAATGGAAAAACCTTCAATCAGGTTGAAATCAAGGTAACTATTTTACTAGGTTTAACTAGTGCATAATCAAGATTGTTATCTTATTTTTGATTTTTCTGACATCAGCCCGAGATGATTGGTCATTACTTGGCTGAATTCTCAATATCATACAAGCCCGTGAAGCATGGAAGGCCTGGTATTGGTGCTACTCACTCCTCCAGGTTCATCCCTCTGAAGTAAAAAAATCATGTTCAGAGGATAAAGATCATGTATGCCTCTCGATTATCTTTAGTTCTTGTATTCTGCAATAAACCATCGGTACTTTCTTTGTAAGCTTACAATTCAATTTTAATTATTGTTCCTATTTTCCTGTGTTAGTAAGAATTCTATTGTAATGTTTATTCCTATTTTTCTAATTCTCTTTTCTCTGTTCTCATTCCTGAGTTGCATTTTTCTTTTTGCTGTTGGAATATCCATTAGCTATCTGATGTGTAATTGAGTATTGCTTTCCCCTATTTATATTAAAAGCATCTATATTAGTTTGTCACAGGCTTTTTAATGCACAGTAGCTTCTAATTGCCTTGTCCTTTTATTATTAGATATATGGGCACTGTCACAGGGATAAGTGATCTAGATCCTATCCGATGGCCAAATTCATATTGGCGCTCTGTGAAGGTATATATACTGAAGTTTTCTGACTTTCCTCTTCATCAAACCTGCCATGTGATAACCATTTTCTGACTTTTATAATAACATGTAAAAGTGTTGCAATCCATTAATGTTTCTTGAATGTCACCGCTAAGTTCTTAATTTGCCACTTCCTCTTGAAACTGAATCTGGCTTTTCTTGTAGGTTGGCTGGGATGAGTCAACTTCTGGAGAGAGGCAGCCAAGAGTCTCTTTGGGAGATTGAGCCTTTAACAACATTTCCAATGTATCCATCTTCCTTTCCACTTAGGCTCAAGCGCCCTTGGCCTTCAGACTTACCCTCACTACATGGTACTTATCATGTTTGCTTGCTGAATCTTAACTAAACAGGTATGAACTCCTTGTTACTGCCATCTCACTTCTGTCAACTATATGTTTAGGTGGGAGAGATGATCTTATGTGGCTTCGAGATGGAGACAAAGCAATCCAGTCTTTGAATTTCCAGGGATTCTGTAATCAGACGTTTACCGAGTGTTATTTCAAAAGCTGGAAATGTGAGTGGCTGAAGGGGAAAATAACACTAGGGAAGATTTAGTTAAATCTTTGCACAGAGCAAGAAGGATAACGTTGGCACCAGTAAGAAGAATATTTGTGTACTATATATTACCTTTTGATGTTGTAAGAAGAATAGTTATATGTAATTTGTGGATACTGACTTGATGTGCACAATATCTATTATCTTTTTATGTTGTAAGAAGAATATTTATGTGTTGGTTATATGGATATTGACTTGGTGTGTTTAGATACATCGGTGCATTTTTATTTGTGATTTTCTTAGTGAATTAATAATATTAACTTAATTTTATGATTTGCTTGGTGATAATATTGGTTTTTCACTATTTCGGAAATCAAATTTGTGTCGTTAAACAATATTGATATTACATCGGTTTTCCACCGCTGCAAAACCAGTGTCATTAACTAATATTACATCGGTCATATACTGCTACCAAAACTGGTGTTATTAACATATAATATTACATCGATTTTACACCCGATGTCGTTAAGTGATACTACACCGATTTTAACCCGATGTCTAAAATGACAGACCTTTTACATCGCCTTCATAGACATCAGTCGAAAATCTAATAGACATCGGTGGAAAACCGATGTCTATGAGGGTTTTTGTTGTAGTGTCATGAATCTTTGAAGTATTTGAAAGGGCAAGGGAAGATCAACAAAATCCATGCCAAATGGGTTGAATTTTTTGAACAATTTCCTTATGTGATTAAGCATAAGCAAGGAAAGGTGAATGTTGTAGTAGATGCACTTTCAAGAAGGTATAACTTGTTAGCTACACTTGAAACTAAATTGCTTGGCTTTGAACATATTAAGGAATTGTGTATACATGATAATGAGTTTTCCCAATTATATGCTGCGTGTGAAAAGAAATAACAAAATGGGTTTGTTAGGCATGACAACTACTTGTTTAAGAATAACAGACTTTGTGTGCCTAGAGGATCCATGCGTAAATTGCTAGTTAGGGAAGCACATGAGGGGGGGTGGGGGGTTTAATGGGACACTTTGGTGTTCAAAAGACCTTAGAAATGCTGCTTGAACATTTTCATTGGCCACACATGAAACACGATGTGCAGAAATTTTGTGCACGGTGCATTATGTGTAGAAAAGCAAAATCTAAGACATTACCTTATGGACTTTACACACCTTTGCCTATTCCTATTTTTCCTTGGACTGACTTGTCTATGGATTTTGTTTTAGGGCTACCACGTACTCAAAAAGGTAAGGACTCCATTTTTGTGGTAGTTGATAGATTCTCCAAGATGACACATTTCATACCTTGCCACAAAGTGGATGATGCAACTCATGTGGTAGATTTGTTTTTCAAAGAGGTGGAAAGACTTCATAGCATGCCTAGGAGCATTGTTTCAGATTGTGACACCAAATTTTTAAGCCATTTTTAGAGGACCTTATGGAGCAAGCTGAGAACAAAGCTTCTTTTCTCCACCCCATGCCACCCACAAATTGACGGCCAGACTGAGGTGGTAAATCGGACACTTTCTACTCTTCTTAGAGCAATTATTAAGAAGAACATTAAGTCTTGGGAAGAATGTTTACCTCATGTTGAATTTGCTTATAATAGGTTGGTCCATTCTACTACTCAATTTTCTCCTTTTGAGATTGTTTATGGGTTCAATCCACTAACACCTCTTGATTTGCTTCCTTTACCTAACACTTCTTCTTTAGTTCACAAGGATGGCAAAACAAAGGCAGAATATGTGAAGAAGCTTCATGAACAAGTTAAAGCTCAAATTGAGAAGAAAATGGAGCAATATGAAAATCGAGCCAATAAAGGGAGAAAAAGAGTTGTCCTTGAACCCGGTGATTGGGTATGGGTTCATATGAGGAAGGAAAGGTTTCCTACCCAAAGGAAATCAAAGCTTCAACCAAGAGGAGATAGACCATTCCAAGTGTTGGAAAGAATTAATCACAATGCTTACAAAATTGATTTGCCCGGTGAGTATGGTGTTAGTGCAACATTTAATGTGGTTGATTTGAGTCCTTTTGATGTAGGTGATGAAGACCTAAATTTGAGGACGAATTCACCTAAAGAAGGAGGGAATGATGTGAGCCAAGAAGAGGCATTGAAGGGAATTGGGGGACCCATGACAAGGTCCAAGACTAAGAGAATGAAGCAAGCTTTGGAAGGCTTAATAATGGGGCTCAAGGAAAAGGAGGATCAATGCACAATGGAGGCAACAACCAAATGAATCACATTCCTTCAATTTGAATGTGAAATTGAACCCAACATGAGGGGGGGGATTTCTAAAGTGACTTTTGATGTCCTTTGTGGGGTTTTAATGTATTTTTTAGAGTTCCTAAGCTAGTATAATAAATATCATACATGCATGGTTGCATTAAGCTAGTATTAGGGATTAGTGGTTGCATTAGTCGATAATAAATACCATGCATGCAAGCATGATATTTATTGCATAATTAGTGCATAGTGGATCGTAGGGAATGTTAAATAGGGGAACTCTTGTATGACAAATCAAGTATGTTTGAAAGAAAATTTGAGTTTCTCTTTCGTGAGAGCTTCCTTCTAGTTCTTAGGCAAAGAACTAATTCTGATCTTATCAAGGCAACTTGTGGTGATCAAACCCCATGGCTTATCGCTCACCTTCTTATCTTGCTTGAGTGTGGTGTCAATACCCTTCCCCAAACTGAATTTCAAGGTGATCCATTTACAAGGTTCTTTATTATAACCCGTTTTCTGAACGTCTAGGAAATTACCTTGAAAGGAGAAGTAATTACCCATAAGGAAGTAGGGGATTGTACATAATTGTTATTTCTATCTCTATGGGTATTGAGTATAAGTGAGTTCTTATGATTTATGACCAAGGAGCCCTAGTGACAAGGGTGATCTAGTACTTGACTTCTAAGGGATCATTTATATTTAATAGCATGGGATATTGATCTAAATAACATTCTGGCTTGACCACTGCAGGAAAGAGTTGGTAATGAATCTAGCTTCCTACAAGTGCATGGCAATTAAGATGGGCAATTGGTAAACTATGATACATTGATAAACATCACAATGAAACTGAACCCCTAGAATATCTTCCAAATCAAGTCTTTCTCTCTCTTTCATTTTCTTGATCTTATTTCTCTTTACTTAGCACGTCACTTTCATCCGTCAATTGTTAAGCTAATTCACCGTGAGAAATCACTAGTGATCTAGTCGCTGTGGGTTCGACAATCTTTTATATTACTAATGACGTAGCCATGCACTTATGGTAACATAATAGAGAACCTTTTCCTAAGGAGAGGGACGAAGTCCGAAACCCAAGATTAGAGAAAAGGGAAAAAATTATCCTTTTATAGCAAGGGGGCACACCCCCTCGTGTTCTCCACCACGACCATTCATTTTGGCATAACCTGGGCATGTATAGACTCAGCCAAAGAGGCATGACTATGCCAATTGGTATGAAAAACCCTTGATTGCCTCGGGAAACTTGGCATGACTGCGCCATTTTGCTTGACCTGAACCTGATTTAGCTCTGGAAGTAGCATGACTGGAACACAGTTTTGTTGTGAAAGGAGGACATGACCATGTGTTTTCACATGGCCACCTCTTGTTGGCTGCTGATGGGATGTACAGTCATGCCTTCAAGCATGACTTGCCCCTATTTTGCCATGGGAGAGAACACATCATCATGCCGGGGGCACGACCAAGTTGCTTGATGTGTGCAGATTATATTTATTTTTATGCATACGTTAACACACATTCACATACTTTCCTTGCTTATGTTCGATGAATTTTCATCCCTATTTATTGTATTTTTAGTATAATTACTGTCACGCCCCCAAAGGAGTCCTTGTCAGACAAAAATCCGACAGCATCTCCCCTGTACCGGTGACAATATGAAGCATCACTACAAACAAATATACATTAGCCACAAACGGCTGGAATATTTACACAACCACGTAGTATATATCATCAGCCTACTCGGCTGGAATAAAAGAGACAACAACCACGCAGTTATATAAATATTTAACAGCCCATTCGTCCATATAAAAAAAACCAACACAGCGGAAAAACAATACAGGAAAGCCCACACAAACCAAATAAATACAATGCATGCCGGCACGGCTTAAACACAAATACAACACCAAAACCTGAAGATAGCCACATGGCTAAACACAAATACAATGCCATAAATAATAAAAAGATATACAAAAGAAAACAAGTACGGTGTTCGGATGTGACGTAGGACCCGGCAGACAGGATACTCCGAGCGACACTGCAACCATCTACCTGAAAACATAAGGATATACATGCGGTGGTGAGTATAGGTAACTCAACGGGTAATAGACAAGATAGTGCATGGTCTATGAATAAACATGGAGATCACAAGTATACAGTCTCAGTAGGGAAATAAAGAACATGACCATACTAGCATATCCAGTAAACACAACTACCAGTATCAGTCTATCTCACATGATATAATGCTCATAACTGACATACAAAATTACACATACCACAACTGTCAAGATGATAAACACATACCCAATCTGGAATGGACACCTGGTACAATAATCAGTAAACTCACCAGATCTGCAACAGACCTAATCGTGACACCTGTGCAATATCAATACGACTGCAAATACATGTAAATTAAATGACATGTATGCAGCATGACAACCATATGCAACAATCATATCGCAAACAAATGCAACATACCACAAACACATGCAACTAGTAACTACTAGGCATGTATGCAAATATATCTCCAAAGATGCACGCGCATCAAATGCAAATGTGCATGCATGCTCCATGGTCACCCCCGCCACCTCTCTAGACACCACGACCCCTGTATGGCCGAGAGGCTTGGGTCCGTGACAAACCGTACTAGCCTCCAGTACATGCACCGCTATAGGCGGCCAAAGCGGACGGTCAGCCAAGTAGTTATATAACTACATAGCTAAGGGTCCCTGACCACTCACAACTCAAGCCCTCTGATTACCGTACCCTCAAGACCCACTACTCCAGAGTGGTCGAGGCTGACAGAGTATAATCATCGAACGGCTGAGCAAGCGCGACAGGACTAGCTCCACTCTTAGCTACCACTCTCCAATAGTGGTCGAATGGGCAGGTATAAACAACTGACGCCCCTCTCACCACAAGAGAGACGATAGTCGTCAGTATGCAATGAATGATGAACATGATATATATATATATATAATCATGATACGTACACCGTCATCATCCATGCAAACTCAAACTCCACATGAGTGTCCCACAACACGGGTATAATCGTCATGATACCTCCACATATCCCACTAAACACATATATACCACTACACATGTATAATCAACCAAGAATCTACAATAATCCCCCTAGACACATGTACACAGAACATCGGTACAATCAACATGTATCCTCCAGTAAACACATCAGATACGTGTATATACAACAAATGTACAATCAACCCAACTCCCCCAGTCATCTCACCAGACAAATGTATACACGACATACAAATGGACAATCATCATATGAACACTACCAACGAACCATACACTACCATACACACTCTACATGTGTACAAATACCACAGAGTATAGATAATCCAAAGTGTAGACTGTATAAGAATTAAATAGAACATCACAAAGGTCAAGCATAAGTATCAAGCAGGAACGTAACCAACGAACACGATATAAGGTAAAGCAGCCTAAACGATCACATTAATAACCATGCACTAAGCTCAATAAAAATCTACATGGAGCCAAGGAAGAAATACCTGCCTTTATATATATAGACCATGTCAAGAAATCCCACGTCGAGACGCTCGTCCCGAATCCAAATCCTGCAGCAATCAATATATATATATTTGATTTAGATAAATTCTTATGAATTAAAATAGCTAAATAAAATCCCCACCCAATCAGGATAACTCCACTCAAATCTGATCTCTAATTAATCCTCCAAATAATCCTTAATCACACTCCTTCTAGATCCCAACATAATCCACAAATTCCAACCAAATGCAAAACCCAATCAATCTAACACATACCAATAACGATCATATATCCATCTACATAAATCATCCACCAAATAACCATTACAAATCAACTCCAAAACTTACCCAAATCTAGAGACTTCAATGTTGACTCATCCGAAGAAGCATGCTACTGGAAACTCCTGGCCAAAACTAAAACAAATCCTTCTACATGCTTCCATGTGCTCTAAACTAGACATAACCTAATAACCATTAACAATACCGATAGAACAGAGCAATAATAGGAAAAATCTAAAGGTGCATCACCAAAGGAAACTCACCTTGAGGCATGGCCACAAATCAAGAGCTCACATCTCCTACTAATCTCTGCCCACAGCCACCAAATCAAGGGCTCACATCTCCTACTAACCTCTGCCCACTGCCACCAAGAACTCTTACACTAATTCTTTCCAAGAACAGTCCTGGAAACAATTGCACAACAATGAATTTGCTAGAACTCTAACAAATATAGACCTTACTCACCTCCATTGATCCCTAATCCTCCCACCGAGACCTCAACAACTACAAGAAGTGAAGGGGCAGTGATATGCTCATGAAGAATCCACCAAGAAGCTGATCCGATGCCTCCTACAAGTCCAGCATCAGGAAGAACATCACAAACAAATCCAATTACATAAGAATCCTTGAATTCACAGCGCTTCCCGACACTTCCTAACCTTAACCAGTTGCCTCCAGATGGTGTCGCATGATCCATTCCAACTGATGACGATCCGGATACATACTCCATTGAATTGATCGAGGAGGAGAACCGAAAGGGGCTCAATCGGCCGGAACCCCACCGTGCCCTAGCTCCGCCGGATCACCATCGATCGCCCACAAGAGACAACCACCAAGATGCATGCTCAGCCCTAGATGATCGTCACCCTTCGATCTCCAACAGCCTTCCTCCAGCGACTCGGCAAGAACGCGATCGCAGTGGACGAAACCTCTCCATCGGCGATCTAGGGCAGGAACACGAGAGAGAGGAAGGGAAGAGGGGGCGTCTGTAGAGGAAGCGGAGGGAAGGACCCCTACCGGTAGTGAGCTCGCAGTGACCGACGATCGGGCGAGGAGGAATCGCTGGAGAGGGAAGGGGGTTTCGGGCACGATTTGAGGAGGAGGAGATCGGGGAGATCGAGAGAGGGAAGAAGGAAGGGGGAAACGGTGATTTGGGAAAAAAAATTAAAAGAAAATGAATTTATAATTGAAAACATTTTCTCACTTAAACGGGTATCCCAAACAGGCTTTATCTGCGTCCGTCGATCGATCCCCTCAAAACTCTCCGTACGAGCTCCGAAAAATTTCCAGAAAATTTCTAAAAATTCTGAAAAAATCCAATAAGATTTTTCGCCCAATAACATTTATTATTTAATTTTACGGTATCTTACAATTACACTCTTTGTTAGAGATTTGCTCTTGTTTGGTTTTCTATCAACATGATACATTTTTGGAGCAAAACGTGCGAAATGCACTTTGGAGAGACAAAATAAGCAAAGCAAAGTTTTGGCCATATAAGACCACACGACCATGTCCCTTCTATTGGGAATACAATCAAAGTCCCACATTGGAAATACATAGAAAAGTTTATGGGTTTATAAAATGAAGATATCTCCATTTGTATAAGGCCTTTTGGGTAGAGCCCAAAAATAAATCCATGAGGGCTTAGGTCCAAAGTGGATAATACCATACTATTTTAGAGATATGTGAAATCTTTTAGTCCTATAATTAGTATCAGAGCAAGGTCGCTCTTCACCAGACTAACCATCGAAAGAAGCATGAGCTAGAGCCATGATCTAGATCAAACCATATGGGTGAAATCTTTAATGGAGTAGGGGAGTCCCTGTTGGGTTCGTCGGGCCGTGAAAACCGCTTTTTCGCGTCGCGGAAACCCCGAGTCACCCGAAGCCATGGATCTCGTGCAAAGATTCGTAAACAAAAACTTTTCGAAAAACCTTTTCTTGTACGAGTTTGTAAAAACTTTAGATCTACACTAAAGTTAAGATTATTACCCTTGATGCGCGCCCCACGCGAATCCCGCTCGTCCAAATGTTGCCGGATCTCAAGACCGTCAAGCGCACGGTCCTCTAGAAGTATCCACACGGACACACTAGATAGAGGTGACCAAAAACCAAGGTGTGCTAGCACCTATGTGGTTAGGCCAAGGAAGGAGATGAGGGAGAGAGCAAGAAGAACTCTAGGAGGAAGAAGAAGGAATGAATAAGGGAATAATTTCAAAATGAAAATTATTCTACCCATTCAAGTGGCCGGGCACCTTCACATGTGTAACTCCCATTTCCACATTAAGTGCAATTAATGTAGAGCCATTAAAGAGTTGTAACCCCCATGAGGTGACACTCTAGGATGATGTGGATCAACACTATTGGTCCACATCTTGCCACCTCACTAAATGACATGGCAACAAGTGTAACTTCTCATTTAATGTGGGCCGGCCACATTAAATGCTATGGAGGCTTGTAACCTCCATGAGGTGGCACACATTGATGATGTGGAGCAATCCTATTGGTCCACATCTTGCCAACTCACTAGTGATGTGGCAAAAAGTCAAGTCAAACATGACTTTTTCTCTTCCTCTCAAATCAAGTCAAACTTGATCAAATCTCGCTCATGGTTGATCTAATCCAACCATATGATTCAAGCCAACTTAATATAATGAATCTAATTCATTAAATTAAGTTGATTTAATGAGTCATAATCTAAATTGGACTCATTGAATACATGAATCAACTTGAGTCCAACTCAATTAGCCCAATTTGGATAACTCTTAATCCAATATGATTCATCAAATGAATCTAATCCTCTTAGTTCATCATATGAACCAAATCTCCATCTAATTGTCCTTAGTGTGTGACCCTATAGGTTCTTGTAACGTTGGCAATGCCCTAAACCCATTTAGGAGCATAAGTAATGAACGGTATCTAGCAATACATCATTACTACCCAAGTTACAAGAATGTCGAGATCCGACATCACCTTGTGACTACCAATTGTGACTCCTCACAAAATATGTGACATTGTCCTTCTATCCTAGACATCTAGATTGATCAATATGAGGCATAGACCGTGTCATCCTCTAATCAATCTAAATCTTGAACTCCAAGTAGACTCACTCGATCAAATGAGCTCAACATCTAATGTTGACTTATTTGGGCATGGCCATGCACTTCGTGGTCTAACTCTATCAAGAATATTGATGTCGCTCCCGTCATATGGGAGGGATAGATCCCATCTACATCAATCACATCCCTCTGCATAATTTGTTACATACCCAGTAATCGCCTTTATAGTCCACCCTGTTACGGGTGACGTTTGACGAAACCAAAGTACATAACTCCTTATGTAGGGATCCATGGTGACTTCAGGTCTAAGGACTAATAGTCATACTAATAGCCACATGAGAAAGTATATGACACTCATATAACGATCCATGATACTTTCTCATGGCGGGTCATTCAGTATACATTCTCCAATGTATACCCATGTGCCAGCTTGATATCTCTATATCCATGACTTGTGAGATCAAGTCATCGAACTGACCTACATGCTAGTCTTATTGCATTAACATTGTCCCTGAATGTTAATTCTCGACTAGGAATGATTTAGAGTAGTGTTCCCTATATCATCTCACTATCGATTCAACTAATCGATTGATATAGGTATGAACCTTCTACTCAAGGACGCTATTATACTTAGTCTATTTGGCACTAATACAAATAAGTATAACAACCAAACAAATGCCTTTATTAATATACAAGAATATGATATACATGAGTCCATACAATCATCAAATGATTGGCTCTAGGACTCTAACTAACAATCTCCCACTAGCACTAGTGCCAATCAGTATAGGCTCTAAGGCCTAATGACCTAGTGTGACCATCATGCTTCCTCTGTGCCAAAGCCTTGGTCAAGGGATCTGCGATGTTAGCTTGAATAGATACTCTGCAAGTCTTCACATCTCCTCTATCGATAATCTCTCGAATAAGATGGAAACGTTGTAGAACTGCTGTGAACTCTGCCAGCTCATAGCACTACCATTCAAGTAGAATACGAACCCTGACTGCGATCTATAGTCATCCTGGTCGGTCTGGAAGCTAGCATCACTGTAACCCTTTACAGCTAGCTTATCATTGCCTCCATATATCAAGAAATATTCTTTAGTCTTTCTTAAGTACATAAGAATATTCTTGACCGCTATCTAGTGACTTTCACCTGGATCTGACTGGTATCTGCTCGTCATGCTCAAAGCATACGAGACATCAGGTCAAGTACATAGCATGACGTACATGATCGATCCTATAGCTGAGGCATAAGGGATCTGATCCATGTGGTCTCTCTCCTCTCCAGAAGAGGGACCTTGAGTCTTCAAAAGACTCACGCCATATGACATCGGTAGAAATCCCTTCTTGGAGTTCTGCATGGCAAACCGTAGGAGTACCTCGTCAATGTATGTACTCTGACTTAGGCCAAGCAATCTCTTAGATCTATCTCTATAGATCTGTATCCCAAGAATGTGGGATGCCTCACCTAAGTCCTTCATTGATAAGCAACTCCCTAGTCAGGTCTTGACAGACAGAAGCATAGGGATGCCCTTCCCAATGAGTAGTTTGTCATCCACATACAATATGAGGAAGACAACTATGTTTTTTACAACCTTCTTGTAGACACAAGGCTCATCTTCGTTCTTGATGAAACCAAACTGTTTGATCGCATCATCGAATCGAAGATTCCAGCTCCGAGAATGGCCTCTAGCCATTTCTTGGGATCTGGTCTCATCACAGCTTCCTGATAGGTGGTGGCCTCATCCTCTATGAGCACAATGTCATCATGGTCAGACAAGAGAAATGAGTATCTCTCAGGCTGACGACGTACCCTATCAGACCTGCGAAGAGGTATGTCTACTTGAACTGGTTGTTGTTCCTCAACTCTTTGTGGAACAACATCATCCACAACACTTTGTGGTTCTAGTTCAATTTCCATCGAGGCATCAGTGCTATTGTTCGCATCTTGAACTTCTTCAAGATCGAATGTGCTCCCACTAGTCTTTCTAGAAACAAAGTCCCTTTCTAGAAAGACCCCAGTCTTTGCCACAACTACCTTGTGCTGACTGGGAATGTAGAAGTAATATCCCTTAGTTTCCTTGGGATATCCGATAAAGTAGCACTTGTCGGATTTGGGTCCTAACTTGTCTGAGACTTGACGTCGAACGTAAGACTCACAACCCCAAATCATCATGAAAGACACCTGGGCATCTCTCCCAGTCCATATCCTATATGGTGTCTTTATCACGGCCTTGGATGGAACTCGGTTGAGTATAAAAGCTACCATGTCTAGAGCATAACCCCAAAGGTATGTCGGAAGATCAGTGTGACTCATCATAGATCGTACCATATCTAATATGGTACGATTCCTCCTTTCGGATACACCATTCCACTGTGGTGTTCGAGGAGGAGTGAGTTGAGATAAAATCCCACACTCTGCTAAGTAGTCACGAAACTCATGGCTTAAGTATTCACCTCCTCGATCTGATCGAAGTATTTTAATACTCTTGCCAAGCTGGTTCTGTACTTCATTCTTGAATTCTTTGAACTTTTCAAAGGATTCCGACTTATGTGTCATCAAGTACACATAACCGTATCTACTGAAATCATCAGTAAATGTGATGAAGTACCTATAACCGCCTCTAGCAGCGACATTGAAAGGGCCACATACATCACTATGTATGAGTCCTAACAGATCAGTCGCTCTCTCGCTGTGCCCACTAAAGGGAGTCTTGGTCATCTTGCCTCGTAGGCATGACTCGCATATCTCATATGATTCTAAATCAAATGAGTCCAGCAAACCATCCTTATGGAGCTGGGATAAGCGCTTGTCATTTATATGACCTAAGCGACAGTGCCAGAGATAGGTTTCGTTCAAGTCAGTCGACTTGATCCTCTTGGTATTTATGTTATAGATAGGGCTCTCAAGGTCTAGAATGTAGAGTCCGTTTATCAGAGGTGCACTACAATAGAACATATCTTTTAAATAAACAGAACAACATTTGTTTTATTATAAAAGAGAATCCTTTCTTGTCTAAACAAGAAACTGAAACTATGTTCTTAGTTAATGCAGGCACATAACAACAATCGACTAACTCTAGTACAAGCCCAGAGGGCAGAGATAGAAAGTAAATCCCTACAGCAACAGCAGCAACCCGTGCTCCATTGCCTACTCGTAGGTCCACCTCGCCCTTTGTCAATGTCCTGCTATTTCTCAGCGCCTGCACATCAATACAAATGTGAGAAGCACATCCAGTATCTAATACCCAAGATGTAGAAATAGATAGATTGACTTCTATAACATATATACCTGAAGTGGAAGTCTCACTTCGCTTCTTCTTAAGATCTTCCAAGTATACCTTGCAGTTCATCTTCCAGTGCCCGGTCTGACCGCAGTGGAAGCAGGTAGCATCCTTGGCGACCCCTCCTTTAGGCTTCAGTGCCTTGCCTTTGCCCTTGGTTTGGGACTTTCCCTTACCTTTGGGCTTGCCCTTTCCCTTGTGCTTCTGTAGCATCAGAATGGGCTTAACCTTCTTAAGGTTAATCTCAGCAGTTCGTAACATACTATGTAGCTCGGGCAGTGGCTTGTCAATCTTGTTCATGTTATAGTTGAGAACGAATTGACTATAGCTATCCGGCAAGGACTGCAAGATCAAGTCAGTGGCCAGCTCTTGGCCAAGTGGGAACCCCAGTCTTTGTAGGTTCTCTATGTACCCAATCATCTTGAGTACATAAGGACCTACGGGAGCCCCGTCTGACATCTTACACTGAAACAGTGCCTTAGAGATCTCAAATCTCTCATGCCTCGCTTGCCCCTGATATAGTTGGCGAAGATGCTCAACCATATCGTAAGCGCCCATCAACTCGTGTTGCTTCTGAAGCTCAGAGTTCATGGTCGCGAGCATTAGACAGGACACATCTAATGCGTCATCTTGATGCTTCTTGTAAGCATCTTTGTCATCTCGCGGGGCATTGGCAGGAGGAGCCTCCGGAATGGGCTGCTCCAGAACGTACAGTTTACGTTCCTGGGTGAGAACTATTCTCAAGTTCCTGTACCAGTCCAGGAAATTCGCTCCGTTGAGCTTGTCCTTCTCAAGGACATATCACAGGGAGAAGGAATTCGTATTCGACGTCATGGTTATCTACAACATAAAATTTGCAGAAATAAATATCATATTCTTTTAAAATCATTTAATTAGGCCTTTAACTAAATGATGCTCCCACTGAATACTATAATTCTTGTGGGACAAGATCCACATCATACTAACCCTTAAGTTAGCTTTGGCTAATACGCCCAAGGCTTAGTATGATCGGTAGGTAACGATTACCAATTACATCTCTATGCAACTCTTGTTTATAGGATCAAGATCCATATTTATATTAAAAATCGAGTTAGCTTTGGCTAATACGCCCGAGAGTTAATATAAACGTGATTTTGTACTACCTTTCCAACTATTGGAAGAATGCCTATAGTTGACTCGATCCAACCGAGTAACTAGGAATACTCAATCTAATTGAGTTTGTATTCACCCATGCGTTGATAGGCGGGACCAAGATTGTCCATCCCTACCCTACCAAGATAATATGTATTGCTCTGCTTTGGCAGATTCAACAATACATGTGATCGAGGTAGTGAAAGGTATCACGGCACGGTTAGACATTTAGAGTTGGTTCGATCTAGATCTAATCTAATCGAGAAGGTTGCATCTTATGCACGACTTAGATCTAATCTAATCGCAAGGGTGCATCATGTGCACGACTTAGATCTAATCCAATCGTTAAGGCACTAATTAATTAATTAATTATTAAACATGCATCAGATACATAACAATTAATTAATTAATCTATTTGTGATTTAGTAATGGCCCTACTACGATCTTCTCAAGCCAATGAGAAGATCGAATGGTCAACCTAGGGTCAACAACTTCTCCAAGCTCCTCCCTTTGACCACCTTGTGTTGCTCGTGCCCGCCTCGGAACTCCGTCCCGTGTGGACCCTCCACCGCTCCAATTTTTACATTACAATTTGAAACTCGAGTTACATTCGAGTCTAAATCTAATTTACAACCAGAATAAGAGAAAGGCACGACGCGCAGGCCGTGGGAAAAAAAATAAAAATACAGCACACACAATCATATGACGGCACGCAGGCCGTATTATGAATTACAACACAAATCCAATTTTATTGGGTATTTTGGGCTATGACTATCACAAATTAATATATAATTCAAAATTATATATTTTTCATAATTTTTCTGTAATTTTAAAAATAATTTTTATAATTTTTATATGTAAAATTTCCCGGCGGTCCCGTTTAGCGGTTTCGGGCGCAATCGCGGAACGGATCCCCTTGCGGGGCCCAGGGGCAGCGCCCCTATCCGCGATCTAACCATCGCGAGGGTTCCTTTGCGATCCAACAGCGCCTAAACCCGCTGTCCCTAAACGATTTGGGTCGAGACATTGTCGTTTCGGAAAAATCTTCCCGGCGGGTTCGTTTTTTTAGCGATTTCGGGTGCAATCGCGGAGCAAATTCCCTTGCGGGGTTAGGGGCAATGCCCCTACCCATGATCTAACTATCGTGAGTTGCTCCTTTGCGATCTAATGGCACCCGACCCCGCTGTCCCAAACGGATTTGGGGCAAAACGAAGCCGTTTAAAAGAAAACTTTCCGGTAGCCGAAGCCTACAAGTGCCGAGACACTTGTGCTTCGCTTCTACGGAAAAATTACTCATAAAAACTCTAAAAACTCAATTTTTACAGAAAATCACAGAAGGTATATTTTTCATAAAAATACAAACGAACTCGTACAAGTCTTTGCACGTGGCTCTGATACCACTGTTGGGTTCGTCGGGCCGCGAAAACCACTTTTTCGCGTCGCAGAAACCCCGAGTCACCCGAAGCCATCGATCTCGTGCAAAGATTCGTAAACAAAAACTTTTCGAAAAATCTTTTCTTGTACGAGTTTGTAAAAACTTTAGATCTACACTAAAGTTAAAATCATTACCCTTGATGCGCGCCCCACGCGAATCCAGCTCGTCCAAATGCTGTCGGATCTCAAGACCGTCAAGCGCACGGTCCTCTAGAAGTATCCACACGGACACACTAGATGGAGGTGACCAAAAACCAAGGTGTGCTAGCACCTATGTGGTTCGGCCAAGGAAGGAGGAGAGGTAGAGAGCAAGAAGAACTCTAGGAGGAAGAAGAAGGAATGAATAATGGAATAATTTCAAAATGAAAACTATTCTACCCATTCAAGTGGCCGGCCACCTTCACATGTGTAACTCCCATTTCCACATTAAATGCAATTAATGTGGAGTCATTAAAGAATTGTAACCCCCATGAGGTGGCACTCTAGGATGATGTGGATCAACACTATTGGTCCACATCTTGCCACCTCACTAAATGACATGGCAACAAGTGTAACTCCTCATTTAATGTGGGCCGGCCACATTAAATGCTATGGAGGCTTGTAACCTCCATGAGGTGGCACACATTGATGATGTGAAGCAATCCTATTGGTCCACATCTTGCCAACTCACTAGTGATGTGGCAAAAAGTCATGTCAAACATGACTTTTTCTCTTCCTCTCAAATCAAGTCAAACTTGATCAAATCTCTCTCATGGTTGATCTAATCCAACCATATGATTCAAGCCAACTTAATATAATGAATCTAATTCATTAAATTAAGTTGATTTAATGAGTCATAATCTAAATTGGACTCATTGAATACATGAATCAACTTGAGTCCAACTCAATTAGCCCAATTTGGATTACTCTTAATCCAATATGATTCATCAAATGAATCTAATCCTCTTAGTTCATCATATGAACCAAATCTCCATCTAATTGTCCTTAGTGTGTGACCCTATAGGTTCTTGTAACGTTGGCAATGCCCTAAACCCATTTAGGACCATAAGTAATGAGCGGTATCTAGCAACACATCATTACTACCCAAGTTACAAGAATGTCGAGATCCGACATCACCTTGTGACTACCAATTGTGACTCCTCACAAAATATGTGACATTGTCCTTCTATCTTAGACATCTAGATTGATCAATATGAGGCATAGACCGTGTCATCCTCTAATCAATCTAAATCTTGAACTCCAAGTAGACTCACTCGATCAAATGAGCTCAACATCTAATGTTGACTCATTTGGGCATGGCCATGCACTTCGTGGTCTAACTCTATCAAGAATATTGATGTCGCTCCCGTCATATGGGAGGGATAGATCCCATCTACATCACTCACATCCCTCTCCATAATTTGTTACATACCCAGTAATCGCCTTTATAGTCCAACCTGTTACGGGTGACGTTTGACGAAACCAAAGTACATAACTCCTTATGTAGGGATCCATGGTGACTTTAGGTCTAAGGACTAATAGTCATACTAATAGCCACATGAGAAAGTATATGACACTCATATAACGATCCATGATACTTTCTCATGGCGGGTCATTCAGTATACATTCTCCAATGTATACCCATGTGTCAGCTTGATATCTCAATATCCATGACTTGTGAGATCAAGTCATCGAACTGACCTACATGCTAGTCTTATTGCATTAACATTGTCCCTGAATGTTAATAATCGACTAGGAATGATTTAGAGTAGTGTTCCCTATATCATCTCACTATCGATTCAACTAATCGATTGATATAGGTATGAACCTTCTACTCAAGGACGCTATTATACTTAGTCTATTTGGCACTAATGCAAATAAGTATAACAACCAAACAAATGCCTTTATTAATATACAAGAATATGATATACATGAGTCCATACAATCATCAAATGATTGGCTCTAGGACTCTAACTAACAGTCCCTAAGCAGGTCAATGACTTGATGCTTAAGGGGAGGTCCTAAGCAGGTCAAGAGAGATCCGATGCTCGAGGCAAGGTTCTAAGTAGGTCAAGAGTGACCCGATACTTGAGGGGAGGCTCAAATCATGAGAATAATGGTGGTTATTTATTTGAGGGGAGGATTGTTGGGAATAAAATCAAAATTCCACATTGAAAATACATGAAAAAGATCATTGGTTTATAAAATGAAGGTATCTCCATTGGTATTAGGCCAATGTGATCCTGCAAGCACACATGCATCATCAAGTAATAAAATTTATATAAGTCAATCCCATGAGAACTAAGGATCAAATGCTAATTAGTTTTACACTTCAAATTCAGCTAGACAGAATCGATAATCATTTGATTTGAGGTTTTCCGCTAGCATGTGAAAATAAAATAAAGATAATTGAGGAAGCCCTAAATTCGAGAAGATATTCTAGACCTTCAATTTCATTATAATGGTAAATGTTGTTCTATGTATTTTCCCATTCCTAGTTTTCCTCTTCTATGTTTGCAGGATGGTCTAAACTACTATCGTTTACCACCCCATGAAGGTGTATCGGAGTACCTTTCCTGCCAATAACTATTGGTTAATCCTAGGAAAACGTACCGGTTCCACTGTACAAAAATTTTTATACAAGTGTCGAACCTTTCCTTAAATAACCTATTGTGTTCTTTAGAAATTAAATCAGGAATCGCAGACGGAACTTAACATTATTGATTCTAAATTTAACTTATCTATTCTTAATGGTTTAGATTTGAATTGCAAGCGGAACTTAACGCTATTGATTCAAATCTACCTAAATTATTAATTCCATAAATATTAATTTCCAAAATTGGCTTCCAGGACTGCATGGCGAGGCACATGGCCTTCTTGGATATGGGAGCAACCACCACTGCCTAGGCAAAGTCTTTTAAGGAAAGCTAATATTTATTTCCTTAAATAACTTTAGGTTAACCAAAAAAAACAATCGAATCACAAATTCAAAAAAGAAGAAAACACAAAATCGAAAAATAAATTCGATAAACTAGATCTAATTGCCTCTTGTATTTAGAATTCATACAAAGAAAAATAACTAGTATGATGCGGAAGAAAAATACTAGTTATACCTTCTCTTTGTAAGCTAATGACCTCAAGATCTTCTGTCGTATTCCTCGCCTCGCCTTAGACGTCGTGTGGGCGACGATCCTCCAAGATGAACACCACCAAAAAGCTTCCTCCTTCTTCTTCTAAAATTCGGCCACCACCACCACCAAGGAGAAGAGAGCAAAGGGAGAGGAAGAAGGGAGAGGGCCGGCCACCAAGAGATCACCCAAGCAAAAGAATAAGAGTTGTGTCTCATGAAGCCCCCTCACCCCTTCTTTTATATTATTTGCCCAAGGCAAATAAGGAAAAACCTTTTAGAAAAAATAAAATCATCCAAGAATTTTTCCTTTTCCCTTTTTATTTTTCCTTTTCTTTCCTCTTGATTGAATCAATCACCAATCAATGGTTATGACCAATCCTATTTGGTTTAGGATTGAATTTGGTTTAATCCTATTGGTCGGCCCTTGCTTGGGCACCAAGCAAGGTGGCCGGCCACAATTAAAAGGAAAGGAAAAATAATTTTTAAAAAATTTTACAAGAAGAAAACCTCTTATAAAATTTACAAGCTCTCTTTCCTAAAGTATGAGTTAAAAAAGGAAAGTTTCTAAAAATTAAAACCATGTTTTAAAATTTAAAAACTCTCGTATAAAATTTCCTTTTTTAACATGGTGATAGAAAATTTAAATTTTAAAACTTTTTTCCTTTTTTTTCTTAAACCATAAGGATGGTTAAAAAAGGAAAGTTTTAAAATCTTTTAAACTCTCTATTTAAACATGTGGCCTAATTCAAATAAGGAAAGTTTTAAAAAATTAAAATCTCTCTTTTAAAACATATAGTTTTCTACAAAGAGAAGATTTTAAAAATTCAAAACAACCCTCCCTTTTTGAATTATTATGGCCGACCTCTACAAGCTTGGTCACCAAGCTATAGGGTCGGCCCCTTCAAGAGGATGTGGCCGGCCATTGCTTGGTCACCAAGCAGTGGTCCGACCCCCTTCTTGGACACCAAGAAGAGTCTTACATTTGGATGGACTTGAGTCTATAATGACACTATGACAGGGACCTAGAGGAGAAATTGGTTTTGGACTTTCGATGAGCTTGAGTATCCCGTGTTCGCCCCGAACACACAACTCAAGTTCATCGATAATAACTCATTCCACTAGAGAGTTATTACCGCACTACCGCACCAATCCCAAATTACATTATGGGCTCCTTCTTATCATGAGTGTGTTAGTCTCCCTGTGTTTAAGATTACGAATGCCCACTAATTAAGTAAGTTACTGACAACACACTTAATTAATATCTAGCTCCAAGAGTAGTACCACTCAACTTTATTGTCATGTTGGACTAGGTCCACCTGCAGGGTTTAACATGGCAATCCTTATGAGCTCCTCTTGGGGACATTCTCAACCGAGATAACTAGGACACAGATTCCTTCTATAATCAACAACACACACTATAAGTAATATCATTTCCCAACTTATCGGGCATATTGATTTATCGAGCTAAACCTCACCCTTTAATAAATCAAAGAAATAAATATTAAATATATGTGCTTGTTATTATATTAGGATTAAGAGCACACACTTCTATAATAACTAAGGTTTAGTTCTTTTACTAAGTCAGTATAAAAAGAACATACCTAAATGATCCTACTCAATACACTTAAAGTGTATTAGTGTAATTTATTAGTCAAGATTAACTAATACTTAATTACACTACAATTATACTGATAGTTTGTTCCTTTCTATCTTAGTCGCGAGAAACTATTTATAATTTATAGAGAATCGACAACATGATTTTCTGAGTGTGACACCACACTCCATGTTGTCTACTATATAAATTAATTGAACAATTACATTTAATAAATAAATGTAGATATTGTCCAATGTGATTCTTTATTTTAACAAATAAATGTTTACAAAAGCTAGTCTTTAGTATACACTCCAACAATAACCAAGTATGCCATCAAGTGAAAAAGTAACTTAGAGAGTTAGGGTTTTAAGTAGAGTACCTCCTATCACAAGGCCTCCCTCATATTTACATCTCTCGATTACGTAGGTCACATGTTTAGCATATGATTAGGGAAAGTCTATTAGGTCAAGTAAAAGACTCATCCATACATAAAATTATTCTCTCTTAAGAGGTTATGATCCATATAGAAGGATAGTTACCTTAGATACTCAATATTAAATAAGTATCCTAAAGCCATGCCAAGCTATATTAGAATATACACTCAAAAGAGTTAACAATCTATGCATCCATTCAATAAAACTTCAGGTTCATGCTCAGAGCTAGACACACAACAATTTGTCTAGTACAGAAATTAGATCTATGTATATAGAAATGCAATTTAGCTAGAAAAATCATGTTCATCGAGAAAGCCTTCTTACAAGAATTTTATCAAACAGAACAAGTATCATACAAGCTTCATCAAATAGAACAAGTACCATACAAGCTTCATCGAACAAGGAATTTGGCAATCCCATAAAATTTTACATTATCTACACATTACAATTACTTCTTATGTCCTAGAACAATGTATATCTGCTCCATAATTGGTATAATCCAAGAACTCAAAATGATAGAAATTATGGAAGCCCTAAGGAAAGGGAGAAGAAACTTTTCCTTTGATGACATGTGAAGCTCTTGGAAGCAAATCTTGGAGTGCCAATGAGGATGGAGCAATAGAACAACCTCAGATCATCCAGATGACGTCTCTGGGTGCAAGGATTTGACCTAAAGGGTCTCCTCCCACCTTGGAACTTCCTCCCATTAAAGGGGATGAAGTGCCCCTTATATAGAAGTGAGGCACGAGGTGGTCATGCCCAGGGGCATAACCTAAGCCAATCATTGGGGTCTGGTCATGTTATTTGGCATGGCTAGAGCCAAATTGGCTCTGGCAAGATAGCTTAACGATTAGGCATGACCAAAGCTATCTATGGCTTCTTGGTCATACCTTTTGGCATGGCCAGAGTAGAGACTACTTTGTTTCATCTTTTGGGCTATGCCATTTAGCATAGCCAGTTCTTCAAACCTATATTTTCTGATTTTAAGAAAGCATGACGTTGCCTCAGGGCATGGCCAAGCCTATTTTTGCACAGGTGTGCCAAATGACACAACCAAGTCTTCACTTGTGCTGGTTCTCCTTCCGGGTCATGCCATTTGGCACGACCAGTAACTTCATCAACCAATTTCTGGAGCTTCTCCTGATCGTGCGTGAAGGCATGATCAGGTCCAATTCGCCTCTAGAAGTGGTTGTTGCCTACACCCCTTGACTTGGGCATTCCAATCCTTTACTTTCCTCACCACAGGGAAGACATGGCTAGATTATAGTCTTTTCAAGTTGTCTGTTTTGCATATTTTGAATCCTTTACCAATTTAAATTGCTCCTAAAATGAAAATAAGCACCGAACATGTAACGCCTGCCCTCCCTGCTACTCAAAGGGACGGGGCTACTTACTTACTTAACTATTCCAGGATACATACATATTCAAAATTTCTTTCTTATAATATAAAGCAGCAGAAATGTCATAGAGTTATACTGGAATGTAACATAAATACAATGGTTCATGTCAAACATAACAAAACATTATAGCAGGTCTTAGTTGTCTTAGCCGAGCCACTGCCACACACACTTCCTTGCCTCTCCTGCAGCTCCTTTAGGTCATCCATCCCTTGCCTTTATCTGTGGTACAAGGAAGTAAGCTATGAGCACACGAGCTCAGTAAGATTCTTTCCTACTCACAAAATCCATATCTCAAGCATAATCACACAAGCATATCATCAATGAAAACATAATCATCAATATGTGAGCATAGTTTCTTATTATAACATATCCCTATGAATCATGTTTCTAACATATCATAAACAAAGGAATCATATGAGGTGAATCATGAGAAACATAACATATCATCAGATTACATGGAACATAGAAAGAAACATATCATATATAAATGGGTGCATGATGCAAAATGTCCTTTTAAAACATATGCCATGTCGAGTGCAAGATGTCTTTATACATATCTTTTAATACTTGAACATAATATCATCATCATGAGGGCCCGGCTTGTACCACATACATACATAAATGCGCGCAATCCCTAGGACAGGGTAGCTAGCCCCGAACCTACTAGGGATCTAGACCCGTTCATAGTCCGTCGGTCTAGGGGCGTACTAAGGAGCCCAACCCTTTTTACTAGACCCGTTCATAGTCCGTCGGTCTAGGGGCGCTTATGGAGCCCACCCTTGGTACAAGCCATACAAAGTAAAGTACATGTCATGCATATCATATAATTGTCATATCATATCATCATAAATGTCATGCTCTTGTCTTAACATGAAGAGTGCTCTTAATCCCAACTTAAGGGAAGCAACTCTTTGCCATTTTCTTATTATATCATAAGGCATACATTCTTGGCACATGGCCATCATATAAAACCATTATCATGCTTGGTTCATAAGCTCACAAAGATGAGCATGCAACATATTGACAACATACATGCTTGAGTACATAGTCATCATAAGAATCATATCATGCATAATTCATAACATACATAATCAACATGTTACTGATCTCATCATAAAACATGCATCCTTAAACATAAAACATATCATAAGGGTCATCATCATGCATAATTCATGAGTATCCTTAATTAAGTACATGAATTATCATAGGCAATCATAATCATACATGGAAAACATATACTAGCATCTCTTAGTTCATATTCTAGTATGTGAGACACCTAGTAAGGTCATGATTGGGTCTCTAACCCTAGTTATATATGGTGGCCGAGAGTCACCATGCTAAGTTTAAGTTACAACTACATATAAGCATGTGAACTTTAAATCAAATTCATGTCATAAGCTAATAAGAATGTCATGAGCATAGGTAGTAGGTTCTAAGCTTCTTAACCCCTTTTAACTTAGTTGTGGCCGAACCACTAAGAGTATTAAGTTCTACATAAGCATAAAATAGCAACTACCTTCATATCATATCACAAGGAAAATTCATGGCTTGCTAAGTTTAAGTTTAAACTTTCTTGAATCCTAGGTTATATTCATGGCCGAGAGTTCATAACAAAAGAATACTCCTAAGCAACATACAACATGAATACTTAGCAAATTTCATAACATATCATAAGAAGTCTATGAACATACTAAATTAGGTTTTGAGTTTCATGAACCCTAACACCTTATCATAGCCGAAACATCATATAACAAGGAGTAAACTTCTAAGCAACATATGAACACAAATACTTAGCCAAATTGATAACATATCATAAGGAAGTCCATGAGCATGCTAGATTGGGTTTTGAGCTTTATGAAACCCTAAAATCTTATCATGGCCGAAACTTCATAAGCCAATAATACAAACTTCTAAACAACATGTAACATGAACACCTAGCTAATTCCATCATATATCATAAAGAAGTCTATGAGCATACTAAATTAGGTTTGGAGCTTCATGAACCCTAAGGACTCATCATGGCCGAAACTTCATCAAGTAGGAAATGAACTTCTAAGCAACATATAAGTATAAGTTTCTATCCCATTTTATAACATATCATAAAGAAGCCTATGAGCATACTAACTTAGGTTTTGAGCTTCATGAACCCTAAAAAGTTATCATGGCCGAAACATCATGCAACAAGAAGTAGACTTCTAAGCAACCTTTTAACATGAATACCTAGCCAATTTGTTAACATATCACAAGGAAGCCTATGAACATACTAAATTAAGTTTGGAGCTTTATGAAACCCTAAATCTCTAACATGGTCGAAACTTCATAAACTAATAAGTAAACTTATGAGCAACATGTAAACATAAATCTCTTAGTTAATTTCATAACATATCACATGGAGGTCTATGAGAATACTAATTTATGTTTTGTGTTTCATCAACCCTAATATTTCCATCATGGCCGAAACTTTCTCAAGCAAGAACATAACTTCTAAACAACATATGAACATGAATCTCTAGCCAATCTCATAACACATCATAAATAAATCCATGAGCATGTTAGATTAAGTTTTAAGCCTCATGAACTCTAAATCTTCAACATGGTCGAAACTTTCTCAAGCAAGAACATAACTTCTAAACAACATATGAATATGAATCTCTAGCCAATTTCATAACTGTAACGCCCCCGCCTCCTACTAACTAGGCTGTGAGGCTGAGCGTCACATTATGCTGTGCTAACTGTGCGGAAAACTGATCTAATTTAAATTTTAGTTGCTAACTGATAACTATTCTTGGTTCTACATGTGCTGAAGGGTATAATCTAAAGGATACAAGGTGTATCCTACATTCCCTATGGACTAGAAGCTGATCTGCTAAGTTTCTTGGTCGAAACTGAACTTCCCAATCGATCCAAACTGAACTGGGTCGATTGCTCTCTGTTGGATCGATCCATGGATCGATCCAGACTGCTACTGTGCTCGGGTGATAATTTGGACCGATCGGCTGATCGATCCAGGCTCACCGATCGATCCAGTGATCGATCTAGCGTGCTTCTGTGCACGGGACTATATTTGGATTGATCGGCTGATCAATCCAACATAAGTCAATCGATCCAATGATCGATCAAAAACCTTTCTGTTCGCGAGGAATAGCTTGGATCGATCGACCGATCGACCCAGAGGACTTCTGTTCGCGACAGAATGTGTCTGGATCAATCGGTTGATCGATCCAGAAGCCTTCTGTTCGCGGAATCAACCCCCAATCGATCCATGGATCAATCGAGGACCCCTGATCGATCCATGGATCCATCGGAGTTTCTGATTTCAGACTGAAACTCTGATTTCAGCAATAGTTCGTGCCAAAATCTCACACAACAATTATACAATGCATGGAAAACATTCTAATATCTACTAACTAACATTCTAACATGCCATAGTGCAAGGTTCATTAATTCATAGCATTTAAACCACTAGAAATGCATAAAAGTGTCTTAAGAAAAGAAACTAAGTTCTTAATTTGCTAAACTCCCCAAGGATTTTCATTCCAGGTCCCTGCCACACACACCATCTCTGCATTGACCACCAGCTTCCTCTAGTCCATCTTCCCTTTACCTTTATCTGCAGTATAAGGGAAAGAAAGTATCTATAAGCTTTCGCTTAGTAAGAAACCATCTACCTCTCAAAAACATGCATACGATGCATTTATGCTTTTAAAATATGCCATTTAAAATATGTACTGATTAAACTAAAACATGGCATGCTATCAAATAGTACATGGAAATCAAGAGCTAAACATGGCATACTATCATCTATAGCATATGTAACCAAAAGCTGAGCATAGTGTTATCATACATAATCATAAAAGAAATGAGCTGAACTGAAGCATAAACTGAGCTAATTCTAGCAAATGCTTAAGCTATACTGATCTCACCTAACTGTTTTGTGAGAGTTTAAAACTACATACATAATAGATGAAAATACATATACATGCTGCTGTTTGGGCCCGACAACTGTACGTGCTATGCGCGCGTCCCTTACTAGACCCGGGTTTGCATGTCCTGAATTTAGTAGGGTTTACTAGGTTATCTAAACCTAGGGACCGACTATGGGAGCCCAGCCCAATGGATATCTAATCCTGTACAGTGCCACTGAAAAGTAAAATACTGAATATAACGAATTATTGCTTGCCTTGCTCTTTCTAGGTTATCTGAACCTAGAGCTAGGTTATCTGAACCTAGAGGCGACTATGGGAGCCCACCCATTGGACATCTAGTCCTGTAAACGCTGAAGCAAAGCTAAATAATCTGTAAAAATGCTTCTATTGCATTTATCTAAGCTACTAAAATGCCTAAGTTGTATTTTACTGTGATGAACAATTTAATCGAACACTTGGTGTGCGCTAATTCACATCCCTTGTGTCGAAAGTCTATGTACTGCTCAACTAAAACATAAAATCCACTCGGAAGCTACTTATACTGCAGGTGAGGGGTTTCTTACCTCGTACGCTAGTTTCCTTACGGTTCTAGTCGCTAGGTTTCCGGAGAAGAGGATCCTTTCGATAGTCTTCTTGCGCCAACACGTTCCTCTCGCGGAGGGGAGCATCCTTGTGTCGGAGCCACTGCCGGAAGATGTCCCTTGGGCCCTAGGCTTGGTGCGCCGAGAGGGAAAGAGGAGGGAGAAAGGGTGTCGGCGGTGAGGGTTGGAGAGGAGGAGAAGTTGCCGAACCAAACAAAATAAACCAAACCCCACTTAACTTTTCTATTTATATTAAGTGGAACTTTCGGCTCAACTCTAACTTAAATAAAATTGTCTCCCTTTCCTTTCAGCACGGCCCTACTGGGTTCAACTGGTTACTAGAATTATCCGTAAACCATAGGTCTCGGGTTCAATTCCCGCTTAGGCCGTTTTCGTTTTCTATTTATTTTTGCTACTTCCGCTACTCTAAAAATTCTATAAAAATATCCTAAAATTCCAGAAGAATACTAGGATATTTCTAATAATTATTTTGAGAATTTTTTGGCGTTACAATCCCCCATACCTTATAAAAAGTTCGTTCTCGAACTTAGAATAACTCAGGGTACTTCTGTCTCATACTGGCTTCTGTCTCCCATGTTGCCTCTTCTGCTGTGTGACTGTGCTAAATAACTTTGACTAATGGTACTTCCTTATTCCACAATTTCTTAACTGCTCGATCTATTATCTGATTAGGCCGACTGTCATAGCTGAGGTCTTCGCGGATCTGTACCGACTGAGGCTCAATCACCTGGGTGGCATCTGGGGTACGCTTCTTCAGCATAGAGACATGAAATACATTGTGGACAGCTGACATTTCCTGGGGTAGCTCTAGCTCATATGCTACCTTTCCCACTCTTTTGCTGATGAGGTATGGTCCCACATATCGGGGACCTAGCTTGCCCTTCTTCCCAAAACGCATTACTCCCTTCATGGGAGCTACTCTGAGGAACACTGAATCCCCAACTGAAAACTCTAAAGGTCTACGCCGTGTATCAGCATAGCTTTTCTGGCGGCTCTGAGCTGTCTCTATCCTCTGGCGAATCTGCTGTATAGCTGCTGTGGTATCTGCCACTTGATCTGTCTGAAGTTCTAGTTCTTTCTGTTCACCACTCTCATACCAGCAGATTGGAGATCTACACCTCCGCCCATAGAGAGCCTCGTAAGGTGCCATACCGATAGTGGTCTGATAGCTGTTGTTGTATGCAAATTCTGCTAAACTCAGATATTTGCACCAACTTCCTTTGAAATCTAGGGCACATGCTCGGAGCATATCTTCGAGTACCTGATTTACCCGCTCCGTCTATCCATCTGTCTGAGGATGGAAGGCTGTGCTAAACATCAACTTCGTGCCCAAAGCTGACTGTACACACTCCCAGAAGTGTGATGTGAATATGCTATCTCTGTCTGATATAATGGTTCGTGGGACTCCATGTAGTCTTACGATCTCCTTGAGATACAACTGAGCTAACTGTTCCATGGAGTAGGAGATCCTGATAGCTAAGAAGTAGGTTGATTTAGTCAATCTGTCGACTATTACCCAGATGGTATCAAAACCATTCGTGGTTCTAGGTAATCCCACGATGAAATCCATAGAAATGTCTTCCCACTTCCATTCTGGTATCTGTATGGGCTGCAAAACTCCCCCTGGTCTCTGATGTTCTGCCTTAACCCTCTGACAGGTTAGACAGGTGCTGACATATCGAGCGATGTCTCTCTTCATCCCAGGCCACCAAAAACGTTTCTTCAAGTCCTGGTACATTTTGGTGGAGCCAGGATGCATCGCGTAAGGAGTCTTGTGAGCCTTGTCTAGGATTTTCTTCTATAGTTCCTCCTGATCTGGAACACATAATCTATCGCCAAAGTACAACAACCCGCTAGTGGACACTCTGAATTCTCCACTTTCTGATTCTGTTAATCCTTGCTTGATTTTCTGAATTTCAGGATCCTGCTCCTGAGCTGTCTGGATGTCACCAAGCAAGGTAGACTCTAATGTCATAGTAGAGAGCTGTCCGACTATGAATTCGAGACCGAAATCTGTGATCTCTTTCTGTAGGGGTGGTGACATAGCTGCTAGAGATAATAGGGCGGCGCTGGACTTTCT
The DNA here is from genome assembly GCF_018446385.1 of Zingiber officinale. Classification (NCBI taxonomy): domain Eukaryota; kingdom Viridiplantae; phylum Streptophyta; class Magnoliopsida; order Zingiberales; family Zingiberaceae; genus Zingiber; species Zingiber officinale. Next base: position 68,995,917 of record NC_055987.1, on the reverse strand, counting down.
GCTGAGAGCGTCCGCTACCCTATTTGCTTTTCCTTGGTGGTAGAGGATGTCTATATCGTAGTCTTTGACTAGCTCTAGCCATCTGCGCTGTCGCATATTTAGATCCTTCTGAGTGAAGAAGTACTTCAGACTCTGATGATCTGTATACACTCTGCACTGAGCTCCATACAAGTAATGTCTCTAAATCTTGAGAGCGAACACCACTGCCGCAAGCTCAAGGTCATGAGTGGGGTAATTCCTCTCATAATCCTTGAGTTGTCTGGAGGCGTAAACGATTACATTGCCATCTTGCATCAGCACTGCTCCTAGTCCCAACTTCGAGGCATCACTATATATATCGAAGCTATCTACGTTTCTAGTAGAGTCAGTATAGGTGCACTGGTCAATCTTCTTTTCAGCTCGCTGAAACTGTTCTCACAGTCCTCTGTCCACTGAAATTTTCTGTTCTTTCTGGTAAGAGCTGTCAGTGGGGAGGCTATCCTGGAGAAACCTCTACAAACTTTCTGTAATAACCTGCTAATCCCAGAAAGCTTCTGATCTCACTAGCGTTCTTGGGTCTTTTCCAGTTGCTCACAGCTTCTATCTTACTGGGGTCTACCATAATACCATCCTTTGAGATGATGTGACCCAGGAAGGACACCTGATCTAACCAAAATTCACATTTCGTGAACTTAGCATACAGCTGGTTCTGCTGAAGGGTCTGCAATACTGTTTTCAGGTGCTCTGCGTGTTCTTCCTGAGTTCCTGAATAGATAAGAATGTCATCGATGAATACGATAATAAATTTATCTAAGTATTCTCTGAATACCCTATTCATGAGGTCCATGAAAGTAGCTGGAGCATTTGTCACGCCAAAGGGCATGACTACGAACTCGTAATGTCCGTATCTAGTCCTAAATGTTGTCTTGGGTATATCCCCTTCCTTGACTTTCACTTGATGATAACCTGATCTGAGGTCTATCTTAGAGAACACTGCTGCTCCCTTCAGCTGGTCGAACAGGTCATCAATTCTGGGAAGAGGATACCTGTTCTTGATTATGACTTGGTTCAGTGCCCGGTAATCTATACACAGGCGCATGCTCCCGTCCTTCTTCTTCACGAACAATACAGGTGCTCCCCATGGTGAGTGACTAGGGCGTATGAAGCCTTTGTCAAGCAGCTCCTGTAGTTGCTCATGAAGTTCTTTTAGTTCTGCTGGAGCCATGCGGTAAGGTGCTTTGGAGATAGGATTTGTACCGGGGATGAGCTCTATCTCAAATTCGATCTCCCTGTCTGGTGCTAGGCCTGGTAACTCTTCAGGGAAGACTGCTGGGTAGTCACATACGACTCAAACCTCTGCTAGCTATTGGTCCTTGTCCTGACTGGTACTGACTACGTGTGCTAAGAACCCTGTACATCCTGAGTCCATCAACCTCTGTGCCTTCATAGCTGAGAGAAACTTCTTGGCCTTTCTCCTGGGTTCTCCGACGAATTCAAACTGTGCTTCCGCTTCAGGTTGGAATATGACTTTCTGTTTACGGCACTCGATGGAGGCACCGTATTTGACCAAGAAGTCCATCCCGAAGATAACGTCGTAGTCGGTCATATTGATCACTATCAGATCGCAAAAGAGCTCTCTGTCTGCTATAGTGACCGGCACTGCTCTGAGCCAGTGCGTAGACGCCATGATTTCTCCTGAGGGTAACGTCGTAAGGCACTGGCTATTGAGTACCTCTGGAGGTACTGCTAACTTCTCAGCAAATGCCCTGGATATATATGAATGGGTTGCCCCAGTATCGAATAAGACAGTTGTACTTTGCTGTAAGATACTAATCTGACCTGTAACAACTGTCGAGGCATTCGCTGCGTCCTCTCTGGTGAGTGAGTAGATCCTCGCATTGGTCGTAGCTGGAGGGGCTTCTAATCTGCCCTGGCTGATATGTGGACCATCTAAAGCGACCTGCATCTGATGTAACTGAGCTGGCTGGCCTCCATACTGAATCGGCTGTGGCTGAGGAAGACTAATCTTGTTTGGACACTGCTTGGCCATATGCCCTTCCTGTCCGCATTCAAAGCATCCTCGTGTGCCCTTACGACAAACTCCAGGATGGAATTTCCCACAAGTAGCACACTTTGGATAACTGGGCTGCTTGCTGGTTGGCCCTCCTTTTGGGTAACTCCCTGGTTTGCACTTGTTGCTAGAGTTCTCTTTCCAGTTAGAGCCATGGGAGCTGTGGCCCTGCTGTTTCTGACTGCCTGAGCCTCCTTGGCCCTTAGCTTCTGAGAGGACTTGCTTCTGCTGCTTGATGCTATTCTGGTAATGCTCAGTGATTAGAGCACTGCTCACTAGCTCTTCGGTGGTTTGTGTCCTATGAACGCCACCAGCCACGTTCATCGCAATTTCCGGCCTCAGCATCTTGAGCATCAACCGGACTCGTTCCCTTTCTGTGCTGACTAATTCAGGGCATAGACGAGCCAATCTATTGAATTTCTTCACGGCTTCCTCAACGGATAGGTTGCCCTGACGAAACTCAGTGAACTCGTCGTAGTGGCGGTTGGTGGCCCGCATGTGAAAGAACTCCTCAAAGAATTCCTTCTCGAAGTCAGCCCATGTCATCTAGTTTACTGGGCGCTTCACTCTAATTCTCTCCCACTACATGCGTGCATCTCTTGTCAAGCAGAAGGAGGCGCACTTCACCTTTTCATACTCTGGCCAGTCCAGAAGCTCCATCGTACTTTCAAGTGTTTTGAACCAGGCTTGAGCATCCCATGGTTCGCTGGTGCCTGAGAAATTCTCTGGCTTGACTCTCTGCCACTGGATTAGATAGGCTTCCCTCTGTATTCCTGCTGCTTGAGCCATTGGTGCTGCAGGTTGGACTGGTGGAACCTCTAAAACCACTGGTGTCGCTAAGTTATGTTCCGGGGCGACAGTGGGAGTGTTCTGCTGACTAGCCTTTAAGGTGGCTATTTCCTGTTGTTGTTCAGCTAGCTGCTGCTGTAACTGAGCCACTAGTGCTGTAAGGTCTGGGGGAGGCACTGAACTACCTGCCTCATGCTGGGGCTCAGTGGCTGGGACCCTTCTAGCTGGGCATCCTCGTGCCATTTCTAAAGACATGGGGGGCATACATGACTAACACAATCATAAGGGAGTAACTATTGTTATCATGTTAACCACTATCATAAACAAGCATGCTTTAGTTATATCTAAACATGAAAACAAGAAACATAACGAAAGTGAGAGAGGTTCTTACTTGGAAGCTGAAGGTTCAATGCTGATGTGTGTGTAGGAAGTATGGAAACTGCTCTGATACCACTCTGTAACGCCCACGCCTCCTACTAACTAGGCTGTGAGGCTGAGCATCACATTATGTTGTGCTAACTGTGCAGAAAACTGATCTAATTTAAATTTTAGTTGCTAACTGATAACTATTCTTGGTTCTACATGTGCTGAAGGGTATAATCTAAAGGATACAAGGTGTATCCTACATTCCCTATGGACTAGAAGCTGATCTGCTAAGTTTCTTGGTCGAAACTGAACTTCCCAATCGATCCAGACTGAACTGGATCGATTGCTCTCTGTTGGATCGATCCATGGATCGATCCAGACTGCTACTGTGCTCGGGTGATAATCTGGACCGATCGGCTGATCGATCCAGGCTCACCGATCGATCCAGTGATCGATCCAGCGTGCTTCTGTGCACGGGACTATATTTGGATCGATCGGCTGATCAATCCAACATAAGTCAATCGATCCAATGATCGATAAAAAACCTTTCTGTTCGCGAGGAATAGCTTGGATCGATCGACCGATCGATCCAGAGGCCTTCTGTTCACGACAGAATGTGTCTAGATCAATCGGCTGATCGATTCAGAAGTCTTCTGTTCGCGGAATCAGCCCCCAATCGATCCATGGATCGATCGAGGTCCCCCGATCGATCCATGGATTGATTGGAGTTTCTGATTTCACACTGAAACTTTGATTTCAACACTAGTTCATGCAAAAATCTCACACAACAATTATACAATGCATGGAAAACATTCTAATATCTTCTAACTAACATTCTAACATGCCATAGTGCAAGGTTCATTAATTCGTAGCATTTAAACCACTAGAAATGCATAAAAGTGTCTTAAGAAAAGAAACTAAGTTCTTAATTTGCTAAACTCCCTATGGATCTTCATTCCAGGTCCCTGCCACACACACCATCTCTGCATTGACCACCAGCTTCCTCTAGTCCATCTTCCCTTTACCTTTATCTGTAGTATAAGGGAAAGAAAGTATCTATAAGCTTTCACTTAGTAAGAAACCATCTACCTCACAAAAACATGCATACGATGCATTTATGCTTTTAAAACATGCCATTTGAAATAAGTACTGATTAAACTAAAACATGGCATGCTATCAAACAGTACATGGAAATCAAGAGCTAAACATGGCATACTATCATCTATAGCATATGTAACCAAAAGCTGAGCATAGTGTTATCATACATAACCATAAAAGAAATAAGCTGAACTGAAGCATAAACTGAGCTAATTCTAGCAAATGCTTAAGCTATACTGATCTCACCTAACTGTTTTGTGAGAGTTTAAAACTACATACATAATAGATGAAAATACATATACATGCTGCTGTTTGGGCCCGGCAACTGTATGTGCTATGCGCGCGTCCCTAACTAGACCCGGGTTTGCAAGTCCCGAATTTAGTAGGGTTTACTTGGTTATCTAAACCTAGGGACCAACTATGGGAGCTCAGCCCAATGGATATCTAATCTGTACAGTGCCACTGAAAAGTAAAATACTGAATATAACTAATTATTGCTTGCCATGCTCTTTCTAGGTTATCTGAACGTAGAGCTAGGTTATCTGAACCTAGAGCTAGGTTATCTGAACCTAGAGGCGACTATGGGAGCCCACCCATTGGACATCTAGTCTTGTAAACGCTGAAGCAAAGCTAAATAATCTGTAAAAATACTTCTATTGCATTTATCTAAGCTACTAAAATGCCTAAGTTGCATTTTACTGCGATGAACAATTTAATCGAACACTTGGTGTGCGCTAATTCACATCCCTTGTGTCGAAAGTCTATGTACTACTCAACTAAAACATAAAATCCACACGGAAGCTACTTATACTGCAGGTGAGGGGTTTCTTACCTCATACGCTAGTTTCCTTACGGTTCTAGTCGCTAGGTTTCCGGAGAAGACGATCCTTTCGATAGTCTTCTTGCGTCAACATGTTCCTCTCGCGGAGGGGAGCGTCCTTGTGTCAGAGCCGCTGCCGGAAGATGTCCCTGGGGCCCTAGGCTTGGTGCGCCGAGAGGGAAAGAGGAGGGAGAAGGGGTGTCGGCGGTGAGGGTTGGAGAGGAGGAGAAGTTGCCGAACCAAACAAAATAAACCAAACCCCACTTAACTTTTCTATTTATATTAAGTGGAACTTTCGGCCCAACTCTAACTTAAATAAAATTGTCTCCCTTTCCTTTCAGCACGGCCCTGCTGGGTTCAACTGGTAATAGAATTATCCGTAAACCATAGGTCTCGGGTTCAATTCTCGCTTAGGCCGTTTTCGTTTTCTATTTATTTTTGCTACTTCCGCTACTCTCAAAATTCTGTAAAAATATCTTAAAATTCCCGAAAAATACTAGGATATTTCTAATAATTATTTTGTGAATTTTCGGGCGTTACAATAACACATCATAAATAAATCCATGAGCATGTTAGATTAAGTTTTAAGCCTCATGAACTCTAAATCTTCATCATAGCCAAAACTTATAAAAGGAAAAGAAGATCAATAAACATCCTAATAAGAAGATCAAGCTTAACATCACACACATAATTTCTTTTCTAACTAAATTCCTACTAAGATTCATGAGCATGGTTTCTTCTCTTCTTTTTATTTTTATTTCCAAGAGTTCTAATCTTTCGAAAACCGTAAGCAACTTGTACCACAGGTGAGGGAATACTTACATCCTTATTTGCTTAAGGAAAAGGGATCTTGCTTGTGGAGCCTTCCTAGAGAGGAGTCTTCTTTGATTTTGGATTTCGGCAAGAAGAGGTGGGGGAGGGTTCTTGGTCACGGTGAGGAGAAGGAGGGATGAGGAAGAGGAGAAAATGAGTTTTCCTCTTAAATTTCCCTTTTATTCATCATGAGGGAAGGAAGGGAAAATGTATTTTTCCTTCTCCTTTCTTTTATTTCTCCTTAATGAAAAGAGGAAGCAAGAATCCTCTTTTCTTTTGAGAGGGAGAAGGCAACTCTAACTTCTCTTTCTCAATGAAAAAGCTCTTCTCTTACTCTTAACTATATTGTTACTTCTCTCTTTAATAATAACTTCTCTTGGTCTATTGGCTAACATGTGCATATATCTAGTAAGAGATCCAAGGTTCAAGCCTTGGTCATCTCTCTTTTTGGTTCTATTTTATTTTTATTATTTTTGTAATTTCCACATAAGGCCTATTTTTTTTTCATGATAAAAATATCTAAAATCTTGCTAAGTACTCTATGGGTGTTACAGAACAGATCTCTGGATATAAAATAGTAATTGTGCTAAAATTAACATGATAAAGGGTGGAAAAATATAGATCATAGGCAATGAATATAGAAAGTTATGCGTTAAACAATACAAAATAACATATATAATCTACGCACATCATAATACAATCAAAGTCCCATATTGGAAATATATGGAAAATATCATGGGTTTATAAAATAAAGATATATTCATTTGTATAAGGCCTTTTGGTTAGAGCCCAAAAACAAATCCATGAAGGCTTTGCAGCACATGGTTGTGCCAAAAGGCATGGCCATACCATTCGTCTAGAGAAGAGGAAGACCCCAGCCGTGTGTTTTCACATGCCATGTCTTCCATCTAGAGAAGAGGAAGACTCCAACCATACCTAGCTTGTGCCCTGCTCTATTTAAGGGGATTTCTTACCCTTCTTCAAGGGAGGAAGGTTTTCCCCTTTAAGAAACTATCTTGGTTCAGATCTCCACCCTCTCCACAATTCGTTCGACAATCTGAAGCCATTTTCATCATCTCCTCGACTCTGGAAGCAAAGGATTGTTTATGAAGATTACTCAATTCATTGGATAAGTTTCTTCTCCTTTCTTCTCTTTGGATTTGTGTTTTGATGCTTACAATTTTATTATCTTTGGATTCTTTCTACCTTGTTATGTAGTAGATCACATTGTTCTAGGGTTAGGGAGTAATTGTGATGTGAGATTGATGTATACTCTTTAATTTGCCAATTTCTTTTCTATTTGGCATTGCTTATGACTTGTATTCATTTGATTAAATGTGTGTGTGATGTATTCATGCTTAATTCTCATATTTGGTTGAATGATTATTTGGATTTGTTCATCTCATAGAGGAGATGCTCTAGATCATATGACCAGGGGTCCCTATTGACAAGGGTAACCATTTAACCAGACATTTAGAGCATAGCCTTGAAAAGGGGAGAAATTTTCTATAAGAAGGTCTAGAATTATGCTAATTGGGTTGTTTTTATATTTCTATTATCAAGTGTTTAGTGAATTCTTGTGGATGTATAACTGGGGGCCCTAGTGATAAGGATCACCCTTGAACTGGACTTCATAGGAATCACTTCCATTAGGTAAAATTGAACATTAATTGAGATGACACTTCGGAATAATCACCTCGGGGAAGTATTGGTAATGAAATGAGCCTCCTACATGTGCATAGGAATAGAGGATGGGTAATTGGTGATCCTTAGTTCATTGATTAGCATTACAATAAAATTGAATACATTCCTCACAACAAAGTTCCTCAACCAACTCTTAGCTCACTCTCTCTCTCCTCCTCCTCTTTCTCTAAATATACTTCTTTAGTGCAAGATTCTCAACCAACGTTCAATTAGTTAATTTGTCGTGATTGATCTCTAGTGCTTATATCTAATTTTCATGCGATCGATAAGCTTTTATTACTTGACAACAACCGTGCACTTATGAATTTTACACGTTAAGTTTTTAGTGCCATTGCCATGGGCTATGCTTATAATATTACTTGTGTTCTAGATATTGTTTTATATTTTTGTAAATATTTCTACACTTTTATTTTTCTTATATCTTGCATTTCCTTACTTTAAATTTTATAATTCTCTTTCTGCATTTTAATTTTGCACTTTGATATTTGCTTTCCCATTTGAACATGATTTTGAATTCTGCATTTCAAATTCTTGTTAGCAATTTAATTGGTAATAAAGATGGTTCAAAAGCCTCAGAAAGACTATACAGATCCTAAGTCAACAAGAGAATTGTGTCCTGTCGTGCTACCAGAAACTCACACTTTAAGCTTTGCTCTAGATCCAACATGTATTTCTAAATTTAAGAAGATCATTTTAGGGGATTAGATACAGAAAGACCTTACTCACACTTGATTGAATTTTATAGGTATTGTAACATGATGAAGTACAAAGGGATCTCTTTAGATTCGATTCTATTGATGATTTTCCCTTTTTGTCTCAGAGACACTACAAAAGTACGACTTAATATTTTGTAATCCAAAAGTATCAAAACTTGGGATAAACTCAAGAGAATGTTTTTGAATAAATATTTTCCTCCAAAGGAGACAACTCAACTCAAAAATCAAATCCTGCATTTCAAATAGAAAGAAGGGGAAAATGTCCACATCACCAAATCAAGGATTGGTTGGTAATTAGTACATTTAATATAGCAATATCCTTCCGAAACAAGAATCTTCTAGATTAGGCTGCTCGAGGTTCTTTGCTTAATAAAAGTTTGAATGAAGTATGTGAAGTGATCAACTAGGTACTAGCAAATTTCAACAAATGGCCAAGAGAAAACCAAATAACTCTCTCATTCAGAAATCTGGAGGTAGAAAAGGATGGAGATGGTGCTACCAGGAGAGGGGGAACCAAGCCAAGAGAGCAGTGGAACCCAAAACCCTTAATAATAAGACATTCATCTTTATCAGGGGATCTCACAGAGCTATTACCTTGGTGCATTGGAACATTGACACAGATGCTGGGTCATTTGACGTCTCCAATGAATTCAACTACGGATACAAATAGCGAAAATACTTTTAAGCAGAGATGGAGGTAACAGTGATTGTTTACTCCAATCAACATCAGAGGATCCCCTAGAAGAAAGTTTGAGTTGTGGAGAAGAAGAAGAGGATGAGAAAAGAGTTCCTAGACTAGTATCGAAGTATGAACATATAAGGATAATTGAGCGGAACTCTATTGTTCAAGAAATTTTGGCACCTCGAGTGGAACTAAAACCCTTGCCATCTAACCTCAAATACAAATTTCTTGGGTCAAATTCCACATTTTCTATGATAATTAATGCAAATCTAATGGAGCTGGAAACCAAAAACTAATTAGAGACCTGAGCTTGCACAAGAAAGTAATTGGATACACCATTGATGACATCAAAGGGATTATTCCTTCTTTATACAAGCCCATAATCTTATTATAAGAAGACCATAAAAGCTCAATTGAACATTAAAGGAGATTAAATCCCAACATAAAGGAGGTGGTTTGAAAAGAGGTACTGAAATTATTGGATATTGTTGGTGCGGGAAGCATCCGACGATCAAACCCGAGTTTTGATAATGGCAAAGGATTCAAAGTTAAGGGGTTTTGTGATCTGACAGCTTTGTTGAGTGTTTCAGGAAAGTCGTAACTGCGGTTAGGCAGGTGAAAACCCTAGGGGGTGGTAACCCTAGGTCCTAGGGGGTGGTAACCCTAGGTGGAGAAAAGTCCTAGCTGCGGTTAGGCAAAGGGGAAACCCTAGGGGGCGGTAACCCTAGGTCATAGGGGGTGGTAACCCTATGCGGAAAGTCTTGGCAGGTCGGTGGCTTCAGGCAAAAGTCCTAGGGGGTGGTAACCCTAGGTGGAAAGTCCTGGTGTCGCGAACCAGGTGAAAGTCTGGACTAGCCGGGAAGCGGATGTCCAGCAGAAAGTCCAGAAGCGTCGAGTGCTGAGCAAAAGTCTAGTCGATCTGGAGGATCGCACTGGCAATAGGTAAATCTCCTGAGTGGAGTAGGTGAGGATGTGTTCCCCGTAGAGGGAACAGTAGGCGTCGGGTCGACCTAGGGTTTCCGTGTTGGGTTCGTCGGGCCGCGAAAATCGCTTTTTCGCGTCGCGGAAACCCCGAGTCACCCAAAGCCGTAGATCCGTGCAAAGATTCGTAAACAAAAAATTTTTGAAAAACCTTTTCTTGTATGAGTTTGTAAAACCTTTAGATCTACACTAGATAAGGGTTATACCTTCGAAGCGTGCCTTTCGCTTATCCCGCTCGTCCAAGGAATTGCTGGATCTCTAGACCGTCAAGTGCCGGTCCTCTAGAAGTATCCACACGGACACGTAGGTGGAGAAAACCTCACACAAAGGTGTGCTAGCACCTTGGTGAGATTCATCCAAGCAAGGAGGAGAGGGAGAGTGAGAGCTTGAGAGGAAGAAGGAGGAAGAAAAACCACACTTGAATGAAAATGAATTCACACCCATTCACAAAGTGGCCGACCACTTTTCTTCTCTAGTGTAACTCCCCATTAAATGCAATTAATGTGAAGTTAATAAGAAAATGGCTTTGTAACTTCCATGAGGTGGCATCCATGATGATGTGGAATATCATCATTGGTCCACCTAAAGCCAACTCACCAATGAGGTGGCAAAAGGTCAAGTCAAAATTGACCTTTGGTCTTCCTTCTCTAGTCAAGTCAAACTTGACTCAATCTCTACCATGGTTGATCTAATCCAACCATTTGATTCAAGCTAACTTAATAAAATGAATCTAATTCATTAAATTAAATTGATTTAATAAGTCATAATCTAAATTAGATTCATTAAATACATGAATCAACTTGAGTCTAACTCAATTAGCCCAATTTGGATTACTCTTAATCCAATATGATTCATCAAATGAATCTAATCCTCTTGGTTCATCATATGAATCAAATCTCCATCTAATTGTCCTTAGTGTGTGACCCTATAGGTTCTTGTAACGTTGGCAATGCCCTAAACCCATTTAGGAGCATAAGTAATGAGCGGTATCTAGCAACACATCATTACTACCCAAGTTACAAGAATGTCGAGATCCGACATCACCTTGTGACTACCAATTGTGACTCCTCACAAAATATGTGACATTGTCCTTCTATCCTAGACATCTAGATTGATCAATATGAGGCATAGACCGTGTCATCCTCTAATCAATCTAAATCTTGAACTCCAAGTAGACTCACTCGATCAAATGAGCTCAACATCTAATGTTGACTCGTTTGGGCATGGCCATGCACTTAGTGGTCTCACTCTATCAAGAATACCGATGTCGCTCCCGTCATATGGGAGGGATAGATTCCATCTACATCACTCACATCCCTCCGCATAATTTGTTACATACCCAGTAATCGCCTTTATAGTCCACCCAGTTACGGGTGACGTTTGACGAAACCAAAACTCCTTATGTAGGGATCCATGGTGACTTCAGGTCTAAGGACTAATAGTCATACTAATAGCCACATGAGAAAGTATATGACACTCATATAACGATCCATGATACTTTCTCATGGCGGGTCATTCAGTATACATTCTCTAATGCATACCCATGTGTCAGCTTGATATCTCTATATCCATGACTTGTGAGATCAAGTCATCGAGCTGACCTACATGCTAGTCTTATTGTATTAACATTGTCACAGAATGCTAATACTCGACTAGGAATGATTTAGAGTAGTGTTCCCTATATCATCTCACTATCGATTCAACTAATCGATTGATATAGGTATGAACCTTCTACTCAAGGACGCTATTATACTTAGTCTATTTGGCACTAATATAAATAAGTATAATAACCAAACAAATGCCTTTATTAATATACAAGAATATGATATACATGAGTCCATACAATCATCAAATGATTGGCTCTAGGGCTCTAACTAACAATCTCCCACTAGCACTAGTGCCAATCAGTATAGGCTCTAAGGCCTAAAGACCTAGTGTGACCATCATGCTTCCTCTGTGCCAAAGCCTTAGTCAAGGGATCTGCGATGTTAGCCTCTGTAGGTACTCTGCAAATCTTCACATCTCCTCTATCGATAATCTCTCGAATGAGATGGAAGCGCCGTAGTATATGCTTGGTCCGCTGGTGTGAGCGAGGTTCCTTCGCCTGTGCTATAGCTCCATTGTTGTCACAATAGAGCTCAACTGGGTCAGCGATGCTAGGAACCACCCCAAGTTCAGTAATGAACTTGCGGATCCAAACTGCCTCCTTTGCTGCCTCGATGCGAATATACTTTATTGTAGAATCGTATCCTGCTTCGAACTCTTCCAGCTGACAGCACCACCATTAATGCAAAATATGAACCCTGACTGCGATCGGTAATCATCCTGATCGGTCTGAAAGATGGTATCACTGTAACCCTTTACAGTTAGCTCATCATTGCCTCCATATATCAAGAAATATTCTTTAGTCCTTCGTAAGTACTTAAGAATATTCTTGACCGCTATCCAGTGACTTTCACCTGGATCTGACTGGTATTTTTT